>NC_072396.2:130516730-131155000 GCF_028885625.2 Pongo pygmaeus | reverse complement strand
TATTTTGTTCCATTTACCTGTGTGTCTGTTTTATGCCAGCACCATGCTCTTGTGGTGACTATAGCTCTGTAGTACAATTTGAAGTCAGGTAATATAATTCCTCCCATTTTGTTCTTTTTGCTTAGGATTGCTTTGGTTATTCTAGGTCTTTTGTGTCTCCATATACATTTTAGAATTGCTTTCTCTGTTTTTATGAAGAGTGTAATTTGTATTTTGATAGGGATTTTATTGAATCTGTAGACTGCTTTGGATAGTATGTACGTTGAACAACATTGATCTTTCCAATTCATAAAAATGATTTTTTTTCATTTTTTGGTGTCCTCTTCAATTTCTTTCATTAGTGCTTTATTGATTTTATTATAGTGATCTTTTACTTCTGTAGTTATTTCCTAGGTAGCTAATTTTCTGTGTGGCTATTGTAAATGGGATTACTTTTTATCTCTTTTTCACATTGTTCACTGTTGGCATATATACATGCTACTGATGTTTGTATGTTGATTTTGTATCCTGCAACATGAATTAATCTGTTTATCAGTTCTCATATTTTTCTTGTGTAGTCTTTAGTTTTTTTTCCAAATGTAAGATCATATTATCTGCAAACAAGGACAAGTTGGTTTCTTCCTTTTTAATTTGGGTGTACTTTATTGCTTTCTCTCATCTGATTGCTCTAGCTAGGACTTCCAGTACTATGTTGAATAACAGTGGTGAAAGTGGGTATCCTTGTCTTGTTCCAGATCTTTGAGGAAGGGCTTTCAGTTATTCCTTATTCAATGGGATACTAACTGTGGGTCTGTTGCATATGACTTTTATTATGTTGAGTCATGTTCCCTCTATACCCATTTTTTGAAGGTTTTTTTTTTTTTAATCACAAAGGGACACTGAATTTTTTCAATTGCTTTATCAGCATCAATTGAAATGATCATATGGTTTTCGCCCACCATTCTGTTGATATGATATATCACATTGATTGATTTGCATATATCTAACCATGCTTGCATCTCTAGGATAAATACGACTTAGTCATGATAAATGATCTTTCTAATGTATTGCGCCATAGTTTTCTTTTTTTGATGGGTCTTTGGTTTTGTTATCAAGTTAATACTGGCCTCACATAATGTATTTGGCAGTATTCCTTCCTCCTGTAGCTTTCAGAATAGATTGTGTATAATTTGTATTAGTCCTTCTTTAAATGTTTGTTATAATTCAGCAGTGAAGCCATCAGGATTTGAGCTTTCCTTTGGTGGGGAACTTTTTATTACAGCTTCAATCTTGTTACTTGTTATTGGTATATTCAAGTTTTTGATTTCGTCATGATTCAATATTCGTAGGTTGTATGGTCCTAGGAATTTACTGATTTCCTGTAGCTTTTCCAATTTATTAGCATATAGTTATTCATAGTAGCCACTAATGATCCTTTGACTTTCTGTGGTATCAATTACAATGTCTCCTTCTTCATCTTTGATTTTATTTATTTGGTTCTTCTCTATTTATTTATTTATTTATTGAGACAAGAGTCTTGCTCTGTCTCCCAGGCTAGTGTGCAGTGGCGTGATCTCAGCTCACTGCAACCTCCACCTCATGGGTTCAAGCGATTCTCCTACCTCAGCCTCCCAAGTAGCTGGGATTACAGGCGCCTGCCACTGCGCCCAGCTAATTTTTGTATTTTTAGTAGAGTCGGGGTTTTACCATCTTGGCCAGGCTGGTCTCGAATTCCTGACCTCGTGATCCACCCACCTTGGCCTCCCAAAGTCTCTCTTTTATTCTTAGTCTGGCTAAAGATTTGTCAATCTTGTTCATCTTTTCAAAAAACAACTTTTTCTTTGGTTGATCTTTTGTATGTTTTCTTCATTTCAATTTTCTTTCTTTGTGCTCTGATCTTTATTATTTCTTTTCTTCTAGTTTTTGGTTTGGTTTGCTCCTGCTTATCTAGTTCTTGAAGATCCATTGTCAGGTTATTTATTAGAATTTTTCTAGTGTTCGATGTAGGCACTTATAGCTATAAATTTCCCTTTTCGTACTGTCTTTGCTGTATCCCATAGGTTTTGATATGTTCTGTTTTCATTACTATTTGCTTAAATAAATTTTTCAATTTCCTTCTTAACTTCTTCACTGACCCACTGGTAATTCAGGAGCATATTTACAAATATCTATGTGTTTGTATAGTTTCCTAAATTCTTCCTTTTATTGATTTCTAGTTTTATCACATGGCCATCAGAGAAGATGCTTGATATTATTTCAATGTTTTGAATGTTTTGGATTTGTTTTGTGACCTAACATATGGCTTGTCCTTGAGAATGATCCATGTGTTTGGGAAAAGAATTTGTATTCTGCTACTGTTGGATGAAATTTTCTGTAAATATCTATTAGTTCCACCTATTCTATAGTACAGATTATGTCTACTGTTTGTTGCTCTTCTGTCTGGAAGATCTGCCCAATGCTGAAAGTGAGTTTTTGAAGTCTCTATTATTCTATTAACATCTATCTTTCACTTTTCTCTAATAATAATTGGTTTATATATTATAAGTGCTCTAATGTTAGGGGTATGTGTATTTACAGTTATCATACCCTCTTGCTAAATTTACACTTTTTTCATTATATGATGACCATCTTCATATTTTCTTACATCCTTGTCATTTTATCTTGAAATCTATTTTGGTTGATATAAGTAAAAGTACTCCTGATCTTTTTTGTTTTTCATTTGTATGCAATATGTTCTTCTATCCTTTTATTTTTAGTCTCTGTGTATGTTTATAAGTGAAATGCATTTCTTGAAGGCACTGGATAATTGAGTGTTTTTTTGGGGGGGGGAGGGGTCCATTCAGCCACTCTATGTCTTTTCATTGTATGGTTTAGTCCATTTTCATTCAATGTTACTATTGATAAGTAAAGATTTATTCCTGTCATTTTGTTATTTTGTTGTTGTTTTGTTACCTTCTCTTTATTTTTTCTTCTCTTCCTTTTAGTGAAGGTGACTTTCTCTGGTGATAGAATTTAATTTATTGCTTTTTTGTGCATGTCTTTTTTATGTTTTATTTATTTGAAGTTACTATGAGTTTTCCAAATATTATCTTATAATCCTCTATTTTAAACTGATAACAACTTAAAACGTTGCATAAACAAGCAAACTAACAAACAAGCCAGGCCACAATCTATGTTCACTTAAGGCCTAAGGGCTATTCTGCCAGCTTGTTGTGAATGCTGCCAGGGTTGGAACTCACCTTTCAGGGAAGTTGGCTCCCCTCTGACCCAGGTCAGGTCCAAAAATGCTGTTCAAGAGTCCAGGCCTGGACTTAGAAACCCGAGGAGTGGAGCTTGCGTGGTACTCTACCCTTCTGTGGCTAAACCGGTATCTGAAGCCAGCATGTCTCAGGGTCTCACCCAAGGCCCATGGTACGCTATCTGGGTATTACTGCTTGTTATTCAGGTCCCAAGGGATTTTTAGTCAGCAGGTGATGTATTGTGCCAGGACGGGGGTCCTTCCTTTCAAGGCATCAGATTCCCTTTTGGCCCAGGGTATGTCTAGAAATATACAGGAGCTGGCGCCTGGGATGGGTGCCTCACAACTCTGCCTGGTGCTCTATCCTATTGTGGCTGAGCTGGTATTCAAATTGCAAGACAAAGTCCTCTTTACTCTTCTCTTTTCTCTCCCTGAGCAGAAGGCAAGTCACTTTAGTTGCTGTGAGTTGCACTGCCTGGGATTGGGGGATGGTTCACGCAAGCATTCCCCAAGGTCCCCAGTTGGTGCCTCACTAGGTCACATGCTGCCTCAGTCCACTAGGTCTAAGTCTAGCACAAAATCAGGACTTGCCTATGAATTGCAGTCTTTGTGGCTTGGGCTACCCTTCAAGTTTACCTAGGATCTTAGAGCACTTTAGCCCATGGTGGTGAGTCTTGGAGAAACTCAAATTCAAGCCACTGGCACGGGCAATTCCTCTGTGGCTAGGGCTGGTCCAAATGCTCTCTCTGTGGGCAGGCACCAGCTGAGTTGAGCAGTGTTTTGCCTTCACTGTGACACAGAAGTACTGAGTTCAGTGCAAAGTACCCCAATCACTGTGCTTTCCTTTCCCCAAATACAGACTCTCTCTCGGTGCCACATGCCTGCTGCCAGGGGAGGGAGGAGAGGTCGCATTGACGATTCAAAACTCTTTCCTACTAACTTCAGTGCCTCTTTCAGCAATATGAAGTTAAAACCAGGTACTGTGACTGCTCACTTAGTATCTGGCTTTTGTGAAGGTGTTTTTCTGTGTTCCCGTGGGGTGAGGGTGATGCTTGGTGGAGCCTTCTATCCCACTATCTTCCTCTGCCCTCTCTGTTCCTAGTTTTAATGGCTTTTAAAAAATTCTGTCTTTGTAAGTTGTAACCATGATAAAAAAAAAAGTTGTCAAAATGTTCTTATTTTCCTGTAGTATTTTAGATATATACAAAACTAGAATAAAATCAGTATCTGACAGCCTAAACTTTCATATACTTTGAGGGAGAAAGACAAGGGATGGATAAGCTGCATATTAAAAACTCACAATAAATTATTCAGTACGAATTGCGTATACAAAAACGTGTCTTTCTGTGTGCGTACTTCAAAAACAAAGAGAAAATGAGATAGACAAAAATGTATAAAAGGGGAAGACAAAATCAAAAGCAGAGGAAATCCCTACTATTGAGATTTTCGCAGAGCAAAAAAGCATAGATTATAGTGAAATTATTTTATTTACATTTTAATGTGTGATTTGTTTTAATATGACACAATGTTACCCAGTGTGAAATAGAGAAAAAATGGTGCAGCTGGCCCTTTAAAAGAAAAAAAACAAAAAACTGGCGCGTAGCCTAGGCTTAAGAGTATTTCCGTTAGTATTCCCATCATGGAACTAGCTGTACTCAAGTCCCCAGAACCACAGTCATGAAAGCAGTCCAGTCTCCCAGCTTCTAGAGCAAAAAAGTACTGAAAACAGAAAGGAGTACATTCAATAGGAACCGAATGAATGGCTCAATATTGATTGAAAATGCTTTCTATCTCAAAAATAACCTTATCTCAACATAGATCAGTGATGATTTTCATCATGGAAACCATACGAACATGAATGCAATACACTAAAGTGAAATCTAATAATAGAGAGCAGGGAAAAAAAGAGAAGAAAATAATGTAAAAATAAATATTTCGCTGAAATGTTATTTTAACTGAGTAGCTCACATTTGTGCCTTTTTTTCACATATTTCACAAACTGATGTGATACATGAGATGTTAAATAATAGTGTATGGGAAAGAGGTGTGAACAAAAAATTACTGAGGGTTTTAATGCCAGCTCTGCCACTAACTTTGCTGTGAAAGCTTTGGCTAATCACTTCTTCTCTCCAAGTGTCCATCCCCTTATTTGATTTAGATCAGTGATTCTTCAAATTGTTTTGACTGAGACCCACAGTAAGAAGTGTATTTACATTGTTTATTGTATAAGACTCATAGTTTGAAACCACTATATTAGATGATCTTGTGACCCATGCAGGGATGATACTCTGTGACTCAGATTAATCAGGCTTATTTTTACACTGTAGGTATTCTTAATTAGCTGAAACTGAACTCTTCTGCAAGTACAGTAGAGAGTAAAATTTTTAAAAGTTGAATGCTGTATTTCATTATTTTTAATGAGACAAATAATAATGTGTTCCCAACTCATCTAGTAACATAATATTTCTAAAATATCACTAAGTTTTAAATACAGATACAATAATTCACTGAGAATTTTGTCATAATATAAAACATTTAAAAGACCAGTTTAAAAAATAATTTTTTTGAGACAGGGTCTCACTTTGTTGCCCAAGCTGGAGTGCCTTGGCATGATCATGGCTCATGGCAGCCTCAACCTCCCATGCTCAAGCGATCTTCCCACCTCAGCTTCCCAATTAGCTGGGACTACAGGTACATGCTACCATGCCCAGCTAAGTTTTTTTTAACTTTATTTTTTGTAGAGACAGGGTCTTTCTTTGTTATTCAGGCTGGTCTTGAACTCCTGGGCTCAAGCAATCCTCCTGCCTCGGCCTTCCAAAATGTTGGGATTACAGGCATGAGCCACCATACCTGGCTCAATTTTTCAATTAGTCCACAATGAAGGTACTAGTCTCTTTTGCACTGCAAGTAGTGTATTGGAGCAGTTCACACTGGCTTGGCTCATAAGAACTGACTTTTTAAATTACAAAAAATATATAAGCAGGTTGTTAAACAGTTGTTTAAAGTAGGCTATAATGGGACTATGGTTTGTAACACAAGAATTGCCAAATGCTGCATATCAAGGTTTCTCCCTCTATCAATCCTCAAACCCCAATCTGGTTATTAAAATTTGCCAGACTGTAATGTACAAGGATAGAGAAAGGAATCCATGACTCAGAGGGCTAGATGGTGGTGTTTTCATACTATTTTGATATATACCAGTTTTGATCATGCTTTTTCTTTCAATAAAAATATCAACAATTGAGATTAAGAGCATTATGTAAAGTCGCACAACTAGCAAATGATCAAGCATAAACTCTGAACTGTCTGATGGTAAATTCCATGTATTTTTTACTTTAGCAAATCCTTATCTCCATCTGGTGAAATTCTACTGATATTTCAATGTCCTATTTAAACATAAGTCATTTCCACAAATTCTTTTCTGACTACCTATACTAGAATTGGTAAGTACATTAAAATTGGTTTGGCGTACATTTAACTCTCATAACTGTCTGATCATCTTGCATAATTTACTATATACTTCCATATATTCTAGGTATTTCTGCTTCTTAACCCCTTCACCTATATTGCACTCAAGAACTTTTCATAAACACATGCAAAAATCAATGAAGGTGTGGGGTACTAATGGGTACGGGTTGCATTTGGGGACAATTAAAATGTTATAAAATTAGACGGTGGTGATGACCACGAAATCTTGTGAATGTATTAGAAATTACTGAGTAATGTGAGTTACAAGGGGGCATTTTATGGTATATGAATCGTATCTCAATTTAAAAAGTAAAACGTGACACTTTTTAAAAACTTATTGTGTTCAGCCATGTGAAACTGCTATTTTTATCTGTCAAAATGACTGAATCAACAATTTCATATGGTTAGTTCTAATATTAGTAGAAAGTGTCTCCCAATAATATAATAATATGTTTCTGAAAGTAGCATTAATAATTCTAGTTGTAATGATTTCTCAATTCTAAAGTCTCATCCAGGAAAAGGAAAGCAAATAATCTCCTTTGCATTGTTGATTTCTCGCTCATAAATCCTCTGTTTCTTATACTAGTGGATCTTTGCTTGATAGTTATTGAAGATAGTGAAACCTGAATTCTAATAATTTCAAGACTCAGGTGCTTGAAGTTTCCAAACTTTCCAGTATACAAGATTCTCAGAAATTCTGGAATAAGTGTATCAGCTACTAACAAAATATTGGAAACTCACAATCCCTGAGTAGCAATGGTCACATGCTCTGATACATCTCTTCAGAAAATATGGAGGATAGTAGCACTTCTCAGAAATTACAACAGAACTTATGTATATTTAGGAAAGCAGCTGTCCTATGTGAACATAAATAATGTATGTGCTGCTCAGAGAAAGATTAGAAATGTTTAAATTGCAGGAAGTGAAAAAAAAAAGGCAGAGGAAAGAAAATACCATAAGATGGATTGGTTCAGTGGACAGGATCATTCATTGAAGGAATATTTAGTTTGTGAAGATTTCTGTTTCCCTAGAGAAAGTTAATTTGGAGGAATATTTGGTCCATTTGTTATTAAAGATGTCTGTAAGTTAAGGTATAAAGATATCATTTCAACTTTTCATTATGTCTCTTGAGCAGGTGGTCACATTGTCCATCACCTTTATTGACAGAATGGGAAATATGAAAATTTAAGGGCACACTGGCAGAGGACAGGGAACAATTTTTGCATTATACTTTAAATTGTCTAATAAAAGCTATAGAAGAAAATAAAGACATATAAAGACCCCGAGGTCAAAGAGTGTGTACTTCGTCTATACCCTGGTGCTCTTTCACTCTCTCTTACTCTGTATGATTTTCTTTAGAATACTCTACTCTAAATTCTGAAGGACATAGCCTTGTGAAGCCAGTTTGTTAAGACAATATGTAGTTGAGTACACTTAAATATAAGTTGACTTATTGCTATGCAGATTGTGGTGTATGACTTTAAAACCTGCACCTTTTCTCAACAGAAAAATGTACTTTGAAAAAAATAATGATATAAGTGTTAGTACTGTTATAGACACAGCATTGTCACTGTTTTCTTTTTTTTTCTTTTTTTTTTTTTTTATAAGAGACAAGTTTAATAATGTTCCAGTTAGAGGAATTCAAAGATAATGGAGGGTACAATCATAAAATTAAAACAACCATAATTTCCACATTTATCACAAGAGAATGGATTCCGTAGAAACACAAATAGAAAACAAACAAAACCAGACGATAAAATAGAAGTAAAGTGTGCCTGTGATGAACATCTGGTATGTCAGTCAAAGATTCAGCAAGAATACACTAATGTAAGGCTGACCTTACTAATGTAAGGACTCTCTCTCTCTCTCCCTCTTTCTCTATCTCTCTTTCTCTATCAACATATGCTTTTTGCTCTTAAAATACCTGAGATTTAGATCATATTTTCCATTTATAATCTCTTTAGTCACAGAATTATTTCTTCTCACTTTTTCCTCTATCCTTTGCACTCTCAGAAAAGAGAATAAAATTAGCATTTTTCTTAAAATACAGGCCACATTAAAATTATAGCTCTTTTATTTTGCTAAATTAATTTGTACACACGTGAGGTCAAGAGCTCATGGAGCTTTATTCCTGCAACTGCCTTGCATTTTTTCACTGCTTGTTTTTCTTTTTTTTTTTTTTTTTTTTTACTGGTTGAATGGTTTTATTTTTATTTTTTCTTTTTTTTTTCTTTTATTATTATTATTATTATACTTTAGGTTTTATGGTACATGTGCGCAATGTGCAGGTAAGTTACATATGTATACATGTGCCATGCTGGTGCGCTGCACCCACCAACTCGTCATCTAGCATTAGGTATATCTCCCAATGCTATCCCTCCCCCCTCCCCCCACCCCACAACAGTCCCTCAATGTGCAAAAATCACAAGCATTCTTATACATCAATAACAGACAAACAGAGAGCCAAATCATGAGTGAACTCCCATTCACAATTGCTTCAAAGAGAATAAAATACCTAGGAATCCAACTTACAAGGGATGTGAAAGACCTCTTCAAGGAGAACTACAAACCACTGCTCAAGGAAATAAAAGAGGATACAAACAAATGGAAGAACATTCCATGCTCATGGGTAGGAAGAATCAATATCATGAAAATGGCCATCCTTCCCAAGGTAATTTACAGATTCAATGCCATCCCCATCAAGCTACCAATGACTTTCTTCACAGAATTGGAAAAAACTACTTTAAAGTTCATATGGAACCAAAAAAGAGCCCGCATCGCCAAGTCAATCCTAAGCCAAAAGAACAAAGCTGGAGGCATCACACTACCTGACTTCAAACTATACTACAAGGCTACAGTAACCAAAACAGCATGGTACTGGTACCAAAACAGAGATATAGATCAATGGAACAGAACAGAGCCGTCAGAAATAATGCCACATATCTACAAGTATCTGATCTTTGACAAACCTGACAAAAACAAGAAATGGGGAAAGGATTCCCTATTTAATAAATGGTGCTGGGAAAACTGGCTAGCCATATGTAGAAAGCTGAAACTGGATCCCTTCCTTACACCTTATACAAAAATCAATTCAAGATGGATTAAAGACTTAAATGTTAGACCTAAAACCATTAAAACTCTAGAAGAAAACCTAGGCATTACCATTCAGGACATAGGCATGGGCAAGGACTTCATGTCTAAAACACCAAAAGCAATGGCAACAAAAGCCAAAATTGACAAATGGGATCTAATTAAACTCAAGAGCTTCTGCACAGCAAAAGAAACTACCATCAGAGTGAACAGGCAACCTACAAAATGGGAGAAAATTTTCGCAACCTACTCATCTGACAAAGGGCTAATATCCAGAATCTACAATGAACTCCAACAAATTTACAAGAAAAAAACAAACAACCCCATCAAAAAGTGGGCGAAGGACATGAACAGACACTTCTCAAAAGAAGACATTTATGCAGCCAAAAAACACATGAAAAAATGCTCACCATCACTGGCCATCAGAGAAATGCAAATCAAAACCACAATGAGATACCATCTCACACCAGTTAGAATGGCAATCATTAAAAAGTCAGGAAACAACAGGTGCTGGAGAGGATGTGGAGAAATAGGAACACTTTTACACTGTTGGTGGGACTGTAAACTAGTTCAACCCTTGTGGAAGTCAGTGTGGCGATTCCTCAGGGATCTAGAGCTAGAAATTCCATTCGACCCAGCCATCCCATTACTGGGTATATACCCAAAGGACTATAAATCATGCTGCTATAAAGACACATGCACACATATGTTTATTGTGGCATTATTCACAATAGCAAAGACTTGGAACCAACCCAAATGTCCAACAATGATAGACTGGATTAAGAAAATGTGGCACATATACACCATGGAATACTATGCAGCCGTAAAAAATGATGAGTTCATGTCCTTTGTAGGGACATGGATGAAATTGGAAATCATCATTCTCAGTAAACTATCGCAAGAACAAAAAACCAAACACCGCATATTCTCACTCATAGGTGGGAATTGAACAATGAGAACACTGTTTTCTATTATGTTGCAATAGCATGGTGTAAACCAGAAATAAAATTCTAAGCCCTCCAACTGACTGTATGAATCCTTCGTCTCAGCCAAGGGCATTCCAATAAAACCTGAAAAACTAGTTTGGGCCATGATGGGAAGTGGAGGTTGAACATGCCTCATTATATTCTCCTCCCTTTAGAATTCAGGCACAACTGACCAGCATTAACATTAAAACAGAGATCTTAAGACTGATAGAATAGAGTCTTTGTAGCAATAAGATACCAAATACCAATTTGACTCTAGTATAGCATCACATGACATATAGCAGGCCGTGAGGGAAATTGAAGTATTTTACCATAAAATATATTTTTGACATACTTTGAAATAGCCCGGCAGAGGTGTTTCTTGTGGGGGAAATTTACATTATATAGAGAATCTTCTTCCATTTCCAGGTCTTTCTGAGCCTGAAGAGACTAGCTGAGAGTCACACTTTTTAAAGGTCTCAATGGGAAACATTTGCCATCTATTGTCTCTAAGGGTGGCTGCATATGACACTTCATCTACATAATAAGAACTTTGGTCTGTACAACTCATATGGTATCTTAACCCAGACTCTTCTTTCTGTTGATTGCAGATCTTTAGATAATAATTTATCTCTTTCAACCAATTGCCAATCAGGGAATCTTTGAATCCACCTATGACCTTTGATCCCCTACTTTGAGTTGTCTCACCTCTTGGGATCAAACCAATGTATATCTCACATGTACTGATTGATGCTTTATGTCTTCCTAAGATGTATGAAACTAAGCTATAACCCAGTCACCTTGGGAACACGTTCTTAGGACCTCCTGGGTCTGTATCACTGGTCATGGTCCTCACATTTGTCTCAGAATAAATCTCTTGAAATGTTTTACAGAGTTTGTCTTTTTTTGTCAACAGCTGTATTGTAAACTTTTTTGAGGCAAGCATTCTTTCTTATAATGTTCTATCTTCTTTAGCATCTAGTTCAGCAGTGGGCAGGTGATAGTGTCTGCATTGATACCCTAGGATATCTTACCTTTTCTCTTCTCTGAAGTCATCCTGAGGTGAAAGAACTCTGGAATATGAGTTAGAAAGCCTGAAAGCCTGAGTTCCTGACCTGTGTAAACATTATTTTTCTCAAATACAACATAAGTTATTTGCACTAGTTTATTTCTTAGTGCCTAACATTTTATATTCATGCTTACTCTCTGCTCACATAAGACCTTGTCAATTAATATTGCAATTTTAATGTATGCACTTTCCTCTTCTGTATAATACATGGGCACGTACATAGCTTAAGGAGATAATTATAGAAATATGAAGGCTTTTCCTTCTCCTCTACAAGACATTAATCATTATTCTGAGTGAAAATTTAAATACAATTTTTTAAAGAGGAAATGTCATATTCATAGGATGAATAATAAATGTATTTGAACAAGATATTTCATGACCCATTTATGAGGAAAATAGCTGTTGTGCAATTGAGTGCATTCATAGCCAATTAAATGGCCAGATACTGATAATACTGATTAATTGAAGAATTTCTCTAGG
The DNA here is from genome assembly GCF_028885625.2 of Pongo pygmaeus. Classification (NCBI taxonomy): domain Eukaryota; kingdom Metazoa; phylum Chordata; class Mammalia; order Primates; family Hominidae; genus Pongo; species Pongo pygmaeus. Next base: position 131,142,711 of record NC_072396.2, on the reverse strand, counting down.
AGAATGGGTTAGGGCTCTGCATTAAACCAATTCCACATTTCCTGTTATCAATGATTTTCAAAAAATATTTAAACTTCATGCCTTAACTTGATATAAGGATAAAAGTATGTTACTACCTTGGAGTGAACATTTTTCAAGTAGCATAGACTGTAATAATGGGCTAAAATCAACAAAAGAGTATTTAATGAGAGAAATATTAGGCCACCTGCATGTATAATTTTGAAGAATAAAATACATAGAGCAAGGGAAAATTTTGCTTTCTAGCATCTCGAAATTAAATAAGGCCTACATGCTTCATTTTACAATGATCTCAACCTAAGATATGATTGTATGTTGGTAGCCAAACAATCTAGTGATGGATGGGTGGATAGTCTATACAGATACTGGAGATGCTTCATTATGAATCCAGAGAGTCTCTCTGAGTTTCAGTATGTATATATTTTTTATGTTTTTCGTGTCCTATTTCAGAGAGAAACAATTGTAATGATCAAATAAATGTTTGTTTTTAGTACTTGTAAGGGTAAAATGAACAATATTAGTATATTCAGTTTTCAGAATTTATATATTTGTTGTTACATTTCAAATAAAATCTATTGGGTAGTTTCCATTTAGTGGTCAAATAATATATAAGACTAGAAAGCCACACTGTACAGTGTTTATAATGTGGGCTGTACATGGAGACTTAGAAGAGAATTCACATGGCTTCACTATTCACACATAGGGACATCACTCAGGCTTGGTTCTAAATAATAAGGTAAGTAAAGGCTGTTCCTGCAACTATACCTTTGGAATTGCACTTAGAATGAAATCCTGTTTGTATGCCCACAAGTCTTTCAACAGTCTGAACTAGCCTATCTTTCCTACCTTACTATATGTTGTTCTTTTTTTTCCCCAATCCTTTAGCCAGTGTTTTTTTTCTGTTCTTTGAATGCATCTGTGTGTATACTAAGATTCATCTAATAGACCCAAAACAGTTTAAAAATACATGTACTATGTAGCAAGAGTGTGTAGAAAATGCAGCTTAAGTAGCATGCGGGTAGTTTTGTCTAGGAAGTATTTTTAAAAATGTAAATACAATATATCCGTGTTGTTTAAGTTAGCTATTTCCATAGTTGTTATCATCTTTTACCATAGCTTCCTCAAAGCCAGTATTTTGGAACTAACCAATTTTAACTTTAAAAGGTCTTATTTATAACATTCTTTCATTATGTTAGAAAAAATAAGAAATCACGAATATTTATTTTCCATGAGAATCAGTGACAAGACAAATATTGATTAAATTTTGTCCCATTTTATTAGTGAGCAGGGTAGGCCAAATCAAAATGCCAGTTTCGTTCATTTAAAATAAAATTTGCCAAAATCTATGTTGTCAAGGGTGTAGGTAGACTCAAAGGGAATGTGAGGAGAAAGTAAATTGAAGACACAGTACTGTAGCATGGTTTTGATCCAAGTGAACATTTTCTGAGCTTTATAGTTACCAAATCTTGCATATGGAAATTATAGTTGCTCTTAATCTGCTTTAGAAGACTGATGCAAATATTAAAAAGTAATGAACTAACAAGATTGTTTGTTAATTCCACATAAAAGTGCTAATTATACATCATTTCCTGCCTACAGCTAAACCCAAGAGACATCTTCTAAGAAATTGTTAAATAAGCTTCTTCAGTAGAAATGTGAATACAGCTGAGTTGCATGCTAAATTTCCATTTAAGGACTCCAGTGCTATCTCACCCTTAAAAAATAAAGAGAAAATAAATACAGGAAAAAAAAGGGCATATTAATGTATTCAGGGAGCAAAATTATTTTGCTCATGGGAAGTGCCTCATTAATGTAATTACATCTGATTGCAACATATGTTTTAAAGGGTAGATTTTATAGGAATTATACTTACCCTATATTTGCAGGCTTATTATATTGAAAGCTTACTGTAAATTTCATTGTTATTACTTTTAATATTTTAATAGTATAAGTTATAGCAGTAATTTTCCAAAGTATATTTAAAATGCTACCCTGGTGCTTGGGTTTCAGGGTTCTGGCTATACTTTTATATTATTTATATTAAAGTGTTTGTTATACAGGTGCAGGAGAGATGCTTTATGGGTTTTTTCCTTTGTAGAAATACCATTAAAGCAACTGCCTCTTATCAATTTTATTTTTAATTTACTTTTTCATATGAATCCATTTTCCATGTCTAATGGTAGCTTTTAGCAGGTAATTTACAGGTGAGCACCTGCTAGTCTTTGATCATTTGCTGGGCCTGTTAAATGGCAATTATGCTTTAATTCTATAAACATTGAAAAATGTTTTTTTAAAACTAGCATTATAATTTTTAACAATTTTACAGTCTTATTGAATATAAAGGTGTTTGGAGTCATTGGCTATTAGCCTGAGAGAAAACTAGTATCTACTGCCTCTGTGGACAAATTAGAAAAAGGCTCTCACTCTGCGCAGATAAATTAGAAAAAGTTGCCCTCCCTCGGGTATCCTGCTTAGCAAGCAGAGTATAAGCTTAATTTCAACCCCCACTTGTACCTCTAGGCAACACTGTGCAGAGTACAAAGTATGCAACCGCTGTGGTACAGCCCAGATTCTATTTTTTTGTTCAGATTCCTGGTTCCTAGCCCATCCTGGCCAGCCATAATCTACTGATGCTCAATGCCTGTGAAAACAAGTGTAAAACTAAATATCAAGTCCTTGGCCTCATTTTGCCAAGCGTAAAGAAATAAAAGTTTGCAATAGCATGATGCTCCTCAGTTTGTCTTACATAAACTTTTTGACATAGACTTCTATAGCTACTCTCATCACACTTGATTTATTTTCACTTTCTCTGGGTGCTCATTTATTTATAATTATGGATATAAAATATCTATAACTTTTTTCTATTGTAATATAATTGTTTCTATTTGAAATATTGAAATCATTAAAATGTAAAGCTGAAAGATACATTAGAAACTATATATTATTATCTCCTTTTTATCATAACTCTAAAATTTAATTGAAATAGTAAAAATTATTATTATAAAAATTTAAAAATATAGATAATAAAAAGAAGAAAACTAGATATTTCCAAACTCTTTTAAAACTATTTTTTTTACTTAAAATGTATGTAGAAGTTTTCACTTTTAAAATTGTAGTTATCTATTATTGTTCTGATGGTGACATTAGGTATTCTATCATCTGATTTTACCATAATTTTAATTAGACAATTATCTGTTTTGGAATATTTAGTTTACTCCTGATCTTTTTGCTGTCATAATAGGCATATTGTAAGCTAAGATTAACATACTGTATCTAAACCTCTATTGATATCTATGATTATTTCCTCAGGCTAAACTCCAACAAGTGGAACTTTTAGATCAGAAAACATTCCAATTTTAAGGTATTTGTTTACTATTTCAATTTGCTCTCAATAAAAGTTCTACTATTTTTTCTCTCACAGATAGTATATGAGAGCACTCATTTGCCTAAATCTTTTCTAACAATAAACATAATTACATGAAATAAACTTTTCCATTTTGATAGATAATAAATTGCATTTATTGATTTAATTTTCATTTATCAACTTATATGTTTATTGGTTATTATTTCTTTTGTAAATTATCTTTTTGTGTTATGTATTCATTTTTCTATAGAGATATGCAACTTTTCTTATTGACTCATGTAAATAATTTATATATTAAGAGTATTTAAACCTTTTTCTAAACACATTGCAACTTTTCCCTCAGTTTGCCATTTGCTCTTCAATCTGTTTATGGCAATTTTGGCACAATTTTAGAAAATACTTTAGTATGTTCTTACATGATTTATTTTTATAAAAAGAAAGGTCAAGACTACATCAATATTTATTTAGTTCTTATATTGTCTTCTTGTGTTTATGGAGAGTTTCCTCTTACCATGTACATATATATTTAATATATTTGAAATACATTTTAAAATGTAGTTTAACAAGAAAATTCTGACTCCACCACATAGTAACATTTTGTTTTTAGTCAAATCACTGAATCTTTGAAGTCTCAGTTTTTCTGCTTGTAAATTGAGGACCCATCAGACCAACAGAAGAGGTAGAAATTCTAAATAAAGACTCATGAGCATATGAGAACCCACTGAACCATAAAGAGTATGCCTTCTGTTACTGGTAAAAAATTAATTTTCTGTTAGTAATCAGTTACACCCACAGTTGTCTATTTCATTTTAATTTTCTATTGTACCCTAGGGAGAGTATTTGTTGAATATATTTTACATTTAATAAAGGCAGATTAATAATTTTAAAGCCCATGGATTCCTTGCTTTATACTTTGTTATGTTTGCTTGTTTGTTTTGACTAGAAAAGCCTAAGACCCAAAATTGAATGACTTTTTACCAGCTTTCAGTCAAGGGTTGATTTTCCTTTGCAGCCTCCATTGCTGGCCATGTTAAAAGAATAACGTCAAGTATAGAGAACAACATTTAGGCATTGTAATTACCACTTTCCTTATATAACTTCACTTCATATACAATGAATAAAGGAGAAATGAGCTTTTACACTGTTTTGAAATGCCATGTTCATGGTTTCATTCTACTCGTAAGGTTAGCAGTATTAACTAATTATAAACTTGGACACTTTGGGATGAATATAGATTTGTGAAAATATCTAGTACTGAAGCTGTAACAGCTCATATAAACTCTGAGGAGATTATTTTTTAACTCATGTTGTTTTCTAGACGTGGAATTATCCATGGTTTTACTGATGATCTTTATAGACTATCTCATAGGTAGTTTTAGACTATGAAACATTATGTTTGACTATTTTTCTACAGATGTGACTAATTACTATTATGTTTTTAAAATTGCTCTATTTATAGATAATCAACCTTTTATTTATGGCATTAAACACTGTCCTTCACCTATTTATTATAGAATGCGTTGCTAATTAGCTATCAAGTATCAATGAGGATTAACAAAATGCACACAATTTTTTTTTACCTAAAGTAGGTATAAATATTCCCCTGGTGAACATAATAGACTACTTGGCTTCTGGATGAAGTGTGCTTAAATAATGTCAGTAATTCTACTTAACAAATTATAATTTTGTGGGGAGGAATAAAAGACAAAATTAGAAAATCATCAGTGTACCTCACTAGGGGAAAATTATTAAAATTTAAATTTAAAAAATGAAGATCTGGTATATTTGAGAACTTTAAGGAAAAAATGTTCTTGTTTGAATCCAATTCATTGCATACCCACATCACTAATGAAGTTAACCTTGATGATGATGTGTTTGTTTGTCTAGGCCAGTTTGGTGGATTAATGAAACCTAAACCAGAAAGTGTTTCCAGTTTGGCATAGGGAATGTGAGATTGGCTGCTGTCTAAGGAGAGATATTTATAGGAAGGAATGAAGCAGTGGAGATGGATTCACTTTTAGGAAGACTAGATAGTATTTCTCTAATCACCTCATCCCCACCCCCTCAAATAGTATTTCTCTAATCACCTCATCCCCACCCCCTCAAATGTGTGGCTTCTGCACATAGATTTTTCTGTCATGAAACACTTAATTCATAACACTATCTTTTTCAAACCACCTCACCCTGTTTTCTCTGGATTATATTCTCCCACATCCAGATTTATTATTTTTCCCATAGTAGTTCCAATTTGCAGCTGCTTCCTGTTCTAAAGAATTTCATCTCTTCTCAACTGACTGTGTCCCTACCCCTCTCTATTTTTAATCCTCAGTCTTTCTCCATCTGTTCTTCTCTTTGTCACATGTGCAAACACCATCCATCAATTCCCCCATACTCCCTGTGTTGCTTTGCCTCTGAGTCACAGCTTTTATAATCGGGATGTTTGATAAATCAGTTATAAATATAATTTTCCTAGCAAATTTTATGATCAAACGTGATTAGATGGATAAAGTCCTTTGTTGCAGGATTGATGAATTTATGGGCTTTATTTATATTGTTTTATTTTACATGAGGAACTTTCAGAGTTGAGGAAAAATATAGTTTACCTATATAAAATAATACAGCATACCCTTTCATTCCCAAAAAGAAATAGGCAAGTCACTTTCATAAAAATAAGCTTAACTGAGAGTATTTTTTTTTTTGAGAAATGCAAACACTGGAAAGTTTTTCTGAATGACAGTGAAGTCCTCAAAGGTGGGTGAGAAAGTGCATTTATTTAATCATTGTTTAGCAAGAGTAGCACCTTCTCAAGCACTTAAGAAAAAGATTGCATGATGAAGCACAATTTCTCTAACTTCTCAAATCTAGACTTGATTTGATAAATGCTATACATTATTATTATAAAAACAAGTAATATCACCAAAGAGAAACAGATGAAGTATTTTACTTAATTCAGTCTTATCACTTTATCTTTCTATGGGAATATCACTCAATCCACCACATTATAAAGAAGACATTCAAGGTTTTGTGGTAGCTATGAAATTAGCCTATGACTTGACATTATGTTTTTTACCTCTATAAAATGTATTTTGGCTCTGGCTTTGGCCCATTTGTCTTGAAATAGGGTCATTTTACATAGCCCTTTATTTAGGGACTTTAAAAATTATCTCTCAGTAACAATGAATAATGCGAAGCCATTGTTATAGTACTATGTAATACTTATGGAATGATTTTCTTCTCTCCCATTATATACGTGCTACCCAGTTATTTAGTGACAACCTCACAATGAGTCTCTTGTTTCATGGAGGAGAAAGATAGCACTGTGATTTTAACCTTAAGACTCCAGTGAAAATAAATAATTTGTTCCTGTTTAGTGTTTTTGTTGTAATAATTCTCAGAAGAATGAGGCATAATGTTAATGGCATTCTAGTTTATGAAAGACTATAAATTTTAAATATTTCATAACTTTGAACTTCAACCTTTTCAGTATTCTGCGCTTTCATTGGCTGTATGTGTACCTTTTGCACCCATGCTACAGAAGTTGTAAACAGTAAGAAATAGAAATGGCTAATGAATCATACTGTAGACATGTAAAAGGTCAGTGTTGTAGAGTTTATTATTATCTTCTAGAGAATATATAGGACATAAAAATTCTGATGCTACAGTCTCGTGACAAGGAATATAATGAGAACTATAAATAATAAACAGTATAACATGAATCTTCTTGTGACAATGATTATAGCTTCAAATAGGAAATACTTAACCCATTATCATTATTACCAGAAGAAAGGACTACTTAGCTGATGTTCGTCTTTCTCTTTTGTGGCTAGAATCTATTTAAGCCACAGAGAATAAAAATAAATAATATATATTCAAGAGTGTTGAATACATTGCTTTATGAGCGCTTTCCAAAATGAATATCATGTTATGGTTTAGGATTAATATGGATCACATTGTACCATAATAATTTTAAAATAACAACTTCAATGTGACTTGTTTGTTTAAAAACAGATGTTTTGCTGTCATTCAGGACACTGTCATGTGTGATAACAAAGTAATACAGTAGTTCCATGCAGAAGCCATGTATAAACAAAAATGTTTGCATTACATTTGCATTTAACAGCAGGATTCCAGGCTTATTTGATACTTGCATTCATTGAAATTGGTTATATAGGCCCAGAACTCTTCATAAACTAAAGAAAACATATTTACCCTGCACCTCAGAGGTATAAATACAACTTCAGTGTCTCAATTTGCTAATAGGTAGTCATTATTGCTTACTATTGGTGTTCAGTGTCTAGGCATGACATAGAAAATAAAAAAACACACACACACACACAGGGTGAGGAAAGAGAAAAGAGAGCTGAAAAGGAGCCAATTATATTGATGTCACTTGCTTGTTCTAGTCAATTTGTCATGGATTTCTTTAATTAATTGTAAGTTAAGTTTTTCTGAGCGTAGATCTGAGCTACTTACTTCCTGTGAGAAGGAAAACGAATCCTGTCCTGCTGTCACTTACCACACCTTTTGGCAACTCTCTAGAGACGTAGCACTACCATTGACATGATGACTTGATTTCTTCTCAAAATATCTTTCAACATCTGGCTCAAAAGATATTTTTGATGACTATAAGCATGCCCAACTTCTCTGTTAATAAGGATTAAAATTCAACAAATATTTAGTACACTAGGACTAAGCTACCTTATCATGAGCAGCTGTACAAAGATGTGCTGAATACTTCCGTTCAATCCACCAGAGTGAATTAATGGAATCATGCCAGTTTCAGGACATACATGGGGTGAGAGGAATTCTATCAGGCACTATCCAGATATTCCTGCTAAACCTTAGAATACCACCTGTACATTTAGAATGACTTATTATGAAACAAATAAAAGAAACTTAATCTATGTGTCCTTCTCACCAGAGTAGCAAATGACTCTTTGTTGGTGCTAAAAATTCTTTATTGGTTTTTGTCTCTGGCAGGTTTTTTCAGCCTCTGTCTAACTGGTTATACTACCTACACTATCAGCACTGAATATTAAAAATACTTATTTGAAGAAGCATCCTCTTCACGCATTTCTAGTTGATTGGTTGTTCACGTACAATGGCACTATGTTTTAGGTCATTTTACTATATAGTGAATTGTTATACAGCTGTCAAAATGTACATCCTTTCATACTGCATGCTGCATCCTTATTTTTGTTACTTGAAATTTTAAAAGCTCCCATCTGAACGTTTTGATAATCTCTCAGAACCATCATTATAATGGGGTGCTGTAGCAAATTATGAGAAATACAAACACAGCAGTATTTGAGAAAAACATTTCCATGTGAGTGAAGTATTTTCATTTGCACTTCAATGTTCTGAGCATATAGTGATATGGTTTGGCCGTGTTCTCACCCAAATCTCATGTTGAATAGCAGTTCCCATAATCCCCATGTGTCTGTCTTGGGAGAGATCCACGGGGAGGTAACTGAATCATGGGGGCAGTTATCTTTATGCTGTTCTCGTGATAATGAGTGAGTTCTCACAGGATCTGTCAGTTTTATAAGTGCCTCCCCGACCTTCACTCTGCACTTTTCTCTCCTGTTGCCATGTAAAGAGGTACGTGTTTGCTTCCCTTTCTGCCCTAATTGTAATTTTCCTGAGGCCTCCCCAGCCGTGTGGAATTGTAAGTCAATTAGACCTCTTTCCTTTATAAATTGCCCAGTCTTGAGTATGTCTTTATTAGCAGTGTGGGAATGGACTAATACATATAGTAAGCTCTTTGTTGAGACAAAGGGTGAAAGGATCAGTCCTGTTCCACCTTGATTTTGGACTCTTATTGAGCCAGAGCTATATATACTATGTAATTAGCAACAAGGAAAAGTTGAAACACAAACACCAGTTCGTGTTGAAGCAGTGGTCTAAGAATACTCTTCCATCTTCCCTCCTCCTTCTTTCCTGACTTTTCAACTTGGTTCTTCCTACGACTGCTAAATGTTGGCTCTATTACTCTCACCTCAATCTCATCTGGCTTCTTTTACTGTTTGTTCATTTTTCTCTATTATCTGAACTTTGGGCTGCCTTTATGGACCTTATCTTAATTCAGCCATCCAGCTCTAAGCACCCCTTATAGCCTTGGGTAGATAGAGATTCCCCAATCTAGCCTTGGCCTAGGAAGAACCTAACCACCCTTCCCCAGTCACACTGCAAGACAACTCAATAGAAAACAGTAACAGTCGTTTAACTAAGCTATTTAGAAAACACTGACAGGTTTGTTTCTGCTTTAATTACCTTAAAGATAGAACACAAAATCCAAGGCTTTGGTTCCTGGGGTGTTATTTTGAAAAATAATTTACAACATTTCAGACTTCACAATCTTTATTTAATCTCCAGTATGGAGGGCACATTTGTGCTAAACAGAGTGTGGGAGGGTACGAGGTTTCAAATAGGGCACATTAGTGCTAAACAGAGTGTGGGAGGGTACGAGGTTTCAAATAGGGCACATTAGTGCTAAACAGAGTGTGGGAGGGTACAAGGTTTCAAATATAAAAGCATAAATGAATAACTTTCACCTCTTTCCACAACCCTTGTTTCATCCTTCCTTTTTGCCATCAGCTGTGCTCTCTGTTGGGTGATGCAGGAGCTGGCATTCCCCCAGAATGGAAATGGGCAAAATAAGAAGGTAGTGGAGGACCAAATATCAGAGGAGGAGCAAAAGGAAGAGGCATAGCGAGAAAGGGATTGAAAATCAGAGGTCGAGGAGGGATGAAACAATGAGCAGTAGAGCAAGAAGGTAAATCTGGAGTACTGGAAGACAACGGGATAGGCCTCGGCCAATTATGCATGGGATGACATGGACCCCTGAGTGGGAAAGAAACATGAGCCAGCTTTCCTCTGCAGGCTATTCGTGTATTTCCGGGAGGCACCTCCATTACTATCCCTGATCTAAGGGTGCGAATATGTGAAGGGCCTCTCACTTGTGGGCCCCTGGGTGGAAAGAACCCTTTACCTCGTGGCAAAGCCACATGCAACCTTGCATTATTACTGCCTCTCTCAGTGCCCCCATTGTTGACCTTTGTGCCCCCTACTATCAGTGCAGGAGGGCCACCAGAAACTTCGCAGGACACATTAATAGCATCCTGTCCCTCCTGCCTCCAGCCTGCCAGTACATCAGAGCTATTTACTACTGCTGTTGCTAGGGACTCTTCTTCAACAGCAGGTGGTGGCCCATACGGGTGTCTATGAGCTCTCAAGCTATGAAGAGGAATGCAGGATCCTGTTCTCTCAGAGGGCCACTCCAGTTGCTTGCTATCCAGTTCAGTCAGCACATTGATGGAAGGTCTCAGCGGTACTTGAGGTTGACCCCAGGGCTCTGCGTCATCCTCTGGCTTGGAACTCAGACATTGCAGGGGCACGTCGTGGTGCAGCTCCTGGTTCCCATTTTCGTCCACAGATACTACCAAGGGTGAAGGGGCGTGCCCTCCAAGGCTTGCAAAAACAGAAATCAAACAGCTAATAAAAATGGAAATGCGCTGACCAGAAAATAGCTAAAATATATAATTGACTGAGCTCACTGAAATATACCAGGGAAAAAGGGAGTACCCTCTCGCCTATATGTAGCCAAATACTTGCTCAGCGCTCTGGCCTCTTCCCAGGTGGCTTCTTTAGTACGAGGCTACATGATTACCCTTCATGACTACTCAGTGGCCTATTTCATTCCTCATTTCCCCACCTCCACAAGGCAGCAAGGAAGCTTAGAAGACACACATAACTTAATAGTAAGCATATAATAGAAAATACCAGCTTTTTCAATTCTCTCTAGGATCTATGATTCACTAATCCTGGCATTCATATTCTGGCAAGATTGTTCTGGTATGTCTTCCGAAGTAAAATCTCTTTTTCTTCACAGAAGTCAAAGAAAAGTTAGTTATGTTAACAGACACACAAGTTTCTCTTCTTGAGGTATCATTCAACACTCACACCAAATTTTGTTAAAAATTCCTTTCATTCAACCAACACCATACCCTAGAGTAAGAATTTCCTCATGTTTAAACCCCACTGTTTAGACTAGGGATTTGCAAATCTTCTTTCAAAATTGCACTTCAAAGTTGCCACTCTTAAATCCAGTATTCTTAGTAACTAAATTTATATCCTTCAAGTTTTTGTCTGTGATTTCCTCCCACATCTCCTCCAACCCACTCATCCCTGTCCCAGTTACACAATAAAGCAATTCAAACTGACTTTACCTTCAAAATTAAACAGTTGTACTCGGTTTTGTACTTACACGTTTTCAATACAAGCCATGAAGAAATTTGATCCGAATAGCTTTCCTGAGGTGTGGAGATAACCCACTGAACAGGCCAGCTACGTCTGGAGAAATGACTCCTGCTTCTGCTTTAGAGGCTTGGCAACTAGAATGAAGCCAGGGACCAACTGCTTCTTTCTAGATTTGGAGTTCTCTTTCTGGGGTTACCAGTTGCTAAGGAAGGGAGGGAGAAAAGGAGTGGGGAGGTGGGTGGGTGGGGATGAATCTGCGACACTCCTTTGAACTTAAATGTGGGACTGGTGTTTGCACAGTAGTAGATGGATGGTAAAGGCATTCACTACATTAATTCTGATGCAGGGCAGTTGGAAAGACAAATCATTTCAAGAAGGATTTAGAAGAATCATGGAAGCATGATATTTTTTAAAGAGTTATTTATGAAGTTTTAGTTTATACAAGGTAGTTGTCAAGTCTCCTCAAATTTGGAAACACATTGAGCAGAGTACTGTGCCTAATATTGTAACTTAAACTTCCAGTTTGGGGATGCATATTATTAACTTGGTGGGGAACAGAGGTTTGGGGGCTAAATTGCTTTTCTATCTGTGAAGATGAAACAAGAACTCCTCTAAGAATCATTGTGACATTATTTTTTAGCCCCTCACGTTGCAGTTATATCCTTCATCTTGCCTATTAGTTTATAAGCTCTCTCTCTCTCTCTCTCTCTCTGTGTCTCCATGTCTGTGTGCGTGTGCGCGTGTGTGTGTGGGTGGGTGTGTATTTCCTGTAATAGAGCTCTGGAAGTTTCTCTCAAGTTGGGAGGGTCAGAATAAATGGCATAACAGGTATCATAAATTTATAAATATTAGCTCAGATTTGGCCTTGTAACTTTTTTGCATAGGGAACTTTCTGTTTGTCCAGCCTAAATTTCATTTTAAGCAAGTGTACTTTCCCAGCTTTCTTTTCTGCCATTGATCTACAGATTAATTGCTCTGAAATTACAACAACCATTCCATCATCCAAGATAATTACTGTTGCTCTAGGACAAAGCCATAAACTTGGCAAACCTGCCTAAATTTACATAAAATTTGTGCTGTGAAGGCTAGACCTGGGAGATTGTGTCTTCCTTATTTTCAGTATTAGCATATGTTGCTACAGTTCAACAGTAATGTATATTTCTTTTCTCTTAAGGAAAGATAACAGACTCAAACACCATGTGCTTCAATTTTTAGATATATGGTGTCTGTGTATCTGTGTGTGTGTGTGAGAGAGAGAATAATGCATAAGTACAAAGTACTGATGTAAAGGAATGGTCACTACTGCAAATCAACACAACTCATATAGAAGTAACCTTTGGGGTCTCCAAGTCCACATCTTCCTGCCACAGTGTGTTGTCTCCATCTGTACAAGAAAGTGGCATGTTTCCAACACATTTTCCAGAAGAATCTGTTCACTTGCCTAGCATGGTTCACTATTAAGTAATCTCTTGATTCCCCAGATTCTGTTTCTATTCTTGCTTCAGTTTATTACACACCTTGTCCTTATGTAAAAATAATAGTATTATTAGCAATGTTATTGTTGTGGAGTGTTAAAGCTCTTTTACTTCTTGTCGTATCAGAGAGGAAATTGCAACTTGGGTTAATGCCTGCTAATAGTTGGTGAATCACATTTAGATAAATAGTTTCAGTATAATAGGTTGCATATTTTTTTCCTGATAATAGCAACAAAGCCTGAGGAATGCCTTTTGTTCTTATCAAATTACTATAATAATAAACTATTTTTACCTAGAAATACCTGTTTGGTAAGATATCATCTTAGTTGGATTACATAAGAGTATGGTGTAATATAGGAACCAAATTGCTGGGAACAATGACAATGACCACGGCACCAAGAATTTTCCAAGGCCATGAAGTGTATAATTTATGGATATTACCTCATATTTTGTTTGTAACTTGTTTTCCTTTGTGCAAATAGTCCATATTTATTGAATGCCTGCTGCGCGCATTCACTATTGTGTTAAGTGTTGATTTTACCAAAAAAGTTAAATATGCAATCCATATTGACTTCAGGGAATGTTCTAATTTTCTTGGGAGGCAAAATAACATCTATAAAGTTATTGAAGAATGGCATAAAAAATAGACACAGACCATTAGCTGCATGGTATAAGCTAAGACTGCAATGGAAATTCAGAAGAAGGAACTATAATTGTGGGTTAAAGTAGTTGTGACACAGTCTATGTGGGATTAAAACTTCAGCTGTGTTTTGAAAAATGGATATATTATACATGGGCAGAAAAGGAGATATCATGCTATGGGAAGAACAGTTATAGAAGTAGAAATAAAGAAAAAAATGGCATTTTGTAGTTCATATTTTAAACCAAAACTAGGGCTCATATTTGGCAGAAATAGAAATATGAAGTACCAATTAGACCCCTTAGAGATAGAGATCAACCAGATAATTCATGAAGTTTTACCCATAAATAAATATTTGAATACATTCAAATTTCAAAGTTAAATAAAGCTATCTCAAAACCTACCTTTTCGCAAAAAGCTATCAGGCTAACTCAATCATCCACTGAGCATTGAAAATTCAGTAATAAAGTATATGCCTTTTTCTTTACTTCATTTAAATAACAGTTTTGGGGAGAGAAACATGGGTAATGAAGGCTGAAGATTTGCCAAAAAGTAGCCTAGTTAGCAAAGCAGCTGTTTGAGTCCATCTTCTGCTGCTATAACATAATACTTGAGACTGGGTAATCTATAAACACAGTTTTGGAGGATGGAAAGTCCAATATCAAGGAACTGACTTCTGGCAAGGGCCGCCTTGCTGTGGCATCCCATGACAAAAAGTGGAAGCCCAAGGGAGTGAGAGAGAGCAAGGAAGAGAGGGCCAAACTCACTTTCATACCAACCCACTCTAGCAATACCAAACTCATTACTGCCTTATCAACATTAGTCTATTCATGAGAGTGGAGACCTCATGGTCTAATTAATCTTAATGGTCTCACCTCTTAATACTGTCACAATGGCAATTAAATTTCAACATGAGTTTTGAAGGGGGCCTAAGAAGTAGCTAAGTTATAAAGGCCTTTCATTACTCATAGTCTCTTTATTCATGACACAGTTCCAGATATCATTTATGTACCTCTCAAGAAATTTTGATGACTGTGTTGAAATGCTAAGTAAGGTCTGTAGAAAGATATATTTACTTTTGCACAGCAATTATGACTTTCATAGAAATATGATTTCTGGGAATGGTGGCATGCACATGTAATCCCAGCTACTCAAGAGGCTGAGGCAGGAGGATGGATTGAGCCCAGTGGTTGGAGACCAGCCTGGGAAATATAATGAGACCCCATCTCAAATTTTTTAAAAAGTGTGGTTGATCTACCAAAATTGTGTTGCTGTGGGTTTTTTTTTAAAGAAATTTTGCAGATGTGTAAATGAAGGCAAAGTATCATTTAAAATACATCCTTTCTCTTTTGCTTCAAATAAGAATTCAGGATATAAAGACATAAAGATGATTTTCTCTGTTTCCATCTAGCTTATAAGGAAATTGTCATGTTGACCTCTGGGGAGACAGTCATCAGAAAATCCTATCCATTTGCTCACTTTCCAAATGTAATTTGGCTATGCATGTGAAAAACTCTCTAAGTTTATGATGTCCAAAAAGTGCTTCTGGAAGATATACCAGGTTTTTGGGGAGTCTGTAGCCATTTATTCCATGTATTAAAGCATGAGAATCATGAAAGCATGATACTTTCCCAAAATGGGCCAGGCAGCATTATTCTATTACACAGCTATAGGCAGTAGTCCTGTCTTCTCTGCCACCAGCTGTCCTGCAAACTCTGTGTGGTAATTGATGAGAACGAACAGGTGAGAGTGTGGCTATTTCACCACCAGTACTGGCAAAAGCAACCAACAATATGTGCCTCACTGCTGGATCTAGCTGTATGAAATTCAATAGACTATTATTGCTTTTATAGAGATTTTTGTTTCAGATTTAAATATTTACATATTTGTTTTAAGATGGGTAACATGGCAATTACTTCCAAACATGTTATTTCCTTGTACAAATCAGAAGCTATCAGAAGTTTCCTCAACATATATCACTCATTTTTCTTGCTCTCGTGGGGGTCAGAACCAGAAATTAAGTAGCACCAGAGCAAGTGAGATGAGAATAAAAAAAGGAAGAAGTAAAAGAAAATCTATTTTTTTTTTTTACCACTTACTGTATACCAGACATTTGATATACATTGTCTCATTTAATGGTCACAGCAAACTTTTAAGGCAGCTATTATTATTATATTCATTTTATAAATGAGGAAGAAGAGAGTCAGAGAAAATAAGTAGAAGTTTCCCATGGTCCCAAAGCTAGTAAATGGCAAACAATATTCAGATACATCCAATTTGACACCAAAGCCAATATTTCATTCATTTAATCACGTGGCCTCTAAATTATAGTTCTAGGTCAATCACAAAAGTGGATCAGATAAAAACATGTGTACCAAATCTGAGTTTAGGTTTTTCATAACGCATGGACTCATTGACCCTCATCCAGAGGTAGTTCTGCAATGAAGAAATCATCCAAGTTATGATGCTCACATCCCAGAAAGTCTGCCTCTGCAGGGATGGAGCAAGTGATTGAAGTGTTAGTTAATAATGTAGCAAGGTGGTGATGACTGAAAACACTGTCTTGGAGCAATTGGGGTGGGTGACAGATAATAGGAATTGGTTATAGGACAGCATCAAGTGACAATTACTGAGGAACTAATGGCAATATGAGCCCAGCATTATCAATATTAAGATTTAATTAATGTTGAACTCTTGAGCTGCACATATAGAAGATATAGGGTTCCTCATATTATTTCCATGGTAGTGTGTGTGTGTGTGTGTGTGTGTGGTGAAATGGGGGCAGAGCTTGAGTCATCCAAGTGAGGTATTAATGATAACCCTGGAGAATACCCTTCTGAATTAGATAAATATATAAATTAAAACATAAAAGCAATATGTTTATGTTCATATATGGCATATAATATAAATTAAGATGCAAACATGGACTAATAAAATTAGAACAGTTAATGAAAACAGGTTAAAGTTTACAGAAAGCATCAGGCCATAAGTTTGTAATGGTGTAATATATGTATTTGCCATGTCAGATTTAATTGCTGGGCCCAGGAGTTGAGGGCATGCTTAATTTCTTGAGTACTTGGTTTGAAAAACAAAATATATTTTAGATTAATTTCATCTTGCTTATAAACAA
Organism: Pongo pygmaeus; assembly: GCF_028885625.2. Classification (NCBI taxonomy): domain Eukaryota; kingdom Metazoa; phylum Chordata; class Mammalia; order Primates; family Hominidae; genus Pongo; species Pongo pygmaeus. The sequence continues at coordinate 131,125,825 of NC_072396.2, read as the reverse complement.
GACACTGGAAATTCATGTTGGAAACCTTTTATCGGTTTATTAAAAATGAATCTGTTTTTCAAAATCGTTATGAGCTTTGACTCTGGAATCATAAGGGCACAAATCTGGGTTTAATCTCAGCTTTACCACTTATCAACTATGTTATCTTGGATAGGTTTCTTAACTTCTCTGAACCTCATTCTCCTTACCTGTAAAATGGGGTTAGAGAGAGAATTATGTTAAGTAATGTATGAATAATGACTGGCACATACTAGGTGGCTTAAATATAATAATTTCCTTGTACATGTTAGACTCAGTGTTTTTATGTAAAATAGAGATGATAATGCCTTTCCTAACTATTTCAGAACTGTTGAGAAAATTAAATATAGTTATTTGAAATTGTTCTGCAAACTGTAAGTCACTTCACACATGTTAGGTTCATATAACCATAGGTTATATTTCTAGAGCAAGAAGACTTCTTGGCACAATTTAATTAGCACGTGTAGGTGGCCACCTATCCCTCCTACATATAAGGCCGTTTTTCTTTTCCTAAATCATTAAGGTGGTGAGGATTAACCACGCTATTAAAAAAAACCCCATGGTGTATAATGCTTTAAACTTTTCAATTGGCACTACATAAATCACCCATTGTTATATTTAATGTAGTAGCTGTGTTCAAATAAAGAGGGCATTTTTGTATTTGACCACATATTTAATTGGGCTTTAGAAACTTGTGTTTCACAACAGGAATCACTGAAAGCATGTGATGATTAAAGAGGAAGGCCTGGGGATAAAAGAATGTTGCATGGTTTCCTGATAGTGAAGATTTGATTGATTGATTCTCCAAACGATTTGTTACTTTAGAGGGAAAAAAAAATTTTGCACCCAGAAGCCTTCCCTACATCCCTCTCAAGTGGTCAAATAAATAGCTTGCTGGAGGAAGTGTAACACTTTTATAGACTGACTATAATTCAATGTGCAGGAAAATTTGCTGATGAAACTCAAAATTAAAATAATAATAAAGCCTATCCAGAGAGACCATTCTTAATTCTTGTCTGAATTATGCTGTATGCCCATGCTTCTGACATAAGTGTTTGTTTAAAGGTCCTGGATAGTTTGCCTTTATTTTTGAACTACTTCAGATCATCTACCTCTAGTTTTTAGAGTAATGAATTGATATGTGTGTTTACTTAGTGTGGGAGTTCAACAGAATGAAAGATCAGATTGTTGAGGGCAAGGCAATAAGAGAGGGCCTCTTAGAAAATTTCTACAGGAAATTTCTAAAGGAATATCATTCAGATAGCAAAGTCTCAACAGCCCTATAATAAGATCTGAGCCAAAGTGATGAACCTTTATAGAGGTACTGGGTCTTTTGGCACATGGTCAAATGAGAGCAGATAAAGGTATGGAGCATTTCACCACTTCAGGGTGAACTGAACACTTGGTTATTTCTGTGGTTTCTAGATATTATTGAGCAACAGACTGACCTGGGTATCTTATTAAAATAGCAGATTCCTTGGCTCCACCCCTGAGATTCTGATTCAATTGATCTGTACTGGGGCCCAGTTATCTTTAGTTTATTTACTGATTCTAATGAGGTGATCTTCTGACCACGTTAGAGAAATACTGACAAGGTGATGTAGCCTTGTAGTCTAGGCTTGAGGGGTTAGTCCCAGAATTCTAGCGGGCACTATTTTTTCATTAGCTCTAAACCACTGACTAGATAGAGGGACAATAGAACATACAGTCTTTTTGACTGCATGCCACACTCCAGTTCCATTTTGTTCCATAGACCTCCAAACATCATGATTAGTTTTTTAAAAGATAGGTAACATTTAGTTCATTAAGAGTAGTAGTTCTAAAATTTGGTTTAGGGAAAAATGCCACCCTCTGCATATCCTTTCAAAGGGCCCACAGAGTCAAAATATTTTCATTATTATATGATTATATTATTTGACTTATTCAGTCTAATTCTCTCCTGAGGGTGCAGTGGGAGTTTTTCTCAGGCTACATGGTATGTGGTGTCATTGCTCTAATGATTAATGGAATACGTGCTTATATATTCCTGTGTTTTAAAATTTTCCCAGATTTAATTTCTAATATAGTGTTGGGCTCAGAAAACAATACCCCCAAATTAAGTCCTCAGAAGTAGCTTCAGAAGCAAAAGATTTTCTCTGATCTTCTCCTGTTCTCCTGTCTCTCAGTCCCAGTCTTCTCGAAGCCTAGCCATACAAACTGTGGTCCCTCTTCAAAGCAGGAAAAAGAATTAGTGAGATTCAAGACAGGCTATTTGAAAATACAAAGTTAGAGGAGACAAAAGAAAAAAAAATTATGCCTACAAGATCTAGTAAATAGCCTCAAAACAGCATATTTAAGTTATTGGCCATAAAGAAGAGTTAGCGAGAGAGAGGGATGGAAAGTTCATTCAAAGGGATAATAACAGAACTTTGCAAACCTAGAGAAAGAGATAAATAATCAAATACAAAAAGGATATAGAACACCAAGCAGATTTAGCCCAAAGAAGACTACCTCAAGGAATTTAAAAATCAAATGCCAAAAGGTTAAGGATAAAGAAAGGATTCTAAAAGCAGCAAGAGAAAAGAACAAATACCATATGATGGGGCTGCAATATATTTGGCAGCAGACATTTCAGTAGAAACCTTACAAGTCAGGAGAAAGTGGCATGACATATTTAAGGAATTAAAAAATATATTCTATGAAAATGAAAAGAAAGAGCAGGAGGAGCTATACTTAAATTAGGCAAAATATATTTTGTCTGAAAAACTACAGAGACAAAGAAGGTCATTATATAGTGATATAGGGTCAATTCTGCAAGAGGATGTAACACCTTTAAATATAATGCACCCATCACTGGAGTACCCTGATATGTAAAGTGAATATATAGGACCAAATGGACCTAATAGATATTTGGCAGAGCATTTCATTCAACGAGTGTGGAATATACATTCTCCTAAGCACATGGATGATTCTCAAAAGTAGACCACATGTTAGGCCACAGTACATTTTGAGAAATAAAATAATACGAAGCATCTTCTCTTAACAAAATTAACTAAAATCAGAAATCCATAGCAACAGGAATTTTGGAAACTATAGTAACACATGGAAATTAAAAAATATGCTCTTGAATGATCAGTGGTCAATGAAAAGATTAAGAGGTAAATTTAAAAATTTCTTGAAACAAATTATAATACAAACAACATTTGGAAAGCTATGAGATACAGTGAAAGCAGTACTAATAGGTTAGTTTATAGCTAAAAGTGTCTACATCAAAAAAGAAGAAAAGCTCAATTACATAACCTATTCATACATCTTAAATAAGTAGAAAAAGAAGAGCAAATTAAACCCGAAATTAGTAGAAGACAATAAATACTAAGGTAAGTGTGAAAATAAATAAAATTGAAATGAAGAAAATAATACAAAAGACCAACAAAACAAAAAGCTGGTACTCAATAAAAATAGACAAATAGACTAATGGAAAAGGATAGATAACTCAGAAACATATCCAGACATCTGCAGTGAGCTCATTTTTGACAAAGGTGTAAAAAACATACATTGGGAAAAGGACAGTCTTTTAATAAATGCTAAGAAAATTCGATGTCTTTAGGTGGAAGAATGAAAGTAGATTCCTATATCTCACCAGATACAAAAATCAAATCAAAATGAATTAAAGACTTAAATATTAGCAGTCCAACTATGAAAGTTCTAAGGGTAACACTGGGGTAACTGTCCAAGACATTGGACTTGGAAAAGATTTCTTGAGTAATACATCAAAAGCACAGTCAACAAAAAAAGAAATAAACAAATGGGACTACTTCAGGATAAAAATCTTTTGGACAGCAAAGGATATAACCAACAAAGTAAAGAGGCAACCCACAGAATGGGAGGAAATATTTACAAACTATCCATCTGACAAAGGATTAATAAGCAGAATATATAAGGAGCTCAAACAACTCCATAGGAAGAAATCTAATAGTACAATTAAAAATGAGGAAAAGATCTGAATAGATATGTCTCAGAAGAAGAAATACAAATGGCAAACAGATGTAGGAAAAGATGCTCAACATCATTGATCATCCATGAAATGCATATAAAAACTACAATGAAATATCATCTCACCACAGTTAAAATGGCTTATCTCCAAAAGACAGATAATAACAAATGCTGTTGAGGATGTGAAAAAAACAGAAGCCTTATACACTGCTGGTGGGAATCTAAATTAGTACAACCACTATGGAGAAAAATGTGGAGGGTCCTCATAAAACTAAAAATAGAGGTACCACATGATCCAGCAATCCCACATTATCTATTTATCTGTTGATGAACACTTAGGTTGCTTCCAAATCTTGGCTATTGTGAACAGTGCTGAAACAAAGATAGGAGCATAGATACCTCTTCAATATACTGATTTCCTTTCCTATGGTTGTATATACCAAGTTGTGAGATTGCTGGGTAATATTATAGCTCTATTTTTAGTTTCTTGAGGAACCTCCAAACTGTTCTCAGTAGTGGTTGTACAATTTACATTCCCACAGTGTGCGAGGGTTCCACTTTCTTCACATCCTTGCCAGTATTTGTTACTGCCTATCTTTTGGATAAAAGTCATTTTTACTGGGTGAGATGATATCTCATTGTAGTTTTGATTTGTATTTCTCTGAAGATCAAGGAAGTTGAGCTTCTTTTCATATGCATGTTTGTCACATGTATATCTTCTTTTGAGAAATGCCTATTCAAATATTTTGCCCATTTTTCAATCAAATTATTGGGGGTTTTTTCCCTATACAATTGTGTATTAGTTTTTTTATGCTGCTGATAAATACACACTTGAGGCTGGGTTATTTACAAAGAAAAAAGAGGTTTAATGGGCTCACAGTTCCAAATGGCTGGGGAGGCCTCACAATCATGGTGGAATAAGGAGAAAGTCATGTCTAACATTAATGTTGGCAGGCAAAGAGAGAGAACTCCTCTTTACGAAACCATCAGATCTCGCGACACTTATTCACTATCATGAGAACAACATGGGAAAGACCCATCCCCATGATTCAATGATCTCTCACTGGGTCCCTCCCATGACACATGGGAATTGTGGGAGCTACAATTCAAGATGAGATTTGGATGGAGACACAGCCAAACCATAATATTCGACCCCTGGCCCCTCCCAAATCTCATGTCCTCACATTTCAAAATCAACCGTGCCTTCCCGACAGCTCCTCAAAGTCTTAACTAATTTCATCATTAATTCAAAAGTCAAAGTCCAAAGTCTCGTCTGAGACAAGGCAAGTCCCTTCTGCCTCTGACCCTGTCAAATCAAAAGCAAGTTAGTTACTTGCTAGATACAATGAGGATATAGGCATTGGATAAATACACAAATTCCAAATGGGAGAAATTGGCCAAAACAAAGGGGCTAAAGGCCCTATGCAAGTCTGAAATCCATTGGGGCAGTCAAATCATAAAGTTCCAAAATGATCTCCTTTGACTCCATGTCTCACACCTAGGTCATGCTGATGTGAGAAATAGGCTCCCACAGCCTTGGGAAGCTCCACCCCTGTGGCTTTGCAGGGTATATCCCCCATCCTGGCTGGTTTTATGGCCTGGCATTGAGTGTTTGCAGTTTTTCCAGGTGCATGGTGCAAGCCATCGGTGGATCTACCATTCTAGGGTCTAGAGGATGGTAGCCCTCTTCTCACAGTTCTACAAGGCAGTGCCCCAGTAGGATTTCTGTGTGGGGGCTCTGACCCCACATTTTCCATCTGTACTGCCCTATCAGAGGTTCTTTATTAGGACCCCATCCCTGCAGCAAACTTCTGCCTGGTCTCATCTAGGAATTTCTGTACATCCTCTGAAATCTAGGCAGAGGTTCTCCAACCTCAACTCTTAGCTTCTGGGCATCCACAGGCTCAACACCATGTGGAAGCTGCCAAGGCATGGGGCTTCCACCCTCTGAAGCAGCAGCTTGAGCTGTACCTCAGCCCTTTTTAGGCATGGCTGGCGCATCTGGGACAGAGGGCATCAAGTCCCTAGGCTGCAGAGAGCAAGGATGCCATGGGCCCAGCCCAAGATACCATTGTTTCCTCCTAGGTCTCCAGGCCTGTGATGGAAGAGGCTGCCATGAAGACCTGTGACATGCCTTGGAGACATTTTCTCCATTGTCTTGGCAATTAACATTTGACTTCTGGTTACTTATGCAAATTTCTATAGCCTGGTTGAATTTCTCCTCAGAAAATGGGTTTTTCTTTTCTAGTGCATTGTTAGGCTGAAAATTTTCCAAACTTTTATGCTGTTTCCCTTTTAAAACTGAATGCTTTTAACAGCACCCAAGTCATCTGTTGCATGCTCTGCTGATTAGAAATTTCTTCTGCCAGATATACTAAATCATCTCGCTCAAGTTCAAAGTTCCACAAATCTCTAGGGCAGGGGCAAAATGCCACCAGTTTCTTTTTGCTAAAGCATAGCAAGAGTCCCCTTTACTCCAGTTACCAACAAGTTCCTCATCTCCATCTGAGAACACCTCAGCCTGAATTTCATTGTCCATATCATTATCAGCATTTTGGTCAAAGCCTTTCAACAAGTCTCTAGGAAGTTCCCAACTTTCCCACATTTCCCTGTCTTCTTTTGAGCCCTCCAAATGGTTCCAGCCTCTGTCTGTTACCCAGTTCCAAAGTCACTTCCACATTTTGGAGTAACTTTAGAGCAGCACCCCACTCTACTGGTACCAATTTACTGTTTTAGTCTGTTTTCACACTGCAGATAAAAATATATGTGAGACTGGATAATTTAAAAAGGAAAAGAGGTTTAATCAATTTACAGTTCCACATGGCTGGGGAGGCCTCACAATCATGGCAGAAGAAGGAGAAAGTCACGTCTTACACGGATGGTGACAGGCAAAGAGAGAGAACTTGTGCAGGGGAACTCCTCTTTATAAAACCATCAGATCTCGTGAGACTTATTCACTATTATGAGAACAGCATGGGAAAGACCAGCCCCCATGATTCAATTGCCACCCACTGAACCCCTTCCATTACATGTGGGAATTGTGGGAGATACAATTCAAGATGAGATTTGGGGAGGACACAGCCACACCATATCATAGTATTTAAGTTCCTTTTACATTCTGATTACTAATCTCTTGTCATATAGATATTTTGCAAATATTTTCTCACATTTTGTAAGTTGTCTATTCACTTTGTTGATTGTATACTTTTGTGTGCAGAATCTTTTTAACTTGTTGTGATCTCATTTGTCCATATTTGCTTCAGTGGCTTTGCTTGTAGGGGTATTGCTCAAGAAATTTTTCCCCAGTTCGATGTCCTATAGATTTCCCCCAATGTTTTCTTGCAAAAGAATGAGACTTGGAGGTTTTAGATTGAAGTCTTTAATCCATTTTGTTTTGATTTTTGTATACAGTAAGAGATAGGGGTCTAATTTCATTCTTTTGCATATGGATATTCAATTTTACCAGCACCATTTGTTGAAGAGATTGCGATTCTCCAGTGTAGGTTCTTGGTATCTTTGTCAAAAACGAGTTTACTGTAGGTGTGTGGATTTGTTTCTGGATTCTCTGTTCTGTTTCATTGGTCTATATGTCTGTTTTTATGCCAGTACCATGTTGTTTTAGTTACTCTAACTCTGTAGTATAATTTGAAGTCAGGTAATGTGATTCCTCCAGTTATACTTTATGCTTTTTTTTCATTATACTTCAAGTTCTAGGGTACATGTGCACAACATGCAGGTTTGTTACATATGTATACATGTGCCATGTTGGTGTGCTGCACCAATTAACTCGTCATTTACATTAGGTATATCTCCTAATGCTATCCCTCCCCACTCCCCCCACCCCATGACAGGGCCTGGTGTGTGATATTCCCCACCCTGTGTCCAAGTGTTCTCATTGTTAAATTCCCATCTATGAGTGAGAACATGCGGTGTTTGGTTTTCTGTCCTTGTGATATTTTGCGGAGAATGATGGTTTCCAGCTTCATCCATGTCCCTACAAAGGACATGAACTCTCCCTTTTTATGGCTGCATAGTATTCCATGGTGTATATGTGCCACATTTTCTTAATCCAGTCTATCATTGATGGACATTTGGGTTGGTTCCAAGTCTTTGCTGTTGTAAATAGTGCCACAAGAAACATACATGTGCATGTGTCTTTATAGCAGCATGATTTATAATCCTTTGGGTATATACCCAGTAATGGGATGGCTGGATCTAATGGTATTTCTAGTTCTAGATCCCTGAGGAATTGCCACACTGACTTCCACAAGGGTTGAACTAGTTTAGAGTCCTACCAACAGTGTAAAAGTGTTCCTATTTCTGCACATCCTCTCCAGCACCTGTTGTTTCCTGACTTTTTAATGAACGCCATTCTAACTGGTGTGAGATGGTATCTCATTGTGGTTTTGATTTGCATTTCTCTAATGGCCAGTGAAGATGAGCATTTTTTCATGTGTCTGTTGGCTGCATAAATGTCTTCTTTTGAGAAATGTCTGTTCATACCTTCACCCAATTTTTGATGAGGTTGTTTGATTTTTTCTTGTAAATTTGTTTAACTTCTTTGTAGATTTTGGATATTAGCCCTTTGTCAGATGGGTAGATTGCAAAATTTTTCTCCCATTTTGTAGGTTGCCTGTTCACTCTGATGGTAGTTTCTTTTGCTGTGCAGAAGCTCTTTAGTTTAATTAGATCCCAATTGTCAATTTTGGCTTTTGTTGCCATTGTTTTTGGTGTTTTAGTCATGAAGTCCTTTCCCATGCCTATGTTCTGAATGGTATTGCCTAGGTTTTCTTCTAGGGTTTTTTATGGTTTTCAGTCTAACATTTAAGTCTTAAATCCATCTTGAATGAATTTTTGTATAAGGTGTAAGGAAGGGATCCAGTTTCAGCTTTCTTTTCTTTTTTTTTGAGATGGAGTCTCGCTCTGTCACCCAAGCTGGAGTGCAGTGGTGCTAGCTCAGCTCACTGCAGGCTCTGCTTCCCAGGTTCATGCCATTTCTCCTGACTCAGTCTCCCAAGTAGCTGGGACTACAGGCACCCGCCACCATGCCTGGCTAATTTTTTTGTATTTTTTCGTGGAGATGGGGTTTCACTGTGTTAGCCAGGATGGTCTCGATCTCCTGAACTCGTGATCTGCCCACCTCAGCCTCCCAAAGTGCTGGGATTACAGGCGTGTGCCACCACACATGGCCCAGTTTCAGCTTTCTACATATGGCTAGCCAGATTTCCCAGCACCATTTATTAAATAGGGAATCCTTTCCTCATTTCTTCTTTTTGTCAGGTTTGTCAAAGATCAGATGGTTGTAGATGTATGGTATTATTTCTAAAGGCTCTGTTCTGTTCCATTGGTCTATATCTCTGTTTTGGTACCAGTTCCTTGCACACAAAGGGAAGCCCATCAGAATAAGAGTGGATCTCTCAGAAGAAATTCTACAAGCCAGAAGAAAGTGGGTGCCAATATTCAGCATTCTTAAAGAAAATAATTTCAACCCAGAATTTCATATCCAGCCAAACTAAGCTTCATAACTGAAGGAGAAATAAAATCCTTTACAGACAAGCAAATGCTGAGAGATTTTGTTACCACCAAGCCTGCCTTACAAGAGCTCTTGAAGGAAGCACTAAACGTGGAAAAGAACAACTGGTACCAGCCACTGCAAAAACATGCCAAATTGCAATCAAACTAGAACTCAGGATTAAGAAACTCACTCAAAACCGCTCAACTACATGGAAACTGAACAACCTGTTCCTGAATGATTACTGGGTACATAACGAAATGAAGGCAGAAATAAAGATTTTCTTTGAAACCAATGAGAACAAATACACAACATAGCAGAACCTCTGAGACACACTTAAAGCAGTGTGTAGAGGGAAGTTTATAGCACTAAATGCCCACAAGAAAAATCAGGAAAGATCTAAAATTGATACCCTAACATCGCAATTAAAAGAACTAGAGAAGCAAGAGCAAACACATTCAAAAGCTAGCAGAAGGCAAGAAATAACTAAGATCAGAGCAGAACTGAAGGAGATAGAGACACAAAAAACCCTTCAAAGTATCAATGAATCCAGAAGCTGGTTTTTTGAAAAGATCTGCAAAGTTGATAGACCACTACCAAGACTAATAAAGAAGAAAAGAGAGAAGAATCAAATAGAAGCAATAAAAAATGATAAAGGGGATATCACCACCAATCCCACAGAAATACAAACTACCATCAGAGAATACTGTAAGCACCTCTACGCAAATAAACTAGAAAATCTAGAAGAAATGGATAAATTCCTGGACACATACACCCTCCCAAGACTAAACCAGGAAGAAGTTGAATACCTGAATAGACCAATAACAGGCTCTGAAGTTGAGGCAATAATTAATAGCCTACAAACCAAAAAAAGTCCAGGACCAGATGGATTCACAGCCGAATTCTACCAGAGGTACAAAGAGGAGCTAGTACCATTCCTTCTGAAACTATTCCAATCAATGCAAAAAGAGGAAATCCTCCCTAACTCATTTTATGAGGCCAGCATCATCCTGATACCAAAGCCTGGCAGAGACACAATAAAAAAAAGAATATTTTAGACCAATATCCCTGAGGAACTTCGATGCAAAAATCCTCAATAACATACTGGCAAACTGAATCCAGCAGCACATCAAAAACCCTATCCACCACAATCAAGTTGGCTTCATCCTTAGGATGCAACGCTTGTTCAACATACGCAAATCAATAAACAAAATCCATCATATGAGCAGAACTAAAGACAAAAACCACATGATTATCTCAATAGATGCAGAAAAGGCCTTCAACAAAATTCAACAGCCCTTCATGCTAAAAACTCAATAAACTAGGTATTGATGGGACGTATCTCAAAATAATAAGAGCTATTTATGACAAACCCACAGCCAATATCATACTAAATGGGCAAAAACTGGAAGCATTCCCTTTGAAAACTGGCAAGAGACAAGGATGTCCTCTCTCACCACTCCTATTCAACATAGTGTTGGAAGTTCTGGCCAGGGCAATCAGGCAGGGGAAAGAAATAAAGGGTGTTCAATTAGGAAATGAGGAAGTCAAATTGTCCCTGTTTGCAGATGACATGATTGTATATCTAGAAAACCCCATCGTCTGAGCCCAGAATCTCCTTAAGCTGATAAGCAACTTCAGCAAAGTCTCAGGATACAAAATCAATGTACAAAAATCACAAGCATTCCTATACAGCAGTACAGACAAACAGAGAGCCAAATCATGAGTGAACTCCCATTCACAATTGCTTCAAAGAGAATAACATACCTAGGAATCCAACTTACAAGGGATGTGAAGGACCTCTTCAAGGAGAGCTACAAACCACTGCTCAATGAAATAAAAGAGGACACAAACAAATGGAAGAACATTCCATGCTCATGGATAGGAAGAATCAATATGAAAATGGCCATACTGCCCAAGGTAATTTAAAGATTCAGTGCCATCCCCATCAAGATACCAAAGACTTTCTTCACAGAATTGGAAAAAAAACTAATTTAAAGCTCACATGGAACCAAAAAAGAGCCCGCATTGCCAAGACCATCCTAAGCCAAAAGAATAAAGCTGGAGGCATCATGCTACCTGACTTCAAACTATACTGCAAGGCTACAGTATTCTTTATGCTTAAAATAGCTTTGGCTCTTCTGGGTCCTTTATGGTTCTATATAGACTTTAGGGTTGTTTTTTTTTCTATTTATGTGAAGAATGTCATTAGTATTTTGATAGAGTTTGCATTGAATCTGTATATAGCTTTAAGTAGTATGGCTATTTTAACAATATTGATTCTTTCAATCCCTGAACATAAAATGGTTTTTCATTTTTTTGTTGTCCTCTTTACTTACCTTCATTAGTATTTTAGAGTTTTTGTGATACAAGTCCTTTCACTTTTTTGGTTAAGTTAATGCCTAGGTATTTAGTTTTATGTGTGGCATTTATAAATGGGATTCCTTTTTGTTTCTTTTTCACATGATTTCCTTTTGGCATATAGAAATGCTAGTGATTTTTGTATGCAGTTTTTGTATCTTGCAATTTTTCTCAATTTGTTTATCAGTTCTTATAGGTTTTTGTGGATTCATTAGTTTTTTTTTTCAAATATAAGATCACATCATCTGCAAACAAAGATAACTTGATGTCTTTCTTTCTAATTTGGTTGACCTTTATATCTTTCTCTTGTCTGAATAATCCAGCTATGATTTCCAGTACTATGTTGAATGAGTGGTGACAGTGAACATTCTTGTCATGTTCCCTATCTTAGATGAAAATATTTCAGTTTTTCCCCAATTAGCATGATACTACTAGCTGTGGGTGTATTGTATATGGTTTGTATCATGTTTAGGTATGTTCTTTCTATATGCCATTTTTTAAGGGTTTTTATCAGGCATGAATGCTTAATTTTATCAAATGAATTTTCAGCGTCAATTAAAATTATCATATTGTTTTTGTCCTTCATTTTGTTGATATGATGTTTTTCATTGATTGATTTGTGTATGTTGAACCATCCTTGCATCAATTAAAATTATCATATTGTTTTTGTCCTTCATTTTGTTGATATGATGTTTTTCATTGATTGATTTGTGTATGTTGAACCATCCTTGCATCAATTAAAATTATCATATTGTTTTTGTCCTTCATTTTGTTGATATGATGTTTTTCATTGATTGATTTGGGTATGTTGAACCATCCTTGCATCACAGGGATAAACTCCACTTGATCATGATGAATGATCTTTCTAATGTATTGTTAAATTTGGTTCACTAAAATTTTGTTGAAGATTTTCGCCTCAATATTTATCAGATATATTGGGCTGTAGACTTTTTTTTTTTTAACGTGTGTTTGTCTGGCTTTGTTTTCAGGATAATACTGGTCTCATAGAATGAGTTGGAAAGCATTCCCTCCTCCTCTATTTTTAGGAATAGTTTAAGTAGGATTGGTATTAGTTCTTCTCTATATGTTTGGTAGAATTCAGCAGTGAAGCCATAGGGTCCTAGACTCTTCTTTAGTGGGAGACTGTTTATTATGACTTCCATTTCATTACTTGTCATTGGTCAGTTCAGATTTTGGATTTCTTTACAGTTAAATTTTGATAGGTTTTATATATCTAGGAATTAATCAATTTTTTTCAAGATTTTTCAATTTATTGGTGTATAGTTGCTCATAGTAGTCTCTAATGATCATTTAAATTTCTACAGTATCAGTTGTAATTATTATGTCTCTTTTTGCATTTCTGATTTAGTTATTTGAATTTTTTTCTATTTTTTTCTTAGTCAGGCTAAACTACTTCCTGTCTACTGCCTATGTTTGGTCAAGGTCCTGGGGCTCTACAATAATCAGGTGGCAAAGCCAGCTAGGCCTATGCCCTTCCCTTCAGGGCAGCAAGGTCTCTCAGGCTTTGGGTGGGTCCAGAAGTGCTATCAGGAGTCAGGGCCTAGAACCAAAAACCTTATAACTCTACCTGGTTTTCTGTTGTATTGTGGCTGAGCTGGCAGTCAAACCCCAAGATGCACTTCTTCTCTTGCCAGACTACCACCAATGTTCCCTTAAGGCCCAAAGTCTCTTATGTCACCTTGTTGTGAATGCTGCTTGGCCCAGGATTCACTCTTCAGGGCAGTGGGCTCCCCTCTGGCCCAGGGAAGGTCCAGACATCTCATCCAAGTGTGAAGTCCTGGAATCAGGAGCCCCCAAAGCCCTCTTGGCACTTTACCCCTCTGTGGCTTTGCTGGTACCTGATGTGCAAGACAATGTCGTATTTACTTTTCCCTCTGCTTCTCTCAAACAGAAATTTTGTCCTGTAGCCACCACGACTGATAATTTTCTGAGTCTCACCTGAAGCCAGCAAGTCTCAGAGTCTCACCCAGCGTTCTCAATGTAGATCTGAGTATTGCACAGATTACTCAGGGCCCAAGGGCTCTTCAGTTAGCAGATGATGAATGCTACCAGGATTGAGTCATTTTCTTCAAGGCAGTGAGTCCCTTTCTGGCCCAGGTTGTGTTTAGGAATGTCATCTAGGCACTATGGCCTAGAACCAGGGCCTCACAACTCTGACTGGTGCCCTATTCTGCTGTGACTGAACTGGTATTCAAAATGCGAGACAAAATCCTCCCCACTCTTTCTTCTCCTTTCCTCAAGCAGATGGAAGGGATATCTTTTGGAGCCATGAGCTATGCCACCTGGTGTTAGGGGAGGGTTGATGTTAGCACTTCCCTGGCTGCCCCAGCTGGTGTCTCAGTATGTTTCATAACCCCAGTCCACTGTCTCTGGGCCTATTTCAGCACTAGAACTTATATAAATGTTGCAGTCATTATAGTCTAGACTGCCTTTCAAGTTCATTTAGAGACCTGGAGCACTGTAGCCCTTGGTGGTGAAATTTGCAGTATCTTAAGTTCCTGGAATTGGTGATTCTCTTCTGGCTAGGGATCCTTTAAATGCTCCCTCAGTGTGAGGGTGTCAGCTCAGTTCGGTTGGGTTTTCCTTTCTGCTCTTGCAGGACAGCACTGAGTTCAGTGCCTCACAATTGCTGTGTTCTTCTTCACCCAGCACCCAGAGATGTTCTACATACTAGGGCTCTGCTGCCAGGGGAGGGGGATGGGTGGCCTCTGTGATTCAGGCCTGTTTTCTTTCTCTTCAGTGCCTCTTTCAGCAATATGAAGTTAAAACCAGGAACTGTAAGTGCTCACCTGATATTTTTTCTTATGAAGCTGTTTTTGTTTTGTTTTTGTTGTTGTTGTTTTCTGTGTAGATATTTTTAAACTTAGTGTCCTTCCTGCAGGGCAGGATTGGTAGAACTTTCTGTTCCGTCATCTTGCTCTGCCTCTGCTACACACAAACTTTTAAATTAAAATAAAAACACTATTCAATATAGAATTTCAAGGAATTTTTATTTTTGGTCTTGTGTCTTTCTATATGGATTGATTTATTTTTTACGGTGAGCATATATTATTTTATAAAAATAGCATAATTTTCAAATAAAAATATGTTATCTTAGTGATTGATATGGTCTGGCTCTGTGTCCCCACCCAAATCTCATTCTGAATTGTAATCCAAATTGTAATCCCCACATGTTGCAGGAAGGACCTGGTGGGAGGTGGATCATGAAGGCAGTTCCCCCATGCTGTTCTTATGATAGTGAGTTCTCACAAGATCTGATGGTTTTATAAGGGGCTTTTCCCTTCTTTGCTCTGCACTTCTCTTTCTTGCTGCCATGTGAAGAAGGATGTGTTTGCTTCCCCTTCTGCCATGACTGCAAGTTTCCTGAGGCCTCCCCAACCATGCGGAAATGTGAGTCAATTAAACCTCTTTGCTTTGTAAATTACCCAGTCTTGGGTATGTCTTTATTAGCAGTGTGAGAACAGATTAATACAGTGACCTAAAGTAATAACCAGATAATTTGTGGCTAAAACAAGCTCAAAATTTGACTCAGGTTCTTACAATTTAAGGAGAGATAGATTTTCCAATATAATTAACTCAGATAATAGTCATGGGCTTTTGTTGTCACCTGTAGCCTTTGACTAGAGTTGTATAGAGAATTTTCAACAAAGCATGGCTTTGAAGTTAGCCTTTGCCTCTGTTTTTAACTTTGTGTGGCCACCTCATTTTCATACCCTATGGGTATTTTTAATGTTGTTTGGATTTTTTCTCTCTTTTATATATTTTTATCTAGCCAGATTATTTTGCACTGATGGTCATTTGCTAAGATTCAAGCACTGTCTAGAGAGCTTCAGATAGCCTTACTGATGCCCAGTTGTTGGATTGCTGGAGCTGAGCTCTTTCCTGAGCTATTGGATGCTTTGCCAATTGCTCCAGAAAAGGAACGAATGTCTTTTCTCTATTTAATGATGATACTTATTTGTAATTTGCTTTACATTTTCCTCACAATGATCCTTAATATTAGAGTAAATGAAAGCTGTAATTCCTGTTTTTGCAAAATTTATCACACTTTATTTTTGTAACGGGGAAAAAATCACCCTTATTACTATATCTGGATTCCTTCAGCTTTGTTAAGAAAGGTCCTGAAAGAGGACTTTCTTAAGGCTCTCTGGCTATCCAGTTAAAAATATACTGCTTTGCTGTGTTTACTGTGCATGGCATGGCACAACTGTGAAGTTTCCATAAGATTATAACAACAATAATTTTTATTTTCTGTCCCATAACCCTTGTATTTATGGGAAATTTCCACCTTGATTTCACTGGACTTAAGGAAACAATAGGAAAATAAATTTTTGTTATGCAAATATAAAATTTATCAAAGGAGGGTCCATACCAGCTGGATTTGATGAAAGCTCAGACTGGTTTTCAATATTTACTGCTTGTCACCAAATTAAATTTCAACTTATATTTAGTAAGAGGATTACAACATTTAAACAAATAATAACTTTACACAGCAAAATCTAATTATGTTTGTTGAGCCTTGTGCTTTGGATCACTCACAGGAAAGGGGTTTGGAAGAGCCAATATAAAGTGCTCAATATTCATTATCTCACACACTGTATTATTTGATCAAAGGCTACATTTTAGATTCTACTACCTTCTAAACCCAAACTAAGGAGCAATAGATCTGCTTACTCATTTTTCTTCCAATGGCTTAGGTGAATTCACAGGAGACGCTATTTCCCTTTTTGTTTTAACAATATTTCAGTACAAATTAACTTCAAGATTTATGATAATGTAATGTAGTTTAACTAAAAATGTATTTCATGGCCATTACTTGACAACATATTGGAATACACCGCTACAATACTCAAGAAATTACGATAAAAAGAAAATTGATGCTATAGAGTCTTTGAAACTTAAAGGGACACAGAGAACTTATTAAGCAAATGTGCCATTATATTTCACTCCTGTAAGCTTAATATTTGCATGAATACAGGCATAAACATAGTCCATATATCTTTCAAATATCAAAATATTATCTTGAGTACTATTCTCATTGTTTGAATTTTTGGTAGATGTCCAAAAACACTTTATATACATGTTATATCTAAATTTTAGAACCCGGAAGCAGTGATATGAAAAAAATATACAAACACCTGGTGTCTAGAAAGCTAAACATATTAAAAGAGATCTTTCCAAGATTATTATAGAACTAAACAATAAGCATCCTAAGATTTTTTCCTTTGGAGAATGTAAAATAATGTAAGTTATACCGTGACTAGTAATATAACGGAAGTCTTGAGAGTTGCAAGGTGTGCTGATAAATAACTTACATGCTTCCAAATCAAGGAATAAACTGTTATTGTCATTTTTGATGAAAATTTATTTTTAACCTAAGTCTTTGACATTGCCAGCCCCCTCTCACCCCTCACCACCAACACCACACACAAACAAACTATTGGAAGTTGTTTTAAAAACCAGGCTACTGACCTTTTAAATATCACACATTACTTTAAGAACAAGTGAGAGAGAAGGAAACGAGCTGCTGACATTGAAAGTGGTAGTCAGTGTAAAAGCTCCTGCCTTGTACCAATCCTGTTCTAAACATGTACCTACTGTTTTCTCTTTGGTATGTGTGAAATCAGGTAGGACCTAGAAGACAGGAAGCGAATATGGTAAGAAAAAGTGCAGAGAAAAACAGAGCCTGCTCAGGAGAGAAAATGGCAGATACTTAATTTGTCTAAAAATTTCGAGGAAGACAAAAAACTAATAGAGGTTACAGGGCAAATTTAAAAAATGTTTATTCTGTTGTTTATATGAATATGAATAATAGAATGTAGGGCATTCTCACAGTTGGCATAGAAATACTAATATTGTCAAAGGGAGGGTATTTCTTAGTAATTCATAAATGTTTCCACAGTTATGAGAATTAAAGTGCTATGCTCAAGATGATTTCTTGATTGGAGGCATACTAACATGGGTGTTTTTCCACATTTGTTTATTCATCAAATATTTATTGAAGACAGGGTATGAACCTGTCATTTTTCCTGAGACTAGATGGTGGAGAAGTCTGACAAACTCCCTGCCCTCATGAAGCTGCCAATTCATGAATATGGATGATTATTTACAGGAAGCAGAACCAATGTAGTTGGTGCTATTTCAGTAATTCATTCCTTTTTATTGCTGAATAGTACTCCATTTTATGAAAGTAGCACTGTTTGTTTATCCAGTCTCTTGCTGTTAGACTTTTAAATTGCTTTTAGTTTGGGTTATTATTTACAAATGTGTATGAAAGACTGTTGTACCAAGCTTGTGTATGTACATACGTGTATGCATTTGTTTTAGAAGTCCAGAAACTGCTGCTGGATGAGGAGGAAGTATGACCAATACCATGTGTAACACTAACAATAATACAAAGAAAGTAGGTCTACTTATATTCATTTTGGACAAAGAAGACATTAGAAAGAAGAAAATTACCAGAGATAAAGAAAAAAATACATAATAATAAAATGTCAATTTGCTGAAACATAACAATCTTTAACATGTCTGCACCTAACAAGAGAGCATGAAAATATGTGAAGAAAAATCTAGTAGAACTGTAAGAAAAAAAAAATAGACAAATCCATTATTATAGTTGGGGACTTCAACAACATTAATTCAGTTACTGATAAATCAGGCAGGCAGAACATAAGTAAACACATGTTTGACTAGAACACCACTATCAGTGAACTTGATCTTAGTGATATTTATAGAATACTCTATCCAACAATGGCAAAATACATATTCTTTTCCAGCTCACACTGAGCATTCACCATGACAGATCACATATTTGGCCATAATGTTCACATTATGAAATTAAAAAAATAGAAATCATACAAAGTTCTCAAAACACAATTGAATTAAACTATTAATCAATAACAGAAAGACAAAAGGAATATTGCCGAATACTTGGAAATTATGTAACACATTAATTATTTCAATAAAATTAATTAAATAACACATGGGTCAAATATTTCTCAAAAGAAATTAAAACTATCTGAATTAAATGAAAGCAAAATTTATCAAAACATGTGGAATATAGTAATAACAATGTTTAGAGATAAATTTATAGCATTGAATACATGTATTAGAAAATAGGAAAGATCTAAGATCAATAACCTTAGCTTCCACCTTAGGAAACAAGAGAAATAAGAGCAACTTAGGACTAAAGTAACCAGAAGAAAAAATTTAATACAAATTAGAGTAGAAATCAATGAAATTGAAAGCAGGAAAATGATGTAAGAAATCAAGAAAACCAAATGCTGGTCTTTTGAAAATATCAATACAGTTGATAAGCCAGTAGCCTGCCTAACCAGGAGAAATGAGAGAGAGAAAGAGAGTGAGAGAGAGAAAGAGAGAGAAAGAGAGAAGTTACAAATACTAGTATCAAAAAGCAGAGTCATTACTACTGATGAAATAACCTTAAAATTATAACAAAAAGTTCTATGAACAACTCTGTGCCCACAAATTTTATGATATGATGAAATTAACCTATTCCTTGAAATAAATAAACTGGCAACATGCACAAGGAAAAAACAGATAATCTAAACACGTACATATCTATTTTTAAAAGTTCAATCAATTATTTATAAATTTCAAAGAGGAAAGTCTTAGTTCAGATGGTTTCACGGAGAAATTCTACCAAATATCATGAAAGAGATACATAAATTCTCCATGACTTCTTCAAGTAAATAGAAGCAGAGGAGATATTTTCTAACTTATTCTATGAGGCCAGCATTACCACATTTGGAAAACATGTCTGGTAAAGAGCTTGCATCAAAAACACACAATTGAAGGAGTTAAAACTATACCGTTGGGCCTACTGACTATTTAAGTTAAAGGCACTTGAAAAACAGTAGGTGCAAAAAGATCACTCTGACCTTAATGCTGTTCCTAAAAACAGATGAAATTATCTTGTGAAAAACACCCTTCCTATACCAAAAGAAATAACATCATTATCTTCAAGAAGTTGAGACCAAAAGAATTCTATATAGACCCTGTTAAAATAACTCTTAACTTTTCATCATCATGTTTAACACATCAAGTAATTTATTTTTATTGTACATTTTGTTCTTAGGTTGAACTTATAATTTTACAAACTTAAACATACATAAGGTTTTTGATTAGTAAACCCAGGTAGAACAAGTTATGTGTCCACAGTATAGATAATAATTACAACTCTGAAGATATGCCTGCTTTAACTAAACCAACAAACTTAAACTTGCTTTTTATTTACCAATGATTTTCCTAGATCATTTGAATAACTTGAGTAACATTTAAATTAGTTTTGATTTTTCTGAAATAACACTTAATTTTTATAAGTGCTTATTTTCTTTTTTTTAAAGTCAAATATTCTCATACGACCAGTAAGACAGTTGCTTAGGATGAAAGCTCTTTAAAAAATACTTTTAGATACAAAAGTCCAAATTTTCAGAGGTTTACCTACTTCAGTTGTGACTCAAAACCAATAAGTCTTTTTTATGGCTTAAAACTAATAAGTCTTGTGTGGCTTAACCATGGATGCACGAAGTGTGCTTCAAGAGGGTCCTAAAGACAGTCTCCCTGAAGATCTATAGATTCTTCCAAAGCTAGCCTAAGAAGGTAAAAATCCTAATTGCTAACAAGGCAATGAAGATTGGGGCAATTAAGATAAACTTCCTTGAGAGTTGGAACAATCAGAACGAGACATTTTGTGTTTTGGATTTCTATCCAGCCAGCCAGTCAGCTGATGCAAATCTTACAACTTGAAGTCCCTTGCAGACGGACACCAGAAACAATCTCCTCACTGGTCACAAAGCACAGCTCCTAAGACATAAAATAAAATGAAAGAGGAATCTTATTATAATTTTCTTCCTTATGCCAAACCACACGAAAAATAGAGATAAGGAAGACAGGAATATTTATGGGACACTGTGGATCAGTAACCAAATTCATAAGAGTCATAATTCAAATAACTAAATCTGATAAATGTTTTACTCCTGCCAATCTAAATTTGGAAGCAAATGTCGAGAAAAAATATTTACCTTTTTTTCTCAATGAGACACTGCATACAGACCTGCAGGAGAGTGGACTTCCACAAGAATTTCTACTTTCTGCTGGCTTTTGTCGGGTCTTATAGGATCCCATTTGCAAGGTTCAGAGGAAGTAGGGCATCACAGCCTTTAAGAATCCCATCTTCATTGGCAGAAACTGTAGGGGCAGTAAAACTCCACCGCCATCCTCTTAGATTCCAGGTTGAGTCTGAGAATTAAGTTGACATAACATACAGTAACAGAAGAAAAACATACAAGTTTATTTAACACAAACTGTAGGTGGCAGAGAAGCCCTCATAAGGACATCTATAGATCTTCCAAACTGACCTAAAGAAGCAGTTAGAGTCAGTTGCTTATATCCTGATTTGTAAAAAGAATGGTAAGTTGTGAAGAAGAAACTAAATTATGTAAGTATGGTTAAAAGATAAGAGTTATTTTAAAGAGGTCTGTGTAAAATTATTTTGGTCTAAATTCCTTGTCCTCAAAGATAATGATATTATTACTTTTGGTATGGAGAAGGTGTCTTTCACATAAGAATTTCATCTACTGCTTTTAGGAAACAACACAAAGGAGAAAGTAATCTTTTTTACACCTGCTGTTTTTCAAGTGCCTTTAACTTAAATAATAGTCAATGTTCCAGAATAACATATTTTAAACTCCACACAAAAATCCTTACAACTCAAACATAAGAAAATAAACAGTCCAATTAGTAAATAGACATGAGATCTCAACAGACCCCTCACCAGAGAAGATATATACAGATGGGAAATAATTATAGGAGAAGATGCTGAGTATAACTTCTCATTAGATAACTTCAAAATCTAACAACAATATAATACCACTACACTTCTATTAAAATGGCTAAACACCTAAACAACAACAAAAACTCCAAAAGCTGGCAAGGATGTGAAACAACAGAAATTCTCATTCATGACTGGTGGGAATACAAAATGGTATAGTCACTCTGGAAGACAGTTTGAAGTTTCTTATAAAGCTGAACATAGTCTTAGCATATGACCCAGCAATTACATTCCTAGTTATTTACACAAATGACTTGAAAAATGATGTCCACATAAAAATTTGCAAGTGTATGTTTATAGCAGCTTTATTCATAACCATCCAAACTAGAAGCAGCCAAAATGTCATGCAATAGGTGAATGGACAACCTGTGGTATATACATACATTGAAATATTATACAGCAAAAAAAGAGAAATTAGCTATTATGTCATAAAAAGACATGGATGAACCCTAAATGCATATTTGTAAATTAAAGAAACTAGTCAGAGAAGGCTATAGATATATGATATTGTATAAAAGGCAAAACTACAGAGACAGTAAACAAATAAGTAGTTACCAGAGGATTGCAAGGCGATGAAGAGAGTGGAATAAAGCACAGGGAATTGTTTAGCACCCAAAATCTAATAGACATGATACTGTAATTGTGGATACATGACACTGTTCTTTTTTTTCAAAATCCAGTGAATGTTATAGCACAAGAAATTCATCTCAAATAATGCAAATTTGAAGACATCATTTATGAGGTCAGGGGAATCACAGGATGGACTGCAGAATGTAACAAGACCATCTAACTATATTTAAAATGTATGAAACAATCTCACTGAAGAAGGCGGGGGAATAAGTAGCAGACCTAAGTAACTTTGGCAGTGAATGGAGTTTGTAAGACTAAAGACAAAAGGAACTGCACAGAAGCATTTTGCTTTAGTTGATAAAGTTCTTTACCATGGTCGTATGGGTTAACAATTCTAATATTTTTACACATGTATATCAGAATTGGACAATTCAGTAAATAGATGACATATGATGAGAGTTAGGTTTGTCACTGTTGGAGGGGGAGTTTACAGTTAAGCAAGGGGAGGAGACTAGAATAATGAGTTTGATGGGCAGCACTATGAACTTATTTTTAGTTTAATAGAAATACTGATCGTTACATATAGAAATATTTAGATATCTACAAGGGTTATTATGCACACATCTATCCTTCCTTTGTCAGCCAAGATGGGGAAAAAGAAACAACATCCCATAGCAATGTAGTGTCCAGCTCTTGCTTTCTAGTATCATTCTCCAGTGAAGCAACCAGGGTTCCTTGGAGTTATTCTCTTGCTGAGTTGAGACAGACGGGAAAACACAAGATGAGACTGTAGCATCTGCCAGAAAAAAAAAGAAGTGCCAGAAAGAAAAAAAAAAAAAGAGGAAAGCACATTATAATATAGTCATGCCAAAGGGACACAATACTCAAGAAAAACAGTTCCCAATGCCAAAGTTGGAACAATTTGTACAAATTAATTAAAATAGTATTGAATTATAATCCAGTGTAAATTAAATATCAATGAGTTTATAATGATATAAATAAAAGGTTATATAAACAAATAAGATAGGACTAAAGACAAATCTTCCTTGCATACAAATTCCACATAGTTTACACAGCTACTCTACCCTGAGGTGGGTAGCAAAGATTCTCATTTCTTGTGTGTGAGTTGAGCATAGTAACTTCCTTCTGAAGACTAAAGTGTAGAAAGGAGGGGAAAGTGTACTTCTACAGTGGAGAAATCTTCACTTCAGCCCAGAGATCAAGGTAAAAATCAATAGGAAACAGTCATATTGATAGTATATGCCCTCACATATGATATAATATGATGAATATGTTGCTTTACCTCTATGCTATTCCTACAAAAGAAGTGTACACACTTCTTTGGCTGCCTTGCACTATTTTTAAAATCATCACATATAAATAATATAACTCTAATATTATTTTGTTATATAAAAATATGACATAATGCCATCATGACAGCTTGCAGTTTTTATCATGATAATAGTAAGATCACAGTTTCAGTCACACTTTGCAACAATTAGTTTTATTATTTTCCTGAGCAATTCTCCATTGCATAAAGAGCATTCAGAAAGAAGCATGTTATAACCTCCTTTCCATCTGTGCTTAGAAAAATGAATTTTGTGCATTAATATTTTGTGAATTGATATTGAGGGTTTAATAACATCATGCTAATTATTATTGCATTATTATCTTCACTTTAGCATTTGTGAATAAATATTAAATGTTTTAGTGTTGGATATGTAACATAATGAGTGGCTGGGAGCAGTGGCTCAAGCCTGTAATCCCAGCAATTTGGGAGTCCAAGGCGGGGGGATCACTTGATGCCAGGAGTTTGAGACCAGCCTGGCCAACATGGTGAGACCCCATCTCTAGTAAAAATACCAAAAAAAAAAAAAAATTAGTGGGGTGTAGTGGCGCACACCTACAATCCCAGCTACTCAGGAGGCTGAGGCAGGAGGATTGCTTGAACCCAGGAAGAAGAGGCTGCAATGAGCTGAGATTGCACCACTGCACTACAGCCCTGGTGACAGGGCAAGACTCCGTCAAAAAAGAAAGAAAGAAAGGAAGAAAGGAAGAAAGAAGGAGAGAAAGAGAGAGACAGAGGGAAGGAGGGAGGGCAGGAGGGAGGGAGGGAAAGATAATGACTATGAAGAGAAAATCTGAGAAAAGATAAAATGCTCAAAATATATCCAAATATAATGTCTCAAGAATGCAAAGACTCTCTTCCAGCTTACTTTTGGTCCCAGAAGAGCAGCAAGAATACATAAAGGATAACATGGCTTAAAGCACGAGTTGCACAACCAAGTGGTAATCAGGAAAATGTCATACATCAAGAAGCTAAAAGCAGATGGCAAAGGTGAGCAGTTATTAAGCAATGACTGTTACACCTGCTGGAGAATACTAAAGCTTATTCAAGAATAGTTATTTGATGCATTCTGCTTAAAGTGTTAAAAGGATGTCTATTTCCTTCCCACAAAACAGTGTCATTTTAAACACACAAGTGCTGTTGGAGACATGTCACCACTTTTAAAGACAAAGCCTAGACTAGGGTGAGGCAAGTGAGGCAACTTGCATACAAAAGTGAAGAAAGTGCTTGCTCTCAGAATCAGGGTCTTCTTAAATTTGCACCTTACACACCTCCTTTGCCTCTCTCTGTGCCTGGTCGGATTTAAAGAGTCTTCCTCTTTGTGCTAGATATTATCTGACAACTTAAGAGAAAAAATATTACATAGTTCAATATTTCTAAGTCAGTCTGTGGTCATTCTTGTGAATGTTTTGTACAATATTCTACTAAATGCTTCTGAAGTGCTATAAAAGGAAGAAAATATATGTTCCTTCACAGAGTGTACTTTTGGAGGAACAAAGCATACATATGAAACATAAAGCACCTAGGAAGAAACATCTAAATATTGTATAAAACATATGCAGAACAATAGCAAATTTACATCTGTATACAGGAAAACAAAAACTTCAAACAACAGAGCTTGAGAACAGAGACTCAGTGAGTATGTGGGGATTTGAAATTTGTCTATCAGCTTATAATTGTGTGTATTTTATTTATAAATCAGCTTATGAATGAGAATGGAACTTCAAGTGAATTTCTTGTTTTAGGAAAGCTGCAGGTTCATTTGCTTTTTAAAAATTAATGTATGTACAGCTTTGATTTGCTATAAGTAGAGTTGAATTGTTTAAGTATGATTCCATGAGAAACTGCTATACTACACAAAGAGTGAAGAAATAGTGTATTAGTTTCACTTGAGACTGATATTCCTTTATTTCATATGCAGGACCTTGAATACAAGTCATTTTTGGACATTGCATACACCTACTAAGAATTTCAGTTACAACCATTTTACAGTTCTTAGGCTGTGATTTTTTAAAAATAAATTACTGTTAAAATTCCAACAGAATATTAAGAACATTAATTGACATATTTTCAGCAGAATGGTTGTAGAAAATCAAGTACAATATTAAAGAAACAATGTGCAAATAAACACTAGAAAGAACAGAAATGTGTGTGTGTGTGTGTGTATATATATATATAGAGAGAGAGAGAGAAGACAGAAAGAGAGAGAATGACAATCAGAGAGACAGACAGAGACAGAGACTGCATTTAATTTAAATATAAGTTTCCTTTCCATTCACGTCAGAAACTTCTTGTGTTGTCACCTCTTTGGGGGCCCAGGTTTCCAAATGTTCCTTCCTTTTGATCCTGCCCTTTATTCATAGATAACTGCAAGCAGTATTTATTCTTTAGAGATTTGGAATTGAGCATACTTCTGGGTTTGTTATCTCTGCTGAAATCTCCCTCATTAGTGTCTTCCTGTTCTTTCAATGCCAAATCTTCAATTAAGTATTAACCCTAATTTGGAACTGTATTATGCATGCTTGTTATTGCAAGGCTTTGTTAGAATACTTTACTTACCAAAGTAACCCTTTGAAGTAAGTTTGCCAGATAAAATACAGAACAGCCAGTTATATTTGATTTCCAGATAAATTTGCCCTCCTTCTGCCTCAAACATTATAGGGGACAAACTTGTACTAAAAATTAAATAATTTACCTGAAACTCAAACCAAGTATTTTGTTTTGCTTTTCCATGGATTTTTAATTATTTTAAATTTTTGACTAAATCAGACAACTTCACTTCCAGGTAAAGGAGCATTTACGCAGCACTTATATGCTAGTCCCACTTTCACAAATCTTCTATTTAATCCTTAGAGCAGCCCTATGATGTACAAATACCCATCCCCATTTAACAAATGAAAAAATAATCTCAGAGATTCGTAAGAGGCCATAAAGCTAATGGCTGGACCATTTAAAATCCAGCTTCTGCTCTGGTATGAAACACAATACATCTTTCCCTACACAATGCTGTCTCTCAGCCTTTTCTGTTTCTTCTTGCAGAATAGAAAACAGGTGAAAAGAAAGGTTAGAGCTGCTTATACCACGTATTTTAAAGTATTTTTTTTTTTGCTTAAAACTTTATGAAAATTTTCAAGCATTCATGACAGAAGCATTTGAACAAGAGCAACTTCATCTTGAATAGGGGCTGGGTAAAATGAGGCTGAGACCTACTGGGCTTCATCCCCAGGAGGTTAGGCTTTCTAAGTCTGGATGAGATAAGAGGTTGGCATAAGATATAGGTCATAAAGACCTTGCTGGTTAAATAGACCATGGTAAAGAAGTCATCCAAAACCCAGCAAAACCAAGATGGTGACAAAAGTGACCTCTGGTCATCCTCACTGCTCATTATACACTAATTATAATGCTAAAACACACTCCTACCAGTGCCATGACAGTTAAGAAATTCCATGGCAACATCAGGAAGTTATCATATATGGTCTAAAAAGGGGTGGAACCCTCACTTCCAGGAATTGCCCACCCCTATCCTAGAAAACTCATGAATAATCCACCCTTTGTTTGGCATATAATCAAAAAGTAACAACAAGTATAAGCAGCTGAGTGGTCCATGCTGCTGCTCTGCCTATGAAATAGCCATTTTTTATTCCTTTACTTCTATAATAAACTTGCTTTCACTTTACTCTATGGACTTGCCTCAAATTCTTTCTTGCGCAAGATCCAATTACCCTCTCTTGGTATGTGGATCAGGACCCTTTACCAGTAACATTCACATGGGTAAAGAGAATAGTGTAGAGCATTCCCGTGTATTCATCACCCGGTCTCAACAATTATCAACATGTTTTGTCAATTTTGTTTTATGTGTCCACTATCCTTCTATTTTTTTTTCTAGAGTACTTTAAAGCAAGTCCAATACATCATGTTATTTAAACTCTTACCCTATCATTTTCCCAAAGTTGGTTCATAATGAAACAGTTGACTAAACTGCCATCCATATTCACCTTATACTAACAACTTCTTTACTCCCTGTTATCTCGTTTTCCCTTCTGTCAGCCTAATGACTCCATTAATTTGGAAATAGTTGTTTTCTGAAACCAGTACACTGTAGCAGTTTCAACTATCTAAACTACTACCAAGATTTTACTATAGGTTGCTTTACTTTTTAAAATTATAATAAAATTAAACATATAAAACCACACTGTACTAATTCATCCTCTCATTATTATAAAGGACTGCCTGAGACCGGGTAATGTATAAAGGAAAGAGGTTTAATTGACTCACATTTCCACAGGGCTGATGAGGCCTTGGGAAACTTACAATCATAGTGAAAGGGGAAGCAAACACATCTTTCTTCACATGTTGGTCGAGAAAAAGGGGGAAAAGCCCCTTATAAAACCATTAGATCTCATAAGAACTCACTCACTGTCATGAGAAGAGCAGCATAAGGATAACCACCCCCATGATTCAAGTACCTCCCCACCAGGTCCCTCCCATGACACGTGGGGATTATGAGAACTACAATTCAAGATGAGATTTGTGTGTGGACATAGCCAAACCATATCGTTCAGACCCTGCCCCTCCCCCAATCTCATGTACTCACATTTCAAAACACAACCATGCCTTTTCAACTGTCTCCCAAAGTCTTAACTCATTCCAGCATTAACCCAAAAGTCCTAGTCCAAAGTGTCATCTGAGACAAGGCAAATCCCTTCCACCTGTGAGCCTGTAAAATCAAAAGCAAGTTAGTTATTTCCTAGATACAGTTGGGGGTACAGACATAAAGTAAATACACCTATTTCAAATGACAGAAATTGGCCAAAACAAAGAGGTTAAAGGCCCCATGCAAGTCCGAAATCCAATAGGGCAGTCATTAAACTGTAAAGTTCCATAATGATCTCCTTTGACTCCATGTCTTACATTCAAGTCATGCTGATGCAAGAGGTGGGCTCCCATGGCCTTGGGCAGCTCTGCCTCTGTGGCTTTGCACGGTACAACCCCCCCCCCCGCCACCCGCCAGCTTCCTTCATGGGCTGGCATTGAGTGTCTACACCGGGTGCATGGTGCAAGCTGTTGGTGGATATACCATTCTGGGGTCTGGAGGATGGCTCTCTTCTCACAGCTCCACTAGGCAGTGCCCCAGTGGAGACTCTGAGTGGGGGATTGAACCCACATTTCCCTTCGGCACTGCCATAGCAGAGGTTCTCCATGAGGGCATCAACCCTGCAGCAGACTTTTGCCTGGATATCCAGGCATTTCCATACATCCTCTGAAATCTAGGAAGAGGTTCCCAAACCTCAATTCTTGGCTTCTGTGCACCCACAGGCCCAACACCATGTGGATGCTACCAAGACTTGGGTCTTGCACCCTCTAAAGCCATGGCCTGAGCTGCACCTTGGCCCCTTTTAGCCATAGCTGGAATGCAAGGCACCAAGTCCCAAGACTGCACAAAGCAGCAAGGCCCTGGCCCAGCCTATGAAACCATTTTTTTCCTCCTAGGCCTCTGACCCTGTGATGGGAGGGCCTGCCGTGAAGACTTCTGACATGCCCTAGAGACATTTTTCTCATTTTCTTGGGGATCAACATTTGGCTGCTCATTACTTATGCAAATTTCTGCAGCCAGCTTGAGTTTCTCCTCAGAAAATGGGTTTTTCTTTTCTATCATATTGTCAGGCTGCCTTTTAAACATGAGTTCCAATTCCAGACCATATCTTTGTGAATAAATAAAACTGAATGCTTTTAGTAGCACACAAATCACATTTTGTATGCTTTGCTGCTTAGACATTTCTTCCTCCAGATACCCTAAATCATTCCTATTAAGTTCAAAGTTTCACAAATCTCTAGGGCAGTGGCAAATTGCCACCAGTGTATTTGCTATAAGAGACATCTTTATTCCAGTTCCCAACAAGTTCCTCATCTCCATCTGAGACCACCTCAGCCTGGACTTAATTGTCCATATCACCGTCAGCATTTTGGTCAAACCATTCAATAAGTCTTTAGGAAGTTCCAAACTTTCCCACATCTCCCTGTCTTCTTCTGAGTCCTCCAAACTGTTCCAACCTCTGCCTGTTACCCAGTTCCAAAGTCACTTTCACATTTTTGGGAATCTTTACTGCAGCACCTCACTACCTGGTACCAATTTACTGTGTTGGTCCATTGTCATGCTGCTATAAAGGACTGCCCGAGATTGAGTATAAAGGAAAGAGGTTTAATTGACTCACAGTTGGCCATGTCTGGGGAGGCTTCAGGAAACTTACAATCATGGCAAAAGGGGAAGTAAACACATCCTTTCTCACATGATGGCGGGAAGGAGAAATGCCAAGAAAAAGGGAGAAAAGCCCCTTATAAAACAATTGGATCTCATGAGAACTCACTCACTATCATGAGAACAACAGCATGGGGGCAGGATTCAATTACCTCGCCATTGGGTCCCTCCTACGACATGTGGGGATTATGGGAACTACAACTCAAGATGAGGTTTGTGTGGGGACACAGCCAAACTATATCACGCACAAACTATAACATAGTTACTGAATAATTGTTTTTCCCAAATTATGACAAGACAACTTATATAGAAGTTGGTTTTGGGCTACCTCTGTACTTGCAAAAGCTATTGAACAATCTAAGTTTGAAAACAGGTTTCCACATTTCAAAAAGTGATGAAGTGGATTCCTTTCCTTTTCTCTTTACAGAAATAAACTCATCAGAAAAATAAATGGTATATAAAATTTTGGCCTTAAATATAATGTGGGAGAATTTTACCAGCAACAGAAAGTAGAAGTATGGCCTGGAAAAATTGTCTCCACCATTAGTTTAGTGATACTAGAGAATCATTAGACTGATGGTAAAGAGGAATGAAGTTAAGCATTGTATAACACTTATAGTATATAACCTGCCACTGCAATTAATCAGATAAAAAAGATGAGGGAGGGGTAAAATGTATATTTTGCAAAATGCTTAGACATTCTTTAATAAATAAAGTTAATGCTATCATTAGTGGCAGCTCTAAGCAAAACTTATCTTTTTTTCCTACGAATAAGCACTCTTTGGGGAGATGAATATTGCTGCAGTCATATTGTGCTTTCAGTTAATGAGATATGGGTTCTATTTGTTAGAGTTTTATGGTAATGAAGCTTATAATTTACTGACAAACTGGCTTGCTTTCAAAACATTCTCTTATTGCACTAAATTTTTTTTTTTCATCAGAAACATTGATGTGCTAATTTGTGTGTTTATGGCAGCAGATGTGCACCTTCACTAAAAGGCTGCCAGAGTGAGGGAAAGGACAGGAGAGCAAAGAAAGAAGGGGAAAGGTGTTCAGAGTTTTCAATGGGTAATAAACTATAGACATAAATGAAAAAATGGCACAGTTTGTTTGAACATTCATGAACTCATCAAGTATGTTATCTGAAGTATCAAATATTTATCACTAAAATTTGGTT
The DNA here is from genome assembly GCF_028885625.2 of Pongo pygmaeus. Classification (NCBI taxonomy): domain Eukaryota; kingdom Metazoa; phylum Chordata; class Mammalia; order Primates; family Hominidae; genus Pongo; species Pongo pygmaeus. Next base: position 131,094,737 of record NC_072396.2, on the reverse strand, counting down.
GAGTTACAAATATGCTGAGTGTCAAATCCCTTTATCCAGTGTGAAAACTGAAGGACAAAATTTTTCATTTAAAATTTAATAGCTGTGACGGAAAGTCGTTAAATTAAAAGTAGGTGAAAACCACTTTTCTCCCCTCAAAGAAAAGATTTTTTTTTTCTAAATAAGAAACATTGTAATTATTAGCAATGACTTTCCTGCACAGACCTTCTGAGTTCTGTTTTTCTCCAGCTCTAAAATTTTATGGCTCATAGGAGGAAAAACATTGTGCCCACGTTTCAGTACTAACTTTGTTAATGCCAGCTAAGTAAGGTGTGTAACAAAAATCATGGTATCTTCATATTTCCTTTCATAGGAAATTGAAATATTCTAATCACAGGTCTATAATCTATAATGGAGGACATAAAACCTTGATGATTTTGCAGACGCGCTCCTTAAACACAAAACAAAACACAGATCTCTATGCAACACATGTAATGAGAAAAAAATGAAGGGAGGGTAAGCTGTTTATAGTGCTTTTTATCTTACCAGGGTTTAAGAAACAAGTAGGAGACAGACGGAAAACATGGATTCACTCATGGCTAGACACTGTTGATTGAGAGGCAGTTGTTGATAATACCAGTTAGTTGAAAAGTAATTTCCAGAAGGTGCATCATAGTCACTTGAGGAAATTAGACACAGAAATCTCAGAAAAGAGCATTCTGTTCTACCTTTATGCTTTGGGGTAAATGTGCAACCATATACTAACCTCTTATTTTCAGCAAATTCCTAGACATTTTAAATCAACAGAAAACAGTTACTAAACAGTTCCATAACATTTATAGTAGGCATTATCTCTACCCTCAAACACCTTGCAATCTAACTGGAAAGAATATATATTTGTATAATAAGCCCACGTAAGGAGAGCAATAAATACTGAAGATTTGAACAAATAATTGCTTAAATAACAATATAATTTAGGCAAAGTAGGGCATGTGAAAACACAGTTTTTATTTTTCTTGTTCTTCAGTATCAGTTTCTTCTTATTAAGACTCCATTCAGGCCCGGTGCTGTGGCTCACGCCTGTAATCCCAGCAGTTTGGGAGGCCGAGGTGGGTGGATCAATTGTGATCAGGAGTTCAACACCAGGCTGGCCAACATGGCAAAACCCTGTGCCTACAAAGATACAAAAAAAACCAAAAAGTATAGCTGGGTGAGGTGGCGGGCTCCTGTAACCCCAGCTACTTGGGAGGATGAGGCAGGAGAATTGCTTGAAACTGGGGAGTGGAGGTTGCAGTGAGCTGAAATCATGCCACTGCACTCCACTCCAGCCTGTGCAACAGAGTGAGACTCTGTGTCAAAAAAGAAAAAAAAAAAAAAAAAAAAAGAAAAGAAAAAAAGGACTGCATTCAAACACGTATTAATTGCATAGCCTTTTTTGAGATTCTATTTCATATGGTGTCTGGCAGAGAATAGGCACTCAACATATGTTTATTAAGTGAATAGCATTATCTAGATGTTGGAGATATTCAAAAGAGAAGACACCAATCCAACACTTATAGCATGTTGGTTCTGTGTAAAAATAAATAAATAAATAAATAAATAATAGGGAGAAAATGTTTCTGCCCTCACAAACTCTAGACAGATAAAACTTTTTGAATGTCATGTCTCTTTGCTGTTAGGTTGTGAAAGTGTTTTCTTCCTCCTCCTTTCACTCCTTCTTTTCTCCCTTTTCTTCCTAAAATGTTTATCTTACCAACTTGAGCAGGAGTAGAGACTATCCCCATTTCCGCCTTTAAAGATTATTGGTTGCAAGAGAAAAACAAATCGTTACATGGACTAATTAATTTGAAGTTGTGTTCACTTTCTTAGCTACATATTATGGATTTAACATACGGAGTTTTAAAGTAAAAAATAGAAACCTGAACTTAGATGTAATGGGTAAAATAAAAATAAAATCTCGATTTTTTGTTATATATCATGCTGATTTAGGGATTAATGGGAAATAATAATTATGTTACTAATGATAATATTATACTAATAACAGTTAACATTTATGGAAAACCTATTACATGAAAGGTGTTGTTCAATGTGATTTTTTTAAATTTCCATATGTTTTTGGAGAACAGGTGGTGTTTGGTTACATGAGCAAGTTCTTTAGTGGTGATTTGTGAGATTTTGGTGCACCCATAACCCAAGCAGTATACGCTGCACCTAATTTGTAGTCTTTAATCCCTCACATCCCTCCGATCCTTTTCCCCAAGTCCGCAAACTCCATTGTATCATTCTCATGCCTTTGCATTCTCATAGCTTAGCTCCCACATTTGAGTAAGAACATACCATACTTGGTTTTCCATTCTTGAGTTACTTCACTTAGAATAATGGTATCCAATTCCATCTAGGTTGCTGCAAATGTCATTATTTTGTTCCTTATTGTGGCTGAATAGTATTTAAATGTATATATATACACATATGTGTATATATATAATATATGTATATACTATATTATATATTATATATTATATGTATATATAAAATATATACATATATACATATATTAGCTACATATACATATACATATATACATATATTAGCTACATATACATATACATATATACATATATGTATATATTATATATAATATGTATAATATATAATAGTATTTAATGGTATATATACATACATATGAATAGTTTTTAATGGTATATATACATATAATATATATTATATATTATATATAATATGTGTATACATATATTATATATTATATATAATATGTGTATACATATATTATATATTATATATAATATGTGTATACATATATTATATATATAATATATTTGATATATATACACATATGTGTATGTATATATATACCATTAAATACTATTCAGCCACAATAAGGAACAAAATAATGACATTTGCAGCAACCTAGATGGAATTGGATACCATTATTCTAAGTGAAGTAACTCAAGAATGGAAAACCAAGTATGGTATGTTCTTACTCAAATGTGGGAGCTAAGCTATGAGAATGCAAAGCCATGAGAATGATACAATGGAGTTTGCGGACTTGGGGAACAGGATCGGAGGGGTGTGAGGGATTAAAGACTACAAATTAGGTGCAGCGTATACTGCTTGGGTTATGGGTGCACCAAAATCTCACAAATCACCACTAAAGAACTTGCTCATGTAACCAAACACCACCTGTTCTCCAAAAACATATGGAAATTTAAAAAAATCACATTGAACAACACCTTTCATGTAATAGGTTTTCCATAAATGTTAACTGTTATTAGTATAATATTATCATTAGTAACATAATTATTATTTATGTGATATATAATATGTATATCACAATTTCTTTATCCACTCAATGATTGATGAGCATTTGGGCTGGTTCCATATTTTTGCAATTGCAAATTGTGCTGCTGTAAACATGCGTGTACAGTATCTTTTTTTGTAAAATGACTTCTTTTCCTCTGGGTAGATATCCAGTAGTGGGATTGCTGGATCAAATGTTAGTTCTACTTTTAGTTCTTTAAGGAATCTCCACATTGTTCTCCATAGTGGTTTTACTAGTTTACATTCCCACCAGCAGTGTAAAACTGTTTTCTTTTCACCTCATCCCCGCCAACATCTATTAATTTTTGATTTTTTGATTATGGCCATTCTTGCAGGAGTAAGGTCGAATCACATGGTGGTTTTGCTTTGCATTTCCTTGATCATTAGTGATGTTGAGCATTCTTTCATATATTTGTTGGCAATTTGTATATCTTCTTTTGAGAATTGTCTATTCCTGTCCTTAGCCCAGTTTTTGATGAGCTTGTTTCTTTTTCTTGCTAATTTATTTGAGTTCCTTGTAGATTCTGGATTTTAGTCCTTTATTGGATGTATAGATTGTGAACATTTTCTCTCACTCTGTGGGTTATCTGTTTACTCTGCTGATTGTTTCTTTTGAGGTACAGAAACTTTTAGTTTAATTAAGTCACACCTATTTATTATTGTTTTTGTTGCATTTGTTTTTGGGTACTTGGATATGAATTCTTTGCCTAAAACTTTGTCTAGAAGGGTTTTTTCCAATGTTATCTTCTAGAATTTTTATGGTTTCAGGTCTTAGATTTAAGTCTTTGATCCATCTTGTGTTGATTTTTGTATAAGGTGAGAAACGAGGGTCCAGTTTTATTCTTCTACATGTGGCTTGCCAATTATCCCATCACCATTTGTTGAATACAGTATTCTTTCTCTACTTTATGTTTTTGTTTGCTTTGACAAAGATCAGTTGGCCCTAAGTATTTGGCTTTATTTCTGGGTTCTCTGTTCTGTTCCATTGGTCTATGTGCCTATTGTTATACCAGTACCATGCTGTTTTGGCGACTATGGCCTTATAGTATAGTTTGAAGTCAGGTAATGTGATGCCTCCACATTTGCTCTTTTTGCTTAGCCGTACTTTGGCTATACGGGCTTGTTTTTGGTTCCACAAGAATTTTAGGATTGTCTTTTTTAGTTCTGTGAAGAATGATGACGGTATTTTGATGGAAATTGCATTGAATTTATAGATTCCTTTTGGCATATGAGCATTTTTACGATATTGATTCTACCTACCCATGAGCATGAGAAGTGTTTCCATTTCTTTGTGTTGTCTATGATTTCTTTCAGCAGTGTTTTGTAGTTTTCCTTGTAGAGGTCTTTGACCTCCATAGGTATATTCAGGGTTTTTTTTGTTTTTTTTTTTTTGTTTTTTTGCAGCTATTGTGAAAGGGATTGAGTTCTTGATTTGATTCTCAACTTGGTCACTGTTGGTGTATAGAAGAGCTACTGATTTGTGTACATTGATTTTGTATGCTGAAACTTTGATGAACTCATTTATCAGTTCTAAGAGGTTTTCAGAAGGGTCTTTAGGGTTTTCTAGGTTTGCAATCATATCATCAGCAAACAGTGACAGTTTGACTTCCTCATTACTGATTTGGATGCCTTTTATTTTTTTCTCTTGTCTGATTGCTCTGGATAGGACTTTCAGTACTATTTTTAACAGAACTGGTGAGAGTGGGCATCCTTGTCTTGTTCCAGTTCTAAGAGGGAATACTTTCCACTTTTCCCCCTTCAGTATTATGTTGGCTGTTGGTTTATCATTGATGGTTTTTATTACATTGAGGTGTGTCCCTTGTATGCCAATTTTGCTGAGGGTTTTCATCATAAAGGGATGCTGGATTTTGTCAAATGCTTTTTCTGCATCTATTGCGATAATAATGTAATTTTTACAAATTCTGTTTATGTGGTATATCAGATTTATTGACTTTCATGTTAAGCCATCCTTGCATCCCTGTATGAAACTCACTTGATCATGGTGGATTATCTTTTTTATATGCTGTTGGATTTGATTAGCTAGTGTTTTGTTAGGGATTTTTGCAATGATATTCATCACTGATATTAGTCTGTAGTTCTCTTTTTGTGTTATGTCCCTTCCTGGTTTTGGTCTTATGGTGATGCTGGCTTCACAGAATGATTTACGAAGGATTTCCTCTTTCTCTATCATGTGGAATAGTGTCAATAGGAATTGAACCAATTCTTTGAATGTCTAATATAATTTAGCTGTGAATCCATCTGGTACTGGACTTTTCTTTGTTGGCAATTTTTTTTATTACCACTTCAATCTCACTGCTTGTCATTGGTATGTTCAGGGTTTCTAATTCTTCCTGGTTTAAGCTAAGAGGGTTGTATATTTCCAGGAATTTATCTATCTCCCCTAGATTGTCTAGTTTTTGTGCATAAAAGTGTTTATAGTAGCCTTGAATAATCTTACATATTTCTGTGGTGTCAGTTGAAAAATCTCGTTTCATTTCTAATTGAGCTTATTTGGATTTTCTCTTTTTTTCTTGGTTAGTCTTTCTAATGGTCTATCAATTTCATTTATCTTTTCAAAGAATCTCCTTTTGTTTCATTTTTCTTTTGTATTTACTTATTTGTTTGTTTCAATTTTATTTAATTATGTTCTGATCTTCATTATTTCTTTTCTTCTGCTGGGTTTGTGTTTAGTTTGTTCTTGTTTCTCTAGTTCTTTGAGGTGTGACCTTAGATTGTCTCTTTGTGCTCTTTTAGACTTTTTGATGTTGGCATTTAAGGCTATAAACTTTCTTCTTCACACTACCTTGTCTGTATCCCAGAGATTTTGATAGGTTGTGTCACTATCAATTGATTTCAGTTTAAATAATTTTTTATTTGCATCTTGATTTCATTGTTGACACAATGATCATTCAGGAGCAGGTTATTTAATTTCCATGTAGTTACAGAGTTTTGAGGGTTCCTTTTGAAGTTTATTTCCAATTTTGTTCCACTGTGGTCAGAGAGAGTACTTGATATAACTTCAATTTTCTTAAATTTATTGAGACATGTTTTGTGGCCTATCACATGGTCTATCTTGGAGAATATTCCATGTGCTGATGAGTAGAATATATATTCTGAAGTTGTTGGGTAGATAGTTCTGTAAGTATCTGTTAAGTCCATTTGTTCTAGGATATAGTTTAAATCCATTGTTTCTTTGTTGAATTTCTGTCTTGATGACCTGTCTAGTGACGTTGGTGGAGTACTGAAGTCCCTCAGTATTATTGTGTTGCTGTCTATCTCATTTCTTAGGTCTACTAGTAACTGTTTTATAAATTTTGGAGCTCCAGATGTGTATATATTTAGGATTGTGATTTTTCCTGTTAGACAAGATCTTTTATCATTATATTATGTCCCTCTTCATATTTTTTAATTGCTGTTGCTTTGAAGTTTGTTTTGTCTGACATAAGAATAGCTACTCCTGCTTGCTCTTGGTGTCTATTTGCAGGGAATTTTGTTTTCCACCCCATTACCTTAAGTTTATGTGAGTTCTTATGTGTTAGGTAAGTCTCTTGAAGGCAGCAGATACTTGGTTGGTAAACTCTTAACCATTCTGCCATTATGTGTCTTTTAAGTGGAGCATTTGGGCCATTTTCATTAAATGTTAGTATTGAGATGTGAGGTACTATTCTATTAATCATGCTGTTTGTTGGCTGAATACCTTGTTTTTTAAAAAAATATATTTTGTTGTTGTTTTATAGGTCCTGTGAGGTTTATGCTTTAAGGAGGTTCTGTTTTAATGTATTTCAAGGATTTGTTTCAAGATTTAGAGTTCCTTTTAGCAGTTCTTGTAGTGCTGGCTTGGTAGTGGCATATTTTCTTAGCATTTGTTTGTCAAAAAAAAGACTGTATCTTTCCTTTATTTATGAAGCTTAGTTTCTCTGGATATAAAATTCTTGGTTGATAATTGTTTTGTTTAAGGAGGCTGAAGATAGGGCCCTAATCCCTTCCAGCATGTAGGATTTCTGCTGAGAAATCTGCTGTTAATCCGATAAGTTTTCCTTTATAGGTTACCTGGTGCTTTTGCCTCACAGGTTGTGATACTCTTTTCTTCATCTTGACTTGGGATAACCTGATGACTATGTGCCTAAGTGATGATGTTTCTGGGATGCATTTCCCAGGTGTTCTTTGAGCTTCTTATATTTCAGTGTCTAGATCTCTAGGAAGGCCTGGAAAGTTTTCCTTGATGATTCCCCCAAATATGTTTTCCACACTTTTAGATTTTTCTTCTTCCCAAGGAATGCCAATTATTCTTTGGTTTGGTCATTTAACATAATCCCAAACTTGTTGGAGGATTTGTTCACTTTTTAAAAATTCTTTTATCTTTGTCTTGTTGGATTGGGTTACTTAGAAAACCTGTCTTGGAGTTCTGAAGTTCTTCCTTCTGTTTGTTCAATTCTATTGCTGCGATTTTCCAGTGCATTTTGCATTTCTATAAGTGTGTCATTGATTTCCAGAAGTTCTGATAGATTTTATCTATTTCACTGAAGATTTCTCATCTCACATCTTGTATCTTTTTTTTATTTCATTGAATTCAACTTTACCTACCTCTGGTACCTCCTTGATTAGCTTAATAATTTGCCTTCTGAATTTTTTTTTCTGGCAAATCAGGGATTTCTTCATGGTTTGGTTCCATTGCTAGTGAGCTAGTTTTATTTTTTCAGGTTCTTAAAGAAAGAACCTTGTTTTGTCATATTATCAGAATTGTTTTTCTGGTTCCTTCTCATTTGGGTGGGCTATGTCAGAGAAAAGATTTAGTGCTCAAAGGCCACTGTTTAGATTCTTTTGTCCCATGGGGTCTTCCTTTGGTGTATTACTCTTGCCTTTTTCCTAGGGATGTGGCTTCCTGAGGGCCGAACTGTAGTGATTGTTATTTCTCTTCTGGGTTTAGCCACCCAGTGGGACTACTGGATTCTGGGTTGATACTGGGAAAAGTTCGCACAGAATTCTGTGATGTGAACAATCTTCCAGTCTCTCAGTCATAGATAGCAGCACCTGCTCTGGTAGAGGTGACAGGGGAATGAAATGGACTCTCTGAGGGTCCTTCATTGTATTCTTGTTGTTTATTGCACTAAGTTTTGTGCTGGTTGGCCACCTGCCAGGAGGTGGCACTTTCAACAGAGCATCAGCTGTGGTAGTATGGGGAGAATGAGGCAGTGGGCAGAGCCCTGGAACTTCCAAGAAAATATGACCTTTGTCTTCAGCTACTAGGCTGTGTAGAGAAAGACTATCAGGAGGGGACAGGATTAGGCATGTCTGAGCTCAGATTCTCCTAGGGTGGGGCTTGCTGTGGCTGCTGTGAAGGATGAGGTTGTGGTTCCCAGTTCAATTGAGTTATTTTCCCAGGAGGATTAGGGTTGCCTCTGCTGTGTCATGCAGGTCGCCAGGGAAGTGGGGGAAAGCTGGCAGTTACAGGCCTCACCCAGCTCCCATGCAACCCAAAAGGCCAGTCTCACTCCCACCATGCTCCCCTACCAACAACCTCAAGTTTATTTCCAGGCAGTGGGCGAGCAGGGCTAAGAACTTGTCTCACACTACCAGCCTCCTGACTGAAAAAGCAAGCAGGGATTTTAGGATTTGCATCTCCACATCTGCCTGCGTCTGCACTCTGGATTCACTCCCTCCCCTGAGTTCTGTCCAAGAAACTTCGTGTCCAGTTGGAATTGTTACAAAGTTCAGGTAGAAGTTTCCTTTCCCTGTGATCTCTTCCCAGTTCCTCTGGCAGCTCTCCCTAAGGATTCCTGTAAGGCAAAGTCAGAAATGGCTTCCCTCGGGACCCAGAGAGCCCACAGGGCTCTTGCTGCTGCTCCCTCTACACCTGTATTTTGCTTAGCTCTTTAAATTATCTCCTCTCCAGGTAAAGTCTAATCCTTCTTCTGTGATCTGGACCTTCAGGTCCCCCAGTGAGGGTGTGTCTTTGGAGGTGGACAACCTCCCTTTCCCACTTTCACACTTTGGGCACTCACAGTATTTGGGCTGTCTCCCAGGTCCTGCAGAAGCAATCCACTTCCTTCAGAGGGTCTGTGGATTCTCTCTGCTTTCCTGGTATGTTCCTGTAGTAGTTCTCAGAGCAAAAGTTCACTATGTGAGTTTCCACACGTTGCTCTGTCCGTCCAAGTGGAAGCTGCAATGTAGTCCTGCCTCCTATCCACCGTTTTTCCTACCCCAATGTGATTTATACTTAATCCTAATGTCAACTGTATGGAATAGGTATCGTTATGGTCATACTCGTTTTACAGATGAGAAAACTGAGGTAAAGAGAGTTTAAGTAGCATATTTAGAATTGTTGAGGAAGATAAAACAAAATAAATATTTTAGGGTGAGTGTAGTATATATAAGAAGGAAGAGAAAGGTGAGATCATTGAAGTCTAAGGTGAATACTATAGATGTTTACTTCAACTGAGAAATTCACAGTGCTGTCACTCAGTGTCCTGTGTTGTATTAGAAATAGTAAAAACTAAAGGTATTCCTTGAATGTTCTTAATGGTTTCTGCTAGCTACCTGAGATAGCCTGAGGTCCTCATGTCACTTCAGGGTCAGCCAAGATAGCTTCATTTGCGGGTAATGATACCCTCTCCTGGACAGTAATGGAAATGCACTAGACTTTATGATGCCCAAGCAAGAGAAAAGCCAGAGGACAGAGAGGGGCAAATTGTAGAGGCATTTGAATTTAGATACGGAGGAAAAATTAAAAGTAGTATCCCAAGAACTGGGTTTTAGGAAGATGAATCTGACAGCTGAATTCAGAAATAAAAAGAAATTAGAGGCAGTGAGATTGGTTATAAAACTATTGCAATTACAGTGAAAAAATGTGAGAACAGGAGCAAGAACCTTGGGAAAATTTTTAATATTATCTAGCTATTATACCTCATGTTAAACGTCTGAAGCATGGATGTTTCTGGTTATGAACAGATGCAAAGTATGTGACAATTCATTTTAGTTATTTTTACTTGGTTGTATTCCATAACATAAAACAATTTTAGATAATACAAAGTAAGTCAAATCATCTTGATTGCTCTAAGAATACATGAACATAATCTACCCAATCAGAAATTGCAGTCTTTATTTAGAGTTGAACATTTCATCTTAAAAGGGTAAGAGTTTTAAATATTAAATTTATAGGTCATATGTACACAAGGTTACTATTCATATAATTATTGAGAAATAGTTCATACTGACATGTTCTGATAATCACAAATGCATCAAATGAATCCCTAATGCTTTGACATTAAAAGCATCAACTTGATAGTGACAGAATTAGAAAACATAAGAATGTAATTTACAATAAATATAATGTTATTTTTACTAGTGAAAAGGACTCTGAATTCATTTAATCACTCTATTTGGGTACTGACATTTTTCAGCTATCATTAATCTAATATTTAATATTAATACATATTTTTTGTTCAAACCTACGTGTTGCAATAGCATGAGGAAAGATTTGGATGATCTGATGGAAAGAGACTTGACTGGCATATAAAATAGCAGAATTGTATTTCCAGCTATGCTACTAACTGTGTGAACTTGGGCAAGTCACAGCACCTCTGTACCTCATCTTCTTTATTTCTAGATACTGTTTAAATCGTCTTCCAACCCTAATATTAAATACGCACATTGAAACTCTGCCTAGTGTTAAAAACAACAACAACAACAGGCTGATATGTCTTGGCAAAGAGATAAAATTAAATGGGAAATTCTGTATAATCTGTATGGACCAGTCACTCAGTTGGGCTTCATTACATGCATCATTAGCACTGTGAAATTTGTCAAAGGGATAAGGCTAGTAATATATCCTTGATTTGCCTGTAAAAGAGAATTGGCATCAATCTCAAGGTTTTAAGCCCTCTCACTCTTATTCTTCAGCTTGTTAAATTATTATTTCTTAACAGTATATAAGAAAGAATCAGTAGTCCTGGAGTCAGAAGACCTGAATTCAAGTTTTCTTTCTGCCACCTACTCACTAGGCTCAAATTTTCTCATCTGTAAAGTGGAAACAGAGAAGGAAAAATGAGCCTTGCCTACTTCACAACACTGTGGTAAGGAAGAAAGTGTTTCATAAGCTGTAAAGAAATATAATGCAATATATTAGTAATCCACATATTATGAGTAAAGGGACTATGCCCTAACTATATGACGGAACACAAAATCTCTCAACAAAATGCTTTGATTTTCTTGTAAGAAACAAATTGTTGAGCTATCATTGTTTGATATAAATAACCTCTGAAAAATTCTGTCTCTCTCTGTGAATTTTCTAGTATCCTAATATTTAGACATTTACCTGGGGATTATTTAGTGTATAAAACATAATCCTGAAACAAGGCAGGTTTAAAATTTTGGAATAGAGTGTTCAAAAAGTTTTTTCCCAACAACCACCCTGGAGTCATATATTCAATAAAGGCTTCCTCTTTCTTGTTAAGGAGCTACTTTTGAATGACCATGTAATAGCATGCACATTAGACAAGAAATATGAGTAGTCTGCATAGCTTACATTCTTCCATTAGTTTTCCAACCTCAGGACAAGTTGCAGATGAACAGAACATTATTGGTTTGGAAAAATATATTGATGTAGTGAAGTAAAGACAGAATGTGTGTATTTACAAAGGATAGTATTAGCATATAAAATATTTTTTTCCTTCTAATTATGAACTTAGCACTTTCTAGGACAAACATCTTCCAATTATCTCATTTTATGCTTCATCCATTATACAATTCTGTCAAAAGAGCTCTCTGTTCCTCCAAGGCAATTGATTGACATTGCCCAGTTTTTCCTTTCAGTTCAAAGTAACGTAATAAGATTAACAACACAATTATTTGCAGTGGGTTGAGTCTGTTATTTAATTAAAATAAAAGTTATCCAAGAGGAGCAACTTGTTTGCACAAACACAACAGACTAGAACTTATTCTTGAATTACAATTTATGGATAAGCAATTTTATGCATTTTATTTTTATTTTTGTAGTTTTAAATATTTTTATTGTTTTTTTCTGATGGAATCAGGGGAAGATAGGGTAATTTTGCTTCATGACCTTTTTTGTAAGAGAGAATTTGCTAACTGACATGGTAGTAAAAGCATAACATTTCCCTAAATAATCGTGATGTGAGCCTGCAGTGCCTAATTATTTCTTTAATCATTATCCTACATATTGCATTCTGCATTCATTGAGGAGAAAATGGGGCAAGGGGAGGATAAAATAAAAAAGAAATCACTAAAAAGAAATGTCTTTAACTACAATTTCAATTGCCATTCTGTTACTAAAATCAAATTAGCATTTCTGGAAACAGTGTTTTTACCCCTCCTCTAAAGCCACCCTAAAAATTCTGAATGTTAATTATGTTTGCACATGTTTATCTTTAAATATGAATAGAAATAATGTGTACAGCTTCCCAGAAAGTGGACAGATTCCAGAAGGTTTTAGTGATGCTTTGATAAGGTTTCCTTCCCAGAAGTTACATTTGCACTTTAATTATATTTCTTTTATAGAAATGCAATCACACATGAGCAATGAGAGTCTAACTGTTTGAGGGGAAATAGTGCCTTACAATAACTGCCTTTGGTTGACAAGTTAAGCAATTGATACATCTTTAATTATAACACCTTGGAGCTTTTAAAGAGGTATCGTAGCTTTAAGCAATGAGAACCTCTGAAGCAAGACCTTCTATTGCTTTTTGTCAGGTTGATATAAATTTGCCTTAGGCAGTGCTAGTGGCCAAAAAATACTTTGAGTAGATTAAAAAAGCAAGGCAGATGGGCGTCTATAAATTGAGGGTGATCAATTCGTAGATAGTATGCATTGTAACTAGTTTTGACCATAATTTAAATTGTAATGTATTATTTAACTAAGCTCTTTTTATTAATGGCTCATTTTTATGAATTCCTTATTAATGGTTCAGGAAGAACTGGATGATACTATGGAGGAGTTACTACTAACAAGTGAAAATAAATCCTAAGGTTTATTTGCTAACTCACTCACTCACTCTCTCTCTCTCTCTGTCTATGTGTGTGAGATATGTGTGTATGTGTACATATAAATATACACATATGTGTGTATTTAACTATATTTACAAGGTATGCATACAGCAAGGGTCTATTTTTCCACCAGTCAAATGCCACTTTATGGCACAACCCTGATTGAATCCATAAACTTTCTTAAAAGCCTTGGGGACTGTAAAAACAATGTGGAGAAAATGAAAAAAAATCCAGTATAGTAATAAGGAGGCAGTCATGCTCCAGTGATTTCCTTAAAATATAGATACTTCCTGGGTATACCAGAAGGAATAGCTCATATCTTAAGAAACGTTAAGAGAAAGAGAGCTGTGTTGCAAGGAATGTAATTATAACTGGAACATCATTTATTAGGGGAATAAATCATAATGTATACCTCTGTCCTAATTTGGTGTCCTACCACTAAGAAAAATTATGAAGTAAGCAAAGATTGTCTTTAGAGCCTTCTCTAGTATCTCTTCCAGATACTTCAGAATAGCCCCTTTCCCATATTCTCAATGTGTAGCCAACATCCTTAAGCATTTAAACTTAAGCCCAATCCTTATCAAAACTTGCTATTAAGTAAAAATCTAACAAATATTTTTATCCTAAGTTATTTAAGGTATTTATTCATTTTTAAATTATTTCATTAAAAAATATTTATTGAGGGCTCATGAGGTACCAGGCACTAGATGTTAAGTTGGGGTTTAGTGAAATCTAAAGCTTATACAAAGTTGATAGACCCACTTAGGAAAGTAAACTGCAAATTATAAATACAATATTGCATGCAAGGCCTTGAAAGGGGACTATACAAGTGACAGCCCCTGAAATGTAAGTTTCATTAGCTTCATGGCAGTAATTCCAAATCTGATGTTAGTGATACAAGTTGACACAACAGATGTAAAGTTCTGTCTTCATGGAGCTGCTGTTCTAGTAAAATAAATATATTCAATAATGCCTTATACAAAGAAAAAAAGTGATAAGGTGCTATAGAACGAAGGTGGTGCTGTCTTTGATAGGGTTTCAGAGAGGTTATCTCTGAGAAGTTGATGTTTGAACAGAGACTTTAATACTTTAATGAATTAAGGGAATGAGCCATAATTGCAGGCAAAGAGGACAGAAAGTATGAAGGCCCGGAGATGACACTGACCTTAACACATCCCAGGGAAAATGCAAAAAGCAGTTTAAGGGTGAGATTAGTTGTAGTAAACCTTGTAAGCCATGATAAGGAGTTTAGATTTCATTCTAGGTATGAAGGAATACATCTGGAAGTGTTCAGTAGGGGAGTGAAATGCCTTGATTTCCATTTACAATGCTCACTCTGGGTGATTTTTGACATAAGGCATACATTCTGATGAGTTTTCAAGTATTACTTTAGAAATAATAATCCTCATGTTACCTGGACCGGAAGCCATTTAATCTTTGCCATTAGAGTCCTCTCTGACCTGACTAAAGGCATAGTCCCTCTTCAGATGTGAGACTGCCCCCTGCTGCTCTATCACCCTCCAGGTGCCACTATGCGTTAATCATGGACTTTGTGACACCTCAGATCTGAGATGCTAAGTGGGGCCTTAGAGCTCCACTTCTGTATACCATATCTTATTGAATTTCATTGTCTGCTCATATGCCAAGACCTTTCAACACGAACTATCCACCTTAATGAACCTCGCTCTGACTCCTGATGCTTGCATCTACCAATGTTAACTGTCTAAGTATGTGATCTATCTTAATAAGAATCCTTGCCACTGCCTCTTACTGTCATTAATATTCACAGTCTATGAAATTCAAATGCTGATATAATTGGCTGAAAAATGGGAGACCTAAAAATGGGAGACAAGAAGAATGTATGTGCTTGTGTGTGTGAGAGAGACAGAGAGCAGGATATGTCCTTGTAAATATTAATAGTAATCAATTAGCACTATGTATGCTAACTACTTACATTTTTGCCTAACTATCCTGCAAACAATTCATGACTGCTATTATATACATCAGATTAACTGGGTTATAAGTATTATTTGATTACAACAGTAAGTAGCATATATGCATGGTCAGATTTCTTAGTTTCTTATTCCGGCACTAAAGTTGTTTGTCAACAAGTTAAAAAATAAAGGAAATAATGATATTAAATAGTATCAACATAACTGAAGGACAGCACATTTTTTTAGGAGCCAAGACTGGAATATGTTGTTTCTTGCAGTGAATAGAGTGAGTTCCATATTTGATTGGTGATATTCTTTCTTTAGTCCTTGCAAAATCTATAAAAAAGGAAAAAGATCACATAAATAGTATACTATTTTCTTTTTCTCAGGGTTGGTTTTCTGGAACCAGCTTTACGACTTTGTTTCAAGCTGTTTTACGTCTTATGCAGAGATTCTTTTCCTTATAAGTGCAATAATTACAGAAATAGCTCTCGGGATCTTGTTATGTTAATTGCATTATTGATTTGTAATAAAAAAGAAATAGAAATGCAATTATTATCTGAAGTGTAATAATAAAGTACCAGTATCTACTGCCATCACTGAAGCAAAATCTGAATTGCCAAAGAAGGTGAATATTATGTTGAGTCAAATAATGTGAAAGGAATATGACAACTTTATGCTTTTGTGCATGAGATATCTATAAAATATCGGATGAAACCGATTTTAAATAACAGACATTTGACGATTCTAGCCAAAATAATCAGATACTTTTATTTTACTTTTTCTGAATTTATTGAACAGTTTCAATCATCCAGTATATTGGTTTCCTGTAGACGTAGCCATCAATTTGGTATAAACCAGGAAGCATGCACTTGGACATATCAGTCTTCTCTGAGTCTGACAGGGGAATAATAGATTGCTTTTCAGATCTGGGCTGTCTTAAAATGTAATTAAGGATAGAATCAGTTATATAAATGTAAGAGCTATATATGCTGTTCTTTGAGCTATTTAAAATTAGAGTATTTTAAATTGGATTAGGCAAAGCAGGTAAAAACATTTTCTCAGGAAAACACAGTACTGTGGTCTTAGAATAGGTCTGGTTTCTAAATCTAAGTTGGCATTACTTATTCTATTGATTAGCATGCAGATTAAAAAGGTAGTGGGAATGTAAAACTGAGAATCCCTTAACGTATCAATACTTATGCCTTAGAACCAGTAATTATGATCTAATTATTAATAGTGCTAGAGAGAGAATCAATTATAACATATAACATGTTGAACCACTGTAATGCTAATAAGTGTTTAATGCTATATTATCTTAGCATTCAGACCATCTACATAGATGATTTTAATATATTGAAATTACTAGTGACCTCAATTTATTACATTTCTCCAAAAATTAGATTTCAATTATAACATCTATCAAAACAATTGAAAAATATTTCTATCCACAATCAAAATTATCATAAGTTTCTATGAGCTTCTTTTGTGTTTGGCCTTTTACTTTATTGTCTTATAACCATTGGGCAACAAATTGATCATTTGCTAGTATAGGATTTGATTTTCCAAGAGAAATATGATATTTGATTTTTTGAGGTAAATTTTAAAAATAATGATTAAATGATATGTTGCAGAGCTTGACTCATTCTTCTGTATGTTTGAATCCCAACTAAGCTCTGTTTTGTTGAAATTTCTGTTAAGATAGTGCCATATCTGTCACTGTGTGGTGTTGCTTCTTGTAAGGTCCAGGACAAATAAGTGTTATAGAAAATGAAGAGGAAATGGTAGTGCACCCAGTATGAGCCAAGGCGGTACTATGCATGAGAAAGCTTGGCAATGAAACTAGATGCCTAATTATTACTAAGCTTGAAGTTTTACTCCCAATACTTTTCATGCTCGACTTTTGTTCTGTTTTACAATCAGCAAATTGTTTTATCTCCTGTATCATATGCAGTACAGGAAAACAAGGCAGCAAGTATTTCATTCTGAGGTGCAGGGCTAAGAAAAACGAGTGTCTCAAACCTTTTATGCCAAACAAAGCAGACTGAAATCCCTGCTATGTTGTTATTAATTATAATAAGTAATTATTTTCAGTAATCCCCAGCCCTAACCCATGATCATAAAATGTGCCTGTGTAGTCAACATGCAAAGGGTTGACATTCAGCTAAAATATATGGAGGTTTCAAATCTGGCAATAGGAAGCACATGTATCATAGCTCTTCTATAGAAAATGAACTGTTTGTTCAGAGTCTGGTCTAATGAAGACCAATCAGTCTGCTCTTAATGAAGAGAGAGCTTTAGGGTCATAGAAAACCATTATTACTGTTGGCTCTGATTTCAAATGAACAAGGAAAACAAACCCCTGTCCAAGTGGAAATTAGTTTTTCTCTCTTCCTTTGCCTTTTAAATAATCAAAACCGAGTCCCCAAAGACTGACTGTTTCACATGTACTTTCTAATGGATTTCAGTACTTTGTTTGTTGTGTTTATTAGAAGTATAGCTTCACATTTGTTAGACAAAGCATGTTGTCAATTCATATATATATATATACACACACACACATATATATACATATATATACATATATATGTATATATATATATATATATATATATATATATATACACGTATATATATATTTGAGATGGAGTCTCGCTCTTGTCACCCCAGGCTGAAGTGCAGTGGCATGATCTCTGCTCACTGCAACCTCCATCTCCTGGGTTCAAGCAATTCTTCTGCTTCAGCCTCCTGAGTAGCTGGGATTACAGGCGCCCGCCACCAGGCCTGGCTATTTTTTTTTTTTTTTTTTTTTTTTTTTGGTATTTTTGGTAGACACAGGTTTTCACCATGTTCTCCAGGCTGGTCTCAAACTCCTGACCTCAGGTGATCTGCCCACCTCAGCTGCCCAAAGTGTTGGGAATACAGGTGTGAGCCACCGCACCTGGTCCATATGGTTTTTAAATGAATATTTGCTTATGAGGTGCCCCCACATCACTGATGCACATTCAGATTGCTCACCTGGCTATATGCATACTAGCTTCAATACAGTCATCTTAAAATGAACACTATCAGTCTCAGAGACTAACTTTTCAATGTGTGAATTGTTCACAAGACTGCTAGCAAAATGTGTGGATTTTGCAAATGCATTATCGTACCAATATGTTTAAATTAGCAATGATAAAATGTCCTTACCTTACAAATGCAGACTTTATTTTTTAATTTTTTTCAGATGGAGTTTTGCTCTTGTTGCCTAGGCTGGAGTGCAATGGTGCAATCTCAGCTCACCGCAACCTCCACCTCCCGGATTCAAGCTATTCTCCTGCCTCAGCCTCCTGAGTAGCTGGGATTACAGGCATGTGCTGACACGATCGGATAATTTTGTATTTTTAGTAGAGATGGGGTTTCTCCATGTTGATCAGGCTGGTCTTGAACTCCTGACCTCAACTTATCTGCCCGCCTCGGCCTCCCAAAGTGCTGGGATTACAGGTGTGAGCCACCATGTCTGGACTCTTTAGCCTTACTTCCACTCTTCTTTCTGACCTCCCCATCTCCCATAAATATTCTACAAGGGAAGAGATAAAATTAAGGGACAGATGTGGAAATGTGGGAATATCTATGAAAGATATTTGAAAAGCTTGTACCACTGGAGTGGCTGACACGATGTGAAAGCCCTGCTCCATCTTACAGCAAGCTCTGAATCACTATATTATTACTACAAGAACTTATATAATTGTTATTGCTTGAATGTCCTAAAAAAGCATTCACTGTGTGACTTTTCACTGAAAGTTAAACTTAGCATACCCATTATTGGTAGTTTTATTAATTTAGGTCCAAGATGATACATTTTACAAAGATTTTACAAAGGACAAGGGACAAAGATAGCATTGCAAAGAAGTCAAACTTTCTCAATCAAAAATTGTCTAATGAACTTAAATAATAGCAAACAGATAATAGAGTATGAACTCACTAATCAACGGGGTCTTACAGTTACTAGCCTCATGGAATTTTTTTTTTTTTTTCTAGACGGAGTCTCTCTCTGTTGCCCAGGCTGGAGTGCAGTGGCGCAATCTCCACTCACTGCAAGCTCCACCTCCTGGGTTCACGCCATTCTCCTGCCTTAGCCTCCCGAGTGGCTGGGACTACAGGCGCCCACCACCACACCCAGTTAATTTTTTGTATTTTTAGTAGAGACAGGGTTTCACCGTGTTAGTCAGGATGGTCTCGATCTCCTGACCTCGTGATCCGCCTGCCTTGGCCTCCCAAAGTGCTGGGATTACAGGCGTCAGCCACCATGCCCGGCCGCTCATGGAATTTTTCTGAAGAAAGAAATATTTACCACATGTTCAGAAATCCTGAGTAGGTGTTTGGGTTTGGCAAAGGGAGATTTGTTCTAATCTAGTGGCTTCTCAGGTCCTTTAAAATTTTTGGACTTCTAAGAGCATTACTTACAAATTGTTGTTCAAACCTTTTATAATCAATTATTAAACACATTTTAACTAAAGCTTTTAAC
Source organism: Pongo pygmaeus (assembly GCF_028885625.2). Classification (NCBI taxonomy): domain Eukaryota; kingdom Metazoa; phylum Chordata; class Mammalia; order Primates; family Hominidae; genus Pongo; species Pongo pygmaeus. The sequence goes on along the minus strand of NC_072396.2, from coordinate 131,074,973 downwards.
TATCCATACTGTTTTTAGTTCACTTACATGAATCCTTAAGAAATTAATTTATATTTATTTTGCCATAGGAAGATTTCCATACAGATAGTGATATTTGACTTTTGAAATCCTCATAGTAACCATTTTTGTTTGCGTCAGTATTATCCCATAATCACTACCTTCTCTTAGCATAGATGTTTTGGTATCAAATATGTATAGAGTCTCACTAGCTCTACACCTCTGAGTTATTAATAACCCACACATAGTTTAGATAGAAGATTACCTTTTTAACTACCTATGTAGAAAAATGTTTCTTTTTTTTTCTTTTTTTTATTATTATTATTATACCTTAGGTTTTATGGTACATGTGTGCAATGTGCAGGTAAGTTACATATGTATACATGTGCCATGCTGGTGCGCTGCACCCACTAACTCGTCATCTAGCATTAGGTATATCTCCCAATGCTATCCCTCCCCCCTCCCCCCACCCCACAACAGTCCACGAAGTGTGATGTTCCCCTTCCTGTGTCCATGTGTTCTCATTGTTCAATTCCAACCTATGAGTGAGAATATGCGGTGTTTGGTTTTTTGTTCTTGCAATAGTTTACTGAGAATGATGATTTCCAATTTCATCCATGTCCTTACAAAGGACATGAACTCATCATTTTTTATGGCTGCATAGTATTCCATGGTGTATATGTGCCACATTTTCTTAATCCAGTCTATCATTGTTGGACATTTGGGTTGGTTCCAAGTCTTTGCTATTGTGAATAATGCCGCAATAAACATATGTGTGCATGTGTCTTTATAGCAGCATGATTTATAGTCCTTTGGGTATATACCCAGTAATGGGATGGCTGGGTCGAATGGAATTTCTACTTCTAGATCCCTGAGGAATCGCCACACTGACTTCCACAAGGGTTGAACTAGTTTACAGTCCCACCAACAGTTTAAAAGTGTTCCTATTTCTCCACATCCTCTCCAGCACCTGTTGTTTCCTGACTTTTGAATGATTGCCATTCTAACTGGTGTGAGATGGTATCTCATTGTGGTTTTGATTTGCATTTCTCTGATGGCCAGTGATGGTGAGCATTTCTTCATGTGTTTTTTGGCTGCATAAATGTCTTCTTTTGAGAAGTGTCTGTTCATGTCCTTTGCCCACTTTTTGATGGGGTTGTTTGTTTTTTTCTTGTAAATTTGTTGGAGTTCATTGTAGATTTAACATACCAGAATCTCTGGGATGCATTCAAAGCAGTGTGTAGAGGGAAATTTATAGCACTAAATGCCCACAAGAGAAAGCAGGAAAGATCCAAAATTGACACCCTAACATCACAATTAAAAGAACTAGAAAAGCAAGAGCAAACACATTCAAAAGCTAGCAGAAGGCAAGAAATAACTAAAATCAGAGCAGAACTGAAGGAAATAGAGACACAAAAAACCCTTCAACAAATTAATGAATCCAGGAGCCGGTTTTTTGAAAGGATCAACAAAATTGATAGACCGCTAGCAAGATTAATAAAGAAGAAAAGAGAGAAGAATCAAGTAGATGCAATAAAAAATGATAAAGGGGATATCACCACCGATCCCACAGAAATACAAACTACCATCAGAGAATATTACAAACACCTCTATGCAAATAAACTAGAAAATCTAGAAGAAATGGATAAATTCCTCAACACATACACCCTCCAAGACTAAACCAGGAAGAAGTTGAATCTCTGAATAGACCAATAACAGGAGCTGAAATTGTGGTAATAATCAATAGCTTACCAACCAAAAAAAGTCCAGGACCAGATGGGTTCACAGCCAAATTCTACCAGAGGTACAAGGAGGAGCTGGTACCATTCCTTCTGAAACTATTCCAATCAATAGAAAAAGAGGGAATCCTCCCTAACTCATTTTATGAGGCCAGCATCATCCTGATACCAAAGCCTGGCAGAGACACAACAAAAAAAGAGAATTTTAGACCAATATCCTTGATGAACATTGATGCAAAAATCCTCAATAAAATACTGGCAAACAGAATCCAGCAGCACATCAAAAAGCTTATCCACCATGATCAAGTGGGCTTCATCCCTGGGATGCAAGGCTGGTTCAATATACGCAAATCAATAAACATAATCCAGCATATAAACAGAACCAAAGACAAAAACCACATGATTATCTCAATAGATGCAGAAAAGGCCTTTGACAAAATTCAACAACCCTTCATGCTAAAAACTCTCAATAAATTAGGTATTGATGGGACGTATCTCAAAATAATAAGAGCTATCTATGACAAACCCACAGCCAATATCATACTGAATGGGCAAAAACTGGAAGCATTCCCTTTGAAAACTGGCACAAGACAGGGATGCCCTCTCTCACCACTTCTATTCAACATAGTGTTGGAAGTTCTGGCCAGGGCAATTAGTCAGGAGAAGGAAATCAAGGGTATTCAATTAGGAAAAGAGGAAGTCAAATTGTCCCTGTTTGCAGATGACATGATTGTATATCTAGAAAACCCCATTGTCTCAGCCCAAAATCTCCTTAAGCTGATAAGCAACTTCAGCAAAGTCTCAGGATACAAAATCAATGTACAAAAATCACAAGCATTCTTATACATCAATAACAGACAAACAGAGAGCCAAATCATGAGTGAACTCCCATTCACAATTGCTTCAAAGAGAATAAAATACCTAGGAATCCAACTTACAAGGGATGTGAAGGACCTCTTCAAGGAGAACTACAAACCACTGCTCAAGGAAATAAAAGAGGATACAAACAAATGGAAGAACATTCCATGCTCATGGGTAGGAAGAATCAATATCGTGAAAATGGCCATCCTTCCCAAGGTAATTTACAGATTCAATGCCATCCCCATCAAGCTACCAATGACTTTCTTCACAGAATTGGAAAAAACTACTTTAAAGTTCATATGGAACCAAAAAAGAGCCCGCATCGCCAAGTCAATCCTAAGCCAAAAGAACAAAGCTGGAGGCATCACACTACCTGACTTCAAACTATACTACAAGGCTACAGTAACCAAAACAGCATGGTACTGGTACCAAAACAGAGATATAGATCAATGGAACAGAACAGAGCCATCAGAAATAACGCCACATATCTACAACTATCTGATCTTTGACAAACCTGAGAAAAACAAGCAATGGGGAAAGGATTCCCTGTTTAATAAATGGTGCTGGGAAAACTGGCTAGCCATATGGAGAAAGCTGAAACTGGATCCCTTCCTTACACCTTATACAAAAATCAATTCAAGATGGATTAAAGACTTAAACGTTAGACCTAAAACCATAAAAACCCTAGAAGAAAACCTAGGCATTACCATTCAGGACATAGGCATGGGCAAGGACTTCATGTCTAAAACACCAAAAGCAATGGCAACAAAAGCCAAAATTGACAAATGGGATCTAATTAAACTAAAGAGCTTCTGCACAGCAAAGGAAACTACCATCAGAGTGAACAGGCAACCTACAAAATGGGAGAAAATTTTCGCAACCTACTCATCTGACAAAGGGCTAATATCCAGAAAAATATTTCTTAAGTAAATTATATAAACTGGATTATTCGAGTTTGTTTAAAATAGTCAAGAAAATTTCCAAAGGTTCTTAGGTATGTCAGTGTGCTTTTGAACATCTAACATGTTAATTACAAACAGTTCTTATGTATTCACTAAAATCTCACACAGTATGTAATAGCCAAATTTTTACTAGCTTTTATTCCTCACAATGCAAGTATTTCTTTATAGATTAACATGACAACTTTAATGCCTGCAGTTCATGAGACCAAGCTAGATACTCTGTAAGAGGCTGTGGATGATACAAAGGCAAAGAAGACATAGCCCCTAGACTCAAGGAGCTTGTGGCCCAAAAGTGAGAACCAACAAATAAAGCTTCTCTAAACACAGAGTTTATTGTAATCTCCCTCTGGCCACAGATGCTGTGTTACTTGGTTGTTTAACAGCTTAAGACTGAAACTAATTAATAGTTACAATAATACAAGAACAAAGAACAAGTCCATGGTTTTTTTCTAGATTTCTGTTTTCAAATCTAACTTGATTTAAAAAGATCATCTGCCCTGATTGAGGCCACTAGTACATGCAATAAGTGCATGTTTTTTAAAAAAAGTTGGCCTTAAAAGTTTTTTCTGTTCAGAGCCCTAGCGCCAAGATCAGCAAACACACAGTCCTAATAAGGCAGAAATTCTTACATAGCAAAATATTTCTTCTATTTCAGTGCATCCTCTTCTGTTTGTGTGTATGACCTTCCAATCTTCATCTTGCTTCACTGAATTATTGAAACTCTTTCCATTAATTATGATTACCCAGTTATCAACTGACTACAATACAGCAATCTGCAGTGCCTTTTATTGCAGGGAAGAGCGGAGAGTTATTTTTTGTAAAATATTAATAGTACAGAATTACTATTCTGTTTCCTATGATGAGCTAATTGCTTCTTCAAAAATTCCATTTTATTCTAGTTTCTTACCAATGTTTTGTTGTTTGTTTTGCTTCTAATAGGATTTGTTCCTTCTCCAGACTGTTTCTTTGACTATAGCATGGCCTTTGCTATTATTTTTAACAGGGTCAAAAGATCATAGAACTTTGTATCTAGAAAGACCATATAGATAATCTAATTGATTCACTTTATTTCACAAAAGGTGAATCTGAGACCAAGAGGTGAAACTGAGACTGAGAGAGAGAGAGAAGGGAGGGAGAGAGGGAGGAAGGAGAAAGAGAAAGAGAGAGAAAGAGAGAGAGATTGAGAGGATTGCTGAAAGTCACACATGTAGTTAATGGCAGAGGAAGGACCAAAACATACAGTCCTGATTTATAGTTCAGTGAAATTTTCTCCAATGCATGGCTGGCTTCTGTTTTGCTGTGTAATTCATTAATACTAGGTAAAACTTAGCTTCACAGACATTTTTAATGTAACTACTGAGGTCTGAGTTACAGTTATTTTTTGGGCAAACGAAATGATGGGATAATGGATTGAATGGGGATTTTAGAAAGGCACTAAAAAGTAAAAAAAAAAAAAAAAACACAAGGATCTAACCTTAAGGTAGATGTTATGTAGATTTGCTTAGTTGTTACTTTTATTGACACACCATAGAAAGTAGGATGTGATTAGTTCTGTAAATTTTTTTTTTTTTTTGGAGATGAAGTTTTCACTCTTGTCGTCCAGGTTCGAGTGCAATGGCGTGGTCTCAGCTCACTGCAACTTCCGCCTCCTGGGTTCAAGCTATTCTCCTGCCTCCGCCTCCCTAGTAGCTCAGATTACAGGTGCCTGCCACCATGCCAGACTAATTTTTGTATTTTTAGTAGAGACGGGGTTTCACCATGTTGGCCAGGCTGTTCTCTAATTCCTGACCTCAGGTCATTCGCCCGTCTCAGCCTCCCAAAGTGCCGGGATTACAGGCGTAGTTCTGTAATTCTAAAATACAAAGATCAGCTTCACCTCTCACTGTTTATTTCTATTCTAGATGCTACAAATTCTTTGTGACCCATTCCATTTTCCCATAAATTGCTACTGATATTATTACATAGCTCTAGCCATGTAACAGGTTTCTTCAGAATCTGTTCACTGAACTATTTTCAAATGCGAGTCCAGGGACTTGCGTCCCCTACCTACAGAATTTCTAATAAGCTAAGGCTAATTTCTGAACCACTTAAATTAAAATAGGTGCTACAATGCAAAGACAATTTTTACATGAAGTATTTGAAAGTCCCATTATGATCATGAAAGCTTTCTTAGATATGCTGTGTTAAAATAAAACCTACCACTTAACCATCAGAACAGTACAAATGCTTTTATCCAATTACCACACATTCCACCTTTCCCTTCTCTACTACTAGCACTTTCAAATTGCATTCTACCTGCTAAAAGAACCTCATTCCACCAGGAAACTCTTCTGTAGATAATTTGGGGCTAGAATAATATGCACTGTCCAAAAGGCTTACACCTTGCTTTCTTTACTAATATTCTGCTTCCAGGAAAAATCTACTATGAAGTGTTTCATTTTGGAAATTTTCAGACTTAGCTGTTTTAAAACCTTATAAAAGGAAATATGTCTCAATGGTTTACATAAGGCCAACCAAGGGAATTACTGACCAATATCTATGCATCTCCACAGAAGAAGTAGCTGGACAATGTTCCTCTGTGTTGTGCAGATGTAAAGAGTGAGACTATAAACATTAATGTCAATTATAACAGTATCCCAGAGAGAACTATATGCAAGCTGAGGGACAGAAGTCTTCTGACTTTTCCCAAGACTGAAACTAGTCTGATGTGAGTCTTACCTAAATTAAATATTTATTGGAATGGTCTTTTTACTTTGCTCTATTATTTTATTTTATTTTATTTTATTTTATTTTATTTTATTTATTTTTTGAGACAGAGTCTCACTCTGTTGCCCAGGCTGGAGTGCAGTGGTGCAATCTTGGCTCACTGCAAGCTTTGCCTCCTGGGTTCACGCCATTCTCCTGCCTCAGCCTCCCGTATAGCTGGGACTACAGGCGCCCGCCACCACACCCAGCTAATTTTTTGTATTTTTAGTAGAGACAGGGTTTCACCGTGTTAGTCAGGATGGCCTTGAGCTCCTGACCTCGTGATACACCCACCTCGGCCTCCCCAATGCTGGGATTACAGGTGTGAGCCACCACGCCCAGCCACTTTGCTGTATTCTTAATTGAAAAATCAAGCTAAGGCTTTTCTATCACTCTTTCTCAGTCTGAAATTTTTAAAAATGGAGTGTAAAGATTCAGTCCTTGAGATCTAGTCATTTTCCCTCCCTGAACAAATGAGGTGGACTTGAAAAATTAAAGAAAAAATGGAATGGGGCAGGGGGGCGAGGGGAAAGTGCCATCTTAGTCAGAAGAAAATGATAGATTACAAAAGAAAAAAACTCTTCTGAATTACCAAGGAGATGGGCTCAATTTACCAGTCTAGTTGCCCTAGTATTTACACTGCCATGAACATCAAGACATATGTAATGGGGGGGCAGGTGAGTTGTCTTTACGTATGAATTTCTAACATGCTAGTGCTTAAGGTTCTGGCCCATGTTTAACATTCCTAACACAAACCATGGATGTGGAATCCTGAGCTAGCTGGAAATTTTACTGAGAAACAGGGACTTCAGTCTTATATTAAATATTTAGTAGTATAGCCCTCATATGCAGCTATTATCTGTACAGTTTTTTATTTCGGAGGGAAACTTAGAAAGTAGACCACCTCTTTTTTTGAATAACATACATTTCTTAAAAATTACACTATACTAAGAGCAAGAATCCTGTTTTGGGGTTGGAGCTTTAATCCCAGTTTCAACACTTACTAGCTGAATGTCCTTGGTCAAACCATTTGAGTTTCTGAATCTTAGTTTCTTATTTGTAAAAGGGGATTCTACTTTGCAGTAACCAGTTGAGAAAATCAGCATAATATTTCTATATGAACTAAAGTGTGCCAGGAAAATAAGAGGAATAGTGCATGAGAGGGGTAAACACCTTTCTAAGACTCTCAAATGTTTAAAATTTATGTAACATTTGTCACTTACTGTGCTACTTCTGTAAAAGCCAGTCTCAGATTATTTTTTTTAAAAAACTAACATTTAAAAAAAACTAACAAAGTGACTAACATATATCATCACTTAATATGGTAGCTCACGAAGAGCAACACTCAGATAAAAAAAAAAAAACCTAAAAAATTGACTGAGGAATTGGAAATGCATGAAGTAAACCAGGATATTATTACGTCATGAGCAGAAATATACTTAAGAATACCTTTACAATCACGCACAGCAGCACAGTTTAAGAACTTACTATGGAAGATCACTTTATGTAGTGTTCTGCAGAGTTTCATTGGAATGAGTTCCTTTGGGGTATGTGTGCTTAACAAACTTAAAGGGTGATGAAAACAAACAGCAAACCAAATAAGAAAAATAAACTAAATATTGATAATAGTAAAGAGAACAGAGAATGTGGAATTAATTACAGTGGGAAGGAGCAACAAGTAAATTTTATTGAGCACATACTAAACTAGGCACTAGGATGTATGTTTTCTCACTGGTCTATCTTACAGGAAAATCTTTTCTGAATTCTACAAATAACAGTTTATTTTTGTGTGTAGGTTCTTTAAAATCAACCATTTTTTCTTTCATCTAATATGGTTCCAGATTTCAGGTATATGACCAATAAATAAATGTCAAATTGGATCAACAGAGATCTTAGTGATAGGGACAGGAGGCAGAGAAATTCTAGGCGGAAAAAGGTGGGGTCCCTGGCAAAGCCCCACCATCAAGCCTAGAAAAACTACCCAAAGTGAGAACATCCCCATTTTCCCACTTGAATGTTGCCTTTTCCAAAACCACCCTGGCCCACTCTGCCCCCCATCCTGTACCCATAAAAACCCCAGACTACGCTGACACGCTGACAGAGGAGCGGCAGAGAAGGAGAGAAGGTAAGAAGCAGCTGGATGTCAGAGGGAAGCAGCTTGACTTCAAAGGGATGGCTTGACAGTGGGTCTTCGGAGAAGAGCCTGGCTGGGGATGGCCAGATTCCAGGGGAAGACCACTTTCCAACTCCATCCCCTTTCTAGCTCCCCTTCCCACTGAAAGCCACTTTAATTGGCACCAAAAATCTCCATATTCATCACCCTCCAATTCCTTAGTGTGACCTGATTCTTCCTGGACGAGGAACAAGAGCTTGGGAGCCATGGGTGTAGATGCTTGAGCTGTTTAACACTTAAGCTAATCACAGATGGCAAAGCTAAAAGACATGCCATCTGGGGCTCCAGGGACCGTGGGTACCCTGCCATAGACACTACTGTGGGGCTGCATGGAGTTCTGCTCCTACCAGCACCCAGAAGTACTCGTACCGGCTCCTGCACCCGCTCACCTGCATGCTCTCCCTCCCACGAGGGGTTAAGATCTATGGGCTGAGTAAGCGAGGCACCCCTGTCATGAGGACCATGAAGCGGTCAGGAAAAATTGCCTATTTCATCAGCAAATGCAAATTTCATATACAAAAGAGGGGAGGAGACAGATTAAGTGCATCAGAGAGGGGATTATAAGGTAGAAACAAGAAAACGTACAAGAGTCCCTGTCTACATAGGAAAATATCTAATGTTTTATGTGGATGAAAGCAAGGTTTTGTGAATGCATGGCTTTTATATTATATCTACATTATTCTCCAGAATTCTTGTAAAAGGCCTAACAACTCTAGACATAATGATTTTTTAAATGTTTCACAGTTCTATGGTAAGATTGGAGACACTTGATGAAAGGACTCTCACCTGGAGGATTTCAGGTACTATGACTCACTTTGAAATCTAGGCCAAATTTAGGGAAAAAGCAGCAGCCTAAGATTACAGTCCCTAAAAGTCATTTTTTAGGTTCCTAAAAATAATGGATACATGTCATGATATGCTGCACATGCAATGCTATATATTTATTCTCTGATATACTCTTTGGTAATGTTAAACACTTGAGGATTTCAATCACTATGATGGAAGCTATTTAAATACACTATAGTAAGTATCAATAGCATTTCCCTAAACTGTTAAAGGACAGAAATAAGACTTAGAAAATACCATTCCTGTAGTGACTAGAGGCTGAAACAACATAGTAAGTAATTCATTCATAAGAATAAAATTCAAATTGGAGTGATTTTAAGAAATAACTATGATATAACATTGTGCGGTCTCTAATGTGTAGTATATTGAGCACCTTGCGTATGTTATCTCATTTAATACTCACATTAACTCTAACGTAGGTATTATTCCCTCCCACAGGCTTTTATCCCACATTATATGGATGACACTGAAGCTTAGGTTAAATGATTTATCCAAGATCATAGTTTTTTTCATGACCAAGTTGGATTGAATCCAAGGTCTAGTATGATACTAAAGCTTGTGCTTTGTCTACTACGCTTACTGCTGAAACACTGCAAAAGGAATCTTGCTAAAATGAATATGGAGCACTACATTGGCCCCCAAAGGATGCCAGAGTTTCCTCACTCTAGGCTGTTTTTTATACCATCCTCTTCCACGGGGTATACACATGAAGTACCCAAATTATCACACATGAAATCCCAACTCTTCTCTCTATGTAATAGTTTAATGAAAGCTGGTTTATAGTTAGTATTTTTTATTAGACTAGTGTCCTTCATAGGAAGAGTGGTAAGAATTTTAGATAATAGAGGTCTCACCCATCTACTTGGGCCAACAAAGAGCAGTGAGTTTTATGGGTGCCACAATAGAAAAATTCCTCAAAAGGACATTGCTGAAGCTAAAAGTCCAGTGTTTACTTTGGCAATTCAAAATTATTTAACAGCCTTCTCTATCACTGGTATTTTACTAGCTTAAAGTCTCACTTTAGTGAGCAAAATATTTTAAAACCTTGCTAGATTATTCTGCAACAGTTTATATTATCTTAGTAAAAGGTGACTAGCTTCTTCATACCAATGGTATAGTTACCTTAAAACTGGAATAAGTTGGTGTTGAGATTCAAAAGTAAATCCCTTTGAAGTCATCATATTTCTTTTTATGTAGTTTTTATTTTTATGAATAACACATGACCACTGCTTTAAAAGTCAAAGAAAGAAAAGCAGCAGTCTACTTCTGTACGCTATCTCAATGCTCAGTACAATTCCCCAGGCTAATTGCTTTCAACTCTTTTAGTTATTTCTTTTGATATTTATTTTGTTACTTTGAAATAACATACTTATATTTTTATTTCTTAATTTTTAGTTTTACATATTATGTCCTGACTTTTTAGTCTGAGACATAAGAAATTTTCTTAAGCATCATTTTTAGGCTTGTGTTTGCCTCATTCCTCTATTTCCTGGATCTGCATTCTCTCTCAATTCCATGGAATACATATTCAAGTAGCTCCTTGAGAGAACCTGCATTTTTTTTTTTAGATTTTTCATGTCTGGAAAGGCATTTACTTTCATTTTTTTTGATTCTTTAGCTAGATATAAATTTTTAGGTTGCAAACAATTATTCAATTATTTCTTTGAATTTTGAAGGTAGTTTTCAAATACCGTCTACCTTCCAGTGTTCCTGTTGATAAATCAAATGTCATTCTTGTTTTTGATCCTTTGTATGATACTTGGTTTGTTTGTTTTATTTTCTCTAGGGAAGCCTTTAGAATCTCCTTTTTGCCCCAGTTCTCTGAAATTTCACAATAATGTGCCATTGTGTAGGTTTTCTTCATTCGGGAAGCTCAAGTCCTTCATTTATGAGACATTCGATTTTATGATTTTATTGATAATTTCCTCCTCTGTGATTTATTGTCATGCTTTTTCAGAAAATATATGCTGATGGAGTAGGACCTTTGAACTGATTTGCTTTGTTAACTCTTCTATTGTTTCCAGGTTAGATATTTTATCTATTTTCTGTGTAGTTTTATCAACTTATTTTTCAAAACATTCTATTGGTCTATTTTATTGTGATGTGATCGTGATGACCATGATGAAGATGATGATGATGATGACATTCTCTCTTGCTCCTTGTACTGTCTCTGTTTCCTCTAAATTTTCCTTTTTGTCTATTTTGGTCTATTTTTCATTTTAGAAGTTTTTCACAAACTTATTCTTGGTTGTTTCTTCATATTCAGGGGTGAGGCTAAATTGCTGATTACCATCTCTGCATGTGCATTATCTTTTCTAGGTTAGCCAATCTTCCCAGGTAGAAATGTATCCACCAATCACTTTCCTGGGATTTTTAATCTTGATTGCCAGTGCTCTAGAAATTGAAAGACAGAAAGAGCTGAGAGGATTTTATCACTCAGCATGTAGATTCTCAGATCATATCTTAGTTTTAGTTGTGAAATCCTCATTCTAAATTGTGCAGTAATCCCCAGGTCCAGAATCCCCTCATTTTAATCTTTGCCATTTTTTCTTTTTTGAGACAGAGTCTTGCTCTGTTGCCAGGCTGGAGTGCAGTGGTGTGATCTCAGGTCACTGCAACCTCTGCCTCCCAGGTTCAAGCAATCCTCCTGCCTCAGCCTCCCAAGTAGCTGGGACTATAGGTGCATGCCGCCACACTCAACTAATTTTTGTATTTTTAGTAGAGATGGGGTTTCACCATGTTGGCCAGCATGGTCTCGATCTCTTGAACTCGTGATCTGTCTGCCTTGGCCTCCCAAAGTGCTGGGATTACAGGCATGAGCCACCGCGCCTGGCCTAATCTCTGCCATTTTATAGTGCATCTGGAGGTCTAACTACTCCTACACAGACTGTTAAACAATCTTCTTGTTTCTGTGCTTGTTTTCTTCAACCATGCCCATATCCAGACTTTTAGAGCTACCTGGTAGTTGCAATTTCTGACAATTCTCTAGGTCCTAGAAACAAACAGGTACTTGCTTCATTGTTATCCTCCATCTCATTCTCATATTTCTCTTGTGGCAGACCAGGTCTCACTAACAGCTGAACAGGCAGGCCTCCATGAAAACTGGTTCAGCACTGACTGGATGGTTAAGTTAAATATTAAAAGCTGATACAGACAGTGCCCTTATATCAAGGCTGGAATGTAAGAAAAGCCCACCAAGAGTTTTGCCTAGGACTTTCCTGGGCCTTGAAGCATGAAAAGATAATGAAGGAATTCTTAACAGGACCCGTTAAGGATTAAGCAAGTTTTATTGGGGGTCTGAAAAAACTCTCCAGCCTTCCACAAGTAAGTTTTATTGGGGGTCTAAAGGAACTCCCCAAGCCTCCATGATTTAGCAGGAGACAAGATAAGTGTAATCACCCCAGCACCCGGACCCATTTAGATTTAGTAAATTTACTGAGGCTCCAGAGGAAGGTCTTCAAGACTCCGACATTAGTTATAGATTAGAAGAAGTTAATCACCTATGTCCTTAGATGAATGCACACTTACACATAGTCATATGGCTTAGAAGGTATATAAGCTCTGACAAACTTTTTAATTTTGAGTTGGTCTGGTGGTATTTTCCTGGCCTTCTCACTGTACCCAGTTACAGAAATAAATTATCTTATTTCCCAGTTCATCTGCATCTCGTTATTGGGCCCTGCGAATAAGCAGCCCAACTCTCGGTTTGATCCAGGAACACTCTCAGGAATTTAGCTTTCAACTTTCTAAGTTCTGTCTGTCACTACTCTACCATCTTATTTGCATGTCTCCTCTGTTTTTTTTTCTTCCTTTGTTTTGTTCACATGATTTTTATCTAATTTTCATGATTTTTCAAAGAATTATTGAAGGGACCAAAGGTACACCTTCAGTGCACACCTTCAATCTTCCATGCTTAATGAGAAGTCATCATCATATTTATTTTTCCTTTTTTATACACAAGTATTGCCCCTTAGCTGTTTTAAGAAAAAAAATATAAATCTTTGAAAACTTAAAAAATAAAGTTATTTCACTTCTGCCATAATTTCAGTATTCTTTATGTTTTCTTTAAACAAAAAGCATCATATCCCTCTAATGTATGCAATGGGTACATCTTCTCTTCATTATTTTCCAAAAACAAGACTATCAGAGAAGGTACTGCTGACGTAAATGATTTCATTTTAGAACCTATAAGAAATAGGTGCCGTGTAGACCAGGATATGATCTGTTTTTAAAATGTTTGACATTTCTAAAGTAAAATTGCAGATGCTTGATGAAGGGAGCCTCACCTGAAGGGTTTCAGATAATAAGATTTACTTTAGTATTTCACTATGGTAATGTATACCTTAACTAGCCAGAGGAACTTAAGAATCAACATTTATTGGTATTTATTCCAAACACTGCTCTGTATGAGGGGTTTAGTTTCAAAGCTTTCACCTAGAAATGATGGAATACATAGTTTACCGTGAAGGTTCCCGGCTATATCAAATTGTAAATCCTTTTCCTAGAAGATATTCACTCTTCACCCCAGCAAAACCAATCTGGACACAATCCTGTCAGTGGTCTGTATACATAATCGGAGAGGAAGCCATAGATACATTTGGCATTCCAGTTGGCAAGATGGCACATTCGGAACCTAGTTCTTGTGACAGAAAATATTTGCTTCTCACCAATAGGAGAGATATTTTGCTATGGAGCTTTTCAAAGGATAATGAAATCACAAAGACATTAATAAGACACAGGCAGTTTAGTAGCCCATAGGTAGGGAAGCAATGCAGAAGCATTCTTCCAAACAGGATACTTCAAGCTTTAGGACATTCTTATAAGTGCAGAAAGAAGACTACTTCCAGAGGATGTCAAAAAAAGGTGTGAGTGGCAGTTACCAACATTAAGTATAATAATATAATATATAATATCCATCTTTTTTTTTTTGAGACAGAGTCTCATTCTGTCACCCAGGCTGGAGTGGAGTGGTATGATCTTGGCTCACTGCAACTTTCACCTCCCGGGTTCAAGTGATTCTCCTGCCTCAGCCTCCCGAGTAGCTGGGATTACATGTGTGCACCACCACATCCAGCTATTTTTAAAAAATATTTTTGGTAGAGACGGAGTTTGGCCAGGCTGGTCTCGAACTCCTGACCTCAAGTGATCTGCCTGCCTCAGCCTCTCAAAGTGCTGGGATTATAGGCATGAGCCACCACACCCAGCCTGTAATATCCATCTTTTAATGTATGTATGTTTTAAATATGTATGTATGTATCTATTCATATATCTATCATCTATCTATAGCACAAGTTCATCAACTATGAAAAAAGTTTTTTAAAAAATTGGGTGTAAGAATACTTCTGTTTGTTAACAAACAAATACAATGTTTAGTAATATCAAATTTGTCCTGTCCTTGGCTCCGCCTCTGCCTGAGAACACATTTGGCCTAAAATAAGGGGACAGATGAACAGGTGAATGTCTTTATGACAATCAACTGTAGGCCAGAGAAAGCTTTGATTAGAATAAATACTGACATCTGCAGATGAAATGAACTGCAGGGCAATGCTGAATATATCTCAGTTTTTCTTGGTTAGCATTAATTGAAATTGGACAATGTGCTGGCAGCTTGTGGAAAGTGAGCAAAACATGGTTAAAAGCTATCCCCTGGTTAAAGAGAGGTTGATGTGTACATCTCTTGTATGCCTTTGTCTGATGAATTCAAGAAGCCCACTTTTATAAGATAAAATGAAGTTAACAAGAAAGTGAGCACCCCCTGTGTTCATAGTATAATGATAAGATTAAAAAAAAAATACTTGGTCTTATTAAGAAAACAAGAATAATTTATATGAAATAAAAAGAGACTAATGTATCAAATAAAATAGAAACTGGTATGTCAGTCAAATGCGAAGTTGTAGAGGGATTTAATAATAAGACCAATGTTAAAGGATGTCAAAGAAGCAAGAGGTAACCGTGAGCTGGAGTATTCAAGAGAGATTTATAGTGGAAATGAAAATAGATTGGCCTTCTAATGCGCAAAGTATCACAAATAGTCTTAAATTCTATAATTTAGAACATAAAAAGATATCTAAGATGTATTATGTAAGAAAAGTTTTCAAAGAGTGTATTCGCTATGCTATATTTCTAGAGAAATAAATACACAAATAATATTTGGGAAGAATATATTGCATATTATTAACAGTGGTTAAACCTAGGGCAAAGATAGTAAGAAATTAGAGCATTTAAAATTATGTATCTTTATATCACTTATTTAAACAAAAATAATTTATTTTTGGAATCAGAAGAGAGTGAGGTTGCACCAGACTTTCTAATAATTCACTTCTTCCTCAATTTCCAACATACCTGCAGTCCAGGACAGAGCTTTACCTAGATGTACACTGGAAACAAGTATTCCTGGATCAGAGATATATTATTAGAAAATAAGAAGAGACATAAATATGAATCCAGCAGATATTAAAATATAAACGAAAAATACCATGAATGATATTATCCTAATAATTTTGAAAACATATTTAAAATGGAAGAAAGAAATCAAATGAAACTGATGCAAGAAAATACATCTTATTTGTCTTCTAAAATTATTAATGGAATTAAATCGGTATTTCAAATTTCTACACAGAAAAACTATTAAACCCAGGCAGTTTTAAGAATGTGTTATATCAAATATCAAAAAATAGGATAGTCTAACCTTTAAAGGAATAGAAAAAGAAGAAATATTTCAAACTAATTTTTGAAGCTAGTATAACTTTATTACCAACACAAGAAAAAAATGAAATGAGAAGGTATAGGATACCTTATTCATTAACATTAATGTAAAAGTTCCAACTAAGATATTTACAAACTGAATTTTGGACATGCATAAATATGTCAAACCATAATAGTCTAGTTGTATTTATCCCAGGAATGATGGCTTGATTCAGTATAAAAAATCTGCTGATGAAATTTACCACATTAAAAAATTGAGGAGAAGAAAATACATATGATTATGCAATAAACACGGAAAAGTGGTAAAATCCAACATGCATTCATAATTTTAATATTAATGAGCAAAACTAGAAGTGGAAAGAAACTTATTTAACTTAATAAAAGCTACTTACAAAACTACAGTGCAGCTGCTTTGGAAAACAGTTTGGCAGTTCCTCAAAATGTTAAATATTGAGTTGTCATGTGACCTACATATACAACTGAAAAAATTGAAAACACAAAATTTCTATGAGAATATTTCAAGCAGTATTTTTCAAAATAGCCAAAAAGTAGAAACAACCAAATTGGCCATCAACTGTTGAATTTATTTTTTAAAGTGGTATATTCATACAACCAAGTATTATTCAGCGATAAAAACTAATGAAGTACTGATAGTTCCTACAACATGGATGAATCTTGAAAACCTTATGCTACGTGAAAGAAGCCAGACACAAAAGGCCTCTGGCTATTGTGTGATTCAGTTTGTATGGGATGTCCAGAATAGACAAATCTATACAGACAGAAAGTAGATTACTGGTTGCCAGGGGATAAGAATGGGGAAAATGAGTAGTGAGTGCTAATGGGTAAATAGTTTATTTTGGGGGTGACAAAAATATTCTTGAATTAGATTGTGATGATGGTTGCACAACTTTATGCTAGAAATTGCTGAATTGTACACTTTAAAATGGTGAGTTTTATGGCATACGAATTGTATAGCAATATTGTATTTTTAAACCTAATTTAAATATATTCAATGGTGAAATGTTAAAAGTATTCAGGAATAACATAGGATGCATCCTCTCACATCAATCCAACAAAATACTGGAGGTCCTAGCCAGTGTATTTGGAAAACATATAGAAAGAACATATAAAGTTAAAAGAGGAGACACAAACACTTGTTATTGCTTGACTGTCCATATAGAAAACTCAAAATATTCAAAAGAATAAACTGAAAAATTGTTAATGTATGCAGAAAAGTTTTCACCAAATGGTGCTGGGACAACTGGCTATCCACATGCAAAAGAAAGATCTAAAGACAAAACTTACAGCTTTATAAAAATTAACTCAAGATGAATTATAGACAAGTATGAAAAGCAAAACTATAAAACTCCAGAAAGTAATGTAGGAGAAAATCTAGGTGTTCTTGGGTTTGTTGATGACTTTTTAGATACAATGTCAAAAGCACAATTTGTGAAAGAAAAAATTAAAAAATTAGATTCATGAAAATTCACAATTCTGCACTGCAAAAAAAATTTTTATGTTAAAAAAGTTATAAAAAAGATGAGCCATAGACTAGGAGCAAAAGACACATTAGATAAAGAAATAGTATTCAAAATGTACAATATTTATTTTTGAAATAGCCACACTCTGTTGCCCAGGCTGGAGTGCAGTGGTGTGATGTTAGCTCACTGCAACCTCCACCTCCTGGGCTAAAGTGATTCTCCTGCCTCAGCCTCTCGCATAGCTGGGATTACAGGCACATGCCACCACACCCAGCTAATTTTTATATTTTTAGTAGAGATGAGGTTTCACCATGATGGCCAGGCTGGTCTGGAACTCCTGACCTCAGGTGATCCGCCGGCCTCAGCCTCTCAAAGTGCTGGGATTACAGACATGAGCCACCGCGCCTGGTCGATCATCCTTAAAATTTAACAATAAAAACAAAATGACGAAATGAAAAACAATTTAAAATTGATCACAAGATTTGAACAGAAATCTTCACACCCCAAAGATATACAGATGTCAAACAAGCATATAAAACGATGTTCTCAACCTCATATAGCATTAAGGAATTGCAAATTAATACAGTAAGATACGATTACCTACCTATTAGAATAGCTAAAATTCCAAACACATCACCAATGTTATTAAGGATGTGGAATAACAGGAGCTCACATTCGTTTCAGGTGGGGATGCAAAATGGTACCGTCAGTTTCAGATGACAGACTGGCAATTTCTTACAAAGCTTAATGAAGTCTTATATAACCCAACAGTCGTGCTCCTTGGTATTTACTGTAATGAATTGAAAGTTTATGTCCACACGAAAACCTGCCCATTGATCCATTAATGTTTATGGCAAGTTTATTCATAATTGCCAAAACTTGGAAGAAACAAAGATGTTCTTTAATTGGTGAATGGATGGACAAATGTGATATTTCCATTAAATGGAATGTATCATTCACCAATAAAAATAGATGAGCTCTCAAGCCATGAAAAAAATGGGGAAACCTGAAATACATATTGCTAAGCAAAAGCAGTGAATCTGGAAAGGCTACCTACTGTATGATTCTGATTATATGACATTCTGGAAAAGACAGAACCAACGGGAGAGTAAAAACATCAGTGATCACCAGAGCTTGAGGGCTGGGGTGGGGGAGAGCAAAAGAGGGAAGCATAGGTGAAGCCTAGGGGATTTTAAGGCAATGAAACTTTTCTGAAATGGTGGATACATGCCATTATATATATATGTCAAAACTCATAGAATGTACAACACAAATACTGAATCCTGATGTAAACTATAGATTTTAGTTTATGATAATATATTAATACTCACTCATCAATTGTAAAAATTTCATCAATTAGTGCAAGATGTTAACAGTAGGGGACACTGTGTATATATGTGTCTGTGTGTGGGTAACCTGAAAACTCTAACTTCTGCTCAATTTTCCTGAAAATCAGTAAATATTCTACAAAATAAAGTCTATGAATTTCAAAAATGCTATGGCAAAAGAAAAATATATAGAAATTTCTAGCAAGAAACCAGATATAAGATCACTGTAAAAAATTCTATTGCATTTATATACATTATCAACAAATAGAAAATGCCATTTTAAAAGACACTATTTTCATTTTCAATAACATTACTAAAGCCTAGGAACAAAGATAACAAATATATACATGGCCTTTGTGTGTAAAATGATAAAAATTTTATTTAAAGGCATTAAAGGTAGATAACTCAGAGT
Organism: Pongo pygmaeus; assembly: GCF_028885625.2. NCBI lineage: Eukaryota > Metazoa > Chordata > Mammalia > Primates > Hominidae > Pongo > Pongo pygmaeus. The sequence goes on along the minus strand of NC_072396.2, from coordinate 131,055,724 downwards.
CTTAAATTTATCAATTTTCTTTGAATACATCTAGCCATGTTTCTCAACTCGGAGTGCATAAAAAAATTCCCTGAACGTGTTAATGTAAATGACAAGTTAATGGGTGCAGCACACCAACATGGCACATGTATACATACGTAACAAACCTGCACGTTGTGCACATGAACGCTAGAACTTACAGTATAGTAAAATATATATATATATAATAAAAATAAAAAGTAAAAAAAAGGATCAAAAAAATATCTCTATGTTTGACCACCTCCCAACCTCTCAAGATTAAGTAAATACAATAATCTCATAGATAAAATTTTATTGAAGCACAGTCATCCCAACAGACTACAATTAGAAGTCAAAATATATAAAGAACTATGATTCAAAAAGAACCAACAAAAATCTCAAGTTTTAAAATAAATATTTGAAGGACAAAATAAGCATTTCACAGAACAGAAAGCACAATGTCCATAATCCTGAAAATATGTTTAACTGAGAAATTCAGAATAAAACCACAATAAAATACAGTTTTTATGATACCATATATCTCTTTATTATAAATCTATATATTTAATGCTTCTTATTACCTTCAATGTTTATAGAAAAATTAATGTAAATATATCCTAAACTGTTTGGATTACCACTTTTTAAAAAATATTCCAACAGTTTTTGTGGTACAGGTGGCTTTTGGTTGCATGGATGAGTTCTTTCTCGGTGCTTTCTGACATTTTAGTGAACCCATCACCTGAGCAGTGTACACTGTACCAAATGTATAGTGTTTTATCCCTTACCCCCAACCTTTCCCCCGAGTCCCTAAAGATTATTATATCGTTCTTATGCTTTTGCATCCTCATAACTTAGCACCCACTTATAAGTGAGAACACATGATATTTGCTTTTCCATTCCTGAGTTGCTTCACTTAGAATCATAGCCTCCAGCTCCAAGTTGTTGCAAAATACATTATTTGGTTCCTTAATAAAATATTTTTTCTATGTCAACCAAATTGAAATAAAGTTTAAAATCCAGCAAAAATAGTGATGATGTTGAGAAATTGGAATTCCCTTCCACTGTGGGAATGTATATTGTTATACCAACTCTGGGAAATAATTTGACATTACCAAGATGGACATATCCTGCAACCTAATGATTCTACCCCTTGATATATTCCTTCCCTGGAGAAACTCTCCTACATTTTAACTAGGAATCATGTAGCAGAATGCCAAGAGAAACACTCTGACAAACACACACACACACACACACACAGAGACACACACACAAACACACACAGTCATATATATAGTAAAACAAATACACAAATGGTGGTCTCTTCGTACAATAAAACTGTGTTGAGAGAAGGATGACAAGTTTCCTGTTAATGTGGAGCATAGTAATTAGAAAGTATATGCATGAGGTGAGATTGGAAAGGCATGTTGGAGCCAGATAATGACTGACTTTGTTAAGAAGTTTAACATTTTTCCTATAGGTGAAGGGAAGCTTTGGATATTTTTAAGCAGGAGGCAAGATCCAGTTGTATTTGAAAGGTTGCTAAGACAACAATGTTTAAAATGGCTGGGAAAAGGGGACAAGAGTACTAGTTAGAAAGGTGTTACAATTAATCAGTAAGGAAATATTTTTGCCAATAGGGACTTATTCACAACTGTTACCCTAATTTAAAAAACCCTACTCTATCCTGGGATCCTAATGGGCTACACTCTAGAATAGTGAGTGGATACTATTCCAGCACCTTCATGCATTGGTCTTGGACCATTGGTGACCACAGGTGTTAGGCAGGATGAAAAAGTTAGCTGAACCTAGTACATCCATGTGCATTTTCTCCACCTGGTGAACTCATTCCTTAATACCCTACTGAAATTCCGGTCCTTTGAAAAATCTGCCCTATTATTCCAAGCAGAATTAATATCTCCCACTTCCAGCCTTTCACCATAGTACAATAAAATTAAAACAAACTATTTTTAAAAGACATCTGGGAAATATTTTTCAAACTGTTAAATTGGCATAACCTGTGATACAAAACTTCTACCACTAGGAAGGTATGTGCACAATGATGAATGCACAGTTTTTTTTAAAATTAGAATATTCTTTGTTTGCTTTGCAATAGCAATTTCCTGGAAGCCACCAAAATGCACGTGAGGAGGCTGGTTAAGTAAATGTGGCTACATCCATACAATAAAATGTCAATTAGTTATTAAAGACAATGAAGAGTGAATACTGATATGGAAAAAAATATCCAAAATATACCCAGTGACAAAAGCAAGATGTAGATAAAAGGGTGCAATGTGTGAGCGTTTACATATCTGTGAAGAAAATTTCTGGAAAGAAATATAAGAAACTGTAAATAGCATTTGCCTTTAAGGAGGGCAACTGAGCATTTGGAGTGGTAGTGTGATTTTTTTTTTCATAATGCTTTTTGTACTACCTGGATTTATTTCATTGCATGCACTATTTTATTTTTAATAACAAAGCTTTTTAAAATGGAAATTATTGTACTCTTTAAAAATGAAAATCCTATTTATGTACCACATCTATTACACTGTAGTTTATTTGTTAATGTGCTAGGTTTTCCAACTTGACTATGAGCAACTTAAGGACAGAACCCGTCTTATTGGTCTTCATATCCACAGTGCCTAAGCACAGTGCCTGATAGTAATGGACACTCAAGTACCTGAATAAAAAGATGAATAGATATTGATTGAATGAATGAATGGATACAGGAATCAATGCATGAATAAATAAATAAATGCATTAGTGAATGAATGGCAGATAGTAAAGTCAAGTTCACTAAAGGACAGCAATTGTAGTCCTTCACAAACTTATCTGTGGCCCTTCATCTATGTTTTGAGGATTTATTATGAAAAGAAATTCAGGAAAAACACAATTGCTTTACATTCATGGTGACCTATCTGATGAAGAGTACAGAATCATATTAATTATGCACGAGAGCAATGAAGTACATTTTATCCTAGGCTGCATCAAAAGCAAGTCACTGTGAAATGAACTGAATGATTTAACAACATCCAATGCATAAAAAGTCCTCCTCACCTTAAAGGTCTTCAGGACAGCCTCTTAATTTGATTTCTGTTTTGTTGTGCTATCTTCATTTTATGGTCTTTAGTTCTCCTTATTACAAATGTAATTTTTAAGGGTCAAATTAATTTAATTTCACTTTGGCTTTGGGATGGTTGAATGCAAGGTTGTGAAAACCACTAGCTTAAAACAGGTGCTCTGCAAAACTTTCTGCCAAGCCTCCCTAAGGCAGCAAGACACCAACAGAAAAAAGTATAAACTGGAGAGTTCACAGCTATTCTGTAATAGTAAGGAGAAATGATGGACGCTCCAAATATTGTATCAACGCCAGAGGGTGGCATTGTCGTTACTTACATCCCGTCCCCCATCCCTGCAGCCTGAAAGGCCTGTCTTACACTTTTATACCTCTCAAAATTATTCTCATTCTTCAATACCCAACTAAAATCCGCTCTCTTCTGTGATGCCTTTTCTTACTGCTTCAGCCAGAAGTACCCCGCTCTAAATCACTTGTTTAGAATCAACTATGTCTTGCGTCTCATACCATACTTACTACTTTGACCATCTTAGATCCTCATGTGAATTGTGAACTTCTGGAGTGCAGAAAGCATGTGCTACACTACTTTATATTCCATCCTCCTCCCCATCTCATTCTAATAAGTATTCTTTTAATTTTTTTGAGTCTTGGACAGCTTTGAGAATTTAACAAAAGCAAACTGAATGGATAAATGTGCAAGTCCACAAAGTGAAACTTTCCAGGGGATTTCAAGGGTATGTGATATTAGATCTAGCTCGGGTTCAATTAATATTGACTAAAATTAGGGAGGTAACATCTACACAGATGAGCTTGGAGTTACATCCCTTAGTTTTGTATCTCAGCTCTGCTGCTTACTAACTGGGTGAATTTTGACAGTTTACTAAATCTTTCTGTCTCTTGGTATACTCTTCTGTGATATGGGAATAATAATAGCACCTTCCTCTCAAAATTATTAAGACTGAATAAGAATAGGAATTTAGCATAGCACTTGGCTTTTAGTATGTACTTTATTAATGACTTTATGTTTTTTCCACATTCATAAAACTAAATACATAGTGAAGCCAAGATTTGAAGCAGGGTTTGTCTGACCAGAACAAACTGGAGCCAGGCAGATAAGGTACAAATACAGGCTTCATCAGTTACTAACCATTTTACTTTGGTCAAATCTATAGGATGGTCTTTCATATAATGCATATTTTGGCCAGGCTTGGTGACTCATGCTTGTAATCCCAAAACTTTAGGAGGCTGAGGCGGGAGAATTGCTTGAGGACAGGAGTTCAAGATCAGTTTGGGTAACATAGCAAAACCAGATCTCTACTAAAAAATATAGCCAGGCATGGTGACACTCACCTGTAATCCCAGCTTCTCAGGAGGCTGAGGTAGGAGGATTGCTTGAGCCTGAAAGGATATATATATATAAAAAACACATTCCTTCACCTAGCACATCTAACATTTAGTATCTTGTTGAATATAGATAAAAGTAAGGAAAATGTCTGAGAAAACAAGGAGAGAAGAAGGAAGGCATAGGTTTTATCCTCAATGATTTTACAATCTTATAGGGGAAAGATGACATTGAAGTGATAAATAATAAGTAAGGTTTAATAAGTGAAGTGTAAATGACTGGTGAAGGCTGTAGCTTGGGAATCAAAGAAAACAGAGGAGGCCATCTAAAAAGCCTAGCTGGGCTGATAAAGGGCAGACAAGTCTCTCTCACACTGGTCTTTTCACTACATCATTATGCATCCAGAGACTTATTTTCTCACTTTACCCACTTATTTTCAGATTTTTGGTGTGGCTTTCATTGTTAGACTCTTATCGTTTTTCCATTTGATTTTACTGAGTTTTTGAGACTGCTGCATAGGCTCAAAGCTGAGTAAACTGCTACTTTAGCGTGTCACCACAAAACATGAAGATATATATTGACTCTGTGTCAAACATCAAACTGATCTTTTAAATTGCTTTGATGACTTGTAGGGCTATGCTTAGCGTAGGTCTAGTTTTATTGTACAATGACTAGCTCAGATTGCCAAGATGAATTATACAGATTTTCCAGAATAAGGTGAGATATTTCACTAGTTGTAAAGAAACTAATTCCCTATTTGACTTCTGTCTTGATTAGAGAAAAAAAAATGTTTTACATCTGTCAATCAACAAAAACAATATCCAGAGGCCAAAGAGATTGGGGTGGCATGGATAAACCCCAATGTATAAATGGGGATATTTTCTATTCTTATTTGTGTCATTGTCTTTGGACAATGAAATAAATTATTAAAATGAGGAATTGGAATCACAGCCCTTCAGAAAAATAGAGGTTGTTACAGGGTAAACATTGTCCAAAAGAAGATTGGGATTATCAACATAAACTCTAATCTTTACTCAAATAAAGATTAATTTTTCCTGGGTGACTTTGCTATTTTAACCCAGCCTAAGTGCTGTTAATTCAATCTGCAAGTGTGTCCTCTTTTATTGTCTTCATACATACTTCTCCTTGTGCCTGGAATTCTATACCCTAAACTCTTTGCCTATTTAACTCCTTCTCACTCTACATCCCTTGGTTCAATAAATAGAGAAACCTTCCTTGATTCACATGACTATATCAAATACATCTATTATAAACTCGACGCATAATTTTTTTTCCATAGCACATGGAAGCGTTGCAACTTATAAATTGCCATTTATGTTTATGCAATTATTTTATTAGTACCTTCCTTCTTTCACTTCAACTATAAGCGTATAACAGCAGGGACCTGAGCATATAGCATAGTTCCTGGCTTATAGTTGGTGCATAATAATAATTTGGTGAAAAAATGAATAAATTTCAGTTTTACCTAATTAGATTATGTTATCCCTAAAGACAAATGCTTTGCTTTAAGAAAACTCAATATACATATATTTAAAAGTTTCACTTGTGAAATTAAGAGCTAGCTAAGAATGGAAGTTTATTTACTTGTTGGGGGCAGAATTAATCAGATTCCCATGTTTAATTTATGCTTCAAGGTAAGTTTCTTATCCTGTGACTTACTATTCTGGTCTGTGCTATATGAGAAGTATCAAATCAGTATTTGATTTTGTAAATCCAAGAACCGAGTAATTCCAGAAATATAGCCCTTATATTATTCAGGGGTCTTCAGAGTGACATAACCAATAGGATACATATAGATAGATAGATATAGATATAGACGTAGATATATGAAAGGGTAATTGTTAGGAGAATTGGCTCACACAATTATGGAGGCTGAGGAGTCCCATGACAGAACATGTGCAAGTTGGGGACTCTGGAATGTCTATAGCATAGCTCAGTTCAAGTAAGAAGGCATCAGAATCAGCGAAGTTGATGGTGTCTCTCTCAGTCTGAGGCTGTGGGTCTGAAAACTTAGGGGGCTGCTGGTGTATGTCTTGGAGTCTAAAGTCAAGAGAGCTTGGAGTTCTAATGTCCAAGGGCAGGAAGAGAAAAGTGTTTCAGCTCCAGGAGAGGGAGGGAGGGAAGGAAGGAGTCATAAAGAGAGAGAGAGAGGGAGAGAGAGAGCTTGCTTTTCCTTTATCTTTTGATTCTATTTAGGCCTTCAGCTGATTAGATGATGCCATTCACATTGGGTGAGGGTGATTCTTCCCCACTCAGCCCACTGACTCACATGCCAATCTCCTACAGAAACACTCTCACAGATACACCCAGAAATAATGCTTTACCAACTCTCAAGGTATTCTTCAATCCAGTAGGTTTAAACCCTAAAATTAACAGCCACAGTCCTCTACTTTTAAGAATTTTACGTCAGTGTTTGGAATCTCAATTTCTTAGTAAAAACACTATTAGAAATTAGAGACACATAGTGAAATATTTTTTAGTGACTCTAAAAGTGAGCTGGCATCACAACAAAAAGAAATGCCTAAATTCAAATATAAAAATCAGACTGTCTTTTCCCATACTTCTTTGAGGACAGAGAATGATTTATTCATAAAGATAGCTAAAGCAAATTTCAAAGTTCCTGGCCTGTAATAACTGACCCCCTTCATGTGTATTTCTATATCTTCATCTGTCTCCATCTCTCTGTACATATGGAATTAGACACATTGATACGATTTGGATGTTTATCCCCTCCAAATCTCATGTCAAAATGTGTTTCTCAGTATTGGAGGTGGGTCTGGTAACAGGTGACTGGATTATGAGGGTGAATTCCTCATAAATGGCTTAGAACCATCCCTTTGGTGATAAGTGAGTTCTTGCTCCAAGTTCACATGAGATCTGGTTCTTTAAAAGAGCATGGCATCTCCCCACTCTCTCTCTTTGCTCTAGCTCTCACCATGTGATGTGCTGACTCCCCCTTCACCTTTCACCATGATTTTATAGTTCCTGAGACCTTCCCCAGAAGCAGATGCTGACACTCTGCTTCATATAAAGCTAGCAGAACCCTGAGCCAGTTAAAAAACTCTTTTATGTATAAGTTATGCAGCCCCAGATATTTCTTTATAGCAATGCAAAAATGGCCTAACATGGAAAATTGATTCCAAGGAGCGGAGCATGGCTATAAAGATTCCTGAAGATGTGGATGTGGCTTTGGAGCTTGGTAATGGGCAGAGGTTGGAAGAGTTTAGAGGTCTCAGGAGAATACAGGAAAACAAGGAAAAGTGTAATATCTTAGAGACTTGTTAAGTGGTTGTGACCAAAATCCTTGTAGAAATATAAACAATGAAGTTCTGGCTGATGAGATCTCATATGGAAATGAGGAAGAGATTGAAAACTGGATCAAAGGTCACCTGTGTTACACCTTAATAAAGAGCTTGGCTGCATAATGCCCAAGTCCTAGGGATCTGTGAAAGTTTAAACTTAAGAGTGATTACCTAGGGTATCTGGGAGAAGAAATTTCTAAGCAGAAATGTGTTAAAAAATCTGTGTGGTTGCATCTAACAGCCTACAATAAGACATAGGAGCAATAAGATATAGGAGCAAAAGAATGATGTAAATTTGGAACTTATGTTTAATAGGGAAGCAGAGCATAAAAGTTTGGAAAATCTGTGGCCTGTCCATTTGGCAGAGAAAGAATAAACTTTATTTGGGAGAACAATACAAGCAAGCTGTGGAGCAGCCACTTACTAGACAGAATATCATGACTAAAAGGCAGCCAAGTGCTAATAGCCAAGAGAATAGGAAAAAGGTCTCAGAGGCATTTCAGAGATCTTGGAGACAGTCCCCCACTTCACAGGCCCAGAGTCCTGGGAGAAAAGAATGCTTTTGAGGACCAAGCCCAGGGCACCAATGCCCTGGGCCACCTCAGGACACTGCTGCCTGCATCCTAGCAGCTCCAGCTCCAGCTCCAGCCTCAGCTCAAGGGTCCCCAGGTAGAGCTCATGCCACTGCACTGGAGGGTACAAGCCATAAGCCTTGGAGGCGTCCATGTGGTGTTAAGTCTACAGGCACACAGAATACAAGCATGAAGAAGGCATGGCAGCTTCCTCCTAGATTTTAGAGGACGTATCAGAAAGCCTGGGTGCCCAGGTAAAAGCTTGTTGCAAGGGTGGAGTCCTCACAGGGAACTTCTACTAGGGCAGTGTAGAGGGGGAAATGTGGGGTTAGAGCCTCCACAGAAAGTCTCCAACAGAACACTGCCTAGTGGAGCTTTGGGAAGGGGGCCACTGCTCTCCAGACTCCAGAATGGTAGAGTCACAGGCAGCTTCCATCCTCAGCCTGGAAAATCCACCGGCACTCAGCTCGAACTTGTGAAAGCAGCCATGGGGGCTGCAATCTGCAAAGTCACAAGAATGTAGCTCCCCAAGGCCTTGGAAGCCCACCACTTGAACCAGTGTACCCTAGATTTGGGACATGGAATCGAGATTATTTTGGAACTTTAAGATTTAATGATTGCACTGCTGGGTTTCAGACTTGAGTGGGGCCTATTGCCCCTTTCTCTTGGCTGAATTAATCCTTTTGTAATGGGAATGTCTACCCGATGCCTGTCCCACCATTGTGTCTTGGACATTAATAACTTGTTTTTGATCTCATTGGCTTATAGATGGAAGGAACTCATCTCTACATGAGACTTTGGACTTCAGACTTGAGACTTAAGGCTTTTCAGTTAACACTGAAACCAGTTAAGATTTTGAGGGACTATTGCCAAGGCATGACTGTATTTTGAAATGTGAGAAGGACATGAGATTTGGGGGGCTGGGATGGAATGATACGGTTTAGTGTTTATCCCTTCCAAATCTCATATTGAAGTGTGATTTCCAGTGTTGGAGATGGGGCCTGGTGGGAGGTGATTGGATCATGGGGATGGATTCCTCATGAATGGTTTAGCATCATTCCCTTGGTGATAAGTGACTTCTCACTCTGAGTTTACGCAAGATGTGGTAGTTTGAAAGAGTGTGACACCTCCCCTTGTTTCTGCTCTTGTCATGTGAATATACCTGCCCCCTTTTGCCTACTGCTATGATTTTAAGCTTCTTGAGGCCCTCATCAGAAGCAGATGCTGGTACTATGCTTCATGTAAAACCTGCTGACCCATGAACCAATTAAACTCCTTTTCTTTATAAATTACCCAGCTTCAGATATTTCCATTTTTTGTTTATTAATTTTTTATTGACATCTTCTGAATAAGTGTTTTCTGTTGGTTGGTTTCGAAAGGAGTCTATTCCTGAATATAGTTAGAGGCAGTTCACATACTGTGGGCTTATTGAGACCCAAGGGATTTTTAAATTTTAGCCTGTCTGATATTCCTTTTTGATTTCACTTAAATTTGAATTACTCTAAATATAATCTGGGCATATTGACTAGCTATTTCTTTGTAACAATGCAAAAAGAGCCTATCGCACATGTAGACAATATGTGCATTGAAAATTTCATAGAATGGAAGTCAAGAAACCTTGATATTCTTCTAGCCTCAACTCTATCAATAATTAACTATAGGATTTTAGATAAGTTACTTAATCTCTCTTTGCCTTACATTCTTTATCTTCAAATTTGGCTAATCATACATGTCCTGCATACCTAATCATTGTATGAAGAAGAATAAATGAGATGGCAAATGTGAAAAAAATTTTAAAAGTATTATTCAAATACAAGTGTGATGGAGGGTGTGTGTTATGTGTAGCAGAGCATATAGCTAGGGTACCGAAAGTGTTAATCTCAAACAAAGTGAAGAGACTGAGATTCATTCTCTGGAAGCTCAGCACACATAGGCTAACTTGCATAATCACCCTTTTATTCATCAGCATGGCTCTATCCAGTATTGAAGGAACCTTATAAATCTCTCACTTCCCCTCTTACTTCACATGCTGAATCAGCCTTTGTGAACGTATCCCCTCCAGTGTGTAATATTTTGAAGAAACTTTCAAGAAAACTCTGTGTTCAGAGAGTGCTGATTCAGCACAGTGAATGAGGTGACAAAGATGTATTTTGGAACGTTTCATTGGCATTTTCAACACCAACTCTACACAAATAAGGAGATGCCTGTTTGGTCAAAGGAAACACATTGCTTACAAATCACGATATATGTTCCTGAATTTGAAGGCACATGGCATATGGAAAAAAAATGTATCACCATGTTTTAAAGGCACTTTCCTGTGCATTCAAATAGCCCATATTTAATTTACGGTATGTAGTAATCTCCTTTCCTTCTTCTTATGCCTCCATACATAATACAACAGCTTCTAGAAAATGTACCCTACAGTGTGATATGTCACTATCCCACAGGAAATGAAGTAAGAAAGTATCCTTTTCTATAATATATAAAAAATAAATTAAAATTATGCATAAGCATGATTGAAGACAAATAATTCTATCTGGCTTAAAAGAATCAGTTGCTGTAACTGCTTTACTCACACACCCGGAGTTTTGACTGGCAGAACCTTACATTTTGGTGGTTCTAATCTTCAGTAACACAGAGCTTTCCTGACTTTTGTTCACACTTATTAGCTGCTGGAAGCAAGACACAGAAGACATTTTAAAGTATTATTTCGAAAGATTTCACAACATGACAGAAAAGCACGTGTGCCAGTAATAGGTGGTAGACTGTGGATGATAGTGTTGGGATTTAATTGAAATGATACTTCCTCAAAAAACTTGCAAAAGAAAACCACTTAAACTAATTAGACTATATACATGAATTACTTGCACTCTTCCTGGATACGACAGGTACTTATCTTTTATATAGCAGGCAAGCAAAATACAATCCAGTTAATCATTTAAGTGAAATAACACATCAGTTTTTTATTAGCATCAAATCTGAACTTTTCCACTGGTTGCTGGTTGAAAAGAAATTAAATAATTTTTACTTTAAAATAATATTTCCATGTCTTTCCTTTTCAAATCATTCATTTTTACATGGCATAGAGATAACAGACTTACTAAAAGTAATCTAAGGAAAATAAGGGGAAGCTCAAGGAAAATAAAGGTAAATTCTTTTGCTAATTATACACAAATATACATTGAATATGTGTAGTGTTTCTATTGAGTTGATTTTCACATGGGCTTCAAAAGTCAGCCAATATTTAAAATCTGCCAGAGCTAATAGCACATTTGATTGTCCATCATTCCATCTCTGTTCCCATCTGTCTGTGAAGTCTAATGATTGCTGTGAATGAGATCTCAGCTGTTTTTCATCTTTATTTTGAGTAATATATTTTTATTCAGACTTATTAATATGTATTTTCACTTCCTGAAGTTATAGAAGCAACTTAGATGGAATCATTTGCAGCTGGAAAGGCAGCACTTCTTTCTTCTGAGGCACAGCTGAACGATGTAAAGTTTGTTTACAAGGTCATACTTCAACAACTGGCATATAGCTGGTCTATCTTAATTTAATTTATTCCTATATTAATTTTCAGTGCTCCTCTTCTCAACCATCCCACTCCTCAATCCTTATCAACTGAATGTCTTTCCCAGATTTGCCATTTCTTGGCTCTACCCATGTTACTCTTAGGTTGATACAAACGTAATTGCGGTTTTTGCCACTGGCAGGAATGGCAAAAACCGCAATTACTTTTGCACCAACCTAATATAATCCCTCTTCTGCTACAATCTCCAATCATAATTTACTATTCCTACAACTCCCTGCTCTCCCCACTCATTGCCACAGATTATGTGAATTAGTCCATTAGAAATCAATACTATAATTTGTGCACAGATTGCTAGTATAAGTGATAGGTTACTGCATTCCTTCTCCCAGGAACATTGCATTTAAACATTTCCTAATGTAGTTACCTCCAAATCACAAAATCTTAGGACTCACTGTCAAATATGAAGGATTATACCACTAAAAAAGTAAATGCTCCTAAGAGACAATTTGGGTGAACATCCCAATAAGAAAAATAGTTTCTCATAAATGATTACTGTGTTCTACAGATTTATGACTTTAAAATCAGAATGCAAAATATAATTTAGAACAAGTAGCCATATTTAGCAAATTAACAGATTTTCTGATGGAGAAGATATCAACTGCCTTATTATTTTTCTGAATTAAATTCTGTCATAATTAGTTCTAACAGAACAAAGTATGTAAGTACCTTAAAGACTATCTACCCTTTTTCTTGATCTGTGCCCTCATTCTACCACAAAACATGTATTTTTTTAAACTAACATCATCTGTACGTGCTTGCATGTGTAATCTTACTAAGAGCTAATAGAAAGGCCAGGACCAAGCCTATTTGTTTATGATGTTGTGAAGACCCATCTAGACATTTTCAGTGTCTTGCTTTGAAATAATTAAGCTACATTAACTGTATAAATATTTAAATGTAGAATTAAAATATGAGAAAGAAAGAAAGAAATAAGTAAATATAAATAGTCTTTTGCAGTTCTGGGAATTCAGGGTTTTAAAGTTGAATTGGCAGAGGTTGGGTTGAGAGAATTACTTCTAATTAGAGTATAATTTATTTAGGATATAATATATGGGGTAGAGCTTTCAGAGGGATATGCTCAACGTGTTATATTAGTATTAGGGTGGAAGTTTAGTTATTGTATTTACTATATAAAATGGAGGTTTAATTTAGTAGAAGGGTCTTAAGATTTTTTGAAAAATTACATCAATCGAGGGGTAGCTGTTGGGGTATTCATGGTTAAAATATGATTTCTGGGCTCTGGGTTGCATTTTAGTCTCTTGTTTTTGGGATTTGGCAAGAGTACATTTACCTAGGTTGATGGTAAAATCAGAGATAGGGGTGGGGAGGTTGCGGATTTAATCGGAAATAGTTCTTGAAAGTGAGCGTACGTGCGTGAGCGTACGTGCGTGAGCGTACGTGCGTGAGCGTACGTGCGTGAGCGTACGTGCGTGAGCGTACCTGGGTGAGCGTACGTGGGTGAGCGTACGTGCTTATTGATTAATTGTTATGTCCTTCAAGCATGGCTTAATTAACACATTATGCTTATTATACTAGCCTAAAATATTCAATATAAGCTCAGCTTCTACAATTGATTTGGCAGGAATCAAATCCGAGTTCGTCTACAGCAGATTCGGAAGGGACCAGACCTTCCGTGATGGTAAGTGATAGCATCCCCCAAAGTTAAAAATACCAAATGCATGACAGTACTCCCGTGACTGGTTAATAGGGTGGTAGTCATTAGTCCATCGAGATGTCTTATTTAAGGGGAACGTGTGGGCTGTCTTAGTTTTATGGCCCTGAAGTAAGAACTAGATGCCAGGTATAGTTTCAGGATAGTCATCCCCAAGTTTTATGGGCCCAGAGTGAGGAGGGTAGCACTTCCAAGCAGGATGATGATTTCTCAGAAGTTGGTAGATTAAGAGACCAAAATTTGGTAGGGAGTATCCATGTTGACAAGGGATTTTTGGACTAAAATGTGCTATGTCCAGTGAACAAATGTATGTACTATGCGATATTAAGGATTTATAGTATGGATCAATATTTGTATGGATTAAGTCTGTGTTGCACGGTCAATAATAGTAGATGTGCAATAGTTGATTAAAGAGTTGTTAATACGTGTTTATATGTATGTGGACTAGATTTGTAATGTACTTTCATGTATGAATGTACTATGTATGAATAAACACTTATAGTACTATATATTATTCATGGGGACTAGCGGTAATGCACGAAGTATATAAGAGCACTAATGTATTAGTGCTAATTGATTAATACTGACATAGTAGTTAAAGTATGTGCTGAGAAAAATTCAGGGAGTAGATTAATTAGAATTTCAGCTTTGGGTGTTGATGGTGAAGTGGGAATGCTTTTTCCCTGAGTTGTCCTGGGGAAGGGATTCTGCATTTCTGGTTTACAAGGCCAGAGTATTGAATTATACTACAAGGACATTTTCATTTAAGTAATTTATTTTCAATTACGGTAGCGCGTGGCATAAGGGTGAGGATGGTAGAAAAGTACATAATAGACGCTGTCTGTCCGATGGCAATAAAAGGGTATTCGACTGGCTGCCCTCTGATTCATGTGAGTGTAAGCAGGTCAGCCGCTAGGACTCAGAATAGGCATTGGCTTAATGGCCGGAATATTATGCGTTGTTGTTTAGACACGTGAAGTACAGGAGTAACTTGTAGAATGAGAATGGAAGATATGAGGGCTAGCACGCCTCCTAATTTGTTAGGGATAGATGGTAAAATTGTGTATGCAAACCGAAAGTACCATTCTGGCTTAATGTGGGGTGGGGTATTGAGGAGGTTGGCTAACGTGTCGCTCAGGAGTTCAGGTGAAAATAGTACTACAGTTATTAGAAGGATGAGGAGAAAAATTAAACCTACAATGTCTTTGGTTGTATAGTAGGGGCGGAAAGTGATTTTGTCGGGGTCTGATGAAACCACTGAAGGGTTGTTAGATCCTGTTTCATGTAAGAATAAAAGGTGAACAGTTGCTAGAGCTGTAATGATGAAGGGTAAGATGAAATGGAAGGCAGAAGATCGTGTGAGGGTGGCTTTGTCAACTGAGAATCTTCATAGGATTCGTTGTACAAGGTCGGCTCCAATATATGGGATGGCTAATAGTAGATTTGTAATTACTGTAGCACCTCAGAATGATATTTGGCCTCATGGGAGCACGTAGCCTATGAATGCTGTTGCTATAGTTGTTAAGTAGGAGGATAATGCCAATATTTCAGGTTTCTAGAAATAGGAATGACCCATAGTATAAGCCTTGGCCAATGTGTAAGAAGAGGCAGATGAAAAATATTGAGGCACCATTAGCATGAAAATAGTGGACCATTCAGTCGTAGTTTACATCTCAGCTCATATGAGTGACTAAAGAGAAGGCAGTTAAGGTGTCTGATGTATAGTGTATGGCCAAAAATAATCCTGAGATGATCTGAGGAATTAGGCAGGCACCAAGAAGTGAGCTGAAGTTTCCTCATGTAGAAATGTTAGATGGTGTGGGAAGATCAATGAATGAGTAGTTAATAATTTTTATTAGTGGGTGTGTTTTGCGGGTATTGGTCATTGGTGTTCTTGAAGTACAACGATGGTTTTTCATATCATTTAGTCATGGTTGTAGTCCATGTGATAGATTAAAATTTTAATACTAACAAAGACTTTCTTGGCATACACTTTTTTTCCACTTTTAAAAATTAGTCCTCTGTTTTTTGATTGTTCCTTTTTTAAAGATGGGATGAAGGTTATAAGGTAAGAAGTTACTTTGCTTTCTAAACTAAGATTATGTAATGGGCAAACTGAGACAATTTTGCTTCTTCCTTTCCTATTAGGATGCTTTTTAAATTTCTTTCTCATGCCTAATTGCTCTGGCTACAACTTCCATTACTATGCTAAAAAAAAAAAAAGTGATGAGAGGGCATGCTTGTCTTGTTTCTTATCTTAGACAAAAAGTTTTCAACTTTTCTCCATTGAGTATGATGTTAGCTATGGGTTTGTCATATATGACAGTTTTAGATGTTGAGATACATTCTCTCTATACCTAATCTGTTGAAAATTTTTAATCATGAAAAGATATTGAATTTTGTCAAATGATTTTTCTCTATATATTGAGATGGTTTTATGGCTTTTGTCTTAATTTCTGTTTAATATGATGTGTCACATTTAATGATTTGCATTTGCTGAAACATCCTTGCATCCCAGGGATAAATTCCACTTGTATGGTTCTTTTAATGGGTGCTTGAATTCAGCTTGCTAATATTGTGTAAAATACTTTTGCGCTTCCATTCATCAGGGATTTTGGTCTGTGATTTTCATTTCTTGTAGTGTACCTGCATTGCTTTGGTAGCAGGGTAATACTGGCCTCATAAAATGAGTTTTGAAGAATTATTTCCACTTCAGTTTTTTGTGGAAGAGTTTCAGAAGAATTGGTATTAGTTCTTTTTTAAATGTTTTTTTTTTTTTTTAGAATTCAGTAGTGAAGTTTTCTGGTCCTGGGCTTTTCTTTGATGGGAGAGTTTTATTATGGATTGAATCTCCTTACTCATTATTAGCCTGTTCAGATTTTCTATTTCTTCATGATCCAGTACTGGTAGGTTGTATATTTCTAGGAATTTATTCATTTCTTCTAATTTATCCAAATTGTTGACATATAATTGTTTATAGCAGTTTTTAATGATCTTTTGTATTTTTGTGGTATCATTTTCGATGTCTCTTCTTTCATTTCTGATTTTATTTATTTGAGTCTTCTTTTTTTATTCCTAATTACTGTAGCTAATGGTTGGTTGGCTTTGAAATATTGCAATTTTGTGACAGTTAATGTCTATTAGAAATACTTATATTAAAACTTTTCTATCTAGGACAGATAGTAACCACAGATGCAGGGTCAAACTATTTTTCACAGTTGACGTAAATATGTTTTTGTGGTTTTTTGGCCTTAAAAAGTACGCTTATTAGCATCTAAATTAGTATACATTTAAAGTTAGTTTTTTTTTGGTGTAGCTATGTGTATTTCAAAAACATTAAATACAAAAAGCATGTGTGATTATTTGATTTTGATGTGCTAGTGCTTTACGTTTTCAAGGCATCAGAGAAACTATTTACAGAAAGATATTGTGACAAGCTAGGGGTTAAATGGAAAGTCTTCTGGGTTTGAGCTTAGACTTTTGTTCAAATCTCAGATGATAGATTTTCTAACTGTTTGACTTTGGACAATAATTTCCATTTCTAAGCATATTTTCTCTTCCTTAAAATGGGAAGGGTGATGACAACCAAATGATAACCTTTTATCTACATTAAATGGAAAAATATATTAAATATATGTAATAGGGTGATTGATGGTTAATAAACTCTAACAATATAATTACTTTATAACTTTACCATTATTTCTATGACCTTATCAGAACAGAATAGGATTCTCATATCATTATCTGAGAGCTTTAGGCTCAGATTTTCTTGCTATATTCATCTTATCCCATTTTCTGCTCCCATAACATATTACCACTGACTGGGTAATTTATAAACAATGGAAGTTTATTTAGCTCATGGTTCTAGAGGCTGGGAAGTCCAAGAGCTAGGTGTCAGCATCTGGTGAGTATCTTCCCATGGTGGAAAGCATCACAAGGCAAAGAAGCACAAGGGGAAAAAAGAAAGAAGAAACTGTGCCAAATTCATTCTTCTATCAGGAGTGCACTCTCAAGATAACAAATTCACAGCTGTGATAACGACATTAAGCCATTCAGAAGAGTAGCCCTTATGATCTAGTCATCTCTTAAAGTTTCCACCTCTCAAGAGTACTGCATTGGAGATTAAGTTTCCAACATATAAATGTAGTAGGACATAGCAATATGCAATAAATAATTAGAGTATTTTAACTCCAAAAATAGCAAAAACACGAAGAGACAAAATAATCCACAACAGGATTTTGGGTAAATATAGTAAATCTCAAGTCAGCTTGAGGGTGGGGACTGGGGAGGTATATGTCATTGGAAACCTTTCTCAAGTGTTTCCTTGATGTGGTATCTTTTGTTATTATCTGCCAAGTGTATTAGCCCTTTATTGAGCTGACATTGCATTGACCTTAAAGAGACAAATCACATGCTGGATGAATAGAAGGAAAAGTGTAACAAAAATGTGGCCTAGTGATAACTTGGCTCAAGTCAGAGGCGCAGAACACTTAGAAAAACCACATTGACAGAGCAGTCAAATGAAAGCATAATCTAACACTTACAAAGTAGTTCAGGGTGGCAAGTTTTAGTTTACTTTTTATTAATATGCTCTTTTATGGGCCCCAACTATTTAAATAAATTAATTCCTAAAATAAGGTTTTAAGTTCAGCCTCCCTGACTTACAATATGTGGCATTTTATCAAGAGATTTAAAAAAAAATGATATACAGCTGTTTTTCTGTGTTGTTGGATCAAACTTTGATTTTTATGGATGCTACTTCCTTCAAGGGCTCTTTCGCCATAGGAAGGTAACACAGCCCAGGATCAGGTTTCTGAAAGATTATAACCAACTGTTATATATTTAGGAAGCAAGCTCCAAAACAAGTCCTTATTCTGTTTTTCCCATCTGGTGAAACTGGTTTGTCTAGTTACATAGATTTTCCCCCATTCAATAAGATTATTGTAAATATTGCATGTGTCTACGTAAATGTATACAATATATTATGATATGCAATGCAGGCAACTATTGGTAATATTGGAATGTGATAAAAAAAAACAACTATCCCTTCCACCTAGGTAACAGAGCTGACATTATCCTTTCCCCATGCTCACAATATCTGATAACCTTCATTTTTAATGAGCATTATACTGAGATATAGGCTATAGGAAGTTAGTTCCTTGCTTTGAGTTTAAAAAAAAATTCTTCATCTAATATCCGTGGCATTGAGATCACTAGTTCACCTAATACTTAGGGATTAATAATAATGAAGCTGATATCTCTTTAGCTTAACTAGCTGCTAAGATACTTTAGGATATAAATATACTTATTTTAATGCTGGAAATATAAAAATATTAACTTATATATTAATTTTAAAGGTAGTTTACCATGTGGCTGGTGAATGGATTGGCTATGTGAATTTTGTCATAATTCTAGCAGTATGAGAGTAACAATAAAGCCCTAGGCCTTACTAGGAGTTAATTTAAAAGTTTATATATTTCATTTCCTACTCAGGGTCCTATTGCACCTTCAACCTCTGCCATTAGAATGATTTATGGGCACTGTTAGACCTCAGAGTGATTCCCAAAAGTTAAAGCTGAGCATAGTACTTCAATAAACCACTATAATAAGATATTTCATTATTACAGTTCTAAATGTCCTGCAGTGTACGTTAATTTAGATATAAAATAATTAAAGGCAATTAAAGCCAATTATACTAAGGATTACTTTGTGCTAATGATACAGAGATTACTTGCTTCAAGGAAGAATTCCCTCTGAAATCATCCAGAAAAGAAGCTGAAGTAGGCGGTGCTAGAAGAAAGGGATTTGTGTGTATACATTTATACATATATATATACACATATGTACACACACACATATACATATATACACACACACATTTAGGAATAGGAAATGCTTTCATATCACTTCTGTGCGTGTGATATGGACACACACACATACATAAGTGATATAGAAAACATTGACAATTCTGAGAATACAATGACTTTATAAATTATTTTCATTAACAGGATCTCAAATGGCTTTTCATCGATGGTCTGAATAAAGTGCATACTGTGGTCTAGAGTGGAACAAATGAGATTAAGAAAAACATTTTCCATGGAGCCCTCAGGTCTCAAGGAGACCTAGAGATGCTGAAGACCAACTTTTTCCCTCTCTCATGGGTCTGGAGTAAGCCACACTTACGCTTACACAACCCTGAGCAGTGAAACCACTCATTTATCAACATATTTTTTTTATTAAAAAACTTACTTATTCCAAATCTCATGTTAAAAGCCTTGTAGCGTATTGTTTGAGAGGATGAGCTTTCAAGGTAGGTAGTCTAGCTTTGAATACTGGTCTACTAGTTGGCGGGACATAACTTAATAGAAATAATAATAATAGGAAATCAATTTTGAACATGTTATTCTACGTCTTTTTGCCTCTACTTCCTAGTCTTTAAAACAGAGTTATAGTAATACTGAAACGGGAAAAGCTCCCTTATCAACCTCACAGGGCGGTTCTGCTGCTCAAACCCCTAGGGGTAGTATGGCCGTCATGCAGACAGGCAGGTTGTGGGGCTGACCCCACAGCAGTGTCTAGGGGTGAATGTTTACAGTTGAAGCCCCAATGGGCGTCTGTTACAGGGTGCTTTTTCAGTTTAGCAGTCCATAAGCGGCTTGTGTTAAACTTGTCAGCTCAATTACACTCCCTGCCTTATTGTAAGGATAGAGGGCTTTCTGTACCCTGGGGGGTTCTTGGCTTGGTATATTGGAAGAATCGGATCACACCTGGGCTTGGAGAATGAGTGCAAGGTTTTATTGAGTGGAAGTAGCTCTCAGCAGATGGGGGACCCAGAAGGGAAATGGTTTTACCCTGGAGTCAGGTCGCTTGGTGCCCAGGCTCTTCTGCAACCTTCCTGGCCAAACTGCGCATTGTTCCCCCAGTCGATGGCCTGCAGGTATGCAGGCGTCTGTTGATGTGCTCTTCCTGGGCGTGCTCCCTTCCACGTCGTCTGGACGTCTGGCTGCTTGTGTCTTATTCCGCGAACGTGTTCCTGTTGACATCCAGCTGCTTGTGTCTCTTCCCGCTTGGGTCTCGGGTTTCTTTTTTTTCTTTTTTCTTTTCCTTTTTTTTTTTTTTTTTTTTTTTTTTTTTGAGACGGAGTCTCGCTCGCTCCGTCGCCCAGGCTGCAGTGCAATGGTGAGATCTCGGCTCACTGCACGCTCCGCTTCCCGGGTTCACGCCGTTCTCCTGCCTCAGCCTCCAGAGTAGCTGGGAGTACAAGCTTTCGCCACCACGCCCGGCTAATTTTTTTTTTTTTTTTTAAGTAGAGACGGGGTTTCACCGTGTTAGCCAGGATGGTCTCGATCTCCTGACCTCATGATCTGCTCACCTCGGACTCCCAAAGTGCTGGGATTACGGTGCCAGGCTGTGGGCACAGGCCCAGAGGTGGAGCCCTCGCCAGGGACCCATCGTTCTCCTCCCAGCACTTTCCTGCCTCTCTTCCATATCAAAACCTCCCTCATAGAGTTATTGTGGCATTAAGTAAATATATGTAAAACATTTACAACAGTGTCTGCTATAATTATGTTCTCCATAAATTTGAACTGTTCTTTTTACAGTATCCAAATGCCTGCTCCCTTACCAGAACCTTAATTACAGGGACAAATCTATTTGAGAGACTGAATCAGAATATCCATCTTTTCTTGCTGCAAGTTTTTCATCAAAATGCATTCATTTAACCACCAGATATCTATTGAACTCTAACTTTGTGCCAAGCACTCATTTAGGTTTAAGAACTGAATATTTAATGGTGAACAAAACGGACAAGGCCCTTGTTCTCATGAATTTTACAGTTCAGTTGAGGGAGTTACAAAATTAAAAATAAAGAAAACCAACAAGTGAATGTGATAATTATGGTCAATGATAAATGCTGTAAAGTGATAAGTGTTATGAAGAAAAATAAAAGAAGTTAACAGGATAGGGAATGATCTGAGCAAGCACAATATTAAGTCAGATGGTAAACGTATATGTTATTATATTTCATTCAATCATTGGATGTTTATTACATCGTGCAAAGTACTGGTCTAGTTATGGAGATACAGCAATGAATTTAGCAAACAACATTCTTGCTCTCATGGAGATTACATTCTCATCTTGAGGCACACATTAAAACAAATAAAGGAATAAGCATTTTTTAGAAGGATAGTAATACATGTTACAAAGAGTGGGAATGGGATGAAAAATGTCTGGGGACTATTTAAGTTAGGTGGCCAGGAAATGACTCTCTAATTAGAGGTTGGTTACCTGAGATCTTACAGACGAGGAGCTGTCCTTGCAGATATCTAAATGTTACAGGAAGAGAGATGGCCAAGTGCATAGGCCCTTAATTGGAAATGAGATTTACATATTCAATGAAATAAAGAAAAGCAGGGTAGATTAAACAAAGGCTTTGCCAGGCATGATTTACAGTTTAGAATTTATCCTTGTAATAGTCATTGGAAGACTTCTCAGCCTAGGAGCAAAGGAACTATTTTACTTTTAAAAAATCACTCTGGATACTGGGTGGAAAATGTAGAAGATTTTCCAATGGGAGCAGGGGAATACATTAGGAGACTATTGCAGTGTTATGGGTAAAATATGACCATGGCTTGGATGAGGTTGGTAAGAGTGGGAGTACAAATAGTAGATACATTTGTGATATATTTTAGAAGAACCAACAGCATTTGATGATGGACTAGAAAGTTTGGACATTAGTGAAATACAATAATCAAGAATATTTCCTGGATTATTTAGCCTGAATAAGTGGGAAGATAGTGGAGATATTAAATTTTAGATCCAACTAGAGTTGTCAAATAAGGAAAAGACAATTGTGTATATAAATCTGGGGCTCAGGAGCGATTTCAAAGCTAAAGACAGAGACTTGGAAGGTCATTGATGTATAGACTCTATTTTAAAACTTGGGGTTGGATATGATCATCTAGGTTTAGATAATATAAACCTATTCCTATTTTATACTTCATTCATACAGGGCATTGATTGTTGACTGACCAGTGAATTACATAAAACATACTAAAGTACAGATGTCCATAAAACTCTTCATGCTAAGTGATTAATGATTAATTATAGACCAATCCTTTCTCCTTTCAAATTTCTGTTGTAGCAAGAAGTACACCAAAGAAGCTACTTAGATGCTGAGATTTTCCAGCCCAGCATCACACAGATGGGTTTTAGTTCGTGGCTGGGATGTGCAAGGCAGTAGTGGTGGATTTGGCACCTCTATAATCCAGCTGCCTGTGTTATTCTGCTGATCCACAAAGGTCCAATGTCACAGAAAACTGCTGGATTAATTTGTTTCTGGCTTTCTGTTTAATTTGGGGCGTTTAAAAATTCTCTCTGTTGCTATTTTATTTTCATATTCCTGCCTTGATCTTGCTGTCTCTCTTTGCTCCTAAACTGAAGCCAATTGTCATGCAACCTCTGGATGGGTCACCAAGATTGTATGGTTCTGTGAGGTCCTTCTTGCTTTTTAATATTGTGCCTTAGGCATTAGTGTCTTGCCATAGTTACATCTGTCACCTTCCTGATTGCCTCCTTTGAAATTCATCAGTATGTCACTTGTTAATTTATTTATTTTCTGATACTTGAACTGCTGAGGTTATGTTTAGAATGACTTGAAAGTAGACACGTAAGCTATTCATTTCTTCTCACCCTGTGAAAATTTCCAAATTGAGACACCCAGTTCTCTCTTGGATAGGATTTTTGTATTTATTTTTTAATTTGGAAAGTGAGAGTATGAAGTATCTAGCCTCTCACCAGTATGGATGCTCCCGGAGTTTTGCTTTACAATGTGATATATAATTATTCAAGTAGAGAAGGTCAGTGGTCAGAGAGAGAGAGAGAGAGAGAGAGAGAGAGAGAGAGATATAAATGCAGAGTTCTCTTAATGAGACTATATCAGAAGAAGATGTTTCAGCTTATTTTATTTTAAAAAGTGTCTGCAGTTTTCATTTTAACTATATACATCTTGCTTTTGGCAGTTTGACATCCTTGATATTGTTTAAAGATAGGTTTTTATATTTAATGTGAGTCTTTTCCAGTCAGAGACATCAGCTAGAATATGAAAAATAACTTCTCTCATTTTTCTTTTTGTCTTCTCCCAAAATAAATTCCATTACAAAGTGTGTCTGTAATTGAATTCTTTTAGTGAGTGATGATATAAAACCTATTTTTCTTCATTGAAAATTTGATCCAATAGGTCCACAGGGTTTTGTGTCTTCTTGGTGGCAAACATCTCTCTGATTAACGCTGAATTCTGATACAGAGAAACTGGGATGGCAGTGGCTAATGATGTTTGCAATAGGAGTAGCTGACAGTGTAAGAAATGTCTTTCTGTGAAGTTACTACATGCTAATACCAGAGAACTGGGTTGTGTCTCTTCTTCATCCTTCCCAAAGCTTCATCTGTGTTACAAAAATATCCTTCTTCTGCTCTGACTTTTCATAGTGATTCTTAAATGATGAACACCCCTAATCTCTGTATCTCTTATCTGACACTGACGATCACCCCACTGAAACCAAAAGGAAGATACAAATTGAAAATGCAGTGAGACATACACTCAGAAGGTGGGCTTTTCAGGAAAAGCCAATGTTGCAATTCCTTAGCCTTGGTAGCAAACTTCTCTCTGACTAATGCTGAATTCCTAAATAGTTAAAGGGAAATGGGGATGCAGGCAGCTAATGAGGTTTGTAATAGGAGTAGCTGCCAGTGTGACAAATGTGATTCCAGAAATTACTATACACTAACCCCAGAGAAATGACATTAAAGGGAAATAATTTTTGTTTTATTTTTGGCCCCATATTTGGAGAAATAATAGAGCTACCAGGCCTAAAAGGCAAAGATCATTCTACTGATGGTTCAGTAGATAATGTACGGATTCCTAAACATGTCTTTGCAATATCTGTAGACGTCTTCAGTGTCATCAGGGAAAGTTATGATGTGCTTAAACATTCCCAAATCAGTATTCATGTTACTAATATGTGGGGAGGACTTTCACAGAATCCAGCAATAACTGGGCACTCTAACTTCAAGAAGATTAGAGTTCAATGAATTTTTTAAAAATGATATATTTATCTTTCCTTTTGTTACCCATTTTCTCCACAATAAGCCCCTTAAAAATGGTCATATCTGAGCTTTACTGTTCTCATGAAAGAATTCAATTATATATTAGATTGGTGCGAAAGTAATTGTGGTTTTTGCCATTACCTTTAATGACAAAATAACTCTGCAAGCTTTCTCTTAGGATTTAGTATTAAAGGTCTTTACTTTAGAGAAATAAAATAATCATTGGCCAGAAGATCTCATGAGGATTACCTGTAATGGCAAAAAACCACAATTACTTTTGCATCAACCTATATAATAAGCCTTACTTCCATCTAATACGAAGGATTTTACAAATTCGGTATCAAAATACACAAACTATATACCATTATTACCTAGGAGATAACATGCATTCTTGTATAAAGGTGTCTAATTTTGTAATAATCTCTCTACCTCCAAACCCAATCTGGCACTAACACAGTTGACTCTTGCACAACAGGGCTTAGGGCCATTGACCCACACACAGTTGAAAATCCACATATAACTTTTGACTTTCCAAAAACTTAACTACTAATAGCCTACTGTTGACCAGAAGTCTTACTGATACCATAAACCATCGATTAGCATATATTTTTGTGTTATAGATAGATATTATATACTGTATTCTTAAAGTAAGCTGAATAAAATGTAATTAAGAAAAGCATAAGAATGAGAAAATATATTCATTATTTCTTAAGTAGAAGTAGGTCATCATAAATGTCTTCATCTTTGTCTTCAAGTTGAGTAGACTGAGTAAGAACAAGAGGAGGGGTTGGTCTTGCCATCTCAGGGATGGCAGAGGTGGAAAAATATACACATATAAATTGACCTACACAGTTCAAGTTTGTGTTGTCCAAGGGTCAACTGTACTTAGTCATATATTTTTTAAATATGTATGTGTCCTGTTTGGGTTTTCATTCTCCTACAAATCAAGACACTTGTGAGTTTTATCTCTTTTTTGGATGATCTAATTGTCTGCCTTAATAAAACTGTTTCTATAGTTGAGAAAGACTTTGTGTTAAGGTCTCTTCATGCATGGTTTTCATCTATAAAGTGGTAGTCTTGGCTAATGTTAGCCTATCTATTTTATCTTAGATAAGTGTAATCTGAAATTCATTTATGTGTTTAGGAATAAGGTGACAAAATAGTTGTATGCTCTTTATAAATCTCACATACAGTGTGGCAGCCTATGAGTCATTGTTATAAGTGGTTTAGACTTTATTGTCTTACATGACTTATGTTTATAGCCATACATAAATCACACAGAACTACCAGAGGAATTTTAGTGTTTAGTCATCATAAAAGAAGGGATTTCACAGATTGTCTCTATCAAGTCTGAATGAGGTCTAAGAAGAAAAGGATCGCCAATAAATAATTGGTTTCAACTTGATGTCAGCTAATAATGACTATGTCTATAGAAAATAGTAACAAGAAAACTTCATTTTGCTTTATATTTGCTTCAAGTCTGTGAAATGCAGCCTCTGAAGAACTCTGCAAGGTTTCTCTTAGGATTTAGTATTAAAGGTCTTTAAGAGAAATAAAATAATCATTGGCCAGAAGACCTCATGAGGATTTAGTTTAGATTAGTTCAGCTTAATCAAGAATTCATAATTTGTTTAACATTTACAGATAAATACTGACAAATTTTGCGTGTCAAAATATAAACAAAGTCAAATAAACTAAAATAACAAATTTAGAAAATAGTAGAAACTTGTTCATTCATCCATTCATTTTTTAAAGCACTTAACAGAAAAAAACCCATAATGTTTATAACATGATAAGACTTTCTACAAATGTCTAAGTAATAGACAACTCAGGCTTATTAATTGCCAACGAATATTACCATACAGCTCACAGAAGCTTAATATTAATAAATGAGAAAAATACAGAACTTCACAAATAATTTAAAAAATTGAATATTAAGACAAAACCACACATTTTTACCTATCAGATTGACAAATGTGAGAAAATCTAAAAATGTAAAATGCTCAAAATGGAGTTGGAGAGCTATTTGGCAATATCTATGTTTATACCCCTACTATTTGATTCAGCTAAGTTTGCTCTAGGAATATATCCTACCAATGTATTTGCACAAGCTTGAAAAGATAGACATTTAAAAATATATGTCTTTGTATTTTTTTATTTTTTTATTTTTTTGTTTTTGTGAGTACATAGTAGGTGTATATATTTATAAAATACATGAGATGTTTTGATACAGGCATGCAATGTGAAATTAAGCACATCGTGAATAATGAGGTATCCATCCCCTCAAGCATTTATCCTTTGAGTTACAAACAATCCAATTACACTCTTCAAATTATCTTAAAATGTACAATTAAGTTATTATTGACTGTAGTCCCCCTATTGTGCTATCAAATTAATGGGGACCAAAAAAATAGAAAGAATGAATAAGTCTTTGTTTCTAAATGAAAACAAACAACATGCCCCTTAATAAGTGAATGAGAACCTAAATGCTTATGGTACATCCACGCAATGGATACCGTAACATTGTTTTAAAAATGTGTTATATCTACATTTGCTTTCATAAGAGTGTTAGATCTATCTGTGCTGATATGAAAGGTCAAAATATATTAATTAAAAAATCCAAAGTGCACTATTGAAATTGAATTATCTTGTTTGTTTTAAATGAATACAAATGCATTCTTATAAGATATATATTCATATGCTATATTGGAGACTTAAAAGTGAGATTAGGGGAGAGAAAGAGGTATTTTTGCTTTCAATTTGAAGAATTCAGATTGCTGAAAATGTTCACCTTGCACAAAGTAAGTATGACATTTTGAGAAATTAGAGAAAATAGAGAAATTGAAGTAAGATTTATTGAACAATCATGAAATTTTAGGTGTTATGTTTCTTGCCATATACCTGTCTCTACTTTCATTCTTTCAACAACCTTTCATGGTGAATATTAATTAAACCACTTCACAAATGAGTAAACTGACATTGAAAAAGTAAAGAGGGAAACCTGGTGAAATAAATTAATATTAATATATGTTATTTAGCTATTTAATCCAAAATCTTACTTTTTTAACTTTTCATCAATATAGAAAATTAGTAATGAGCTGTTTTATATATCTTTCATAATAAATGTTCAAAATCTGGTATGTATTTTCATACTTATAGAACATCTAAATTTGGATTAGTCACATTTCAGTTGCTAAATAGCCACAACTGGCTAATGGCTACAATACTGAACAGCACAGCACTAGACTGTAAACTCCTTAGGTATCCTCAAAAGCTACCATGTAGGTACTCACTTCTGGATCACCAAACGCTAGCTCAAAGCCTAGCACATAGCAGTTGCTAAAAAAAAAAGTTGACGAATAAGAAACATATTTTGTGATAGTATGGAATAGACTTTTTACATGTAAGAAGGTCGGTTTTAGATATTATGGAAAGGAATAACAATGAGGAAGGAAGACAGGAAGCAGTATTTCATTTATATATGTGTGTATACTATAAGGTGTGTGTGGGGGTGTGCAGCAAGGTGTTTTCCTTTGTCTTGTTGCTATTGCTTTGGCATTTAAAACATCGGATTGAAAATGTCCTTTAGAATATTCCCCTTTTGTTATGCACGATATGTTCATGCAGCTTTTTCATCACTTCTGCTGGATAATAGGAGCATTTGAATGCAGTATCTTTTTCTCATTCATCTTGTTACCCACCACAGTGCAAGTAACAGAGCACTCACTCCCTAAAGAAGTATGCCAATCTTTAGAGTAGATTTCCTCAGATCTGTCTTCCTCCCTACAGTTTATTCACCATAACCTATGAGGAATCAGCCTGCTGCTGGCATAGTTTTCAATGATGGCGTGTAGAGGTAACCTCAAAGAAGATGGCATAGTGCAAAAATGATAATTTTCATGCATAATCAAAGTGTATGTAAATGGAAGTTATGAGAGAAGGTTTTGGGTAAACTGAATTGTATATTTTTTACCCAATAGGTAATTTTTCATCCCTCACCTGCCTTCCACCCTACCACTATTTGAAGTCTCCAGTGTGTGTGATTCCATCCTCTATGTTCAGGTATACACATTGTTTAGCCCCCACTTATAAGTGAGAACATATGATATTTTACTTTCTGTTTCTGAGTTTTCACTTGGAATAATGGACTCCAGGTTCATCTATGTTTTTGCAAAGGACATAATTTCATTCTTCTTTATGGCTGAGTAGTATTCCACAGTGTATGTGTACTGCATTTTCTTTACCCAGTTGTCCATTGATGGATATTCAGGTTGATTACATAACTTTGTTATTGTGAATAGTACAGCAATAAACATATGAGTGCAGGTATCTTTTTGATATAATGGTATATTTTATTTTGGGTAGAAACCCATTAGTGGGATTCTTGGGTTGAATGGTAGTTCTATATTTAGTTATTTGAAAAATCTCCATAATGTTTTCCATAGAGGTTGTAACAATTTACATCCCCACTAACAGTGTTTGAGAGTTCCCTTTGCTCTACATCCAAGAAAGTTCTTTTAAATGACAATGTCACTTTATTCATTCACAAATTAAAATCTAAGTATAGTAATTAGAACTCAGTTGAAATTATAAAGTAACTTACATTATGGGGCTCAGGGTACACCAGTAATGTGGGCCTATGAATAGAAGGACCTATGTAATAGCTTAATCTTATTAAACATATAATTGCCATCATACCTTTGGTTTGAAAAGTAAACCTAGTGCTTATGACTTAGACGCAACCATTTGAAGATTAAAAATAATTTTTTTTCCTCAGGTGCAGTTTGAAAACAAAGTTAATTGCCAAACTCCAGAAAGTGTAAAATACTCTAGTTTTTAAGTTTTTTCTTGCCACCAACATAGAATGTTGCATTCGAGTGACAAGCAGGTAATAGAAAATAAAATTAACGTGGAATTTTATTCTTGAAATTTAGATAAACTTCTTTTAGTATTCCATGCATACATTTTTTATTTTGCTGTTCAGGTTGTCTGTTTTGGATGAGTGGTATGCTATGAGTACATGTCATATACTGCTAATACAATACCTCAGAGGCTGTTGTTGTCTCTCCAATCTCTAACTTATGGTTGTGAGGCTGTGTAGAACTTTAATTTAAAGATGGCTCCCTAATGTGCAATTCTTTTGGCAAGCCTCCAAAGTAAAAAGTATGTTAAACAGAGTCACAATTGGATCTTTAAGAAACTGTTGTTTTGGCAATGAGGTTACTTTCAGGATGCAAAACTAAAAAAGGCACTTTACATTTTACCAAAATAATTGATATAATCTTGACCAACGTAAGGGCATAAGAAATGTGAAGGAATACTAGTAATCAAAAATATCTCAGCTTTTGTCCTCCATTAAAGAACTTCTAAAGCAACACAATTATCTCAGAAGATCCATTTTAGTTTAATGCAAGAAATAATATTGGTTAAGATAGAATAGTATAAAAGAAATTGAAGGAAATAACGCGAGCTAATAAGATACTAAACCATTAAAAAAATTAACTGTACTGTATCTTCATAGGTGTTTCCAGACAATAATGCCTTATAATTTCCTTGTGTTTACAAACAAATACATCAATCATTTGCCAGTGCAGCATGCAGCTATCTCTAGGATAAAATTTGGGAGAACTGAAGCTGCATAAAGTAACTCTATACAATAATTAGTCAGAGGCAATAAAAGAATACCATAGGCAATTAGAGCACACTAATATTCAATTGTCGCACACAACCAAATCCATCATCATTTTGTTTCATCTCTGAAAATACTGCCATTGAAATACTTACAATTCAAGTGCAGATTTATTCATCCTAACCACTCATTAATTTTAAAGATTCTATCATGGAAAATATATAAAATCAGAAATATCTTTCTTCAAACCAGTAATTTTAAATTGAGTCTCATTTTGTTTTAATTTGCTAGAGCTTTCTTTTTAATTTTTGTTTTTGAGACGGAGTCTCACTCTGTTGCCCAGGCTGGAGTGCACTGGCATGATCTTGGCTCACTACAACCTCCGTCTCCCGGGTTCAAGCGATTCTCCTGCCTCAGCCTCCTGATTAGCTGGGACTACAGGCATGCACCACCACGCCCGGCTAATTTTTGTATTTTTAGTAAGGATGAGGCTTCACTATGTTGGCCAGGATGGTCTTGATCTCCTTACCTCGTGATCTGCCCACCTTGGCCTCCCAAAGTGCTGGGATTACAGGTGTGAGCCACCGCGCCTGGCCGCTAGAGCTGTCTTATCTTCAAAATGTGTTCGGGTTAGGCTTGGTACAGTGCGGGTGGGGAAACATAAAAGGTTCCTTTAAGTTCAAGAATACTTTTTAAGTTTGTAAACGTGTAAGTTTTTTTCTTTTAATATTACTTATATATGTGAATGTCTGTGTGGGCAATTTTGTTTTTAACTGAGTTAGGTTAGTTATAGCAGTTTAAGAATACATAACATTCTTGCATACATCAAATTTCTTTATTGCGTTATATCTGAAAATGAATAGACTTTAAAATACTTCTTAAATTGATAATGGCAGAATCTCTAGTCAAGCTCCAACTTCTGCTGCCTTATACTTGATTTGCTTTAATATGGGTTATGGGAAAAGAAAAACTATCGGGACTCCATTTAGAGCTGCCTCGCAACAGATAGGTAGAAAGGACTTCAAATTTCTATTTTTCATTACCGGAGGGCCCCTTAGGACTACATCGGAAAGAATTCTGTCTACTCCAGAGAAGAGTCTCCTAGCAGTTTAATGTGCTGATCAGTTGTGCTCAGCAGCCCAGAATCATCAAATTGCAGCTATTGAATAGTTCCAGATGAGACTATATGTTTCAAAGGATGGAGAATGCAATATGTGACACATTTCCAAAGAATGGTGATGAACAGCGTTAATATGCTGATGAAGGAAAAGTGGAAATGAAAGGGACTGAGTTGTATGGGATCAACAGTGACTTGGGATAGAAAAATATATATGTATAAGCAGCAGTCACCTCACGAAGTCTTTAATTATATGTCTGGTCCAGCCATATTGTTCATTCAACACTAAATTGCACAGTTCCTCTTCCTTTCATCTTTAAACAGCAGCCTTTAGAATAGTAGGACACACAAATACACTAAAGAAAGACAGATGATAGAGACTAGTAGCTTCTCTAACAGTTCAGATTCAGTACATTTTACATCTTGTGGAGTCACCTTTAAATCTAGAATAAGATTAACTACAGTCTGATTAGTATCTGTGGTTACCACCAATTTAAAAACATAAAACAAGATCCTGAATATGATACCTTTAAAACAAGGAAGTGAGGAGGAAGATGTATTTGAGGGTCCTTGTCTTGTAAGATAAGGAAATCAGCAATATTCATTTTAAATGGCTAAATAAAATGCATGTTGTATACCTATATGCACTTAACATGGAACATGCTTTTTAAAAGAATGATGACAGTTTTAGGGCAGGAGTAACACCTTTAGAGATCTAAATCAATAAAAACACAATAGTTCCCACTTCCATTCCTAGGTGCAGCAAACCACCGTGGCACACATTTACCTATGTAACAAACCTGCACATATATCCTGGAACTTAAAATAAAAATTAAATCAAATAAAATAAGTTTAAGGAAGTCTCATGGTGACTACTTTGACGACATCAAATTACTTTTTAAAAATGTTTTGGTGACTCTATTTTGCTGGTGCCCTTAGTATTTATGTGTGTGTGTACATATATATATATATATGCCCTTAGTATGTATGTGTATTTTATATACATATATATATATGATAATTCAGCATATAATTCCCAATGTTACAGCTCTGGTTAAGGGATAGAGTTGAAACAGTAGGGTAGAAATAGTTTCCATAGGATATATATGTACACCTCTCTGGTGACATGAGAATTAAAAGAAGTGAGGAAGTTTGCCATGTGGGTAGCTGGGGAAATTTCCTAAGCATCAGGAACAGCAAATGCAAATGTCCTGAGCTTGGAGCATATTTGATTTGTTTAAGGAACAGCAAATGGCTAGAGCAGAGTGAGCAAAATGAGTGAAGGAAGGGAATTAAGGTTAGAGAAGCAATACGCAAAATACTCAAGGGTAACAGATGGCTCTCCATCACCAGTATTATTTCACTTCTGGAGTGAGACAGCCATCGTTAAATGCCACACAGAATCCGAGTATGTAGCTAAATCCATGTCAAGTATTAACTGCATAACTGTGGCTTCTTGGCCTCTCTGAAGGTCGCTGAGTAGATTGGGAACACCAGGGAACCCAGATGGCTAACATAAGTGGCATAAGATTTACAAGAAGGAGATAAATGGACAAAAGTTTGAATTCTGAAAACAAAACAAATTTTTTTAGAAAGAATTTGTTTCTGCTTTTTAAGTACATGACAACAAATGCTGTGTTATTAATTCAGAAATCTCACAATATGGTCATAATTATCTAGAAGATATATGGAAAT
Organism: Pongo pygmaeus; assembly: GCF_028885625.2. NCBI lineage: Eukaryota > Metazoa > Chordata > Mammalia > Primates > Hominidae > Pongo > Pongo pygmaeus. The sequence continues at coordinate 131,022,609 of NC_072396.2, read as the reverse complement.
TGATAGTTCTATTAAAGTACAAAAACATGGAATAGCCCACAAAGGAGACTTAATGAATAGTAAAACCACATTGACAAAACTGGCAGCTGACACATCTTTATTATCTCACAATGTTATGTGAGTGCAATGGCATATGGACATGGTCAGAAGCTGTAAAGCCAGAAGAGAGCACAAAATGTCAGCTGAATATATGGTATAGCCATAGAGGGATACTGAATTTACCATTTTAAAGCATAATCAAATAATTACTTTGTACAATTTTTGTCTTAAGTGGAGACTGAATAGACTATATTAACTAATAGTTTGGATTTCAGGTTCATGACAGAGCATTATATCACTATTAATCAAGCCAGGTTCAAGCAATTGGTGAAAATTGGTCAAGAAAATGATTTTTAAAAGTCTAATTGATAGTGTGAAGTTATAACCAAAATATTGTCTTCTATAATAGCTAATATATTTTAATGAAAATACTTATCCACCAGTGTAGATATTAGCATATGGCTTTAATTTATCTTCTTAGATCAGGAGTCTAGAACTGTACTATAGCATCATCTTAGGTTCATATATTATTCTCATGTTTTTACAATACTTTTATATATATTCACCTTGTTTATGAGATCTTTATAATCCCCTATTTAAATTAAAACCCTTCTCACCTTTTCCTTTCCCTATTCTATGCCTTGAGTCCCCTAATTCTTTTCTTTTCACTGACCATCTTTTAACATACTGTATCAATTACATTTCTAATTTTTATTGTCTTTGTCTCCTCTTTAGTATGTAAGCTCCACGGCAATATGAATCTTTTTTATTTGCTGATGTATCTCAAGTATCTGGAATAGTGCCTTACACATAGCAAGGAAACAGTATTTATTAGTTGAATGAATAATAAATAACTGTTTCCCAATTTGAACTCAGGTGTGGTAAACCTCAGGTATATGTAGATGGGGTAGATATTGAAATTTACATACAAAAGAGATAAGAAAACCAGAGTGGCTGGATGGCTTGCAGATGTCACAGGAAAAACTAGTAGAGAACTAAAGTAAGGTCTCCCAGACCAATATATTTCCACTTGGAGAATCTCATTTCCCTTTTTAGTCATTCTCATTTCTGGCTACACCCTGGAATCACTTTTGGCACTTTAAAAAATTCTAATGCCTGAATTCATTCCTCAAAAAATCCTGATGCAAGTTTGGCGTGAGATTTTTATTACTATCTCCTGTTTCAATAAATTAAGTTAGTTTTTCCAAAAGCACTTAAGCAGCATAGTAAATGGGATCAGACACACCTGGGTTCAAATCCTAGTCTCTGTTTTATTATGGCAAGTTCAAATCCTAGTCTCTGTTTTATTATGGCAAGTTCAAATCCTAGTCTCTGTTTTATTATGGCAAGTTTCCTCAGCTCTCAAATAGGGATAATAATACCAAACTTGCAAGGAAATGCAAGGATCAAATAAGATAATGTATTTGCAATAGTCTAGCACATAGTAGATATTCAATAAATGTTGCATTTTGCCCCTTTCCACTTTTGTTTCTTTCTTCCTGACTGCAAAGTTTTGACTATTTCTATGGCACATCCAAGTAAACTGTAGAGGTAAGATTCGTTAATTGTTGATGTTGTCAATGTGATTTTAGTATTCTTTAGTCTCTGTTACAACAATGTTTGAGATTTTATTTTAATAAGAACTACAAATTCTCTCATGCCTTGAGTATAACTATGATCACAGGTTCCCAACTCCTGGGCCAGCGACAGCTTAGGAATCCAGCTGTACAACAGGATGTGAGCAGTCAGTAAGCAACAGAAGCTTCATCTATGTTTATAGCCACTCCCCATCACTCACATTACCACCAGAGCTCCGCCTTCTGTCAGATCAGCAGGGGCGTTAGGTTCTCAAAGGAATGCAAACTCTATTGTGAACTGAGTGTGGGAGGGATCTAGGTTGTGCACTCCTTATGAAAATCTAATGCCTGATGATCTGTCACTGCCTCCCATCACCCCCAGATGGGACCATCTAGGTTCAGGAAAACAACCTCAGGGCTCCCACTTGATTCTACATTATGGTGAGTTATATAATTATTTCAACATATATTGCAATGTAATAATAATAGAAATAAAGTGCACCATAAATGTAATATGCTTGAATCATCCCAAAACTATTCACCCCCATGCCATGGTTTGTCTTCCATTAAACCAGTCCCTGGTGTCAGAAAGGTTGGGGATTGCTGATTGTGATCATATACTGAATTTCCTGAATCAATAGCACAGCATTTATTTTCACAAGTTAACAAATAGTAAAATGTTTGTTGTATATGCTTGATTTTATTTCCCTACTTGCGTCTTCTTTCATAAATTACTTCCAGTATTAGTAGCTATTTTGAGATTACATTAAGGTGTTTCAAGCTTTTAATATGAATTAAAAAATCTCTAGGACTAATATTGATGAATAACATTTGATGCTGTTACAGGATTGGCATATGTTTATGTGTGTCTTTCTAAAAAAATATGTGACTGCAGGAGATAGTTAAAATTATGCCTCTTAGATTGATTGGAAAGGTTCATTAGAGGAATACCCACAAAGTGATAGTGGCTGGAAAATGGAATACATGAGTCTTGTTATTTCTTTTTATCTTAAACATCATTATTTAGGAATAATTATATGCCAAAAATTCACCTCTTTTTAAGTGTACAATTCAATAAGGTATAGCAACTTTACAAACATATGAAAACAATTCAGTTTTTAAAATACATCTTTCACCACAATAAAAATCAGTCATACCCACTGCAGGTAATCCCTGTGTTCACTTCTAGGTAACCACTGATATGCTTCCTGTCTCCATAGATTTTCTGTTTCTGGATATTTCATATAAGTAGATTCTAAAATATGTAGTCTTAGATACAACTTTTAAAACTTAGCATACTCTTTATGAGGCTCTCCCATGTTGTAGCATGTATCAATATTTTATTCCTCTTTATTTCTGAAAAAGGTATAATAATTACATGGATATATAACTGAATTAGTTGCTCAGAAAGGCAGTAAAAAAATACCATATACATGGTGTCTTAAAACAACAGAAATGTGTTCTGTTACATTCTGGAGGCTAGAAGTTCAAAATTAAGGTGACAGTAAAGCCATACTCCATCTAAAGTTTCCAGGAAGAAATCTTCATTGTTTCCTGTATTGTCAAATAGCCTGTCTTCAAGCTCACTAATTCTTTCTTCTGCTTGTTCAATGCTGCTATTAAAGAACTCTGATGCATTCTTCAGTATGCCAATTTCATTTTAGAATTTCTGCTTTATTCTTATTTCAATGTCTTAAATTTATTTGATAGAATTCTGAATTATTTCTTTGTGTTACCTTGAATTTCTTTGAGTTTCCTCAACACAGCTATTTTGAGTTTTCTATCTGAAAGATCACATATCTCTGTTTCTCCAGGATCAGTCCCTGATGCTTTATTTAGTTCATTTGATGAGGGTCTTTTTTTCTGGATGGTGTTGATGCTCATAGATGTTCTTCAATGTCTGAGCATTGAAGAATTAGGTGTTTAATATAGTCTTTGCTGTCTTTATAGCCATTTATAGCCATCTTTTTTTGGGTAAGGGTTTCCAGACATTTGAAAAGACTTAGGTGTTGTGATTTAAGCTAGTTCTGCTTTCAACTCCTCTCCACCCTCACCCACAAGCCTAGTAATGCTGTGATTTATGGAGACTTGTAGAGGGAACATCTTGATTATTTTGGACAAGATCAGGGAGAATTCTCTGGATTACCAGGCAGAGACTCTTGTTTTCTTCCCTTACTTTCTCCTAAACATGCAGAGTATCTCTCTGTGTTCTTAGCTGCCTAAAGCTAGAAATGGAGTGACAAAAGCACCCCTGTAACCACCACCACTATGACTGTGCTGAGTCAGACCTGAAGCCAGCACAGCACTGGGTCTTGCCCAAGGCCTGCTGTAACTATTCCCTGACTACTGCCTATGTTTACTCAAGGCCTTGGGGTTCTACAATCAGCAGGTGGCAAAGCCAGCCAGACATGTGTCCATCCCTTCAGGTCAGCAAGGCTCCCTATATCTCATGTGGGTCCAGAAGTGCCATTCAGGAGTCAGGGACTGGAGTCAAAATCCTTAGAAGTCTACCTGATATTCTACTGCATTGCTACTTACCTGGCACAAATCCCAAGATGCAGCTTTTCCTACTCTTCCCTCCCCTTTCCAAAGGCAGAGAAGCCTCACTTCATGGCCACCATGACCTCTGGCCATGACAAGTGAAGAATGTCATTAGTATTTTGATAGGGATTAAATCTGTAGATTGCTTTTGGTAATATGGACATTTTAACAATATTGATACTTCCAATACATGAACATGGAGTATCTCAATTTTTGATGTCCTCCTCAATTTCTTTCATCAGTGTTTTATAGATTTTATTTTAGAGATCTTTTACTTATTCGGTTAATTCCTTGGTATTTAATTTAATTTTATTTGCAGCTATTATAAAAGGAGTTAATTGTTTGATTTCTATTTCAGATTGTTCACTGTTGGCATATAGAAATGTTGCTGATTTTCATATGTTGATTTTGTATCCTGAAGCTTTACTGAATTTATTGGTTCTAATAGTTTTTTGGTGGAGTCTATAGGTTTTCCCAAATATAAGATTATATCGTCTGCAAACAAGAATATTTTAATGGCTGGGCGCAGTGGCTCATGCCTGTAATCCCAGCACTTTGGGACACCAAGGCGGGCAGATCACGAGGTCAGGAGTTCGAGACCAGCCTGACCAACATGGTGAAACCCCATCTCTACTAAAAATACAAAAATTAGCCAGGCGTGGTGGTGCACTCCTGTAATCCTAGCTGCTCGGGAGGCTGAGGCAGGAAAATCACTTGAACCCGGGAGGCAAAGGTTGCAGTAAGCCAAGATCACACTACTGGTCTCCAGCCTGGGCGACAGAGCAAGACTCCATCTCCAAAAAAATAATAATAATAATAATTTAATTCATTCCTTTTTAATTTGAAGGCCCATTATTTCTTTCTATTTTCTGATTTCTCTAGGTAAAACTTACAGTATTATGTTGAGTAACAGTTGTGTAAGAGGGCATCCTTGTTGTGTTCCAGATCTAAAGGGGAGGGATTTCTGTTTTTCCTCCTTCAGTATGATACTAGCTGTGAGTCTGGCATATATGTCTTTTACTATGCTAAGGTATGTTCCTTCTATACCCAATTTTGGGAGGGTTTTTTATCATGAAGCAGTATTGAACTTTATCAAATGCTGTTTCAGCATCAATTGAGATGATCATATGGTTTCTCTTCTTCATTCTGTTGATATGATGTGTCACACTGATTGATTTGCATATGTTGAACCATCCTTGCATCCCTTGGATAAATCCCACTTGGTAATGATGAATAATCTTTTTAATGTATTATTGATTTCTGTTTGCTATTAACAGTATTTTATTGAAAATTTTCCATCAGTATCCATCATAGTTATTGGCCTGTAGTTTTCTTCCTGTTTTTTTTTTTTTTTTAGTGTTTCTTTGTCTGGCTTTGGTATCAGTGTAATACTGACTTCATAGAATTAGTTTGAAAGTACTACCTCTTCCTCTATTTTTCAAAACAGTTTGAGTAGAATTAGTATAAGTTCTTTAAATTTTGGTGGAACTCAGCAGTGAAGCCAGCACAATCTGGGCTTTTCTTTACTGGGAGACTTTTCATGACATATTCTATTTCATTATTTGTTATTGGTCTGTTTAGGTTTTAGATTTCTGCATGGTTCAGTCTTGGTAGGTTGTATGTGTCTAGGAATTTTTATATTTATTTTTGCTTTTCCTAATAATGGGCAGATAGTTGGTCATACTAGCCAGTAATGATACATTGAATCTCTGTGACATCAGTTATAATGTGTCTTTTGACTTCTGATTTTATTTATTTGGGTCTTCTCTTTTTTTTTTTTCCCACCTGAACTAGTCTGGTTAAAAGTCTGTTGATTTTCTTTATCGTTTCAAGAAAGAACTTTTTTTTCATTCATCTTTTGTATTGTTTTCTTAATTTCAAATTCATTTATTTGTACTGTGATCTTTATTATTTCTTTTCTTCTACTAATTTTTGGTTCAATTTACTCTTTCTTTCTAGTCCTTTAAGATATATTATTAGATTACTTATCTAAATTTTTTCTTTTTTGATGTAGGTACTAATAGCTATAAATTTCTCTCTTTGTACTGCTTTCCCTCTATTCCACAGGCTTTAGTAAGTTGTGTTTCTATTGTAATTTGTTTCAATAATTTTTTCAATTATATTTTTAATTTGTTTATTGACCCACTGGTCTTTTAGGAACATTTTGTTTAATTCCTATATGTTTGTTTAGTTTCCAAAACTTCTCTTGTTATTAATTTGTAGTTTTCTTCCATTTTAGTCAGAGATAATGCTTGATATTATTTTAATTGTTTTTAATGTTTAAGACTTGTTTTGTTACCTACCCTATGGACTATCCTTGAGTATGATCCATGTGCTGGTGAGAAGAATGTGTATTCTGCCACCATTAGATGAAATGTTCTGTAAATATCTATTAGGTCCAATTGTTATATAGTGCAGATTATGTCTGATTTTTCTCTGCTGATTATCTGTCTGTGAGATCTGTCCAATGCTGAAAATTGAGTGTTGAAGTCTCCAGCTATTGTTGTATTGGGACATATTTCTCTCTTTAGCTCTAATAATATTTGTTTTATTTATCTAGGTGTTTCAATGTTTGGTGCATATATATGTGTGTATGTATGTGTGTGTGTGTGTGTGTGTGTGTGTGTGTGTATATATATATATAATCATTATATCCTCTTGCTGAATTGACTCCTTCATTTTTATATGGTAACCTTCTTAGTCTCTTAAAGTTTTTGTCTTTAAATCTATTTTGTCTAACATAAGTAAAGATTCTCCTGCTCTATTTTGGTTTCCTTTGGCATCTAATATCTTTTTCTGCCCCTTGATTTTCAGTATATATGTATCTTTATAGGTGAAGCATGTTTCTTGTAGGCATCAGATCTTTGAGTCTTGTTTTTCATACATTTATCCACTCTATGTTTCTTGATTGGAGAGTTTAGTCCATTTACATTCAATGTTATTACTGATTAGTAAGGACTTACTTATCAAGAAAACTTATTTTCTGGTTGTTTTTCAGTCTTCTTTCTTTCTTTCCTATCTGTCTTATTTTAGTAAAGGTGAGTTTCTCTGGTGGTTTGCTTTAATTTCTTGCTTTTCATTTTTTGCGTATCCTTTCTATGTTTTTCTATTTAAGATTACCACAAGGCTTGCAGATACTATCTTATTTTTTATTGTATGTGTATTTATTTATTTTATTTGTATATATATATTTTTATTATACTTTAAGTTCTAGGGTGCATGTGCACAACATGCAGGTTTGTTGCAGCACACCAACATGGCAGATACTATCTTATAAACCATTGTATTGAACTAATGATAATTTAACTTTGCATAAAAAACTAACAAACACATGTAAAGGAAGCTAAAAAAGCTCTATACTTTAACTTCATCTTCCCACCTTTTAACTTTTTGTTGTTTTTCTTTATGTCTTATTGTACCACCTGTTTTAAAATGTTGTTGTATTTTTTGATTCCTTCCTCATTCTTTCTACTTAAGCTTTGAATTGAAGCTTACATGCCACAATTACAGTGTAATAATACTCTGTGCTTTTCTGTGTGCTTGCTATAACCAGTGAGTTTTGTACATTCGTATGATTTCTTCTTGCTCATGACATCCTTTTCTTTTAGATTGAAGAGCTCCCTTTAACGTTTCTTACAGTACAGGGCTGCTGTTGGTGAATTTCCTCAGCTTTGATTTGTCTGGGAGGGTCCTTATTGTTCCTTCATGCTTGAATAATATTTTCACAAGATATACTATTCAAGGGCAAAAGTTTTTTTCCTTCAGCACTTTACTATGTCATGCCACTCTCTCCTGGCTATGAGGTTTCCACTGAAAAGTCTGCTGCCAGACATATTGGAGCTCCATTACATAATGTCATTTATTTCTTATCCCTTGCCGTTTTTATGATTCTCTCTATAACCTTGATCTTTGGGAGTTTGATTATTAAATGTCTTCAGGTAGTCTGCTTTGGGTTAAATCCGCTTGGTGTTCTACAACTTCTTGAACTTGAATGATGTTATCTTTCGCTATGTTTGGGAAATTCCCTGTTATCTATTTGAATAACCTTTCTACTCCTATCTCTTTCTCTAACTCCTCTTTAAGGATAATAACTCTTAGATTTGCTCTTTGAGGGTATTTTCTAGGTCTTATAGGCATACTTCATTGTTTTTTATTTTTTTCTTTCATCTCCTATAACTGTGTATTTTTAAATAGCCTGTCTTCAAAGTCACTAATTTTTTCTTCTGATTCATCAGTTTTGCTATTGAGCAACTCTGATGCATTCTTCAGCATGTCAGTTACACTTTTCGACTCTAGAATTTCAGCTTTTTAAAAACTACTTCAATCTCTTTATTAAATTTACTGATAGAATTCTGAATTCCTTCTCTGTGTTATCTTAAATTTCTTTGAGTTTCCTCATAACAGCTATTTTGAATTATCTGTCTGAATATTCATATATCTCTGTTTTCCAGTATTTGTCAATGATGCCTTATTTAGTTCATTTGATGAGGTCATATTTTCCTGGATGGGGTTGATGCTTGCAGATGTCCATTAGTATCTGGGCATTGAAGAGTTTGGTATTCACCGTAGTTTTCATAGTCTGGTTTTGTTTGTGCCTATCCTTCTTAGGAAGATTTTCCAGGCATTAAAAGGGACTTGGGCCCTAAGCCCAAAAGCACTGTGTTTTTTGCAGCCTCAATAGTGGTTCCACCTTGGTGGTCTTGGATAAGATCCAGAAGAAATATTTGAATTAGCAGGAAGAGAATCTTGTTCTTTTCCCTTACATTCTCCCAATCAAATGGAGTCTCTGTCTCTGTGCTGAGCTACCTGGAACTGGGGGTGTGGTAATGCAAGCACGCCTGTGACCACTACCAGTGGGATTCTGCTGGGTCAGACCTCAAGCAAGCACAGCACTGGGCCTTGTTCAAGGCCCTCCTGTTCAGTGTGTTGAGGTTCCCTAGGCCCCAGGTGGGTCTCGAGATGCCCTCTGGGAGCCACGGATTGGAGTAACAATTTACCTAATGTGCTCAATTTACCTAATGTGCTATTCTACTGTGGCTGTGGTTGCACTCAAATGATAATACAAAGTTCTTCTCACTCTTTCCTCCCCTTTCAACAGGCAAAGGAGCCTCTTGCTGTGACTACCATCACCACTGGTTCATGGGGAGTTCTACCAGACCACCACCAATGTTCACTTAAAGCCCAAGGACTCTTCATTCAGCTTGTAGTGAATGATGCCAGGCCTGAGACTCATCCTTGAGGACAGTAGGCTTCTGTCTGTCCCAGGCCAGGCCCAAAAATATAATCCAAGAGCCTATCCTTATATTCAAGGACCCCAAGAGTCTGTTTGTGTCTCTACCCCCCTGTGGCTAAGCTGGTACTTAGAGTTCAAGATAAACTCCCCTTTACTTTTCCCTCTCCTTTTCTCAAACAGAAGGAGTCTTTCACCATAGCTACCACAGCTGGGAATATGCTGAGTCACCCCTGAAGGCAGCACATCTCAGAGCCCAAGGACCATGGCATACATCCTGGATACTGCTGGTGGTTATTCAAGGCTCAAAGGTTCTTTAGTCAGCAGGTGATTAATCCTGCCAGGACTAGTTCCTTCCTTTCAAAGTACTGGGGTCCCTTTTGGCCCAAGTGCGTCTATAAATGTTGTCTGGAAGGTAGGGCCTCACAACTCTGCCCAGTGCCTTGTCATACCGTGGCTGAGTTGTTATCCATGATTCAAGACAAGGTCATTTTAGTCTTTGCTCTCCTCTGATGAAGTAGAAGGAAAGAGTCACTTTCGTTGCTATGAGCTGCACTGTTTGAGGTTGGAGGCATGAATCAATCTAGCACTCCTTTAGCCACACCAGCTGTTATCTCCATAGGTCACATGCCACCTTAGTTCACTGGCTCTAAGCCCAGCCTAGCAGTAAGAGTTTCCTAGAAATCATAGTCCTTGTACCTAGACTGCTTTTCAAATTTACCTAGGACCTCAGAGCACTTCAGTCTGCAGTGGCTGAAACTCATGTTCTGACTGCTGGGATGGGTGACTTCCCTATGGCTAGGGCTGGTCCAATTATTCTCACTGTGATCCCAGAATGTCTTTATTCTCAGTTGTGACAGGGCAACACTGAATTCAATGTCAAGTCCCCCAGTCACTGTGCTCTCCCTTCCCAAAGTGCAGAGATTCTCTCTCTGGACCTCATGGCCACTGCCAGGTGATGGAAAAGGATTGTTGTTGCTGATTCAAAACCTTCTCTCTTACTTTCCTCAATGCGTCTTTTCATGATATAAAGTTAAAATCAAGTACTATAATCACTCACCTGATTTTTGGTTCTTGTAATGTTGCTTTTCTATATGAAGATAGACTTTTATTTTCTCTCACACATTGAATATGACAATGTAGAATAATAATAGGCCCTCTGGTGTCTGTTGTTCCTGATTAGAAGTCAACTGTTAATCCTCCTTTATTTCCATTTTATGTAATGAGTTGTTTTTCTCTTGGTGCCTTAAGATTTTCTCTGTGTCTTTGTCTTTCAACTACTTGTTTATGATGTGTCTCGACATGGGTCTTTTTATGTTTATCCTACATTGATTTCATTGAGCTTCTCAGATATTCAGATTAACATTTTTCTTCAAGTTTGGTAATGCTTTCTTTGGCCATGATTTCTTCGAATATTCTTTCTGCCCCTCTCTGTCACTGTTCACATTTTAGGAATTCCAAAATGCATGATACTGATGCTGTGGTTCATGTTGTCCCCAGGTCTCTGAAACTCTGTTCATTTCTCTTTTGTTTTACTTATTCTTCTGATTTTTTAATCTTTATTGTTTTATCTTCAACTTCATTGATGTTTTCCTCTGTCAGATAAAATCTGCATGAGTCTAGTGAATTTCTTATTTCATTTATTGTTTCTTTCAACTACAAAATTTCTATTTAGTGTTGTTTATTAAATAAATTAAGTCTCTATATTGATACTCTCTATTAAGTGAGTCATTTTCAACACATGCACCTTTAATTCTTTATGCACTGTTTTCATTATTTCTTTGAGCACATTTAAAATGAATACTTTGAAGTCTCTTTCTACTAAGTCCAACACCTGGACACCATTAGAGACAGTTCCTCTTGACTTCATTTTTCTTTTAATTATGTATGGGTCACATATTCCTGTTTCTTGAATATCATTTTTTTTAATGATCATCTTAAATAATTTAGTGTCTATGGATCTGGATTTCCTTCTATGGATTGTTTTGTTACTATTGTGTTTTTGTTTGGCTTATTTGTTTGGTCTTACCTATACTAATTCTGTAGAGTCTGTCTCCCATGCAGTATATGGCCATTGATGTCTCTGTATTTTTATCTTTTTTAAAAGATAATTTTATTGTTTATATTGTTAGGACTGGCTTCATAGGGTTTACCTCAGGGTCAGTATAACTTAGTAGTAAACCAGTCATTGATGAAAGTTTGCACATAAACTCTTAAAGTGAATAAGGTTTCCACTCTTTGTTAGTGGATCTGTGTGTGGATTGGGGTACATATTCAAGTCACTCAGTGGAAGTTTTTCATGGATATTTCTTTCTGGATGCACAAAGTCCTCATATTCAGCAAAAGATGAGGGGCCTTTCCTGAATGTTTGTCAGCAAGACTGCTCGGGCCGGGTGTGGTGGCTCACGCCTGTAATCCCAGCACTTTGGGAGGCCGAGGCGGGTGGATCACGAGGTCAGGAGTTCGAGACCAGCCTGGCCAACATAGTGAAACCCCATCTTTACGAAAAATACAAAAAATTCGCTGGGCGTGGTGGCGGGCACCTGTAATCCCAGCTACTCTGGAGTCTGAGGCAGGAGAATCGCTTGAACCCAGGAGGCGGAGGTTGGAGTGAACCGAGATCGCACCATTGCACTTCAGCCTGGATGACAGAGCAAGACTCTGTCTCAAAACAAAACAAAACAAAACAAAACAAAACAAAACAAAAAACCCAAAACTACTTTTTGTTTTCACTATGTCTCTGACCATGAGTTTTTATTTTCCTTTTTCTAAATCCATGCAGACCCCTTCCAGCAGTGTGACTACCCAAGTGTTAATTCACTCTGCCTTATACTGGTAGATCTACCACAACATGGAGGTTGGACTTGAGAACGAGAGTTACCTCATGTTAAACTGCCACACATTCCCATTGGCCCTGCTAAGGTTTTTTTCTTGAATACTTTTTGTCAATTTGTTGTAGGCCTTTGGCTAATTTCCAATCTTGAAATATTTCTTTTTGATAAATTGAACCAGTTGTATCATTTTTTTTTTTTTTTTTTTTTGAGACGGAGTCTCGCTCTGTCACCCAGGCTGGAGTGCAGTGGCGCGATCTTGGCTCACTGCAAGCTCCGCCTCCTGGGACTACAGGCAACCCCCCCCCCGCCACCACGCCCAGCTAATTTTTTGTATTTTTAGTAGAGACAGGGTTTCACCGCCTTAGCCAGGATGGTCTCAATCTCCTGACCTCGTGATCCGCCCGCCTCTGCCTGCCAAAGTGCTGGGGTTACAGGCGTGAGCCACCGTGCCAGGCCCGTATCATTCTTTTTGTTGAGTTTCTTACTTTGTCATTCCAAAAGTTAAGTAGCATCATGTCTTCCTGCTCTTTTGAAGGACAAAGTGATGAGTTATTATCAAATGTATATTTCAAATGAGTGGATATAGTTTAATGGAATCATTTGTCATAGGAATTAAGGGTTAGTTTAACAACTGATTTTTATATTCTCCATTTCTGTACAGGAATTTCTAAAATCATCTTACCATTTCACACATTTTAGACCCTTAATATCTTCTATTCAAAGGAGATTTTTTTTCAACAAATATGACATTTAGGACTTTATAAAAGTATGCCTCATTTCCCAGGATTTCTAAGATTTTGTTTGTTTTGATTTTTGCTGTATTGCTGCAGGCTTGGGGAAATACCTGATGTTCTAAGAATATGCAAATATTTAGTCAGGTCTAAAAAATGCAAGGTTTTTAAGTTTTGCTAAATTTTACCACCTTTATCTATAAATGACTTAAAATGCCAACTAAATAATAATACTTATATAAAGCTAAAAAGGATCCCACTGTATTTAAAGCTTAACAAGTTACTTCTGTTAGTAAGGCTTTCCAACTTGCTAAACATGAACTACAAGGTCTTACTGTAGATAACTTTCCACACAAAGATGGGAATGGCGTAAGGACAGCTTGTACATAAATGTAGAAGCAAAGATTAAAAGACTAGAATTATTTACACTCTGCAGATACTGCTTCAGGATATTTCCACATAGAAATAGCCAAGTTATATACAGTTGGATTCTTTAACCTTGAAAGTCTATACTTATGACTTCTGTTGTGCAGTGAAAAACTGCTCTAAATTATTGAAATATTGTTTGCAGTGGAAAATGCCTCACAGAAAATAATTTTTAAAATAATAGTTGTAAAAAGAAAAACACAATCAACCTCAGTTTGTATTGCCTGACAAAACTGCTGAAGCCAAATCAAGAAAGATCATGTGGATTTTAATTTGGACTAATTAATAGCAGTCAATTTCTGTGCCCCTTAGTTCTTTTTGTATTCCATATTATTAATGTGACTATAATTTTTACTTGTGGGTGCTACTTTTCTAATTGTGAATAAATGAATCATTGAACTTTAGAATTACAGAGGAACCCCTCTGTCCATCTAGTTAGGAAAGCTACCATATGTAAAACTTTATGCCTTACACAACTGATAATTGTAAAATAATATTTTGTTAGGAGAATGGTACAAGTAAGATTTCTATTTTCATTCCAGGTGACTGCCTTTTAATTGTATATAGCACCTTGAATAATATATCAGGCAATTATGACTATAGATATTTCTGGCACTTTATAAGCTTCATAATTCAAAATTATCAAGCTAGAACATAGACATTTTTCCTCCTCCCCCACTTCCCCTCTCCCCTCCTCCTCCTCCTCCTCCTCCTTCTTCTTCTTCTTTTTCTTCTTTATCTCTCTGTCTCTCTCATCTCTCTCTCTCTCTGTCTCTGTAGGATAACATAGGGACTAACAATTTAGCCACTGCCTACATTGTAATCCTGACTTTTCTTCTCACCAGCTGTGGGAACTTCTGTCTCAGTTTTTCTCATCTGTAAAATGAGGATAATAGAACTTGACTGATAGAGTCATTGCTAATATATGTAATGCACCTAATAGAGTTTCTGGCACATGCTAAGTGCTTATAGAAGGATGCATTTTTTTTTTTTTTTGTCAAACAGTTCCTTCAATGTGATGCTATTTGCACTAGAGGTGAAAGCATGTTTTGCAAATATGACTCTTAGTTAATGTAAATACTATGTCAACATTAAACTCAGATATAGGAAGCATTTTTTAAACTAAACAGGCAATTTGGATTTTCAGTAAATTTGACCAAGCCACATAATCAAAAGTCTACTTTAAGGCATAGGCAACACAGATGAGCTCTCTGTGTTGAATATACGAATTAAAATTTACCAAATATTGGCTGGGCACAGTGGCTCACGCCTGTAATCCCAGCACTTTGGGAGGCCGAAGCGAGAGGATCATGAGGTCAGGAGATCGGGGTTTCACACGGTGAAACCCCGTCTCTACTAAAAATACAAAAAAATTAGCCAGGTGTGGTGGGGGGCGCCTGTAGTCCCAGCTACTCAGGAGGCTGAGGCAGGAGAATGGCGTGAACCCGGGAGGCAGAGCTTGCAGTGAGCGGAGATCGTGCCACTGCACTCCAGCCTGGGTGACAGAGTGAGACTCCTTCTCAAAAAAAAAAAAAAAAAAAAGATTTACCAAATATCCATCCAACATTGTGCTTTGTTATTTAGACACAGTTCTGTCCATTTATCCATTACATAGAACTTAAAACATCAACTTAGCTGTTTTTCCAATTGTAAAAGCTGTTACCCTGGTACCTAGAGGAGTTACTAACAGATAGCATGCACTCAATAGTTATTGAATAGATGGATGGAAAGATGAATAGGATTAGAAATCATGGAGAAACATTCAAATTTTACTTAAGTCAACATGCTATTGTAAATTTAAAATTGTCTTTAAAGTACGTATTAAACCAGTGCTAATTCATCCTCCTAAAAGTTAGGTATGTGACAAATATGTAAAACATCTGGTAGATTTTTATGAGTTCAATCCAGGTTTTTGGCACAGATGACATCAAGGGGATAAGAAACAAGACTGTGATTTGACAGAATGTTTCACTTTCTGAAAGGTTATATTGCAGTATTTTAGATGTAGTTCATCGAACATACTACAGCTGTTCTTACCCTGCATTGTCTGTCTTCCTTAAATCTGAATGTCACTTAAAGATTCCTATTTTAGCAGTACTCTAAAGGGAGAGTTGTCATGGGGAATCTGAGTCAATATACTATATCAAGAATGTCATCAGATATTTGACCACAATTCTGTGTGTCTATAGTGATGTGAATGTGACATCTCTTAATGTACTTGCAATTATCTATTACTCTGGAACATATAGCTTCATAAAGCCCTGAATTAATCTTCAGGGAGAAGAATGCCTAATAAAGGACACAATAATGTGCAGCAACTCTGGCAATAAATTTGATGAAAGGTTTCCTGAAAGCCACAGCAAAGGGTAATATGAGTCCACTTATTAGCTCTCTGTTAGTGTTATGTAGGTTCTGTGACCCACAGGGAGATGAGAGATTTTATTTTGCTGCCTGGCCCTCCTCCCCAGTATTTCAGCATTTGGTGCTTTGGGACCAGTGTTCGTATACTGACTGGGACATATTTGTCATCTTGGGAGATATGCTTTTTTCTTCACAATAGAATCTTACAGGATTTTTGTTGTTATTATTGTTTGTTTTTTATTTTAGTTTTGGTATCTTGAAGTTTTGGAACTGTTAGGCATTTCTCTGGCTTGAGGGTTTTATACAGAGTTATAAGGGAAAATGAGCTTATGATGCATGGACCTTGCAATAACTCTGAGAAGCATATTTTGGGAGCACAAAATCAAAGTGAATAAAGTGCCTGTTTTGTTAAATATCTCTATGAATACTTTGTTTTGGTTTTATGTAAATTCAGTGTATGATAAGTATATAAAATATTTAGTATCTTTTTTACTAATGGCTTTTGAGGACTGTGGTATGTATTCAAAATTTGGCATTTATATTTTACAGTTTATTTTCTAAATGGATTATTTTCAGAGTCGAATGGGATAACTATGTTTCATTACGCTTTATGCTTATAATTGACTTCAGTTCATGGCACAGGTGAAAAAAGAGACCAGTGACTCAGGAAAACCTTGTCCTTAGATCCCTTATACCTTTAGAAATAGTTCATTGATCCTTTTTCTTCACTACCAAACTCTTAGATACCTGAGGTCATTAATACATTTCCCTGAATATTGTGTTTATTCTCATTACTGTCTGCACTGCCTTTAACCCATTGTTTGTGGCTTGTTGATGTTGTTATTGTTTTTGCTGTTCGTTCTTTTGAGAAAATAAGAAAGATAATGTGTAGTAGGACTTTACTTGAGTATTTGAACTTATATTATTGTCTTCTGATACTACATTTTAATCATGCAGAATTGTGAGCTGAGGAAAAAGAAGGGGAGAGAGACATTAAGAGGATGTGATTTCTATTGTTGATCATTATGGGTCAAGGTTTTAATTTTTGCATTAATCTCTTATTTGTCCTACCTATTTCATACCAGTATTCATTTAATATGATAGTAAAAGCACAGAAACTGTCCATAAAACACAGACAAGAAGAATCTGGTGCTATTTAATGCTATTTAATTCAAAATATAATTCAATTAAAGGATCATTGAGGGAATATTTGGGAAGAAAGTACATTATCTTTTTCTAGAATAACAACTCAGGGTTGTGAAGATATACAGCTTAAATAAAGAAAGGTATGCAACCTAAAGACAGAGAAATACGGGTTGGAATAAATTTAGGATTTTGTTACTCCAAAAATTTAGAAATTAAGTGCGTCTTTCTCCATGGGAGTAAATAGATCTCACTTCAAATTTGAATTCATTGACATTTGCTCAATCAATCAACAAATGAATATTTAATATCCAGTTTGTAGAAGGAACTGCTCTACACAGTATAGAGAGTAATTCATGTTCTCCTATTCTCAAGAGGTTTATGGTCTATAAACACAGGAAAAACAATCTTAATAAAAGTTAAACATGGGTTTAAGCAGAACTATTATAGATGTATAAGCAATATTCTATGAAATTGCAAATAAGTGAGGGATGCATTAAAAAAATAGAAATTAGGAAATACATTCAAGAGGAGATGTTATATATGAAGCAAACTGAAAAATAAGTGTTATGTTAATTCAAAAGGTGAAAAATGAGGAGAAGATGAGTTCTTTCTAGAATGAACAGAAGAAATGGAGGCACAGATGTGTGAAAATTTATAAGGAGATACAAGTAAACTATCTAAAATAGGCTTGATGGGATTATCAGCCAATTGACACTTTGGCAGTGAAATGAAAATGAGAGATAGAACCTTGTCTTGAGAGTGGAAATAGGGACAAACGAAGGGATTTCAGAATAAATGAAAAACTTTATTATTAGATTGGCAAACTGGGGTGATGGAGGCAGTTGTTGCCTGTTTTAGTATCCCTTTATGTTTTCTTGCATCAACATGAAAGTATTACGTTTTGAGGGGAAGTAGCATTTTTTATAACATCACTTTTCTAAAGAAAAAGTCCATGAATAATACATTGGTTTGGAGATGGGGAAAAAAACCCAGTTTTTGAAATGGACATTGGCCTCTTATTTTGGTTTGGGAAAAAATAACTGTTTCCATCAACATTTTTCATAATGAGTTCTTCAGGACTAATAAATAAAAGTCACATGGTGGGGGTGAGAGGAATTTTATATTAGACAAAAACATTTGATGATCTCTGGGATCAGTGAGGTTAGATGTTTTATTATTGCTGTTCTTGGGTTTGTCTTTAATACACCGGTATCAATGCGAATCTTCTAGAGAAGAATGTCCAACTCAGGATCCCTTGCGAATAGAATTTGACAAGTGGACTTTTTGTTTTTTTTTCTACATAGCATCTCACAGAACAAGTGATCCACAGGAAAATATTTTGGGAAACATGGCCTTGTAAAAATGATGGAAAAAAGCAACCTGCCTAAAATATTCACTAGCTATATGATAGTCATTAATCTGAAACATTTCATTAAAAAACACAATGTGCAAAATACTTTAATTCCCACCTGAAAGTTAATATATTGTCTTTTGCTTTGCTCATTTTATGGCTAGCAGGTATAACATTCTTACTGTATTCAGGCTATTTAAAAGCTCCTGAAGAAGAATTGGAAGTAAAATGATTAAAGTTCTCAGATCTACAAAATATGATGGCTCCCTGGTGGGATTTATTTCCAGAGTCTGGATGTCTAGTATCATCTGACTAGCAATTTAGAAATATCCAGATTAAAAGCCCATAAAAATGAAAAACTGTAGGAGGAGGAAGATAGACAATATTTACGTAGAGATTGCATTTTTAAATCTGTTTTTTTTTTGTAACAAAGGGAACTGTGCTTAAACATCTGTATTTTTCTTGTCCTTGAGTGTTGGTTAATGTTTTATTTTCTGTAGATACCTATAGTTGTATCCTGCTATGGTTTCAAGTAGGCTTAACACAGAGTAGTGTGCTACTGAAAGAAAGGAATGTTAAGTTACATTATTGTTCTTGATTTATGGTAAGAAGTATAGGATTTTATTAACAAGAAAGTAGGATAGGCCAGGAACAATGGCACATGCCTGTAATCCCAGCACGTTGGGAGGCCGAGGCGGGTGGATCATTTGAGGTCAGGAGTTCAAGACCAGCCTGACCAAAATGACAAAACCCCATCTCTACTAAATACAAAAAAAAATTAGCCAGCCGTGGTGGCACATGCCTGTAATCCCAGCTACTTGGGAGGCTGAGGCAGGAGAATTGCTCAAACCCAGGAGGCGGAGGTTGCAGTGAGCCGGGATTGCACCACTGCACTCCAGCCTGGGCAACAAAATGGAATTCCATCTCAAAAAAAAAAGAAAGAAAGAAAGTAGGATTACAAAAGACAATATATGTCTATTCTCAGTACTCCCAACAAAAAGTTGAATATGGAGCCCGTCATGAAACTGAGCTCACAGAGTATTTAAAATTACTTGCTCTTGGCACAGTGAAGATTTTGATGTCAGGCAATCTGCCTAGCAGGACTAATACATTATGTGGCTTTAATTTTATCTTGGAACCAAAAAATACAGCCATAACTACTTCCTGGGTGCTAATAAATTAAAATAATTGATGAAAGTGTTGAGATTTTTTTTTCCTACATATCATCAGCCATTTTTCAGAGATGTTAACTAACACAAAGGAAGGTGCTTCTCTTAATGGTTTAGGACTATGCTGTTTTCTTCAACACTTAATATTAGGAATAATTTATAGGATGATGCTTCATATGTAGCAGATTTCCATACCTGAATATATAAAGGAAGAAAAGCATAACTCTTGGAATCATATTGTAATAAATTCATTTAAAAATACACGATTATGGGTTTCCAAGGTAGTTTTTGAAAATGGAGAACTTATAGGGCAGAATTAGCATCATTCCACCTGAATTTATCCATTCACTTGTAAACAAAAGATATAACTTTTTCTTCAAAAGAGAAAAAAAATTGAAGTGCTTGAAGAAATCAAATAAGACCTTACATGAAAGCTTAGTGAATATGCAATATTTGATGGAAAAATGTCAGTGCCCTGTTAACAAAATGGGAAATGGAGGAAAGCAAGTAATCAATTATAAATTGTAGGCTTTCAGTTTGAAAAACTGGGTTTACAGTGGCACAGTTAGTAAACTGAGGACAATTTAGTAAGCAACAAGTTTTTTGTTGTTGTTAGTTGAAAATCGAGGTCTCTTTTTCTTTTGCATATTAACTTTAGGATACCTCTGAAATGTGATATCAGATAAACTATAACATACAAATCTAGACTCAGACTATAGGTCTGGGGTTTCAGGAAATATTTTAGAATTATCAAAATATAAATGGCATTTAAGGTTATGATGCTAGAATTGAATTACCTAGAAAGTGATTATAGATGACAAAAGAAGAAGAGAGGGGAGAAGGGAAAACTAGGATCTCAGGATTGTGCCTTCAGTCAATCTTGACTACAAGGATGCAATACTGCACAGAGAAGGGTGAGCTCTCAGATGTGGTTGAGAAGTATCATGAAATGGTATACAGGCAAATGTAGTGTCTCAAAAGTAAAGACAGGAGAATGCTTCAGGAAGACACTGTTAGTTGGGTTGAATGTTGCTGAGAAGGCAATATGGAGATCATTAATAACCTTGACAATAGTTTATTTATTTATTTTTACTTTTTTATTTTTTGTGGGCACATAGTAGGTGTATATATTTATGAGTTACATGAGATATTTTGATACAGGCATGCAATATGTAAAAATCACAATAGAGTAAATGGAGTATCCGCCACCCCAAGCACTTCTTATTTGTGTTACAAACAATCGAATTATACTCTTTGTGATGATTAATGTTGAATGTCAACTTGATTGGATTGACGGATGCAAAGTATTGTTCCTGGCTGTGTCTGTGAGGGTGTTGCCAAAGAAGATTAACATTTGAGCCAGTGAACTGGGAAAGGCAGACCCACCCTCAGTCTGGGTGGGCACAATGTAATCAGCTGAAAAGACTAGACTGGCTTAGTCTCCTGGCCTACATCTTTCTCCCATGCTGGATGGTTTCTGCCCTCAAACATTGGACTCCAAGTTCTTCAGCTCTGTGACTCTTGGACCTTCGACCACAGACTGAAGGCTGCAACTGTCAGCTTCCCTGCTTTTGAGGTTTTGGGACTCAGACTGGCTTCCTTGCTCCTCAGCTTGCAGACGGCCTATTGCGGGACCTCACCTCATGATTGTGTGAGTTAATACTCCTTAATAAACTCCCCTTTATATATACATCTATGCTATTAGTTCTGTCCCTCTAGAAAACCTTGACTAATACACTCCTTTAGTTATTTTAAATACAAATAAATTATTTATTTACTGTAGTCATTCTGTTGTGCTAGCAAATACTAGATTTTATTCATTCTTTCTATTTGTTTTATACCTATTAACCATTTCCACTTCCTCCGAAGCCCCCCTACTACTCTTCTCAGCCTCTGGTAACCACTTTTCTACTCTTTTTTTCCCATAACTTCGATTATTTTAATTTTTAGCTCCCACAAACAAGTGAAAACATACAAAGTTAGTCTTTCTGTGCCTGATTCATTTCACTTAATATGATGAAGTACAATTCTATATATGTTGTTAGAAATGACAGGATCTCATTCTTTTTATGGCTGAATAGTACTTCATTGTGTAAATGTATCACATTTTCCTTATATACTTATCTATTGATAGACACCTAGTTTGCTTCCAAATCTTAGCTGTTGTAAATAGTGATAAACATGGGAATGCAGATATCTTTTTGAGATACTGACTTCCCTTCTTTTGAGTGTATACCTAGGAGTTCGGTTGCTAGATCAATGTCAGCTCTATTTTTCATTTTTTGAGGAACCTATAAACAGTTCTCTATAGTGTCTGTACTAATTTACATTCCCACCAACAGTGTGCAAGGATTCCCTTTTCTCCACATCCCCGCCAGCATTTGTTATTGCCTGAATTTTGGATAAAAGCCATTCTAACCGAAGTGAGATGATACCTCATTGTACTATTTATTTCCATTTATCTTATGATCAATGATATTGAGCAACTTTTCCTATAGATGTTTTCCATTTATATGTCTTCTTTTGTGAAATTTATATTCTGATATTTTGCCCATTTTTAATCATATTGATAGATTTTTTTTTCCTATAGAGTTATTTGAGCTCCTTATATATTCTGGTTATGAATCCCTTGTCAGATAGGTAGTTTGCAAATATTTTCTCCCATTCTGTGAGTTGTCTCTTCACTTTGTTGATTTTTTCATTTGCTGTGAAAAAGCTCTTTAACTTGATATGATTCCATTTGTCTACTTTTGCTTTGGTTGCCTGTGCGTGTAGGGTGTTAAGAAATCTTTACCCACAAATGTCCTGGAGAGTTTCTCCAATATTTTATTTTGAGAGTTTTACAGCTTGAGGTTTTAGACTTAGGTCTTTAATCCATTTTGATTTGATTTTTACGTAGAGAGAGATAGGGGTGCCGTTTCATTCTTTTGTATATGGATATCCAGTTTTCCCAACACCATTTTTTGAAGAGACTGTCCTTTCCCCAATGTATGTTCTTGACACTTGGACAATTGCCGTTTTATAGGAGTTATGGATTCAGAATATTGGAATATATAAACCAGTGAATTGTAGAAGGTAATGTGAACTCAAACCTTAAAATAAACCTGAGTATTATTACTATTTATTAATAACATGAAAAAATTGAGGCTCAGAGAGATTATTTGCTAAATGTCACAATAAATTGGTGGAAGGACAATTCAAACAAAGATCTCTCTGACATCAAAAATTCCTATCTTTAATAACCACGTATCAGTAATTTAGGTTTTGGGGGGAAATACTGATAATTTGAATTACTTTAGTCTATTGAATCAGTGCTACTCACGTTCACGCAACAAAATTTATAATGTATCTATTCCAAAATAAATGGATCTTTAAGCTGTCTTTAAAAATAGATGGACTTCAAGAGAGTGCTATCACTATTCAATATATCAATTTTATTTTATTAAAGTCAGCTTCTGTTGAGCTACAGACTACTTGGGTTGTAGGAGTGGTGTTGCCTGATATTCTATGGTATTGAATTTCCAGTGTTAGGTTTTTCTGGGGACTAGTCAACAGTTATTGACTTTTGAACTTGTGCTAGTATACTATAGAGAACATAAATCTCTGTTTTTTTGCAATTGATATTCCACCTTATGCTTTCGGAGATGTGTCTTTCAACAAAATACAAGATGACGTTGAAGTACGTATTTCTAGCTACTCAAGGTTAATGTCATGCACAAAATAGAAATAAATAGAAATTGATAAAATAAGTCATTTCTATCGTTGTAAATCTTGAGACATTCTGTAATTTCATCAATGGCTGTGTGTTCACATTTTATAATAATCATAAGCCTCTTTGGATATTCTTTATAGAGTAAATATGCAATGTCAATTATGCCACCATAATGGCAATACCCGAGTGTTTTAGGCAAAAGAGTCTACCACTGCATACCTCAGATGATTATATGTCACCTCTATAGAAGTGTTGATGTTGAAAGATCTTCCTGACTCACACCTTTACACTGATCAAATTGCACAGATAATGGAATTTCATATTAGGCATGGTTTTAATTTAATTAAGGAGTAGGTGTCCCTTAGAGGAACTTCCTGACATTAAAGTTGTATCTTATAGTTGGTCACACGGCTATTGCAAAAAAAAAAAAAAATAGTTGACACAGTTGTGTTTTGGCCACGTAAACTTAGTATGTCTGTAAATTGTCTATATGAAAACAATGGCAAAAAGATGAATCTAGCAGTCTGTATTTTATTCCTATATTTAAAAAAAATTGTACTGGCATGTAGTACACACCAGAATACCTGGTCTAACTGCTAAATGTGGGTGGGATGTCTTAGTAACTAATATTGATGGAGTGCCTGTTTGTGTCAACCTTGTGCAGGAGTCTTTCATATTTATCTAACCTGTTCACCACCACAACCATACAAGCATGGTATTATTATCCTCATTTTGTACAGGCGGTTAAATAACTTGTACAAAGTCTCACAGTTGGTCACTGTCAGAAATAGAATGCAAAAGTTATGGATACTAAAATGTAGATTGTATTCACATTGTTTGCCAGAATGCAGATTGGTTTCACTGGATTACTATTAAATGGCTAATAACATGTTCTTGTCTCAAACCTTATCCAAACCCAAATTACAAAATCCATAAAGTGAAAGAATGTATATATCAAAGATGTCACTAAAGTTATAAAGTTATATCTTTGTAATATGATATTCTTCTGATAGTAAAATAACATATTGTAAGAAATTGAAAAATTTTTGAAGAAAATAATAGCTAACAGTGACTGGGCACTTACAATGGCTTAAATATTCTACTATTTGTCTTCCATGCATCATTTTGTTCAATACTCATGGAAACCAGAGGTATACAATGTTATTGTTATTTTATTTTTACAAATGAAGAAATAGAGACATAGTGAACTTAAGTATTTTCCTAATATTTCACACCAGTAAGTGTGAAAGTCAAGATTCAAAACAAGCAGACTAGCTTGAGAGCCTACACTTCTCACCACTATGCTGCCACTCATGATCCCAATGTCTACAGACATTGTCGATATTTTGATCCCTTTCCTTATCTGTGCTCATTTTCTGAAGATTGATACTAGAATTGGCTTCCATTTTCTTACTCCCAAAGCTGACATAAAATAATAAATGTTTCATGAAGCCTACCTTTTCTAAGCTCCAATGTATATACCAATGTATATATGGAGAGCACAGAAACAGACTGTAATATTCAAGGTTTAAAAACTCACAAGTAAACTTTTCTTTTTTTCAAAAAGTGTATATACTACATTACTGTATTACAATAAGAGTGTCTAACATTTGTAAAAGGCAAAAAGTTCGTGGCCGCGAATTCCCAGTTTCCAATTCTCTGCTCTTCTCTCTGTATTTTTGTCATCCTATAGAAATCCCAAGGCTTTCATGAGCCCTGTGCTATCCCTCTGCTGATGCTTCACTAGCTTTTGCCTTTCAAGGGTCATTCACCATGATATACATTCTTCCAGAAACTGCAATTTCACCACCAAGAAGCACTAGTCAAAAATGTTTTCATAGTGCAAGAGCCTTGATCCCCATATGGGACTTTGTCTACAAAAATGCAACTTCACTAATAGTTTGAAGTCACAAATGAGTTTGCCCTGGACTATCTTTGTTAATATCAGATCTTTTGGCTCTGTGTGAGAAGTTACCAATAGCGCCTGTAAAATGTGCTTTCAGTTTAAAATAGTGACTCTAAAATAAATTATTCCCCAGTATAGAAACACACACACTTTTTTCCAGGCAAAACATTGCACCCTAAATCTCAGAGTCTTGTGCTTGTATTCCCTCTATTGTCTTCATTAAATATTAATTGTGGTGTAAATCTGAATTTTTATGTATCACAATTTCAAAGGAACTGGTAGTACTAACCATTCTACATGCATTCCATCTTCTATGTGTTAGTCTGTTAGGGCTGCTATAACAAAACACCACAGCCTGGGTAGCTTTAATAGAAATGCAGTTGCTAATCTAAGATCAAGGTGCCAGACAATTCAGTTTCTGGTGAGGGCTCTTTTCCTGGCTTGTAGATTGCCACCTTCTTGCTGTGTCCTCACATGGCAGAGAGAAAGACAAAGAAGGACAGACAGAGTGAGAGAATGAGAGAGTAAGAGAGAGAGAGAGTACGTTCTGGTGTCCTTTCTTAAAAAGACATCAGAATTCTACTATATGAACTTATTTAACCTTAATTACCTCCTTATAGGCCCTTTTCCCAAATACAGTAACATTGGAGGTTAGGGCTTGAATATATGGATTTTTGTGAGTCACTGCTCAGTCATTAGCACTCCCAACCCCACCGCCCCAAACCACTTACTGATAAGAGTTTACACCCATGTACTCCAGAATATGTTGCTCGGGTCTTTCTGCCCTGGCTCTCTCATCCTCCCCTTTCCTTCTGCTTCTACTGGTCTGAATGCCAAAGATCTATATTTTACAGGACACAGATATCTTTACAAGTGATGGCTACTAATGCCCACATCAGCTTCATGGAAGGGACATATTTAACTTCATGTTTGGTGTAAGCTCTGTTATCTATTACAGCTTGCCAGTATGGTCAGAATTCAGGTATAGATTCTTGAAGCTAGAATTCTTCATAACTGCTGCCAACATATTGCCTATTGGCTGCTCTCCAAACTGTCCACTTTCTTACACTTTTGTTTCTGCCACTAGTTCTGCTACTTCCACTGAAACTCATATCAAAACATGTGTGTCCAGGAATGACATTTATATCTTCTGTGATTGCATGTAGTTGAGGAAGCTCATATGTGTACACTGGAGTCTAGATTCTGAGATGGGAGTTAGGTCCCTACAATCAGTTGAAAAGGCCTATTTTATTTTACTATCTAGGATTAGTCAGTCCTCTTTAGAAAAAAGTTTTCCAGTCACCTGGTTGTGGTACTGCTCCCATGACCAACTACACAAACACAAAATATCACATTGGTATGTGTCCAAGATTGGAATTTTCCTGTTTTGTTCAAGGTCACGGTATTGTACACAAAATTTTTACTAGCTGTCTACAATGTCTGCAGCCAATATAGAGAAACAGACCCAAGGCTCAGGAAGGGAGAAATGATAATAATTAGTATAGCTTAATGAGTAAATTTGCTCTGGTTCTGTGGCTCTTTTTCCCTACATATCTCCCAGGGATGTAGTGAGTTGCAACAAATGATACCTGTTGACGGCTCCTTTTCCTAGACAGAGAGGTACCAAGTGTCTTAGAAAATGCCTCCTATCCCCTGGAACTCATCCTGGTTTCAGTTTGGCCTTTCCAGGGAAGGTACAGTAGCACCAAACACAGAAGCCTTGGGCCTGATTTGCTGTGGTAGCGCATAGAGCATGACTTGAAAATAGGAACCTAGTAGTATAGTTTGAAGTTAGGTAGCGTGATGCCTCCAGCTTTGTTCTTTTTGCTTAGGATTGTCTTGGCTGTATGGGGTCTTCTTTGATTCCATATGAAATTTAAAATAGTTTTTTCTAATTCTGTGAACAATGTCAATGGTAGTTTGGTGGGAATAGCATTGAATCTATAAATTACTTTGGGCAGTGTGGCCATTTTCACGATATTGATTCTTCCTATCCATGAGGATGAAATGTTTTTCCATTTGTTTGTTTCCTCTCTTATTTCCTTGAGCAGTGGCCTGTAGTTCTCCTTGAAGAGGTCCTTCACATCCCTTGTTAGCTGTATTCCTAGGTATTTTGTTCTCTTTGTAGTGATTGTAAATGGGAGTTCATTCATGATTTGGCTCTCTGCTTGCCTATTGTTGGTGTAAAGGAATGCTTGTGATTTTTGCAAACTAATGCAGGAACAGAAAACCAAACACCACATGTTCTCACTCATAAGTGGTAGTTGAACATTGAGAACACATGGACCCAGAAAGGGGAACAGCATACACCAGGGCCTGTTGGGAGGTGGGGGGTGAGGGGAAGGAACTTGGAGGATAGGTCAATAGGTGCAGCAAACCACCATGGCACACATATGCCTATGTAACAAACATGCATGTTCTGCACATGTATCCCCGTTTTTATTTTTTAGAAGAAATAAAGAAAAAATAGAAAATAGGAATCTAAATAAAAAATAATGTAATATAAAACATGCTATACAGAAGCTTGAGCTTGTAATCTGTTTATTCATTTTACCTAAAGCTCCAATTTCCAGCATTTTTCTCTAATAAAGTCCTTGCACCTGATCAACTATTAAGAAAGTATTTCTCTACAGAAGTTATGGGGAAAGGGCTATTAAAATTATTCTTTAATATTTTATACATGTTTTTATGTTTGCTTTTTATATACTTCCACACATTTCATAGTAGGCTTTTAAAAATGAATTTAGTATTTTTGTTTATTAGTAATGGTACTTTTTTCTCCATTATGGCTTCTAATTGCTTATTGTTGGCATGCATTAATTGTGATAATTTTTATAAATTTATCAGTTCTTTCTGGCCCCATGTTAGAGCAACCACAATTCCAGATTTATTAATTATCTTGTTGGTTTTCAATTCATACAATTTCATCTGTAAAAAATTATGTACTTGTTACCTAATATTCAAAAGTTGTCTTTCAATTTTTAGCTAGAATTTTCTAAAATCATGTCAAATAATAGTAGTGATAGAGGACATCTCTATTGCTAGTATATAGGAAAGCTGGTGTTAATGGGAATTTGTTTGTTGTTTCATTATTAAGTATAGTTTTGGCATTCAGTTTATCATAGATGTATCATTTAGAAAGCAAGTAATAAAAAAATTAAGCTCAAACTGGTTTAAATAATTAGTTTACTTTTTATCTTACATAAATGAAAAATGAGAACTAGGGCAGGCAGGATCCAGCCATGGTGCAACAATAACTCAAAGACCAATCTTTCTGGTATAGTCATTGAACTTGGCTTCATAACTACTGTGTGACTACAGCAGTTCAGATGGTCACATCCAGACACTGAAATAGCCAGAAGAAAAAAAGGTTGTAATATCTCAAGTCTCTTTCTTAGGAGGGAGCACAGTTTTTATGCAAGTGTCCCAACATAATTTCCCTTATATTTTATTAGATACAGTTGAGTTGCATGTCCATTTTTAAATCAATCATTCGTGAGGAAAATGGGATTACCCCAACTAACACAGAGTAATCTTTTAGAATTAGAATGGATACTTGAAAATCCCAACCACACTCACCAGGAGAATTTTATGTTTTCATTATATATTATTTCCTCTGTGCAACACCCTGCTACTTTTTTGGTAAGATAATAATAGCTACTGGGAAGAGCACTGGATTTGGAGATAGAAATAAAAACTATCAAAGTAAGACTATATCCTCCTATTCATACTTTACTAAGAACATAATTAAATCAAAAACACATGCTAAATTGTATTGAATTGTCTTCTCAGCATATATTGAGGTCACCATATGGCTCGGTATTAGACCTCTAGGTAGTATATTAATGCCTTGCTTACTCTTAAGTCATCCTGACATTTACTTAGATAAATTTTGTCATTTTGCTATTGCGTATTTGTAGGGTTTTTCTATTTCTTTGTTATACAGGTATACCTCATTTTACTGTGCTTCACTTTATTGCATTTTGTAGATAATTGCATTTTTTTTTACAAATTGAGGGTTTGTGGCAATCCTGTGTCCAGGAAGGCTATCAGTGCCATTTTTTAAATAGCATATGCTCATTTTGTCTCTGTGTGTCACATTTTGGTAATTCTTGCAATATGTCAAACTTTTTCATTATTATTATATCTGTTATGGTGATCAGTCATCAGTGATCTTTGATATTACTATTGTAAGTTTTTTGGGAAACCACGAATACTAACCATTTGACACAGTAAACTCAACTGATGAATTTTGTGTCTTCTCATTGTTCCCACTGGCCATTCTCTCATCTCATCTCCTGTCTCTCTCTCTTTGGGCTTCCTTATTTCTTGAGACACAATACTATTGAAATTAGGTCATTTAATAAACCTACAATGGCCTCTAAGGGTTCAAGTAGGAGAAAGTTATGAATCTCTCATTTTGAATCAAAAGCTGGAAATGATTAAGCTTAGTGAGGAAGGCATGTCAAAGGCCGAGAGAGGGTGAAAGCCATTCCTCCAATGTGAAATACATAACGAAGCTGTGAATGCAAAGAAAACATTCTTGACAGAAACTAAATGTGGTATTCCAGTTAACACATTAATGACAAGAAAACAAAACAGCCTTATTGTTGATGTGGAGAGAGTTTTTGTGGTCTGGATAGAAGATCAAACCAGCCACAACATTCCCAAATGCAGAGCAAGGCCCTAACTCTTTTTAATTCTATGAAGGGTGAGAGAGGTGGGGAAGCTGCAGAAGGAAAGTTTGAAGCTAGCAGAGGTTGGTTCATGAGGTTTAAGTAAAAAAAGACATCCCATAACAAGAACAACAAAAAAGTGCAAGGTGAAGCAGCAAATACTTATGTAGAAGATGCAGCAATTTAGACAGAAGATCTAGCTACGATCATTGATGAAGTTTGCTACCCTAAACAACAGATTTTCTATGTGAACTAAACAACCTTCTATTGGAAGAAGATGCCATCTATAAGTTTCATAACTAGAGAGAAGTTAATACCTGACTTCAAAACTTCAAAGAACAAGCTTACTCCCTTATTTGCTCTTGCAGCTGATGACTTCCAGTTGAAGCCAATGCTCATTTACCATTTTGAAAGTTCTATGGCCCTTAAGAATATGCTAAATCTATTATGCCTGTGCTCTGTAAATGGAATAGCAAAGCCTGGATACAGCATATCTATTTACAGCATGGTTTACTGGATATTTTTAAGCCCACTGTTGAGACCTAATGCTAAGAAAAAAAAGAGATTTCTTTCAAAATATTACTGCTCATTGGCAAGGCACCTAGTCTCTTAAGAACCCTTATGGAGGTGTAAAAGGAGATGAATATTCTTTTCATGCCTGCTAACAACATCCATTCTGCAGCCCATGGATCAAGTAGTAAGCTCTACTTTCAAGTCTTTTGATTTAAAAAATTCATATTGTAAGGCTATAGCTGCCATAAATAGTGATTCCTCTGATAGATCTGAGACAGGTAAATTGAAAACCATTTGGAAATAATTTGTTACTTCAGATGCCATTAAGGATACTTGTGATTCGTGGAAGTAGGTCAAAATATCACCATTTTTTTTATTTATTTTTTTTTCTTTTATTATTATTATTATTATTATTATTATACTTTAGGTTTTATGGTACATGTGCGCAATGTGCAGGTAAGTTACATATGTATACATGTGCCATGCTGGTGCGCTGCACCCACCAACTCGTCATCTCGCATTAGGTATATCTCCCAATGCTATCCCTCCCCCTCCCCCCACCCCACAACAGTCCCCAGAGTGTGATGTTCCCCTTCCTGTGTCCATGTGTTCTCATTGTTCAATTCCCACCTATGAGTGAGAATATGCGGTGTCCTTTGTAGGGACATGGATGAAATTGGAAATCATCATTCTCAGTAAACTATCGCAAGAACAAAAAACCAAAATATCACCATTTTAATAAGCATTTGGAGGAAGTTGATTCCAGCCCTCATGAATAACTTTGAGGGGTTCAAGACTTCAGTGGAGGTTACTGCAGATGGGGTGGAAACAGAAAAAGAAATAGGATTAGAAGTGGGGCCTGAAGATGTGACCACATTGCTGCAATCTCATGATAAAACTTAAACAGATGAGGAATTGCTTCTTACAGATGAGCAAAGAAAGTGGTTACTTGAGATAGCATCTACTCCTGCTGATGATGTTCTGAATATTGTTGAAATAACAACACAGGGTTTAGAATATTCCATAAACCTAGTTGATGAAGCAATGACAGAGTTTGAGGAAATTGATTCCAGTTTTGAAAGAATTTCTACTGTGGGTAAAATGCCATCAAACCGCATCTCATGCTACAGGAAAATCTTTGGTGGAAGGAAGAGTCAGTCAGTGTGGCATTCTTCATTGTTGTCTTATTTTAAGAAATTGCCACAGATACTGTAAACTTCAACAACCAACTGACTGCCCAGTTAGCAGCCACTAGCATGGAAGCAAGACATTTTATCTGTGAAAGGTTGATGACTAGCTAAAATCTCAAATAGTTGTTACCATTATTTAGCAATAAATTATTTTTAATTAAAGTAGGTACGTTGCTATATGAGACATAATGCCATTTCACACTTGATAAACTATAGTATAGTGTAACAATAACTTTTATATTCACTGGGAAACCAAAAAATTCAAGTGACTTGCTTTATTGTCTGGAACCAAGCCTACAATATCTCTGAGGTATGCCTGTATTTAGAGAAGATGTTTTATTTTCTCTTTTTTCCAAAAAATAACTGTTATATTTAGCAGTACAATTGATCCTCACATTGGTTTCTACTTTTGTCTTAATTGTTCCTTTCACTTGCTTTTCCTTTCGTATTTGGATTTTTTGTTCACTTTGCTAATTTAGTTGAATGCTTAGCTTATTAATTTTCATTTTCCTTAGTAATTAAAATATTTGCAGGTTACTTCCAAGAACAGTTTTCCCAAGAACATTTTTTAACCACATCTTATAACTTTTGATATGCACTGTTCCTCTCGTCTTCATTTTCTAATTCATTGATTACAAACATGTTTTCTCCTAATCTTCAACACACTAAAGGATATGGCTTAGGCCTGCCAGTAATACTGGCATAGCACACTAGAGTAGTAATTTTCAAAGGGATTAGGAATGGGGGGATAGAAGGAGGCTATATTTCAATTGAAATGGATTTCCAGATGTCTTTGATAAGCTCACTCTCTCTACAACCAACAAAACTGGCAATCTGCAAATGAAAATTATTTTTATAAATACTCTGTAATCATGCATTTTTTTAATCCTCAACTTTTATTTTAAGTTCAGGGGTACATGTACAGGATGTGCAGGTTTGTTACGTAGGTAAACGTGTGCCGTGGTGGTTTGCTGCACAGACCATCCTATCACCTAGGTATTAAGCCCAGCGTCCATTACCTATTCTTCCTGATGCCCTCCTTCCCACTACTCCCACCCCTGACAGGCTTCAGTGTATGTTGTTCCCCACGAATGTGTCCATGTGTTCTCATTGTTCAGCTTGATTTATAAGAGAAAACATGTCGTGTTTTGATTTCTGTTCCTTTTAGTTTGCTAATGATAATGGCTTCTGACTCCATCAATGTCCCTGCAAAGGACATGATCTTGTTCTTTTTTATGGCTGCATAGTATCCCACAATATATACGTACCACATTTTCTTTATCCAGTCTATTATTGATGGGCATTTGGCTTGATACACTATTTTTGCTATTGTGAATAGTGCTGCAATGAACATATGCAAGCATGTATCTTTATAATAGAATGATTTATATTCTTTCAGTATATACCCAGTAATGAGATTGCCAAGTCAAATGGTATTTCTGCCTTTGAGAAACTGCCACACTATCTTCCACAACAGTTGAACTAATTTACACTCCCATCAACAGTGTATAAAAGCCTTCCTTTTTCTACACAATCTCACCAGCATCTGTTAATTTTTACTTTGACTTTTTAATAATCGCCATTCTGACTGGCATGAGATGGTATCTAATTGTGGTTTTGATTTGCATTTTTCTAATGATCAGTGATGTTGAGCTTTTTTTCATGTTTGTTGGCCACATGTATGTATTTTTTTGAGAGGTGTCTATTCATGTTCTTTACCCATCTTTTAATGGGGTTGTTTGCTTTTTTCTTGTAAATTTAAGTTCCTGGTAGACTGGATATTAGACCTTTTACAGATGGATAGATTTACAAAAATTTTCTCCCATTATTCAGGTTGTCTGCTCACTCTGATGATAGCTTCCTTTGCTGTGCAGAAGCTCTTTAGTTTAATGAGACCCCATTTGTCAAGTTTGGCTTTTATTGCAATTGTTTTTGGCATTTTCCTCATGAAATCTTTGCCTGTGCCTATGTCCTGAATTGTATTGCCTAGATTTTTCATCTAGGGTTTTTATAGTTTTGGGTTTTACATTAAAGTCTTTAATCCATCTTGAGTTAATTTTTGTAGGAGGTGTAAGGAAGCAGTCCAACTTCAATTTTCTGCATATGGCTAGCTAGCACTCCAAGCACCACTTATTAAATAGGAAATCCTTTCCCCATTGCTTGTTTTTGTCAGGTTTATTGAAGATCAGATGGTTGTAGACATACGATCTTATTTCTGACTTCTCTATTCGGTTCCATTGGTCTATGTGTCTGTTTTGGTACCAGCATTATGCTGTTTTGGTTACTGTAGCCTTGTAGTGTAGTTAGAAGTTGGATAGCATGATGTCTCCAGCTTTGTTCTTTCTGCTTAGGATTGTCTTGGCTATTCATGCTCTTTTTTGGTTCTACATGAATTCCAAATTAGCCTTTTTTCTAATTCTGTGAAGAATGTTAATGGTAGTTTAATGGGAATAGCATTGAGCAATATGGTTATTTTTGCAATATCAGTTTTTCCTATCCATGAACATGGAATGTTTCTCCATTTGTTTGTGTCCTCTCTGATTTCTTTGAGCAGTGGTTTATAGCTCTCCTTGAAGAAGTCCTTCATGTCCTTTGTTAGCTGTATTCCTAGGTATCTAATTATTTTTGTAGCAATCTTGAATGGGAGTTCATTCTTGATTTGGCTCTCTGCTTGTCTGTTGTTGGTGTATAGGAATGCCAGCGATGTTTGCACATTGATTTTGTATTCTGAGACTTTTCTCAAGTTGCTTATTAGCTTAAAAAGCTTTTGGGCTGAGGCAATGGGATTTTCTAACTATAGGATCATGTCATTTGCAAACAAAGATAATTTTACATCCGATTTTCTTATTTGAATACCCTTTATTTCTTTCTCTTGACTGATTGCCCTGGCCAGAATTTCCAATACTATGTTTAATAGGAGTGGTGGGAGAGGGCATCTTTGTCTCTTGCCAGTTTTCAAGGGGAATGCTTCCCGCTTTTGCCCATTCAGTATATTGGCTGTGGGTTTGTCATAGATGACTCTTATTATTTTTAGTTGTGTTGCTTCAATACCTAATTTATTGAGAGCTTTTTAACATGAAGGGATGTTGAATTTATTTAAGGCCTTTTCTGCATTGATTGAGTTAATCATATGGTTTTTGTTTTTACTTCTGTTTATGTGATGAATCCCATTAATTGATTTGCATATGTTGAGCCAACCTTGCATCCCAGTGATGAAGCCAGCTTAATTATGCTGGATAAGCTTTTTGATTTGCTGCTAGATTTGGTTTGCCAGTATTTTTTAGGATTTTTACATCAATGCACATCAGGGATATTGGCCTGAAGTTTTCTTTTTCCTTTTATTGTATCTCTATCAGGTTTGGGTATCAGGATGATGTTTGCCTCATAAAATGAGTTAGGGAGGAGGCCCTCCTTTTCAATTGTTTGGAATAGTTTCAGTAGAAATACCAGTAGCTCTTCTTTGCACCTCTGGTAGAATTCAGCTGTACATCCATCTGGCTTTGGGCTTTTTTGGGTTGGTAGGCTATTTATTACTGCTTCAATTTCAGACTTCATTTTTGGTCTATTCAGGGATTCAATTTCTTCCTGGTTCAGTCATGGGAGGGTGTATGTGTCCATGAATTTATCAATTTTTTTCTAGACTTTCTAGTTTATGTGCATAGAAGTGTTTATAGTATTCTCTAATGGTTGCTTGTATTTCTGTGGGGTCAGTGGTGATATCCCCCTTATCATTTATGATTGTGTTTATTTGATTCTTCTCTCTTTTCTTCTTTATTAGTCTAGCTAGTGATCTTTTTTATTAATTTTTTCCAAAATCCAGCTCCTGGATTGATTGATTTTTTGAAGGGCTTTTTGTGTCTGTATATCCTTCAGTTCTGCTCTGATTTTGGTTATTTCTTGTCTTCTGCTAGCTTTGGGGTTTGTTTGCTCTTTGTTCTCTAGTTCTTTTAGTTGTGATGTTAGGTTGCTAACTTGAGATCTTTCTAGCTTCTTAATGTGGGCATTTACTGCTATAAATTTTCCTCTTAACACTGCTTTAGCTGCATGCCAGGCATTCTTGGACATTGTCTCTTTGTTATCATTAGTTTCAAATAACTTCTTGACTTCTGCTTTAATTTCATTATTTACCCAGGAGTCATTCAGGTGCAGGTTGTTCAATTTCCATGTAGTTGTGTGGTTTTGAGTGAGTTTCTTGATGCTCAGTTCTAATTTGATTGCACTGTGGTCTGAGAGACTGTTTATTATGACTTCTTTTGCATTTGCTGAGGAGTGTTTCATTTCCAATTATGTGATCAATTTTAGAGTACACTCCGTGTGGCAATGAGAAGAATGGATATTGTGTTGTTTGGGGGTAGAGAGTTCGGTAGATATCTATCAGTTTCACTTGATTCAGAGCTGAGTACAGGCCCTGAATATCTTTGTTAATCTTCTGTCTTGATGATCTGTCTAACATTGACAGTGTGGTGTTAAAGTCTTCCCACTATTATTGTGTGGGATTCTAAGTCTCCTCATAGATCTCTAAGAACTTGCTTTATGAATCTGGGTTTTCCTGTATTGGGTGCATATACATTCAGGATAGTTAGCTCTTCTTGTTGAATTGAACCTTTACCATTATGTAATGCTCTTCTTTGTCTTTTTTGATCTGTGTTGGTTTAAAGTCTGTTTTGTCAGAAACTAGGATTGCAATTCCCTCTTTTTTTTTCTGTTTTCCATTTGCTTGGTAAATTTTCCTCCATCCCTTTATTTTGAGCCTATGTGTGTCTTTGCATGTGAGATGGGTCTCTTGAAGACAATATACCGATGGGTCTTGGCTCTTTATCCAGCTTGCCAGTCTGTGTCTTTTAATGGGGTATTTAGACCATTTACATTTAAGGTTAGTATTGTTATGTGTGAATTTGATCCTGTCATTATGATGCTAGTGGTTATTTTGCATATTGTTTATGTGGTTGCTTGATAGTGTCACTGGTCTATGTACTTAATTTTGTTTTTGCAGTGGCTGGTAACAGTTTTTCCTTTCCATATTTAGTGCTTCCTTCATGAAGTCTTAAAAGGCAGGCCAGGTGGTGATGTATTCCCTTAGCATTTGCTTGTCTGACAAGGATCTTAGTTCTCCTTCACCTATGAAGCTTAGTTTGGCTGGATATGAAATTCTGGGTTGGAAATTCTTTTCTTTATGAATGTTGAATATTGGCCCCCAGTCTCTTCTTTTAGGGTTTTTGCTAAGAGGTCCACTGTTAGTCTGATGGGCTTCCCTTTGTAGGTGACTTGGCCTTTCTCTCTGGCTGCCCTTAGAATTTTTTTTCTTTCATTTTGACCTTGGAGAATCTGGTAACGTTGTGTCTTGGGGTTTATCTTCTTATATAAGACTGTCTTCCTGGGGTTCTCTGTATTTCCTGAATTTGAGTGTTGGTCTTTTTTGCTAGTTTGGGAAAGTTCTCCTGGATGATATCCTGAAGTATATTTTCCAACTTGGTTCCATTCTCCCTGCCTTTTTCAGGTACCCCACTCAGTCATAAGTTCGATCTTTTTACATAATCCCATATTTCTTGGAGGTTTGTTTTTTTCATTTGTTTTTATTCTTTTTTCTCTATTCTTGTCTGCCGGTCTTATTTCAGAAAGATAGTCTTTAAGCTCTGAGATTCTTCCTCCATTTGGTCTATTCTGCTATTGATACTTGTGATTGCACTGTGAAGTTCTTGTGTTGTGATTTTCAGCTCCATAAGTTGGTTATGTTCCTTTCTAAACTGGCTATTCTGGATATCTGCTCCTGTGTTTTTTTTTTATCATGATTCTTAGCTTCTTTGCACTGGGTTACAACATGCTCCTTTAGTTCAGTGAAGTTCTTTATTACCCACCTTCTGGAGACTACATCTGTGAATTCAGCCATCTCAGCCTCAGTCCAGTTCTGTGCCTTGGCTGGAGAGGTTTAGCAGTCATTTGGAGGAGAAGAGGCATTCTGGCTTTTGGAGTCTTCAGTATTTTTGCATTTTTTTTCTCATCTTTGTGGGCTTATTTACCTTTTATCTTTGAGGTTGCTCACATTTGAATGGGGTTTTTATTGTGTCTTTTTGTTGTTGTTTTCTGTTTTTCTTTTACAGTCAGGCCACTGACGGTTAGCAACCGTAAGGTTACTGCAGTTTTCTTGGGATACACTACAGACCTTAGTTGCCTCAGTTTTTCCCATACCTGAAGGTAACACCAGTGAGGGCTGCAAAACAGCAATGATGGCAGCCAACTCTTTCCTCTGGACATTCCATCCCAGGGGGTTACTGACCTGTTGCTGACCTGAATGCTTCTGTCTGAGGTGTCCAGAGACCCCTGTTGGGAGGTCTCACCCAGTCAGGAGGAACGGGATTAGGGACCGACTTACAGAAGCAGTCTGGCTGCTTTTGGCAGAGAAGGTGTGCTGCATTGGGGGGGACCCTTCCTTGTCCAGAGCTCCCATACTTTCCAGAGCCAGCAGGCTGGAAGAGCTGAGTCCACTAACCACAGTGACGGCGGATGCTCCTCCCTCTAGGTGTTCTATCCCTGGAAGAGGTCAGAGTTCTGTCCATATAGGCATGGCTGGAGTCACTAAAGGCCTCCTGTCCAAAGAGGAGGAATGGAAAGAGGTCCTGCTTAAAGAAGCGGGGAGAAGAAATAAAGAAAGAAAGATGAAGAAATAAAATAAAATAAAATTTCCTTTAAGAGTAAATACATTTTGGGCATGATCTGGCAAAGCAGGTGTGCTGCATTGCTTGGAACCTCTCCTCATGGGGCCGTCTGGACTCTCTGGAGCCAGCCTGGCTGGAAGGCTGAGTTGACTGAACTGCAAAAATGGCAGCGGCTGCCCCTCCCTACCCATCTACCCACCCCCGTCGCCCTGCTCCCCCAGCTCTCTCCTGTCTCTAGCAGGCTCAGTCTGTTGCTGTTGGCTGGCTGGAATTTCAAGCCAGTAGGTCTTGTGAGGTGCCGTGGAAGTGGGACGCACAGAATGCTTCTTCTTGGCCCTCCCTGAATTCAGCCCTCTTCTTAGGGGAATCTGTGGATGGATCTGCCACCTTGCTGGGAATCCTGGGGCCAGAGTATGTAAAACTTCTGGGTCTCTGTGTGTGCCTGAGCAGCTGCTCTTCTGAGACTCCACACAGCTCTGTGCTTCAGACCCAAGGCCCTGGTTGCCTGGGCTCAGGAGGGGATCTCTGGATCCCAAGTTGCAAAAAACCCTGGGTGAAGAATGGTTTCCTGGGCAGGGTTGCACAATAACTCACTGCTTCCCTTAGCTAGAGGTGGGGAGTCCTTTGGCTTCATGCTGCTCCTTGGTCAACTGTTGCCCCATCCTGCTTTTCTTTGTTTTCTGTGGGTCCAGTTGATAGCCTAGTCGTTCCCAATACAAGAACCTAGATATTTCAGTTGAAGGTGCTGAATTCACTTGCCCCTTTTCATTCCTCTCTGTGAGCGCTGTGGTCTGCAGCTGCTTCTAATTGGCCATCTTCAGTGCTGCTCCATAATCATACATTTTAAAAAATCTTTTTGCAGTTGATCTAAAGACCATGCAAAATGAACAAACAAACTAAAAACACAGCCCACCAAATCAACAAACATATATAGATATATAAACATATTTTAAAGAAAATATTGTAACTTGTTCTTTTCATTTAAGACTACTAAACAAACATGTTTTTTCATCATATATTTTTCTATATATTTTATATGACTATTATTATAGTACTTCAGGAAACCACAATTCATTTAAGTAGTTTACTATTGCTTTAACATTAAGGGAATTTTTTCACTTTTACTATTATAAATAATACTGTTATTTATTACTCTGTTGATACATAAATCTTTTTGCCCAGTTCATTATTTATTTAGAATAAATTTCTAGAATTGAAAATACTGAGCCACAATTATGAAAACTTTTAAGGCTCTTGATGTATATTTTCTAATTTTTCTCCAGGAAGGTGATGCTAATTTATATTCTTATAAGTATTGTATTAATTTTTCCCTTTACTACTTCCAGATCTAAGTATTATTATCATTATTATTATTGGTGGTGTTTTTAATCCTTGACTAGTTGACAGTCAAAAACTGATATTGTACTTTTGTTTTAATTTTACTGTAAAATTCCCTTTAAGGTCGGGCGTGGTGCCTCATGCCTGTAACCCCAGCATTTTGGGAGGCAGAGGTGGGTGGATCACTTAAGGCCAGGATTTCGAAACCAGCTGAGCCAAAATGGTGAAACCGCATCTCTACTAAAAATACAAAAATTAGCCGGGCACAGTAGCAGGCACCTGTCATCCTAGCTACTTAAGAGGCTGAGGCATGAGAATCACTTGAACCCTGGAGGCAGAGGTTGCAGTAAGTTGAGATTGCACCAGTGCACTCCAGTGTGGGAGACAGAGCAAGACTCTATCTCAAAAATAATAATAATAATAATGATAAATTAAATTAAAATCCCTTTAAGAGTAAATACATTTTTATATGCATTATCTGTTTGCATTTTTTGAATATCAGTTTTATATAGAGTTTTTCCATTTTTATATTAAATATATAGGCATTTTAGACATAGTGGATATTAAAGTATATTGAAAGTTTTGATCCAATTTAATGGTTTACATTTTTTTCCTTTCTAATGTGTATTTTCACATGCAGAAGTTTTATTTTTAACATGTAAGTTTATTCAAAACCATTGCCTCGTTCTTATCTTTCTTTGAGCAATTACATATCCCTTTGCTACCATACCTGGAACAACTTCCTCCACACCAAGATCAAATCTTTCACCTGTATTTCTTTCTCTTTGTGTAGTTTAACTTTTTCATTTTCTTAAGTGAGGAATTTATTTTGGTATATGATGTGAGAAAATGAGCTAATTTTTCTTCCAATAGTTAACCAATTGCGTTTGTTGAATAATATATCTTTTACTCTCTGGTTGGAAATGGTACCTTTATCAAATGTCAGTATTTGACTATATTGTATCTGCTTCTAATCTATTTCCATTGTCTGCACATTCATTCTTTAACCAGTAGAATATTTTAGGTGCTACAGCATACAGTGGAACCCTGTTATTCTCTGCTATGTAGTTTTTAATTCTGCTATTGCAACTGTAATTTTCTAAAACACTTCTTTATTTTGTCCAGCATTTTTTACATCTATATACTTGTCTCTGCAGCCCTTTAAAAAATTACGTTCTTATGCTCCCTTGTGATTCCTTATAGCTCATTCTTATGTACCATATTAACCTGTTGATGACACCAAACAATTTTCTAACATTTTTTCTGGTTTCTTTTTCAGAGGTATGCTTTTCTGCAACTCGAATGATGTAATATTTTATACGACCTAAATTATTTTTTAATAATTTCCAAATTGACTTTTTACTATTTTTTCAGTGTTAATGTCAGGAAAGATTACCCAAACACAGTGTTGACTCCAGGCAGCACGTATGGGTTGCCCTTTCCATCTCAGGACAGGTGGAATCACTTCTCAGATGTCTTACTGGAAGTAGAATGGTATAGAGCCTAATCTAACTTTTAGTGAGTAACATGCTATCATTTTGTGGATTTTTGCTTTTCACAATTGAGATTATTTCCAATTTCATGACACTTTGGCATTATAAACTAATGATATTCAAAATGTGGCTCTGAACATATAGTATCAGCATCACTCGTCGACTTGTTAGAAATGCCAATTATCAGTCTCCACCTCAGACCTACTAAATTAGAAATCGTAGGTGAGGAGTATGGCCATCTGTGGCTTAACAAGCCCCCCAGGTGATTCTGATATACAATAAAGTTTAAGAATCATTGTCCCAAACCAGTGAATTTCGCATATGCCCATGTGCCAGTGCACACACACACACAATTACAATCCAGCTTAATATGCTATTTGTGGTCTTTCCACCTCTGCCCTGAGCTGCAGGCTTTTATTATGGAAATACACGTCCTTCTTAAATTATCCTGACTCCTACATATAAAAAAAGCTCACCAAAGACAACTTCACCATATTTCTTACCTGGTCATTTTTGGGGAGTCAAAGTCTCCAAACAGGTATAGTTGGGGTATATATTGATGGTGGGTATGGGGAGTACAGTAATCATGGCTTTTCAAAAAATCAGTATCTCTATTATATCAGTAGTAGAAAAAATGTTGCCCAGTTTTCTGTTTGTATAGACTCTGAGAGAAGTTGTAACATATTTTCTACCTTCTTTCCACCTGATAGATTTGTTCTGTTTCAAATGTCAAAGTATATATGGGCCATCAATTACATTCTTAATTCAGCTCCATAGACTTCATTGTTTGTGAGATGGACTTCCAAATTCTAAAATTGGGCTACGTTTCAGCCTACTTTTGGTGTTATTTTAATTTATATTCCCCTCAGGCCCACATGTAGTTTTACAGATATTTTTGTGTCAGAATTGATATTTTTGTATTCAGTGTTACTGCAGATTTCTGGGCCTTATCCAAGACCTATGGAATCTGGATCTGTGTTGAATGAAATTTGGAAAATCTGCATTTTGCCAGAACCTGCAAATGTGTATTATGTACATTAAAGTTGGATAACCCCATGGTCTGAAAGAATTTTATGTCAAAAACTTTGAAAGTTTAGCATTTCTTGGCTGAAAGAACACGTTTAACAGTGGAGGCTATTGTTTATTTTTCCATTCACAGTCAAATTACTTACTAATAGAGATTTTTTCTTTTAAATTTCTTTAGATATATACATTTTGTGTTTTGATACCCTCAGTAGCTTCACACCACAGTGATTTACTGAAAATTTAGTTCTGCATTTGTATATGTGGTATTTCCTAGCTATTTTAAGTAGAAAGAGCAATGAGCTTGGACCCAGGAGAATGGATTTGACTTGTGATCATGCCTTGATTTTTCTCATTTGTGGTCTTAGAACAGATTATTTGCTATTTCTTATGACATAGATTGAAATGGGATGAGCTGAAAATTTCAGAAGAAAAATGACAGGACCTAAAAATTGATCTGCACACAGAATACAAAATAATTGGTATAAGCATTTGTTCTCATGGATAACCTGGAGCATAGGCGAAAGGTGCGTGACAACATAGCTGGTTCCTAGAAATGAGGTACACGGTGATGACTGTATCTTAAAGATATTCTAAAGGCAAAAGCCCAGTTATGAAAAAAATATGCTTGATTTAGGATAGGATCACATGATGATTCATGCTTAGAGTTCCCTAAATCTCCTTTACCTAAATTAAAGATTGGTTCCATATTGATTAGCTTTCAGTGGGGTACAGGTAGCTTTACCTGAAAAGATATTATTATGGTGGTTATTGATACAAGTAATCTGGCAGAGCCTGACATATTTAAGCTTTCTATGTTAAGATATTATTTGGGCCTGTATTTAACAGAAAGTAAACCCCCTGCAGAGGGCATCTGTGCTGTTGTTTTGTTAGGGAGTCCTATCGCAAGGAGCAAGGGTGAGGGACAAGAAGAGAAAATCAGGAATAGAGAAAGAGCTAATATGAAGATGTGTTATTGAGCTGGCCACTGCTAAATGTGACTGAATGCCTGATGCTTGGAACTGATTACTTACACTTCCATCCTCCATGTTATACATACTATTTATAAACTGTCCCAAGAAAGGAAAGATGTGGGAGAAAACAGAAGAAATACTTTCTTCCCTGACTCCTATCTTCTGTTGCTCAAAGGTTGACTCATTTGGCTTTATTTCTTCTATATTTCTAGGTTGCTCCCATATGGGCAAGGACACTGATCTCATTTATGGCGGTGTCAACAGAAAACCCTTGGGCCGGAGGCAAGAGACTTGTTCTGAGGGAAGAATACTAGGGACTCTGAGGTTGTACTTGTGAAAAGTTGGTCAGAACTAGAGTGATCATATAACCTATAGCCCAAATGGAACACTTGTGACAGTGAAAGGGGACAATGTTAATTATTAAAATGAGACAACATGTTTATAAACTCTTCCAGGCAAATCAGGATGTGTGGTCATTTAATCAGATCTTAGAGGTCTCAGAAAAAAAAAAAGAGAGGACCATAAGTGATTTATAAGAAATGTTTATTTAGTTTATCTTGTTCATAAATATACAAATTTTGAAGCAATTAATATTAAGGCTTTATTTTCTTAGCAATCTTGTTTTTTCAAATTCTTAAGCAGAAGCCAGTTATATGGAACAAATTAAATCAGAGCTGCCCTGGTTGAAACATGAGAGTACAACTCAAACACTTGCCTTTTGATCTTCTCTTAACAACTTATCCCCTACTTTGAAGGAACCTTTAGAGCAACACTCATTCTCCCATGAAAATGTAATGTGAGGTTGGGCATGGTGGCTCATGCCTATAATCCCACCACTTTGGGAGGCCGAGGCAGGAGGATGGTTTGAGCCTAGGAGTTGGAGACCAGCCTGGGCAACATAGGGAGACCTTATCTCTGCCAAAACATAAAATAAAAATTAGCTGGGCATGATGGCACCCACACCCACTCCCAGTAGCTTGTGGTCCCAGCTACTCGGGAGGCCGAGACAGGAGGATGGCTTGAGCCCAGAAGTTTGAGGCTGCAGTGAGCCAAGATCATGCACTGCACTCCAGCCTGGGCTACAGAGAGAGACCCTGTCTCAAAAAAAAGAAAAAAAAAAAAAGAAAAAAAAGTAATGTGAGCCAAAAGTGTTAGTTGTGCATGTGATTGTAAATTTTCTAGTAGCCACATTAAAAATTAAGAAAAAATAAGTGCAGTTAATATTAGTGATTTAATTAACCTGATTATCTAAAATATTGTCATTTCAATATT
Source organism: Pongo pygmaeus (assembly GCF_028885625.2). Classification (NCBI taxonomy): domain Eukaryota; kingdom Metazoa; phylum Chordata; class Mammalia; order Primates; family Hominidae; genus Pongo; species Pongo pygmaeus. Next base: position 130,978,454 of record NC_072396.2, on the reverse strand, counting down.
TAATCACTATAAAATTTAGTCATTATATGCTTACATTTTGGTGCTAAATCTTCAAAATATGATGTATATTTTGAATTATAGCACGTGTCAGTTTGGACAAGCCATATTTCAATTGCTCAATATCCACATGTGACCATTAATGACCTTGTTAAGATGGTAGCACAAGAGCTCCAGAGAACACCATTTAATACCTTTTGCAATAATAAGATGCTTTACCAAAGATTGCTCATTTCTTTCTGATGTATTACTATCCATGGAAAAAATACTTTCAAGTATTATATATTAACTCCAATAGATATCAAGAAAATATATGAGAAAGGTTTACTTTTTTTTCTTTAAGTTGATTTTCATCTTTGAGAAAAATTTGCCATTTTGATATTCTTACTCATTGAGATTCTCAGTGTAACAGAAAAACATATTTGTTTGGTGGAATCAAATAGTCTTTAATTTTAATATCATTTACATAATATGATAGAGCACTAATTATGACCTCAATTTTATTGATCCAAATATTTTTGGCGTGATAGTTCTAGCTCCTAAAGTTTCAATACTTTAATAGGATGTACTTTTTAGGACTGTTTTAAAAATCCATAAGAAATCCACATTTTTACTTTCCATATTTGTCCGGTGAAAGCGAAATGAATTTTTTACCATAGTGAAAGGACCAAAAAAATCAAAGAGAAGTCCCCATTTGAGTTTCTATGCACTTACCCTCAAATGGCAAACTCTAGTTTATTCTGTTATTCTTTGGAGGGCTTCAATTCCTGTTGTTTATTCAATAATAAGGATAGGTTGCTCTAGACGAGTGGTTTTCAAGTTTTTAAACCCCAGGAGCACTTTATAGACATGAAAACTTAGAAGTATAATATGTTTAGCTATAAAAAGCCAGTCATTTCAGAAGGGGTCAAGGAATCCCACTTTCCACTTTTATTTTTCTCCTTGAGGACACTCTGTGTAACCCCAGGTTTTTCCAAGTGCAGATTGACAAACACTACTTTAAATTATGAACATTTTTCTGGTACATTCATTTTAAGATCAATAGCACACATTTACGAGGGTTGACATAAATTAGGTTTAGAGAAGCAGCCTATGAATATACTATGTGTGAATTCAAACTGCATGGTCTTAGTCACATTAGTCCCTTTCTCTGCTCACTTAGTTCTATTCAGTTAAATTAAAAATTGTTTTATTGATGCATTTTTGTTCACTGAACTATGCGAGGAGATAAGAAAAATATAGAGATGAATTAGACAAGGCCCCTGTCTTCAAAGACGGTATAATTTTCGAAATAGCTCTATTACTGATAACATAGCTATATTATTGGAAAAGCTGTGGATAATCTAGATTGTCATTTATTCAGAAAATATTAATTGGTGCCTAGTATATTAGAGAAAATGCACTGCATAAGGTTGGGGATGAAAGGATGGAAAATTGAACATGATAGCATTTACATCATCAAAAACCCCATAATCAAGGAAGAGAGAGTAAAAACCTACATATTGATGCTGATTCATGACTTAGGTTATTATTACTATTATTGTGCAATATACAAACATAGTGTTTTATGTATGGGTTATACCTTCAGCATTGTTTACTGTTATACTCTGAAAACAATAGTAGCCTATTATTATATTTGGCTTTGTACTGTCAGTGGTGGAAGCGGTGATGGAATATATATTTTTATATCTGTGGAAAATCAAAATGGCATAAAATCTCCAATATTAAGATTGTGTGGTTGACTTATTATCCTGATACCCCAAACATAATTAGTATAGTTAATACTTCCATTCATCAGTTTTCACATTTCAGCTATGAGTTTCACAGAATCAGAATAAAGAAAACATTCCACTGAGCAGTGAAAATGCTCAGAAGCTTCATCCAAAGTACCTCTCTCAAGTCATAATGAGGCAACCAACTGACTTAGCTTTATTTTTAAAAGTACATTTGCTGATTTAGCGATTTTTGTTAACTGCTTTATAACAGCTCATACTATAGCATATTTGAAGATACAGCTAAGGTAAGGTATATTAGCAAAAGTTGATAGATTCAGCAGTGAAAAGGGAGCAGCTAGAGAGAGCCAAATATAGAATTCTACCTTGTAAGTTCTCATGTGATAGCAAACATTCCTTAGCAGCTCAGTAACAACAGATAAGCATAAAGGAATGAAAAAGAAAAAGCATAAAAATTAAACCTCATAAGTTTGTCTGCCTTTTATAACAATAGATCATTTAACGTGAATGGAGCACTAATTGATGGGATTTTTAGTTTGGGAAAAGTCTGAAGGGGAAACTAGAGTCCCTTACCTACTGAATTGGCATCCTTTCCCTCTTCTGAAGCTGCACCCATCTTGCAGAAATAATGAGGCTCATCAGGGCTTGTCAAGGCACTTCAAGATTCCTCAACTTCTCTGCTACACCTTTCAGAATGAACATCTGACAGCTGCCAACTAATAACGAACCTTAATTTAAAAAAAAGTAAAAGAATGTCTAAAGATGTAGTATGACAAATTGTTATCCAACAATGTAAAGAAATGAAGTATTTTGAGGAATTTAAAAGTCTATTTAGTGGATATTTATTATAAACAATATATATAATATTACTCATAGAATTAGAATACAAATAAAATAGATTGAATACAAACTATGTGCTAGGCATAATTTAATCTTTCCTTGTTGGTCACAGAAACACTTCAGTATGGTATATATCTTTCAGTCTATAATTATGAATGTAAGTTCTCCCATAACTAGAGCATTCCAGTTGGATTTTCTCAGTTTGGACAATTGCATTTGTTTTATGATATATAACCAAATAAATAGGAACAAAATTAAATAACAAATAAATAGGAACAAAATGGATTATCAAGAATAATCCATCATAACTTTTCATCTGAATACTGGGTATCTGTCTTTGCTATAAATATGAAACAATGAAAATATAATTTCTATGCAAATGGTTAGGTATACAGTATTCCTTACTAAATTAAAATTTGGCTAAACTTTTTATCGCTTATACTTAATTGTAAAATATAATAATAACATTCTACTATTGACCTCATACACAGGAGAAAGTTTTCCAGTATCATGATTCACTATGCATAAAACTCAGGAGACTGTTGTAAAATCTTTAAATCACAAATCCTCATGGATAAAAATGAATAGTAGAACCAAAATTCGAGGTTATAAAAACTACTATCAACAAGTAAATGTCATGAAAATATAAATTATTTTTCACTGAGCAGGATAACAACACGAATAAGAGAACATGTAATAAATAACTTGTTATGATAAATTCAGTACAATAAAACAATTCATTCAAAGCTTGTGATAAAATATTCCATGTAAAACATACATAAATATACCTTAGCACTGTTTAAAAGGCCCCTTTACTTTAATAACAAGTCACGTAAATTGCCAATACTGATTAAAATAAATATAGAGAGAACTGAGTTTAAATACTTATACTTTTATCCTGATCTATTTTTTAATTCAAAAGACCAGAAAAGCTTGCATTTTAAAAATATGAAAAGTTTTCAAGTTTCCAATGTATTCCTGAATCTGGTACTTAAATTAATTGGGCTGTGGTGGCCCTTCTCACGAACAGCCGTCCTTTAAAATTCAGAGCTTCCATAACATTTTATCCTATTTTGGAGGAACCTAAAAGGAGAAATAATGCTTTGAACTTTACTATGTGACTTATTTACTTTGTTAACTTGTTTAGAATATTATTAAAACCAAAGTCTTCAATTATTTACTAAATCAACACTTGGATGATATATGCCAGTGTTTCCCAGCCTGACCCTAGCATAAAATCACCTGGGGCCTTGAAAAATGCAGATTTCCTGGCCACATACCAAACCTACTGAATGCAAATATCTAGGTAAAGAGACTGGAGCAAATTTGAGAAACTCTGCGAAAAGAATTGCCAAAACAGACCTTTACTTTAAATACCTGTTTTTCCTCCTAAAAGAGGAAGTACTTCCTATGAAGTTCCACAAACTAATATACATTCAATGAGTGTTTATTCAATGGACCATATAGCATAGTGGTTCTTAGTGTTGAACAGATTCTGGAACCAGACCAGCTGGATTCAAAATCTGACACTGCTATTTACTAGCTGTTTGACTTTGTCTGTGATACTTAAACCTGTTTCCTCCTCTATAAAATGGGATTAGCAGTCCACCTACTTCATAATGTGCAAATTAAATGTATTCTTACATGTAATAAACTTAATATCTGACACAAAAATGCTCAATAAACACTACTCAGTAATTTATTGACTACTACTACTGACAATTATGAATATAGGCTGTATGCGGTGGTTTGGTTGGGGTGGGGTGGTTAAAATGAATAGCAGCTCTTTAGCAACCCATAATTTAGTTCAGGCCACGGACAAGTAAATTGATGAATTATTTATTTATTGCTGCCATAACAAATTGCCACATATTTGGCAACTTAAAACAACATGCATCAATTTTCTCATAGTTTCCATGAGTTAGAAGTCCATGCACAATAGGGCTCAGCTGAGTTTTTTGCTTAGGGTCTCACAAGGCCAAAGTCAAGGTGGCAGGCCTGGCGAAGCTTTTAGCTGTAAGCTGTGAGAAAGATCTGCTTTCAAGCTGCTTCAAGTTGTTGGCAGAATTCATTTCCTTGAGGCTGTAGAAATGAGGTATCTGTTTCTTTGCTGGCTGGCTGCCTGGGAGCTACTCGCTGCTACTATAACATGCCTGTATTCCTACTCATGTGGCCCTTTCTATCTTTAAACCAACAATGATGTGTTGAGCCCTTCTCATGCTTGGGATCTCTGTGACCTCCATGTCTGCCTTTCTCTTCTGTTTTTAAGAGCTAATGTCAATATAGTGGACCCACCCTGATAATCCAGGATAATCTGCCTATTCTAAGGTCAGCTAGTTAGTAAAAATAATTATATCTGCAAAATCTCTTTTGCCATGTAACTTAACACGTCCAGGAGAGTAACACCAGCGAGGAGAGGTCATGGTGGCCAAAATTCTGCCTGCCACTGTGGGAATTACAATAAATAATATTTAGTGAATTGGCATAGAATTTTCATTAAAAGGGTTGGATTCAAATCTCAGCTTCATCATGCTTACCAGTGAGCTAAGTGTTAGTTTCTCTCATCTGTATCCAGGAGTTGGGAATATAAGCCTTAGCTGAGATAATGTATAAAGTCTTTATAAACTTAAATAGTTGTATTAGTCCATTTTCATGCTGCAGATAGAGAAATACCCAAGACGGGGAAGAAAAAGAGGTTTAATTGGACTTACAGTTCCACATGGCTGGGGAGGCCTCAAAATCAAGGCAGGAGGCGAAAGGCATTTCTTACATGGCAGCAGCAAGAGAAAATGAGGAAGATGCAAAAGCAGAAACCCCTGATAAAACCATCAGATCTCATGAGACTTAATCACTACCACGAGGACAATATGGGGGAAACCACCCCTGTGATTCAAATTATCTCCCACCAGGTTTCTCCCACAACACGTAGGAATGATGGGAGTACAAATCAAGATGAGATTTGGGTGAGGACACAGAGCCAAACCATATTAACAGTCCTCAAGTGTTAGTACATTTTAGTGTTTTTGACAGAGTTATGTACAAGTTCAATGAGAAAACAAAAGTGATTAATTTGGCCTAGAAGAGGACATGTACACTTTAGAGAGGAAATGCAATTTAAATCAGATGATAAAAAAGTATAGGCATGTAAAGCTGCCTGTTTTATAGAAGCTACTAACTTATATTTAAAACATATTATATGCCAGAAGTTATGCTAAATACCTTATATGCTAAATGATCATTGAACTCTACTAGCCCCAGAAGTGCATAGGTTTTAACTCCACTGTATAATATGAAGTTGATTTTGATCAATAGTGTTGAAAGCGGGAGTGGTGAGTGCATGGTGAATCACTTGGAGTACTTCCAAACTATGTGCAAAAAAAAGAATAAAATATCTGGAAGTCTACAAAAGAAATAGTATACTGTGCTTATACATGCGAGAGAGGAACTGTGGTGAGGGCTTGAGACACTTACTTTTCATTTTGTGGCGAACATTAGCTGGACAGATGGCTGTTCAGAAAAAAAGACTTATATTCTTGGCCTTATTGAAGCTAGATTTGCCCATGGAATTGAGTATTATCTAGCTTGTGTGATGTAAGAAGAAAAGTTTTTGTGTGATATATTAATCTGTTAGGGCTGCCTTAACAAAGTACCACAAACTGTATGGTTTCAACAGTAGAAATTTATTGTTTTACAATTCTGGAGGCGAGAGATCCATAGTCAAGGTTTCAGAAGGGTTGGTTCATTCTGAAAGCTGCAAGAGAACGAACTGTACCAAGCCTTTCTCCTTGGCTTATAGATGGCTGTGTTCTCTCTGTGTGCACATCTGCTTGTGTCCACATTTCCCATTTTTATATAAACACCAGGCATATTGGTTTCGGGCCCACCCTAACAATCTCGTATTGACTAATTACATTTGCAATGATCCTGTTTCCAAGTGAGGTCACATTCTGAGGTACTGGAATTTTGAGGACACATAATTGAATCCGTAACAGGTGACTTCTGAGAGATGTCTTTAAACAAGGAGGGGAGATAAATGCTTTTCTTCAGCGTTCCCTCCTTTCTGTGGGAGAGAATGTAAATGTAATGGCTACAGATCTAGATGATTTGAGGGTGGAAGTCACAGATGACAGAAAAATCAGATAGAAAGAGCCTAGGTCCTTGAAAATGTGGAAGTATCCTAACTAAGTCTGAATTACTAACCTTCAGACTTAGTTTACAAAATAAGGAAATAGTCTTCTATCTTATTTCAGTGACTGTTACTTTGAATTTTACTAAAAATACGAATGAAGAAATAGTGTGTATTTTAAAGTTGTTATTATGTTTTGAATTATTTTTTCACACGCATTATTTTTAACTAAAAATATTTTTGTTTTCCTTTAATGAGCTCTTCTGGTGTGTTAAAGACATGAGTTTTAAAAATGCAACTGACATTCATTATTTTTGGTGAAATATGACATTGTTCCATATCACAATTGTTTTTATGTAATGGATTTTTTAAAAATAAAAATCACTAAGTTAAATTTCATTTTGTCTTCCTCTGTAATTTATGTATGTAAATATTTTCCCTTTTTTCTTTTGGTGATATGCATATATTTATCTGGTGAAAGTCAGCATTTGTCCAAGTTACTGATCCTTCATTAGAGAAACATTTATTTTACAGTATGAAACCTTTTGTAGAATGGAAAAGAAGCTCTTTCTTAGCTCCCTTTTTCGTTCTGCCTTTGTTTTGAACTAACGGCATAAGTAGAAAATGGCAGCTAGTAACAGGTTAAGATACTGGCTTGCGCTAGATAAGCAATGGGCTCTCTGTAACATGGGTAGCTTCACTGATAGGTTAAGTGCTACTTGTGCTGTTGCAGGCTTTAGCTGCTTATATAAGAAACATTTTCATTCTATGTGCCAGTGGTTCTTATGATTTTTTTGGTCATGAACCTATTTGATAATCTGTTGAAAGCTATAGATTATCTCCCCCCGCCAAAATGCACATAACTGCAAAACATTTGCATACAATTTCTGGAGTTTTAGTGATACTGAAAATTCATCCATGGAAAGTAGTTAACCACTCTGGGTTTGTGCAATTTTGAAACATACTTCCACTACTCATTTCTATTTTTCATAACTAACCTAACCTTAAAAAGTAAATTTTGAAATGCAGTGGAATTGTGCCAAACATAGAAAAAAATTAAAATTAGTGCAGTTTTCCTGGAAACCATGGCTTCTCTTTTCTGACTCTTTTTTTTTTTTTTTTTTTGACAGACTCTCATGCTCTGTCACCCAGGCAGTAGTGCAGTGGCAAAATTTCGGCCCACTGCAACCTCTGCCTCCTGGGTTCAAGTAATTCTCCTGCCTCAGCCTCCTGAGCAACTCAGATTACAGGCACCCGTCTCTACGCCTGTCTAATTTGTTTGTATTTTTAGTAGAGATGGGAGTGTCACCATTTTGGTCAGGCTGGTTTTGAACTCCTGACCTCAAGTGATCCACCCGCCTCAGCCTCCCAAAGTGCTAGGGTTACAGGCATGAGCCACCGCGCCCAGCAGTTTCCTTCTGATGTTTCTCTCAACCCGTCTCTTCAACATCTTGGCACTTTCCTTCAGGAATCGAGAATCTCTACTTATTTTCCTATCAAAATAATGTTTTCTTGAAAGGGCGTGATAGAGCATTTATACTCAAAATATAAATGTATAGTGAAAATTAAAATGATATCACTCCTAGAGATAGTTGCTAAATAGCAAAGGACAAGGAATATGTATCTAAGTAAATTCATCTCTAATAGTAGATACGGGCATCTGGGACAGGTGAGCGAGGTGCATTATTAGAGTGAGAAGACTTCTGGGAGACTATTAATCTTACCATGAAGCAGTTCACCATTCTCCAATGAGTAAGCCTAGCCATGTAATGGAATAATACTTCATAGTGCAGATTTTACCTCTTACATAGTGCTGTGATACAGTTTCCACTATTTTGACCAATTTGTCCCCTAACCCTATATAAATTTTTATAATAATTAAGCTATACTGTAACGATATTCTAGTGTACTTTATTTGTAGAAATTATAAATTCAGTAAATTTTTCATCTCAATATTTCATGTTGTTGGCGCTTCAGAGTCACTGGTCATTGAATGAAAGATTATGTGTTTACGTATTAGAAAAGAACTTTATTACAGAATTTATATGGCATAAAATTAAGATCAAGCCCGGGAGTCAAAATGCAATAGTACTAGCCCTGCTACCTTAAAGAGAAAACACAATGATACCATTTTGTTTCAATGTGTAAATGCAAAAATACTCAATATACTTCTAGTACTTTAGGAATGGTCTTTTGCTTTACTGATGAAAAATCATTCCAATTAGCATATTCCTTATAGATTATTTTTGTGATTGTTCCATTGTTACAGTGCAGTAAAATGCAAAGCAAATAATTAGGATGGAAATACACATAGTCTTTATAATTCAGCAGTGTACCTTTATTTACAAATGTAGGGCTAGCCAATAAGAAAGGGTCTTTTTTTATTCCCTTCTTATGAGATGGCTCATAAAAGTATGTGCTTAGGATGCTACATCAGTCAGCGTAGGCTAGGCCATGCAAAACAAGTAACACAAGGATCTAACTGGCTTATATATTAGTTTTCTATTGCTGCATAACAAAAAATCTTGGCAACTTAAACGATTCCTATTTATTATCTGACAGTTTCTATGAATAAGTTCATATGAGTCATAGGTCCTGGCACAGTGTACCTAGTTTCTTTACTCAGGGTATCACCAGGTTGAAATCCAACTGTCAACTGGGTCTGTGATCTCATCTTAGGCTTGAGGTTCCTTTCCAAGCTCTTTCAAATTATTGAAAGAATTCAGTTCCTAGAAGTTGTGGACTGAGGTCTCAGTTTTCTTGCTGGCTGCCAGTTAGTCACTCTGAATTCCTACATGTTGCCCTCAGGTCATACCGTGTGGCTGTCTTACAATATGGCAGCTTATTTCTTCAACGCCAGCAGGAAAGTCTCACTTAGTCTGCCACAGAGGAGTCTGTCTAATGTAAAAAATATAACTATCCCATCACCTTTGCCATATAAAGTAACTAACCATGGAAGTGACTATCCCATCATAGTCATGGGTCCTCTCACACTCCAGGAGATATGATTAGACAGACGATGTACACTAGGGAGCAAGGCTACTAGGAGGCAGTTTAGAATTCTGCTAAATGAAGCTTATTGTGACAAATATTGATTTCCGGCTTAATCAAAATCTATTGCAGGTATGTGTGGCTCTTCAGGGCAGCTATCCTTCCTACTTAGTAATTCTGGCTACTTTAATCTTTTCTACTGTTACATCTACATGAGACTTCTTCCTCAACTGCCTTGGTAGGGAAAGAAGCACTAAAGAGATAATAACCAGGATTTAAATATTTCCAGACTGAAGTGATATGCCAGTTCCAATCATATTTCATTAGCCAAGGACAGTCAAATATCTATGCCTTACTTTAAGGGAGCAGGAAAATAAAATCTTCTCACTGATAAAGAGTCTATCTTTGACCAAATTCTAGTCAGGTTCTTCTGAATTATCTTCCAGACTAGACCTCAACATTCAGATATTCATGCTCATCTTTGCATCACCAGATTTTAGCAAGAATATGGTGAAATTGGTTTACTCTGAATTCCTCAACTTTAATATCTTATCAACTTTGATATCTGATTGGTTTTCTTATCCTGCACCAGCCCCAGGTGATATCTGATCACTGTGGCCTGCCTTTAGCAAGAATCTTGTTAGGTCAGTTTAACAAAGATTTACCCTACACTCTTAGTATGTAATTTTCCATCCACCACCACCCAAACTCCTGTGCTCCGTGACCATAAATCCCTAACTTTTCTTTGTTGTATTTGGAGTTGAGTCCAATCTTCTCTCCTACTCTAAAGCCCCGTTGTAGTAATTCCCCTGAATAAACTCAACCTAACCATTTTAACAAGTATGTCTAATATCATTTTTCTTTAACGTCACATACCTAGAAGTAGAGGAGAACTAGAGAACTAAATATTGGTAAATAATATAAATGTCTACCCCAAAAATGTTATTAATCTCAAGATCTTTTCTCATTGCTGGATCATATAGTAGTGTAGAATGAGTTCTTTTTATTTTTAAAGAGATTTGAGGTATAATTTGCACACCATAAATTTCACCCATTTGAAGTACACATTCAATGGTTTTGAATATATGTACCAGATGAGTTCTGGAATGCATAACATTAATAAGCATTTCTTAAGTGTCTATTGTGTATGTAATACAATCTTAGATTCAATGTAGAGAAAAATGAAATAAATGTTTTTTAACCTTGAGATTACAATCTAGTTGGGAGGGAGAAAGAAAGTATATGGGAAGTCACTAAACAACAATCTCAAGTATTTTAATATATAACAAAATACTCCAAACAGAATTTCAAAATGGGAAGGGAAATTATATTTATTGAATATCTACTGTGTGGCAACGGTTCGCTAAATGTCTTTTGCATACAATCTTACATAAGTTTAATAATAATCCTGTTTCCCCAAATTTTACAAATGTGAAAGCTAAGCCTCACAGAAGTTAAATGTCTTGTCCAATTTCACACAGCTAGAAAATACGAGTTAGAATCTAATTCTAATTTATTCTTCATCTAAAATCCAGGTTTGTTATACTAAACAATATTTTTATACCAAAAGATATAAACCCAGTGGAGTGTTGTGTAAAAAGGGCTAGACATAAGTTGGTAAATTACTGGGTTCTGTGTGTGTGTGCATGTTTGTGTGCACACACACATGTCCATTTGTGCCTGTGTATATGTTGACTCTGCTTCATTTACCTTCAAATAAATAAACGTTAAACCTTCAGATAACATCTGAGCAATTTCAAGCTTCTTTCCATTTACTCTTGTTGTAAAACATTTATGTATTTATTTATTCAGCCAGAAAACATTTATAATGGGCCTACTATGTCTCTAAGCACTTACTCTGCTAAATACTGAGATAAATACAGTTTGGATTTTTTTTCTCGAGAAATTGCTACAATAAAGATGATATAAGATGATTATAAAATGCTACTGAAGCTTAGTAGATAAAGGTGATTTGTAGTTGTGCTGATCAGGGAAGTCTTCATGAAAAAATAGTTTGAAAGGCGGAACTTGAAGAGTAGGTAAGATTTTTGGACAGAGAAGGAAATACAAAGAATAGCAGAGAGCATGGCATGAGCAAAGTAGGAAAAACGAAAAGGCCAAGGTAGCATTTGGGATAATAAAAGCTATCAAGTTTTTTTGGAATGCAAGGAATATAAAGAGTGGTGGAACATCATGGAAGGCTTTGCTGGGTTAAAAAGAATCATACTTGACAAGGAGTTTGCAGCTTTCTGTTAATGCTAGGACACATTCATAATCTCCAGTGGGGAAAAAACATCCAGAAATTAGGGAAGATCAGATGGGCTCAGTGTCTTTCAAGACCAAGATAATGGAAGATGGCTTTGTAATGCAACCCCGAGTCATGAAAGAGAAAAATGTTTCTCTGACATTATAAGATTGAAGTTAAGCTAATCAGAGATTATGCCTCTTATGCAGATCTATTGAAGGATTTTGGCAGAAAACTAATCTTCACAATGTGAAATGTGTCTTAAGTTTTTAGATATTTAAGGAAATGCAAATTGCAATTTGAAATGTGAGGCCTGACATTTCTACCAAGGTTCACCCCTTTCTTCTAGCTAGTGGCAGAAAATGTGTTGAGGAGACAACACTGTAGTACCTGAATGTGTGCCTTTTATAAAGCATGTGAGGATACTTTGAATTTGTTTTTTGAAGACAAAGTAGCATATTTTAATGGGAAAAGGTAGGAGAAAGGACTTCTTCAGGAAAGACATTTATCAAAGCAGGAGCTGCAGGAAGAAAGAAGAAAGGATAACATAAGGAAGCAGGGAGTGGCCATGAGTGATACCCTGAGTATACAGGCAATGAGATCGCAAGCATTTTTGCATGGTAAAATGGGAAGTTTAAGCTAGACCAAATATATGATTCTCACATTTTCGCCACCCTTTCTCTGTATGTTTGAATATAACCTTACTTTTTTCTTAAATCAAGTTTGTGTGTATTTAGAAAAATGAGCAAAATGGCCTACTGTTCCAACCTATACCTTGATCCTTCTCTGGCATCGTCATCCGACAGTATCAGAAACAGCATCATGGTAAACTGGAGGGTGATGAGTGTATCTGCCCCTAAACAATATCCTGATTAGAGAACAGGCACCCTCCTAACTTTAGAGGATAGATGGAGACACCTTAGGTGATAAAAGAGAAGTGCCTATCACATTGTTTTAAATTCATGGTAGCTCTTGTGCTTTCTGTGATCTCTGGCACATTATCTGGATAAATCTGCTTCAAACTATATTCTAAAACAGAGCTAGGAGTGTCCCCCACCCTAGTCACTAAACAGTTTTCAGAAAGATGACAGAAGACAAAATGGGCCCAGCCAAAACAATATAGTGCTTATATTAATCTCTCATAGCAAGAGGAATGTGGTAAAGGGAATCCTCACATTGGCAGTTCAACTGGGGCACTGAGTGGTGCCATCTGGGAATAAATATTCTATATAGAAGTCTGGGATTTTACAGTGTCACATACTTTTCCCTTTTTTTTTCTGGGAGGGATGGACCATAGACATTTGTAATTTTTTGTATTCTGACAAGGAGTTTGGGTTGCTTGTTTTAGTTTTTATCTTGAATTGGCAAGTAATAATTGTATATAGTTGTGGGGTACAGTGAGATGTTTTGATATATGTATACATCATGGGATGACTGTATTGAGCTAATTGACATATCTATCACCTCATGTACTTATCTTTTTTGTAATAATAACATTTAAAGTCTACTCTTTTAGCAATCATTTTTCATTTGTTTTTTGTTTTAATAAATTAAAATAGCCAGAAGAGAAGATATAAAATGTTTCAAACACAAAAACTATAAATATTTGAGGTGATGTGTAGCCTAAATACCCTGATGTGATCATTACACACTGTATGCTTGTATGCCATAAATATGTACAAATATTATTTATCAATTAAGAAACTAAAACAAAATTTACACAATCTGAGCAAGCACTAAGAAGCTAGTGGCTGCCTCTGGATCTTGGACTGATGATGTTGGATGTATAGCAGGAAAAGACAATAAAACAAAACCGCTAGATGTAGAAGGTGGAAACTATCTCCACAGGAATTTCAACTATGGTTTGATTATATTAAAGAAGTATGCCAGGAATGGAATTCTTCACAATTTGAGAAATGAAAAAGGCTCATACAGTGCTTGAAACATTATACCTTCTATAATGTATTCATGTAAAAGATTTAAAAGTTCTAAACTTACACAGTAGTTTCCCTTTACCCACAAGAAATACATTCCAAGGCTACCAGTGGGTACCTGAAACCTTGGATCTCCTAGTATATATCGTACCGAACCATATGCATACTAAGTTTTTTTCCTACACATACATATCTATGATAAAATTTAATTTATAAATTAGGCACAGTAAGAGATAGACAATAATGACTAATAAATTAGAAAAATTATAGAAATATACTGTAATAAAAGTTAGGTGGTCTCTCCCTTTCCCTCTCTCAATATCTTATTGTGTTGTACTCACCCTTCTTGTGATGATGTAACATGATAAAATGCCTAGGTGATGGGAAGAAGTGAGGTGAATGATGAAGGTATTGTGACGTAGCATTAGGCTACTGTTGAACTGACAATACGTCAGGAGAATTATCTGCTTCAGGTAATCCTGGATCATCAAGCCATGACTATTTTGATGACCAATACAGCAGTTAGCATAGACAGTGGTGGGTACTCTGGACAAAGAAATAATTCATATCCTGTGCAGGACAGAATGAAACAGCCAGGGATTTCATTACCCTACTCAGAAAAAAGGCACAATTTAAAATTTATACATTATTTATTTCTGGAGTTTTCTATTTAATATTTTTTTACTTCTGCTGACAGTAGCTAACTGAAACCATGGAAAGCAAAGCCATTGATGAGAGAGGACGACTGTACTTTTGGTGACTTGTTTTGTTGCTTTAGAATAAGTCTTTGGCAGTGCAGATAACTTCAAGGAAATGTTTATTACTTTTGTGACGACCCAGCAGCAATGATGGAAAAAGATCTGTTAATATGCAACAATATGGTGGACGTTATTATGGAATACTGCAGAAAAGTGCACTGTAGAATGCAGCTTCAGGTTTCATGAACATTTGAGAATCCTTTTAAGAATTTTACTACTAATTTTTGTAGATTAAACTGATTCAGGTGGAGAAAGAAAAAGAAGAGGAGGAAGTTAAGTCTATAGATATTTACAGAAAGCCAAATAAATTGGTTGATACTGCATTTTAGACTGAGCTCAATTTTGGTGGCTGAAGCAAAAGAGCCGTAGCAAGACAGATTGGGGTGTTTGTGGAAGATCAGAAAGTGAGTAATCACAACCCTCAATTCCAGAGAACACTTTGGTGAGTTTCTTTTTTGGCTTTTGTTTTTCCTATTAGCAAAATGGGTATCTAATGGTAAACTGTGAACTCATGAAAGATTACTCCCCAATCATAATTGTATTTTGATATATTGATAACTGAACACCGTGCAGGTTTTGAGGATATGATGTTGCTGTCTAATGTGACTAATATCTTCATTTGCCTGATAACTGTTCAAGTAGTATGTGCTTGTTATGTTTTTGTTTTATAACATGAGTAGTCATGGTTAAGTACCCTGGAAATCCAATATCCTGTGAATTTGACTGGCCACCTTAATTCCAGGTGGTGTATTTAACCCTTTACTGATTGCACTGGGTGAAAGAGTGGGTAAGAGAGCAAAGATTTAGACAATAGGAACTCCATTCTTTCTCTTTCTTTTCTGAACCAAATGATGAGTTCCAAATCAAATCAATTTAGCTGTTACATTTTCTGTGGCATATCGGCTTGGGTGTAAAAAATATACGGCTGCTTATATCCTAAGGCAGTATGTTATGTTTAAGAAATGTTTAATTCAAAGTTATTTAATTGCCTTGAAAAGATATGTTATTTATATCCTTTTTGGCTTTTTTATTTGAAAACTCTGAAATTTTCATGCTACGCTTCACTGTTCTTCTCTGTTTCCTAACTAAAATTCTCCCTGTTTTACAAATGGAAACAATTGACTTACACAGTGATTGAAAAGGTACTGGCAGCTAGCACAGCAGGTTGGTGACCAAAAGAGAAAGTGAGATGATTCCCCGAGCTCAATTCCATTTATTAGCCAGTTTCAAAGTGAAAAAGTGAATCTATTTTTAAGGAGAATCAAAAAATTAAACATATCTTTGTGTCAAACATGAAGAAAAATTCTATGTCTGCCAATGCTAAAACCATGAAAGTTAAGCCTTTTGATTTTTCAAACACATTGCACAGATCTGTATTTACACATATAATAAAGGTCAAAACAGTAACGTATTATCAGATGCCATTTTATTTAAACAGCTAGAGAAGAGACTATTTATCTTATTGAGCTTTTCAAATAATTTGCTTTCCTGAATGTGGAACTTGTGTTGTGCTATGTTATTTCATTTGAGCAGTGCAGTGGAAAAACAAACAAACAAACAAACAAACAAATTTGGGATATATATTGGCAGATGAGTAAGCAACCTGCTTGGAGGGACATTAAAATTTTCCAGGAAGAGGAGTAGTTGAGTTAACTTTCAGTAATCTATGAGAGGCAGTTCACTTCTTGGAAAGAGCTTGGGCTTTGGAGTTAGATATGGGTTAAAATCTTGACTCTGATAACATAGTGTAAATAACCTTGAGAAAGGTAATTAACTCAGTGATTCTAAGACTTTTAGGTTTCAAGAACCAGTAAAATTTAAAAAAAATAGTGTCATAGACTAATGTGTGCTTCCAACTTCTTATTTCACCAGGTAAAGTTATAATAAAACTCCACAAATACATGCATGAAAATGTAACAATTAACATCGTTATCTAAGGTAGATAACTGCTACTGGCCTAACCAATATCGATATTCCTTCTTATTAATTTATAGAACCTCGATTTTGTTCATGAAAGCAACATACCCAACTAAAATATTACATTTACTACATTTTCTAGTCTCCCTTGTACCTAGAAATAACCATAAGATGTAGTTTTGGGCAATGAGACATGAGGGGAATTCTACTAGGACATCTGGAAGGGTTTTGGATTCTTGATATAAATGCCACTCCTTCTTCCTTGTTGATTCCTCCTTTTTTCCGTACCTGGACATGAAGCTGGAGGTAAAGCAGCCATCTTATGACCTTGCAATGACTATAAGGAGAGAGGTTATATGCTAAGGAAGTCAGAGGACAATAGGAAAAGGAGCCTGGGGTCCTAATGGCTTTGTGGAGCCACCTTATCACCTTTGGATTACCTAATGCAGGAATTCTCATGTGAGAAAATTACTCATTTGTTAAACCGTTATTTTCTAGGTTTTTGTTACTAATAGTGATATGTAATCCAAAGAAGTATATCACCATTTTGTGAAATAAGGGATATTGCAATATTCTAAAGAGTTTTGCCTTGCTTTCCCCGTTTAAAAAAAAAAAAAAAAGTCTCTTCTTTTCTCTATATTTTTCCATCTTCATTAGCCTGTCAGGGCATTTTTAGTCCCGTGTCACATTAGCTAGTGCTTCTACTTTCTGTTATGAGATTGCTTAGGTTTATTTATTCTATCTTCTAGATGAGTCTTTCTTCACTTCCAGATATTTCTCTCAGTGGAAAATCTCCTGCAGGACTTTTCAGATAAATGCTCCTGTTGATGCTTCCAAACCTGTATTCTCATGGGCTGAGAAATGATGAATATGTCCTCTGTCATCTATTCCTTGAAACCTTGTTTTTTTCCTTAGCTTTAGAGTTTTCTAGGGTTTGTGTAACTTGTGAAAAAGAATGGAAGAACACATCCTTTTTACCAGTTCTTTCCCTGAAGCATTAGGATATGCCTAAAGATTTGAATGCTGCTTTCTTACTTCACTACCCCTTTGAAGCAGTCTCAGCTAAGTTATATTTCAAAGAACATTTTATTTTTATATTTTATAGTATGTTATTTAAAGAATGAACACTTATGGTTATGATGACAATTATAGCTTCATTGTGTATTGTATTATTTGTCCAAAAGTTAAAAAGTTGTCCCAATTCATCTTTTTACCATGAATTTATTTTATAAAATATTAATAGTCTGAATCTCCTTTCTTGTGAACATATCTGGCTGATATATCTGTTCCTAATATGTAATTTTAATCTTTGTATTTCATTAACTTTAGAAATATATCTTGTAATATCCTATAGATAAATTTATCTCTAAATCCAATCACAGAGCCTTTTTTTTTTTAATAGAGAGCAACTAACTTTAAAATTATTTTTGGAAATAGTAAGTTTGTTCTTATTTTATCATCATGTTTTATGATTTCTTTCATATCTATTTTCTTTTTTAGTAGAAAATATTTATTTATATTTGATTCCTTTGTTTTCTGGAAAATATGCATTTTGTTTTTATTTGTATTCATGGTAAATATTAATCATGATTAGCTATACCTGAATCTATCATTACTTAATAATTAATGCCATAAATGATATATGATTTATTGATGTTATTTATATGCTAAGTGTTTTATATGTAACTTTTCTGTTGCCTTCAGAAATATCTTAAAGCCTTCTTCACTATTTTTCTGATTGTTTATTTCACCCAGCATTTAAAAGTTACTTCTTCCTCTTAAACAGCTCCACTTTCACTTCCAACTAGCTCAGTTTTATTTATTCTTATATATGGTCCATGCTTTATAGAATTTCAGAAAACAGAAGCAACAAGCCCGAAGTACAAAACAGGAGTAAATTTAGTGAGGAAGAATCTCCCAAATTTGTTGCTTGGTGTTCTTATTATGAGATGTGGAATAATCCATTTCATTGTCCCAACTTATGGAGGGGGATTTCAAGCTGTGTCTGCTAAGCTTTTCAAAGTCATTGGATGGGAGGCTGGCTGATGTTGAATTAGAAAAGGAACACCTCTGGATGACCATAACTGAACCTTTGAACCAAATGTGTTAAGGTCACAGTGGTCAAGCAATCATAGTAAACTTGTTATTCATTCTTCTAGAAAACTGGTTCCCCAGATAATTGCATGTTCACTCCCTCACTTCATTCATATCTCCACTTAAATATCACTTCCTCAGGGAGATCTTCTCTAACACAGCTATTTAGAGTTATAACTATCATTCCCCATCTCCTTACCTCATTTTATTATTTTTCCATAGCACTTATTGCCTGGATTTCTATTATCTATTAATGTATTTATTCTTCTTTCCCAATTTTTCTTCTTTTTAATAGCTATATTTCCAGGATCTAGAACACTGCATGATACACACACACACATTTATTTATTGAATAAATTAATTCTCTCTTGTTCCCTGAAGCAGTGAAACCATAAATATAAGCCTGAATTGGGTAGGGGTGGTAATGAAAGGAAAAGGGATAAAATACTAGAAAAAAAACTGTTATAACTTCAAAAATAGTGTTTGGTCACACATAAATACTGTGGATCGGTCTATAGCTGTCAACTTGTTAGAAACAACTTAATAACTATAACATTCAAGATAGAGTATTCTCATAGCTCTTTTATGCTTAGTATTCACCTATGCTTATTTAACATTCTAAGTTACAAAGCTCCACTTCCTATCTCCTTTACTAAGATCACATAGCATGTCTGAGAATTAGAGTTCAGGGCAAATAATAATGGAGAATGGTTGCTGTTCGATAAAATATCCCTGACCTCCCTAGAAAGACTGAGAGGTAGAAGGTGGTTTATTTTCTTAAGATCAGTTAAATTTCCATCATTATTTCAGGGCATTGTTTTAACTTTCTGTAATAGAAACTACTCCTATTGTCTGCTAGAACTTTGGCCACTATTTCATAGTTGTTGATATTTTGCACCACTTAATATGCTTTTACTACTTATTCAGTGAGAAGTTTGAGGAATTAAGTCCACTAAAACTTTTAAAAGGAGTAAATGGATTTGTTGAATTTTCTTTATTTAAAATTTCAACTTTTATTTTAGACTCAGGAAGTACATGTGCAGGTTTGTTACATGGATATATCATGTGATGCTGAGTTTGGGGTATGAATGATCCCATTACCCAGGTAGTGAGCATAATACTCAATAGTTTTTCAGCCCTTGCCTCCCTTTCCATTTCTCCTCCCTAGTAGTCCCCAGTGTCTGTTTTTCCCATCTTTATGTCCACGTGTGCCCAATGTTCAGCTCCCACTTATAAGGGAGAACATACGGTATTTGGTTTTTTGTTCCTGAATTAATTTGCTCAGGATAATGTCCTCCAGCTGCAATCATACTGCTGCCTGCTGCAAAGGACATAATTTTGTTCTTTTTATATGCCTGCATAGTATTCCACTGTGTAATATGTACCACATTTTCTTTATCCAGTTCATTGTTGGTGGTCACCTAGGTTGATTCCATGTCTTTGCTATTGTGAATAGTGCTGAAGTGAACATACAAGTGCATGTATCTTTTTGGTAGAATGTTTATTGTCCTTTGGGTATGTATCCAGTAATGTGATTGCTGGTCCAAATGGTAGTTCTGTTTTAAGTTTTTTGAGAAATTTCCAAATTGTTTCCCACAGTGGCTGAACTAATTTACATTCCCACCAACAGTGTATAAGCATTCCTCTTTCTCCACGGCCTTGTCAGCATCTGTTGCTTTTGACTTTTTAACAATAGATATTCTGATTGGTGTAAGATAGTATCTTAATGTGGCTTTGATTTGCATTTTGCTGATGATTATTGATGTTGAGCATTTGTTAATATTTTTGTTGGTTGTAGGACTTCTTTTGAGAAGTGTCTTTTCATGTCCTTTGCCTACTTTTTAATGGGGTCATTTCATTTTTCCTTATTGAATTGGTTAAGTTCCTCATAGAATCTGGATATTAGATATTTGTCAGATGCATAGTTTGTGAATATTGTCTCCCATTATGTAGGTTGTCTGTTCACTTTGTTGATGGTTTGTTTTCCTGTGCAGAAGCTCTTTAGTTTATTTAGATCCCACTTGTCAATTTTTATTTCTTTGCAACTGCTTTTGAGGACTTAGCCATAAATTCTTTCCCAATGCCCATGTTCAGAATCATATTTCCTAGGTTTGCTTCTAGGATTTTTATAGTTTGAGGGCTTACCTTTATATCTTTAATCCATCTTGTGTTGATTTTTGTCTGTGGTGAATGATATCTGTCCAGTTTCATTCTTCTGCATATGGCTAGCCAGTTATCCTGGCATCACTTATTGAATAGGGAGATCTTTTCCCATTGCTAGTTTTTGTTGACTTTGTCAAAGATCAGATGGTTGTACATGTGTAGCTTTATTTCTGGGTTCTCCACTCTGTTCTATTGGTTTATGTGTCTGTTTTTGTACCAGTATCATGCTATTTTGGTTACTATAGCCTTATAGTATAGTTTTAAGTTGCGTAAGTTCTTATAGTATAGTTTTAAGTTGGGTAAATGCCTCCAGCTTTATTCTTTTTGTGTAGGATTACACTGGATATTCAGGCTGTCTTTTGGATCCATATGAATTTTAGAATAGTTTTTTCTAATTTCATTTTAGAAATAAAGCATTTTCCAAACAAGCAATCGCTAAGGGAATTTGTTGTTAGTAGACTAGCCTTACAAGATATCCTTAAGGGAGTTCTAAGCATGGAAACAAAAGAACAATACCTGCTACCACAAAAACACACTGAAGACATGGCCCACTGACCATATAAAGCAAATACACAATAGAAGCTACAAAACAATCAGCTAACAACCTCATAATAAGATCAAAACCTCACATATCAATAGTAATTTTGAATGTTAACTGGTCTAAACGCTCCACTTAAAAGGCACACAGTGGCAAGTTGGATAAAAAAAGACACTTCTTTCAGCTCTCTTGAAGAGACCCGTGTCACATGTGACAACACTCTTTGGCTCAAAGTAAAGGGTTAGATAAACCCAAATGGAAAACAAAAAAGAGCAGGGGTGGCTCTTCTTAAATAAATAGACTTTAAACAAACAAACAAACAAACAGAAAACAGTGAAAAGGGACAAAGAAAGAATTACATAAAAATAAAGAGTTTAATTTGACAAGAAGACTTAATTATTATAAATAAATATGCACCCAACATTGGAGCACCCAGGTTCACAAAGCAAGTATTTCTAGACCTACAGATTTTGAATGTCTAAAGAATGCTCTGGCCATAATGTGGAGGAGAAATTGCAAAGAGTTGAAATTAGACGGAAGAAGACTGATTAGGGGAATTTTTACAGTATGAAAGAAATGATTAAATTGTGAATTAATTGTATTATAGTGAGAATGAGAAGGAGAGGAGAGATTTGAGAAGTATC
This sequence comes from Pongo pygmaeus, assembly GCF_028885625.2. Classification (NCBI taxonomy): domain Eukaryota; kingdom Metazoa; phylum Chordata; class Mammalia; order Primates; family Hominidae; genus Pongo; species Pongo pygmaeus. The sequence goes on along the minus strand of NC_072396.2, from coordinate 130,956,474 downwards.
TAGCGGGAAATCAACAAAAAGTTTTAATTTATTAGATGCATTGAGGAATAAAAGCTAGATTTGTTCTAAGGATTACTTTGATTCTTTCTCCTGAATGATAGGGGTAATTGGTGGGGCCAGTGACTGAGGAATGATATACATAAAGAAAGATAGGCTTGAGAAAATAATAAGTTCCACTTCAGATAATTGACTTTAAAGTGCATTTGAATATTCAAGTGAATGTAGGAAATAGACCATCGACTATAAGAGTTTGGAGGTCACTGGAGAAGTTAGATGCAGAGATATAAGACTTGGGTGTCATATTATCAGCAACAGTTAAAACCATGGAAGTGGGAATGATTACATAGAGAGAGGTTAAAAAATGATAAGTGGCTCAGGAAAATTCCAACTCACCTTAGTTATTTAATTTTTATTTAAAGAGAGAGGGATGATAAGAAATAATTGAAGTATTTTATAAAGTAATCCATGGCATTTGGAAAAGAAGAGGAGTGAAAGTCAAGAGATAAGAAAGAGGTAGGAAAGGTCAAGAAGTTTAAGAATTAAAAAATGTCTATGAAATTTAGCAAATAAGAAATCATTAGTGATATTGTTGAGAGCGGTTTCAATGGGACAGTGGGATTAGCACCCAGAATTTAGTGGGAGAGAATTAATGGAAAGTGAATATTTTACTAAAAATTTACAGGGCATTAAAATATCTTTGGACATAAGTAGCAAGTAACCAAACCAAAAGTGTCATAAATGTGTTATAATATGTAACAAGAAGATCTAAAATATAACATTTCCAGAAAAATAAAGACATTATCATGCACCCAGCTTCTTTCCATAATTGTGTTCTAACATCCTCACACTGTTGACTTTTGCCCTTAGGTTCTGTTCCCTCATAGCTACGATATATTTGTGATAGAACTAAACATCATATTCTCCCACACTGGGACAATATCCAAAAGCCAGGAGGAAGAGGACACATGTCTTCTTGTGTACTGTTTTTAAGAGTGAAGAAAACATGTCCAAAGTTCCCTACCAGATTTCACCCATATCTTATTGGCCATCATTGTGACACAGTATTATTTCTATATTAATAATTGGCATAGGTCATGGAGTAATTTAGACAAATCAAGATTCAGGCTCCCTCTGAACATACGGGTTGGCTGGAAGAGGGCAAGAGTGGGTTTCCTAGGTTCTGGAAAAAATCATTTCTTGGTTGAAATGGTACTTATAAAAATGTGTTAACTTTGTGAAAATCTAAAGAACTATACATTTATGATTTGCACTCTGCTGCATATACATTACACTTCAATAAAAATTTACATTAATATAATTCATCATCCCCCATGGGTCTTGCTGAGAGCAAGACAGTCAGCTTCACTGAAGGCAATAGTCATTAGAACTCAAATTTGGGTTCCGGTTAGCAAAAAAGAAAGTAAAAAATGGCTATAGGTTAGGTAATCAATGGTCTCTGTCTTTCATCCATGTAAATAATACAATTTGGTCCAAATAATCTGTTAGCCATAAGAAAAAAAAAGAGACAAGTATTAAAAACAACAAGATTTATTCTTTAATAGCACTACCTTTAAGAAAGCAGTTGATTTATTCATCCAATATTTTTACTGCCTCAAAAGAAGTTAGGATAATTAAGCTACAAAAAGAAATGTGCCATTGAATTCACCATGTCAGTGATTCTCAATCCTGTCAGAGCCAACAAATCCTATAACCAACATTTTTTATAGCAACCCTTTTACTATACTTAAAAGGAATTCATAACGTAACATTTTTGAAAATATAATAGGCATGTAAATGCCCAGGCTTGACTACATAGAAGGTTTAATGGAGGAGTAAGATACTTGCATTAAAAGGAAAACTTTAGTTGAGTTAAATTTAAAAGAGTTTAATTGAGCAAAGAATGATTTGCGAATTGTGCAGCCTCCTAAGCTAGAGTAGGTTCAGAGACTCCAGTGCAGCCATGTAGTGGAAGAAAATATATGGACAGAAAAAGGAAAGTGATGTACAGAAAATGGAAGAGGCTTATTTAAAAATAGTTTGAAAAGTTGGCCACCTTTGATTGGCCAAAACTTGGTGATTGGCACAAGAGGAGGCTACAGTCTGTATACAACTCCATTTAGGTTATAATTCATGATGTACAGAGAGACCTTTAGGCCAAACTTAAAATATATAAGGAGACAACTTTAGGCTAAACTTGATTTAACACTTGCATGAACATATAAGGAATATATTTTATTTTAAGTGTAGTCAGAAGAAAAGAAGTCAGTCTGTATAAAAATTACAGAAACTGACAAAGAGATTTGTATAGATGCTAAATTACAAACTAGTGTTAACTTTATGATAACAGAGCACAATTACAGAAAGGGAAAAATCTTCCATGAAACTGATCCCTGGTGCCCAAAAGTTTGGGGACCGCTGAACTAAATGACTGAGACCTAATCATACAACTATAGCATGCTTCCTCTCATGAAAATCTAACCAACATATTAATAGGGCTCCTATTAATTATAGGGAAATGCAATAGAAAGAATTGCATATCTCAGATCCTATTTAAGATGTCTCTAAAGAGACTAAAACACAGCAGGGAAGAAGAAAACCAAAACACCAGAAGAAATTTTAGTCTCTGGCTCTTATAGCTACATCAAATAGTAAATTCAGCCTAACCCTTAGCCAGATAAACATAAAATCTCACACTAAAGGCCTATTTATTCCAATTTCTTTTACCTAGTACACCATATCCATCTTTCAACAAAATATTATAATTACAAGGAATACTAAAAGACAAAAAAAAAAAAAAACCACACACACACACAGCTTGAAGGGAGAAAGCAATAATGCATGAATGAGTGTCCTTGAAAAAAGGTCGTTAGAAACATACAAAACGGAAAATCAAAGAGAAAAATTAATGAAAAAAAAACAGAAAGGAATATCTGAGAACTGTGAGACAATTTCAAAGGTGTATGTGAAACTTGCTGATTGCACAGAAGGCACCCTTTTTTTTCTTTTTTTTCTTTTTTTTTTTTTTTTTTGTGCTGGAGCTGATCTCCTTATCTGTACTTGCAGCTTAATCTCTCAGGCTGCTAACTGTTAGAAGAAAAGTTCTGCCAAGGACTTTGCCCTAACTGTCTGCCTAGTTCACTTCTGTCTTCCTTCTCTCTCACTGGGGTGGAGGAAGGGGTTGAGGGAAACACCTTATGTACTAGTTGAGGTTTACTAGAGAAACAGAACCAATAGAATACATACACATGGAGATATTTGTTTTAAATAATTGTCTCATGTGATTATGGAGATTTGGTGAGTCCAAAATCTTATTTGGGAAGCCATTAGGCTGGAAACTCCAGAAAGAGTTGCAGTTCCAGTCCAAAGGTAGTCAGGGTGAAGGCCAGAAGAGAAAATGTTGCAGTTGAAATCTGAAGGTCTGTTACTGGCAGAATTGCCCCTTGCTCAAAGGAGGTCAGTGTTTTGTTCTATCTAGGCCTTCAAGTGATTGGATGAGACCTGCACACAATATGGAAGGCAATCTTCTTTAATCAAAGTCCACCAATTTATTTTATTTGTAGTTCTTATTCAGAAACACCCTTACAGAAACATCCAGAATAATGTTTGACAGAATATCTGGGCACCAGGAACCAGCCAAATTGACAAATAAAATTAACCAGCATAACTTACCTGTAGGGGAGCAAGTGTACAAGTTGTATCATACATCTTTTCAAAAGCCACAGTAGCATGGAGAGTGGAGTGAAATATTTTAAGTGCTGAAAGAAAAAAAAAACACCAATCAAGAATTCTGTATCCAATTAAATTATCTTTCAAAATTTAAAGAGAAATACATTCTTAGTCAAACAAAAATTGGGGTAGTTTGTAACCAGTACTTGTAAGAAAAGTTAAAAGAAATTCTTCAGAAAGAAAATAAGTCGGAAACTTGGATCTACATAAAGATAGAGAAGTAATAAATGAAGACAAAATAAAATATTTTATTTTCCTCATTCTTAATTGAGCTAACATATAACACTTGTTCAAAATAATGAGAGTAAAATGTATTTGAAGATTATAGTTTCTGGATAAGTACAATGAAAGTGAATAATGTAATACATGACGGGAGACAATATTTTGGAATACCCTGTTATGAGGTATATGCGATACTCATGAAGTAGTATAGTATTATTTGATAGAGCATTGGTTGTCAATATGTTAGTAGTGGTGAATTCGTACCAGTCTGCAGCAACTTGATTCTTGCCTCCTTGGGAGAAAGAATTCGATCGAGGGGCATAAGTGAGAGGGAGAGACTGAGGCAAGTTTTAGAGCAGGAATGAAAGTGTATTAAAAAGTTTTAAAGTAGGAACAAAAGGAAGTGAAGTATAATTGGAAGAGGGCCAAGCAGGCAACTTGAAAAGTCCAAGTGCGCTATCTAACCCTTGGCTTGGGGTTTTATACATTGACATCATTGTGGGATTTGCAGTTATTCTTCCCTGATTCTTCGTTTAGGGTGGGCTGTCCACATGCACTGTGGCCTGTCAGCGCTTAGGAAGGGCCATGTTCACAGTGTGTTTACTGAAGTTTTGTGCATGCTCATTTGAGGTGTTTTTCCCTTACCAGTCAAGTGTTCCTGGAGGATGGTTATATACCAGTTAAACTCTGCAATTTTGCCTGTTAGTGTGCATGTGTGAGCCCACTTGCCCAAACCCTTAGATCTGATCGGGAAGCTGCTTATCACCAGCTTTAGGTGCTTTCTATCTCTTGGGAGACTGCCTTTCCCTGGAACTGGCTGCAACCAATTATTATTTTAGAAAGTCAGTTTAAAACCACATGACCATCACCTGATGGTAGCCTGACATTCCTGGTGGTGGTACTTCCAACATAAAGAATAAATGAAGACTTTCCAAGACAAATACAAATGTTGAGGGATTTTATCAATACCAGAACTATCCTACAAGAAATGTTAAGAAAGGACTTTATTTAGAAAACAAAAGGACATTAATAAGCAATAATCACCTGAAGGTACAAAACTCACTTGTAATGGTAGCCACACAGAGAAACCCAGATTATTATAATGCTGTAACTGTGGTGTGTCAATTACTGTTATCTTTACTAGAAAGAATAAACAATGAACTACTACTAATAATAAGTTAAACATCTTTTCAAGACATAGTACAATAAGATATAAATATAAACAACAAAAATATAAAAAAGCAGGGGGATAAAGTTCAGGCATAGAGCTTTTCTTAGTTCAATTTTTGCTTGTTTGTTTATGCAAACAGTGTTAATTTGTTATTATATCAAAATAATGGGTTATATGATAGTATTTGCAAGGTTCATGGTAACCTTAAACCAAAAAAAAAAAAAAATGGATACACAAAAGACAAAAAGCCAAAAACTAAATCATATCACCAAACTACCTTCACTAATGGAAGACAGAAAGGAAAGAAAGAAGGAATAGAAGACAATAAAACAACCAGAAAACAAACAGGAAAATGACAGGAGTAAGTCCTTACTTATCAATAATAACATTGAATATAAATGGGCTGAACTCTCCAATCCAAATACATAGGGTGGCTGAATGTATGAAGAAACAACGCCCACTGATCTGTTACCTACAAGAAACACACTTCACCTATAAAGACACATGTAAGCTGAAAATAAAGGAATGAAAACGTATATCCCATGCCAATGGAAACCACCCAAAAGTAGGAGTAGCTATACTAATATCAGACAAAACAGCTTTCAAGACAAAAAGTATAAGAAGAGTCAAAGAAAGTCACCATAAAATGATAAAGGGGTCAATTTAGCAAGAGGATATAAAAATTGTAAATATATAGGCACCCAACACTGAAGCACCCAGATATATAAAGAAAATATTATTAGAATTAAAGAGAAAGATAAGTTCCAATATAGTAATAGCTGGAGACTTCAACACCCCACTTTAAACATTGAACAGATCTTCCAGACAGAAAATCAACAAAGAAACCTAAGACTTAATCTACATTGTAGAACAAATGGATAGGATAGATGTTTACAGAACACTTCATCCAACGGCTGCAGAATACACATTCTATTTCTCAGCATATGGATCATTCTGAAGGATAGACATATGTTAGGTCACAAAACAAGTCTTAAAATATGCAAAAAATTGAAATAATATCAGGCTTTTTTTCTGATCACAATGGAAAAACACTAGAAATTAATAACAAGAGGAATTTTGGAAACTATACAAATACATAGAAATTAAACACTATGCTTCTGAATGACCAGTGGGTCAGTGAAGAAGTTAAGAAGGAAATTTAAAAATTTCTCAAAAAAAAAAAAAAAACAAGGATGAAATAAGAACATACCAAAACCTATTGGATACAACAAAAGCAGTGCTAAGAGGAAAGTTCTTAGCTGTAAGTGTCTACATCCAAAACAGCGGACAAACTTTAAACAATCTAACAATGCATCTTGAAGAATGAGAAAAGCAACAGCAAACTAAACATAAAATTTGTAGAAGAAAGGAAACAACAAAGTTCAGAATAGGAATAAATGAAATAGAAAAACAAAACAGAAGATTAATTAAACAAAAGATGGTTTTTTGAAAAGTTAAATGAAACAGACAAACCTATAGCCAGACTAACTGAGAATAAAAGACAAGATACAAATAAATAAAATCAGAAGTGAAAAAGGAGTCATTACAGCATATACTGCAGAAATTCAAAGGATCCTTAGCGACTGCTATGAGCAACTATATGCCAATAAATTGGATAATACAGAATAAATTGACAAATTCCTAGTCACATATAACTTACCAAGATTGAACCATGAAGAAACCCAAAATCTGAGCAGACCAATAACAAGTAATGAAATGGAAGCTGTAATTAAAAAAAACCTTCCAGTAAAGAAAAGCCCTCGACCTGATGGTTTCACTGCTTATTTCTTCAAGACATATAACGCATAACTCATACCAATCCTACTCAAAGTACTCCGAAAAGTAGAGGAGGAGGGAATAGTTCTAAAGTCTTTCTACAATCCCAGTATTGCCCTGATATTAAAAGCAGTCAAGGAAACATCAAAAAAAAAAAAAAAGAAAAAGAAAACTGCAAGCCAATATCTCTAATGATTTTTTTTTTCTGAGACAGAGTTTTGCTCTATTGCCGAGGCTGGAGTGCAGTGGCACAATTTCAGCTCGCTACAACCTCTACCTACCGGGTTCAAATGATTCTCATGTCTTAGCCTCCTGAGTAGTTGGGACTACAGGTGCACACCACCATGCTCAGCTAATTTTTGTATTTTTTGCAGAGATGGGTTTTTGCCATGTTGGCAGGCTTGCTTCTAACTGTTGGCCTCAAGTGATCCACCTGTCTCGACCTCCCAAAGAGCTGGGATTACAGGTATGAGCCACCAAGCCCAGCCTCTGATGATTATTGATGCAAAAATCCTCAAGAAATACTAGCACACAGAATTCAACAATACATTGGAAAGATCATTCATCATGATCAAGAAGCATTCATTCCTGGGATGCAGGGATTGTTCAACATATGCAAGTCAATGTGATGCATCATATTAATAAAATAAAGATAAAAAACCTATGATCATTTTAATAGATGCTGAAAAAGTATTTGATAGTATTCAACATCCTTTCATTATACAAACCCTAAAAAAACTGGGTACAGAAGAAACATACTTCAACACAATAAAAGCACATATGACAGTCCTACAGCTAGTATCATACTAAATTGGGAAAAACTGAAAGCCTTTCCTTTGAGATCTGGAACATGGCAAGAATGTGCATTGTCACCACTGTTATTCATGTCACCACTGATATCACTGGAGATATCGTCTCGCCCCAGTTAAAATGGCTTATATCCAAAAGATAGGTAATTACAAATGCTGGTGAGGATGTGGAGACAAGGGAACCCTTGTATATCATTGGTGGGAATGTAGATTAGTACAACCACTATGGAGAACAGTTTAGAAACTCCCCCAAAACTAAAAACTGAGCTACCATATGATCCAGCAATCCCACTGCTGAGTACATACCCTAAAGAAAGGAAATCAGTATATAGAAGAGATATCTGCACTCCTATGTTTGTTGTAGCACTTTTCACAATAGCTAAGATACAGAAGCAACCTAAATGTCCATCAACAGGTGAATGGATAAAGAAAATGTGGTACATGTACACAATGGAGTACTATTCAGCCATAAAACTCAATGAGATGCAGTCATTTGCAACAACATTAATGGAACTGGAGATCATTATGTTAACCAAAATAAGCCAGGTACAGAAAGACAAACATCACATGTTCTCACTTACTTGTGGAATCTAAGTATCATAACAATTGAATTCATGGAGATGGAGAGAAGAAGGATGGTTATCACAGCCTGGGAAGCATAGTGGGCTGCTGAGGGTATTTGCAGATGGTTAAGGGATGCGAAAAAAAAAAAAAAAAAGGAACAAATGAACAATGAATAATTCTTGATAGCACAATAAGGTGATTATGGTCAATAATAACTTAATTGTGCATTTTAAAATAACTAAAAGATTATAATTGGATTGTTTGTAACTCAAAGGATGAATGCTTGAGGGGATGGAATCCCCATTCTCCATGATGTACTTATTTCATATTGCATGCCTGTATCAAAACATCTTATATTTAATATATATATAGACACACACATATATATACTTATATATATACATATATATACACACACACTTACTATGTACCCCCAAAGTTTTAAATTAAAAACCATGCATGAATAAAAGCAGTGGGAACACTTTGTACATTATTCTGTGAAGTCAAAATTACTTTAAAACCAAAAGTAAAGACACTACAGGAAGAGAAAGTTATGGGTCAATGTCTTTCATGGGCATAGATGCAAAAATCCTGAACAAAATACTCATAGTAGAAACCAAAATCCAACAATGTATAAAAATAGTTAAATCCCACAACAATGTGGGATTTATTTCAGGTATGCCAGTCTGGTTCATCATTCAAATAATGTAATATATCACATCAGCAGTCTAAAGAAGAAACATTATACAATAATATCAATCGATTTTAAAAAGTATTTTATAAAATCCAACATCCATTTATGATAATTTTAATCAAACTAGTAATTAGGGAAACTTCCTCAACTTGTTAAACAACAATTAAAAAATTGGCAACTAACATCATAATTAATGACGGGAAATAATGTCATCCCACCAAGAACATGAAAAAAGAAAGGTGGTTTGCTCTCACTACTTTTATTCAACATTTTAGTTAAGTCCTGGCTAAGACAGTAAGACAAGAAAAGTAAATCAAATATATATAGATCAAGAAGGAATAAGTAAATCTGTCCTTTTTCAGAGCTGACAGTATTATCTATGTAGAAAATTCCAGATAATCAGCAAAAGCATCCTGGAACTACTTAGTGATTATAGCAAGGTTACAGTATGCAAGGTTAATATAAAGTCAATTGTATTTTTTTGCTTATTTTTAAAGCATAAAATAACTTATTGAGATATAATTATTACCTTTAAGGAGCTTGCACTGTACATGGGGAAACATGAAAAGAGAACGGTGTAAAATAGTATGAATATTTTCTGTTTTCCCCGTTTTTATTGAAGTATAAATGAGAAATAAAATTGCATATATATTTGAGGTATACAACATAATGTTTTGATATATGTATACAGTGAAGTAAGTACCATAATTAAGGTAATTAATACAACAATTACCTCATATACTTACCATTTTTGTGGTGAGAACATTTAAAATCTACACTCTAAGCAAATTTCAAGTATACAATACATTATTATTAACTCTAGTTACCATGTTGCACATTAGGTCTTCAGAAGTTATTTATTTTATAACTGAAGTACTTTACCCATTGACCAAAATCTTTCCATTTCCCCTAAATACACACACACACACACACACATTGCATATATACATATGTATATATAGCATAAATATGTATATAAGTGTGTATATATACATATATGTATATACGTGTGTATAGACATATGTATATACATGTGTATAGACATATATGTCTATACGTGTGTATGGACATATATGTCTATACGTGTGTATGGACATATATGTCTATACGTGTGTATGGACATATATGTCTATACGTGTGTATGGACATATATGTCTATACGTGTGTATGGACATATATGTATATACGTGTGTATGGACATATATGTATATGTGTGTGCATGTATACATAGATGTATATGTGTGTGCGTGTATACATAGATGTATATGTGTGTGCGTGTATACATAGATGTATGTGTATATACATATGTGTGTATATACGTGTGTATATACATATGTGTGTATATACATATGTGTATATACGTGTGTATACGTGTGTGTATACACGTGTGTGTCTACGTGTGTGTATACACGTGTGTGTCTACGTGTGTGTATACACGTGTGTGTCTACGTGTGTGTATACACGTGTGTGTCTACGTGTGTGTATACACGTGTGTGTCTACATATGTGAATATATGTGTGTAGATATACACATATATGTGTATATATGTATATGTATATATGTGTGTATATATACACATATATGTATATATACACACATATATATGCAAAGATTTGATGAATATGACTGCAAAAGCAGAGACAACAAAAGCAAAAATAAAGAAGTGGTGCCACATTCAACCAAAATTTTTCTGCGCAGCAAAGAAAAAACTCAAAAAAATAAAAAGGCAACTTACCAAATGGAAGAAAATATTTGCAAACTATATATCAGATAAGGTGTTAATATCCAAAATATATAAGAAACTCATCCAAATCAATAGTAAGACAGCAGCAACAACAGCAAATAACCTAATTTGAATAATGGACAAAGGAACTGAATAGACATTTTTCTAAAGAAGTTATACAAATGGCCATCCGGTACATGAAAAGGTACTCAACATCACTAACTATCAGAGAAATACAAGTAAAAAGCACAATGAGATATCCCTTCATTCCTGTTAGGATGGTGATATGGTTTGCCTGTGTTCCAACCGACATCTCTTCTTGAATTGTAGTTCCCATAACCCCCACGTGTCATGGGAGAGACCAGGTGGGTGTTAATTGAATCATGGGGGCAGTTACCCTTATGCTTTTCTCCTGTTAATGAGTGAGTTCTCACAAGATCCGATGATTTTATAAGGGGCTTTTCCTCTTTGCTTGGAAGTTCTCACTCCTGCCACCTTGTGAAGAAGGATGTGTTTGCTTCCCCTTCTGCCATGATTGTAAGTTTCCTGAGGCCTTCCCAGCTATGCGGAACTGTGAGTCAATTAAACCTCTTTCCTTTATAAATTACCTAGTCTCAGGTATTTCTCCATAGCAGTGTGAGAAGGAACTAATAAGTAAATTGGTACCACAGAGAGTGGGGTGCTGCTGTAAAGATACCTGAAAATGTGAAAGTGATTTTGGAACTGGGAAACAGGCAGAGATTGGAACAGTTGGAGGTCTCAGGAGAGAGGAAAATGTGGGAAGGTTTGGAACTTCCCAGAGACTTGGAAGGCTCAGATGACAGAAAGATGTGGGAATCTTTGGAACTTCCTAGAAATTTGTTGAATGGCTTTGACCAGAATGCTGATAGTGACATGCACAATGAAGTCCAGGTTGAAGTGGTCTCAGATGGAGATGAGGAACTTCTTGGAAACTGGAGTAAAGGTCACTCTTGCTATGCAGAGTGACTGGTGGCATTTTGCCCCTGCCCTAGAGATCTATGCAACTTTGAACTTGAGAGAGATGATTTGGTGTATCTAGCAGAAGAAATTTCTAAGCAGCAAAGCTTTCAAGAGGAAGCAGAGCATAAAAGTATGAAAATGTGCAGACTGACAATGCAATAGAAAATAAAACCCCATTTTCTGCGAAGAAATTCAAGCCGGCTGCAGAAATTTTCATAAGTAATGAGGACACAAATATTAATCACCAAGCAAATGGGGAAAATGTCTCCAGGGCTTGTCAGAGACCTTCACAGCAGTCTCTTTCATCATAGACCCAGAGGCCTAGAAGGGAAAAATGGTTTTCTGGGCCGGGCCCAGGAACCCCCTGCTCTATGCAGCCCCAGGACATGGTACCCTGCATCTCAGCTGCTTCAGCTCCAGCCATGGCTAAAAGGGGCCATGTATAGCTCAGTCCATTGCTTCAGTGAGTGCAAGCCCTAAGCCTTGGCGGCTTACACGTGGTGTTGGGCCTGTAGGTGCACAGAAGTTAAGAATTGAGGTTTGAGAACCTTGGCCTAGATTTCAAAGGATTTATGGAAACACCTGGATTCCAGGCAGAGGTTTGCTGCAGGGACAGAATCCTCATGGAGAAATTCTGCTAGAGCAGTGTGGAAGGGAAATGTGAGGTTGGAATCCCCACACAGAGTCCCCACTGGAACACTGCCTAGTGGAGCTGTGAGAAGAGGGCCACCATCCTCCAGACCCCAGAATGGTAGATCCACCAACAGCTTGCACTATGTGCCTGGAAAAACCACAGACACTCAATGCCAGCCTGTGAAAGCAGCCAGGAGTGGAGCTGTACCCTGCAAAGCCACAGGAGCAGAGCTGCCCAAGGCCATGGGAGCCCACCTTTTTTATCAGCATGCCCCGGATGTGAGATATGGAGTCAAAGGAGATCATTTTGGAACTTTAAGGTTTAATGATTGCCCTACTGGATTTCGGACTTGCATGGGACCTGTAGCCCCTTTGTTTTGGCCAATTTCTCCCATTTGAAATGGCTGTATTTATTCAATTCCTATACCTCCCTTGTATCTAGGAAGTAACTAACTTGCTTTTGATTTTACAGACTTATAGGCAGTGGGTACTTGGCTTGTCCCAGATGCATCTTTGGACTTGGAATTTTGAGTTAATGCTGGAATGAGTTAAGACTTTGAGGGACTGGTGGAAGGACATGATTTTGTTTTGATATGTGAGGACATGAGATTTGGGAGGGACTGCGGGCAGAATTATATGGTTTGGCTGCGTCCCCAGCCAAATATCATCTTGAATTGTGGTTCCCATAATCTCCACGTGTGCTGGGAGGGACTTTGTGGGAGGTAATTGAATCATGGGGCTGGTTACCTTCATGCTGTTCTCATGACAGTGAGTGAGTTATCATGAGATCTGATGGTTTTATAAGGGGCTTTCCCCCCTTTGCTCAGCATTTGTCTCTCCTGCCCCATTGTGAAGAAGGATGTGTTTGCTTCCCTTTCCACTAAGATTGTAAGTTTCCTGAGACCTTCCCAGCCATGTGGAACTGTGAGTCAATTAAACTTCTTTCCTTTAAAAATTACCTAGTCTTGGGTACTTCTTCATAGCAGTGTGAGAAGGGACTAATACTGGTGGCTATTATCAAAAAGTTAAATGATCGCAAGCATTGGTGAGGATATGGAGAAAAGGGAACATATCCCTTTTCTCCATGTAGAGAACAGAGTTGGTGGGTTTGTAAGTTGATACAGTCATTATGGAAAGCAGTATGAAGGATTCTGAAATAAACAAATAAATAAATAAAACTACCCGATGATACAGCAGTTCCCCTTTCGGTTTTATATCCAAAGGAATTTAAATTAGTATTTTGAAGATATATCTGCACTCACATGTCCATTACAGCATTATTCACAATAGCCAAGACATAGAAAAAATTGTATTCTTATATACCAACAATGAACAAATAAAATATAAACTTAAAAATACAGTGCCATTTACATTGGTGCCAAAAGATGAAATAATTAGGTATGAACCTACCAAAATAGATAAAAGATGTATTTGAGAAAAACTATGATCACTGATGAAAGGAGTCAAAGAATATCTAAACGAATGGAGAGATATTTCACTTACATGGATAGGAAGGCTCAACGTTTTCAAAATGTCAGCTCTTTTCAAATTGGTCTAATTTCAATGGAGTCTTAATAAAAACCCTGGTATGGTTTTTAGTGGATATCAACAATCTGATTTTAAAGTTTATATGGACAATAAAAGACCCACAATAACCACTACAATATTGAAAGAGAACAAATTCAGAGGACTGACACTACCTGACTTCATGCCTTACTATAAAGCTAGTTTCAAGACTGTGATTTTGGTGAAAGAATAGACAAATAGACCAACAGAACAGAATTGAAAGTCCATAAATTGACTCAAATATAATCAACTGATCTTTGACAATGGAGGAAAAATGATTCAATAAGAAAAACATAGTCTTTTCAACAATGGTGCTAAAAAGACTGGACATCCACATACAAAAAAATATTAGTTCTAGACACAGATATTACACTTTTATGTGATTAACTGAAGTGCCCACAAAAACACAAAACTGTAAAACTCCTAAAAGATAACAGGTGAAAATCTCAGTAACCTTGGGCTTGTCAATGATGTTTTAGATATAGCACAAAAAATGTGTTCCATGAAATAAATAAATAAATAGTTGGACTTTATTAAAATTAAAACCTGCACTTCAAAAGGAATTAAGGTAATGAAAAGACAATCCACAAACTGTGAGAAAACTTTTGCAAAATATATATCTGATAAAGAATTGGTATAGAGAAGACCTCTTATAACTCAACAATAAGTAAACACAAAAAAGCCAATTAAAAGAGGGGCAAAAGATCTGAAAAGACATTTTACTAAAGAAGATAAACAGATGACCAATGACCTTACGAAAAGATGCTCATGTGCCATTAGGGAATTGCAAATTGAAACAATGAGATAGCACTATACAACTATTAGAACAGCAAAAATCCAAAATACTGACACCACCAAATGCTAGTAAAGATGAGGAGCAACTGGAACTCTCTTTCATTGCTGATGGGAATACAAAATGTTATAGCTACTCTGGGAGACAGTTTCACAATTTCTTATAATACTAAACATACTTTTACCATAGGATCCAGCTTTCATGCTTCTTGGTATTTACTCATATGAATTAAAACTTACATCCCCACAAGAACCTGATCATGAATGTTTATAACAGATTTATTCATAATTGTAAAAACTTGTAAGCAATCATGATGCTCTTCAATCCATGAATGGATAAATAAACTGTGATATAGCCATACAATGGAATATTATTCAATAAGGTAAAGAAATGAGGCATCAGGCCAGGAAATGGCATATTGAAACTTTAAATGCATACTTACGTGTAAATTTAGTCAATCTGAAAAGGCTACATCCTGTATGATTTCACCTATATTACATTCTGGAAAAGGCAAAACTATGGAGACAGTAAAAAAAATTCCATAATTGATAGGGATTCCGAGTAAGGGAGAGAGGAATGCATAGGTGGATCACTGGGATTTTTAGGGCTGTGAAACTAATGGCAAATAGGTATCATACATTTGTCAAACTCCATGGAATGCACGACAGAAAGAGTCAATCCTAATGTAAACTATGGACTTACTTAATAAAAATGTATAAATACATGCTCATCAACCATAACAAATGTACCATACTAATCAAGATGTTAATAATATGAGAAACTGCTTGTGGGGTTGGGGGTGAGGGAATATATGGTTACTTTCTGGATTTCTTTTTTTCTTTTCTTTATTATTATTATTATTATTATTATTATTATTATTATTTTTTTTTTTTAATTTTTTTTTTCTTTTATTGTAATTATTATTATTATTATTATTATTATACTTTAGGTTTTATGGTACATGTGCCCAATGTGCAGTAAGTTACATATGTATACATGTGCCATGCTGGTGCACTGCACCCACCAACTCGTCATCTAGCATTAGGTATATCTCCCAATGTTATCCCTCCCCCCTCCCCCCAACCCACAACAGTCCCTGAAGTGTGATGTTCCCCTTCCTGTGTCCATGTGTTCTCATTGTTCAATTCCCACCTATGAGTGAGAATATGCGGTGTTTGGTTTTTTGTTCTTGCGATAGTTTACTGAGAATGATGATTTCCAATTTCATCCATGTCCCTACAAAGGACATGAACTCATCATTTCTTATGGCTGCATAGTATTCCATGGTGTAGATGTGCCACATTTTCTTAATCCAGTCTATCATTGTTGGACATTTGGGTTGGTTCCAAGTCTTTGCTATTGTGAATAATGCGGCAATAAACATACGTGTGCATGTGTCTTTATAGCAGCATGGATTAAAGACTTAAATGTTAGACCTAAAACCATAAAAACCCTAGAAGAAAACCTAGGCAATACCATTCAGGACATAGGCATGGGCAAGGACTTCATGTCTAAAACACCAAAAGCAATGGCAACAAAAGCCAAAATTGACAAATGGGATCTAATTAAACTAAAGAGCTTCTGCACAGCAAAGGAAACTACCATCAGAGTGAACAGGCAACCTACAAAATGGGAGAAAATTTTCGCAACCTACTCATCTGACAAAGGGCTAATATCCAGAATCTACAATGAACTCCAACAAATTTACAAGAAAAAAACAAACAACCCCATCAAAAAGTGGGCGAAGGACATGAACAGACACTTCTCAAAAGAAGACATTTATGCAGCCAAAAGACACATGAAAAAATGCTCACCATCACTGGCCATCAGAGAAATGCAAATCAAAACCACAATGAGATACCATCTCACACCAGTTAGAATGGCAATCATTAAAAAGTCAGGAAACAACAGGTGCTGGAGAGGATGTGGAGAAATAGGAACACTTTTACACTGTTGGTGGGACTGTAAACTAGTTCAACCCTTGTGGAAGTCAGTGTGGCGATTCCTCAGGGATCTAGAACTAGAAATTCCATTCGACCCAGCCATCCCATTACTGGGTATATACCCAAAGGACTATTATTATTATTTTTGAGACGGAATTTCACTCTTGTTACCCAGGCTGGAGTGCAATGGCACGATCTCAGCTCACAGCAACCCTCACCTCCCAGATTCAAGCAATTCTCCTGCCTCAGCCTCCCGAGTAGCTGGGATTACAGGCGCCCACCACCATGCCCGGCTAATTTTGTATTTTTAGTAGAGACGGGGTTTCTCCATGTTGGTTAGGCTGGTCTCAAACTCCCAATCTCAGGTGATCCGCCTGCCTCAGCCTCCCAAAGTGCTGGGATTACAGGCATGAGCCACTGCGCCTGGCCCAACTTTCTGGATTTCTTACACAATTTTTCTATAAAGCTAAAACTGCTCAATAATAAAGTCTACTGATTACAAAAACAGACAGCTATAAAAAGAATAAAATAGAAATCTCATCAGTACAAAATATTTTCAAAAATAAATTTAGAGAGATGTCAATAACGTGAATTTTAAAACAAATTTCAGTTAGTGAAATTTAAGGATATAGCTGGATGTCTGCTCTTTTAAACATATTTGGTCTTAAGTTTACTTTTTTAAAAATCTCCATTACATAGTTGCAACTCACTTAACTTCTTTTGCAGTTGCTATACCACTTCCCAGAAATTTTTTTCAATTAAATATGAGGTTGAAAATGATATAGTACATAATTTCTTTCAACAATGACTATGAAATTTTAAGAGCATAAAAAGTTTTTTGTAAATATACAGATTAAACTGTTTTTCCTCAAATCATTTTTTAAAGAGCAGTTAACTCTTTCTGCAAATAAGTACTCACATGTTGTATATGAATTTAAAAGGGATGATCACTTAAACTGGTATCTTAATTTCACATAGATGCTTAAGTCTACTCATATATTTTAATAGCATGGAAATGACAGCAATGTATTACCAAATCAATATTTTAGACCCATTCTTATTTAATTGAAGCAAAGATGAAATCTGAAATCCTTAGCACACAATATTATTTTTAAATAATGTAAATTTTTCTATAATCTTATATTTTCCTCCCAATAAAAAAATGTAATTTCTTTGACATTTAAGAAGACTTCATTTTCTTTTACAAATATTAACATGAATCACATGCAGTTTTGGATTGAGCAGATAGATGAGAAATTGGATGTATGCAATTTCTCGTGGTTTAACTTAATATAATTCACAGATACATCACATCATCTTTGAACATTTTAATTTCAATGTTTAATTTCATGATAACTAAATTTTATAAATTCCAAAGTACTATACCTAATAGTAAACACAGTCTTTGCAAACAATTTTCTTTGGAAAATTACCTTGCTGGTAAATTAAGCTACAGCATTCTATTTTTCTTCACTGCTATTGTGCAATTTATGAAGTAATCAATAATATACGAGTTGTCTCTTAGTTTAATTAACAGCACTGATAGCATTTTTGATTCGTACCACTTTCACCAATATGCTTATGCCTAATTGTAGACAGTGAATAATAGGCTGTGTAACTGAAACACCTTGTACTATTATTTTGGTTTACTATATACCTATGTGGCCTACCAGCCATGTTTGGTGCACCAGCTGTTGTATGAGCAATGAAAATTGAAAAGCATTTTTTTTCCACAGAATTTGTTAAGAATTTAAAATGTTGGCAATCCCTTGGCATCCATTGTCTCTAATTTAAAATAAATTCTTCTTTAATCATTTTATCCCTTACGAATCTCTGTGGTGAACAGTACAGCTTAATTATTTGTGCAGGAAGCTTTCACTTATTTGCAATAAAATTTGTTTACTATAGTTTATTACATAGCCCATTTTCAGTATTTTAATCAACTAATCAATCCTTCTCAAAGCACTAAAAAATTCTCAGTAGACTATAAGAAATATTTTAGCAAGATTTCACACAGATGATCATTCTACTAGTAACCTCTCATAGACTTGGTAAGATACATTTTTTTCACCAATATTGTGTGTCTTCCCACACTTTACAGTTATCTGCGTATTCTATAAAAACAATGAGAACTTTACTCTTTTGATTAGAAAATTTTAAAATTCCAGTTAAAGTAGTACGCCTTTCAAACTTTTCCTTTTTTTTCTAAGAATTTTGACATGTCTTTGCCAACATTATCAGCACACTTTCTAAAATAAAATATTCACTTAATCTTGTTGACTTTATAACTCACTTAGGGAAAACAGGTAGACTAGACATTATTAGAAATATTTTGTTGAAGCTGTACAACCAAATATCAAATATTTAGGCATTTTTGTTTTATTTTTATTCCTTACATTTGCTCATTTAAAATCAGGGTTAAAATACAGAAATATATAAATCACTGTAAGAATGACAGCTACAAGTACAGGTTGGTACAGGTATCCTCTGGTAGACACTCATATATCACAAATTAAGGTTAACATCGGTGAAATAGTTTTTCAAAATTATAAATAAACATAAAATTACATACAAAACCAGATACTTGACCTACTTCATAATTGCTTTTGTTGAAATTTATGGCCAAACGTGGTGGCTCATACCTGTAATTCCAGCACTTTGGAAGGCTGTGGCGGGAGGATAACTTGAGCCCAGGAGTTAAAGGTTGCGGTGAGCTATGATCATGCCACTTTACTCCAGCTTGGGCAACAGAGCAAGACCATGTCTCTAAAAAAAAAAAAAAAAAAACAAAAAAACAAAACAAAACAAAAAAACCCACAACAACAAAGAAAGAAAATAAAACAAATTCAGGGTATTAAAATTTTGCTGAATTACATTAAGTTTTAGTGTAACAGGGAATCAGGTTCTAGACTGACATAACTTATAGACAGAGTTTTCACCTACATGAATATGTGATGGGACATTCAAAAGGCATTCAAAGTCAATATTCAGCATTTTCCCTAGGCTTGCATGTAATCTATCACTTCTTACCTCTAACCAAATTCCAAAAGCTCTCTCATTATTATGACAATCAGAAGTACTCATAATGCTTTCCAAAATTCCCGCTAAAGGTGTCACTGATTTTATTGAGAAGCACACTGGACTAACTGCAAGTCATAGATTTTATGGACTATTTTATTGAAAGTATCCATTGTTTTAATATATTATCACCTCTTTTTTTCTTAGTTGATAAGTGTCTCTGTTGGAAAATCAATTCCGAATTTCCTTTGGAATGCATGTCATACTACTCATTCCATATAAATTATTTGGGTTTCTGTTTCATATAATACATTGAACTGGGTGCAGGGAAAGACATCTGACACAGAAGGCCAAAACGTGCTGAATAAAATATTTAAAATGTCTTTAAAATGAGGAGTTATTGCTCAATGGATATAAAGCCTCATCAGTTTTGCTGGAGGAATAATTTCTAGAAATCTAGTGTAAAACATAGTGCCTACAGTTAACAATATAGTATTGTGAATATCAAAGTTTGTTAAGAGGGTGGATCTTATTTTATGTGTTCTTGCCATGCACACACATGGACACATATACAACAAAAAAGGGGGGGGGCACAAGAAAACTTTAGGATATGTTAAATATGTCTATCGGTTTAAATATGATGATGGTATCACGGTGCTGCCTATGTTCAAACTCATGAAATTGCACACATTAAATATGTGCAGTTCTTTGTGTATCAATTATACTTCAGTGAAGCTGCTTAAAAAATAAAATAAAATGTGTAACTGTGACTGAGCTGGTGGGAAGAGACAGATTTGAGACCAGAAACTGTGAGATAGTGTTAATGCTGAGAGGTAAGCAGGTGTTTTCCCTTAAAATTAAGCTTTAAATTTTAATGAGCTCTTCCAAGAGGAAAGCAAACACTGAGATCTGTAAAAGATGGGGGAAGTTTTAAATTGAAGACTCTCTTTAAAAGGCCAAAATATCCCTCAAAGAAAACATCCTCAGGTGTTGAGCTACAAAATAAAATCCAATTTGAAGAGAGATATTATGGGGGTATTGAACTAGCAGCCTTAGTTATGTAGAAATGCAAAAAAGAAAAGAAAAGAAAAATATTCTCCTACAAATTCCTAAGCTCAAGCCCAACCTAATGTGAGTCTGGAAACACAATCCACATTATCTGCATGGCACAAAAATCCCCCAAGCTGAAAATTTTGTTTAAAGTGGACATGATGGGTAGTGCTCCAAACAGTATGGTGGATACCTGCCTCTAGAGAAATGGTTCTCTACTTTGCCTGTACAACAAATTTATGTGGAGCTTTTCAATGTGAAAATAAGCAAAACAAAATTTAAAAACCACAACCAGCATGCATTGGTAGTGAAATTATAAAGAAAAAAAGATGATCAATACAAAATTTCCACAGAGGAGAGGAAAATAGATATAGTCATAGTTTATAAAAGGGCTTCAAAGGTACTGAAGTAGAAGGCAGGACATGTCTCCAGAGGTGGAGTTTGAACACCAGACGAAATTGAGGACTAGTTAAAAGAGGGACAGAGTGGAAGCAGCTTTTCATAAGATATGCCCCAGTATGCCATGTCAGTTTACCATTGCCATGGCAATACCCAGGCATTACTGCCCCTTTCCATTTCAGTGACCTGATAACCCTAAAGTTAGTACTCATGCCCTGAGCTGCTACTCTTTTTTTTTTTAAACAGAGTCTTGCTCTGTTGTCCAGGCAGAGTGCAGTGGCACGATCTCAGCTCACTGCAACCTCTGCCTCCCAGGTTCAAGTGGTTCTTCTGCCTCAGCCTCCTGAGTAGCTGGGACTACAGGCACGTGCCACCACGCCCGGCTAATTTTTTGTATTTTTAGTAGAGACGGGTTTTCACCGTGTTAGCCAGGATAGTCTTCATCTCCTGACCTCGTGATCTGCCTGCCTCGGCCTCCCAAAGTGCTGAGATTACAGGCGTGAGCCACTGCCTCTGGCCCCTGAGCTGCTACTCTTAGCACACTGCCTATGGGGTAGCCCTGCTCTGCAGGAGCAGTCCCAGAGCTGTACCACCACCAGAGCAGTAACACTGCTGCTTCAATAAAGCTGTTTTCTTCTACCCTACTACCAATTTGCCCTTCAATTATTTCCTGGGCAAAGCTAAGAACCCTCATGGGTTAAGCCCCACTTTTGAGCTCACCTGGCTGGCACCAGTACTAGAAACGTTCTAGTTCTTAAATTGGGTTATGTGTATATGAGTGTTGGTTTCTTCATTATTCTTTTATTATACACCAAAGTAATTCAGACAATTTTGAGTGGATAATATATTTTCATGGTTTAAAATATACTTGATATTCTGAGAATAAAACATCTACTTTAAAAACTAGTAACATATTATTAACATATGCAGGAAATCTGAAAATAGGGCAAGAGTTCTTAAATAGCAATAAAACTGATTTTATCACAAAATAAATGAAGCTTTTTTTCTCTCACCACTAATTGCACTTTGTAAAAACGATGGGACTTGTACTTACTCCTAGCAAAAGACTGGCAAATCCTCTTCTCCAGAACCAACTATAGAGCTGGAAAAATTGATAGAAATAACCATTTCAATGCTTTGTAAATCTTTGTAAAATGGTTTTCAACAATCTCAGAAGCACCTATGTTGGAAAAACTGATGAAATTTGCATAAGAACAGTAAGAATCTGTGCTGTTCTGGTCCACTCTTGAGTCCAGTTGAAATAAGAATTCTGCCAAGACAGGGCAGTTTCTAAGGAACAGCATGTTCTTTTCTGTGATAGACAAGGTGGAAATAATGTTTCCCAAGGCAAGGGAGGAGGGAAGGCCCAATGGCTCTAGTATTGAGGTTACTATAGTATGTGGGATACAACGTATTCCTGGCTGAAGCCATGTGCATGTGAAGTGAAGGCCAGAGAGGGCCACCACATAATCCTGGACAAACCTGAGGCTGCACATCAGATATCAAGAAAGGCTCCATGGAAAATAAAAGATGAGGCAGGCTTGCAAATCATCTGAACTTTGAATGTGCTCCGCTACCCTTGTACAGATTCATTTGCAGAAGACCAAAGGGTTACTGTCTCAAGGTTGTCACATACAAGCTCTGTAGAATTATCGTCTGATCATTAAATGATTCAGACTCAGAGGAGACCCCTAGAAAGTCGGGTTTAAAATTATAAATGAGAATATAATTAAGTAAATAAACAAAGAAATTAATTCATTTAAAACTTAGCTGAGACAACAGCAGCCAAGTATGGCAAGGAAGACAGATTTCACAGAATTAGCTCAGGTGGGTCACTAAACAAATAGCAACAACAAAAACCTCTAGGAGTAAAATTAATAACAGATTTGCTATATTACCTAAAATGTTATTTTTCAACAAAGAATTGAAAGGCATGCAGGAAAACAGATATTGTGCCCCATAGACAGGAGAAGAAATGTCAATAGGAAACTATCTCTCAGCATACTAGAATGTTGTATTTACCAAAGACTTCAAGGCAGCAATTATCAAAATGTTACAACATTTTTAAACAGCATACTTGAATAATTAAAGGAAAATATGACAACAGTGATTCAACAAATATAAATTCTTATATTTAAGAATATAAGAATTATATCTATTACAAGTAAATTATATAAAAAGAGTAAAATGAATATTGCAAAATCAAAAAGTATAAATATTGAAATGCAAAATTAATTAGAAGACGTCAGCATTAGAATAGAGATGACAGAACATTCAATGAACCTGAGGGTAGATCAACAGAAATTATCCAATCTTAAAAACAGAGAAAAATTGTTCCAGAAACATAGAGCCTCTGATACCTGTGGTACACGTCACCTGTACAAAATATGAGTCCCCAGAGGATAGAAGAAAGAATTATGAAAACTTTCATTCCCGTAAATTATACTAATTAGATGAAATGAACAAATTCCTAGAAAGACACATGATAATAACTGACTCAAGAATAAGTAGAAAATACGAACAAACTTATAACACCTAAAGAAATTGAATCAGTGATTACAAATCTTTCCCAAAGTTAAAGTCCAAGTTGAGATGGCTTCACTGGTGAATTCTTTCAATTAAAGTTAAAATAATATCAATTTCCCATGAACTTAGGAAATAGAAGAGGAGGAAGCACTCCATAACTCATTTTCTAGATACAAAAGTCTTTAAGAAAATTTTAGCAATCCAAAGTCAGTAGTGGATTTTTTAAAAAGTATACACATTATGATCAAGTAGAATTACTAGAAAGGCAAACTTAATTTAACATCTGAAAATGAATGCATGTAATACACTATACTAGTAGAGAAAAGAATGAAAAATCACATTACCATCTCAATAGGTACAGAAAAATTATGTAACACAATTCGGCACACTTTCTTAATGAAAACAGTCAAACAGCTAGGAATAGAAGAATACTTCCTCAACCTGATAATGAGTAACTATTGAAACTCACAGCTAGCATTTTAGCTTATTGTGAAAGACGGAATGATTTCCCCTACAACTGAAACAAGAAAAGATATCTGCTTTTGACAGATCTAGTCTAAATTATACTGGAGATCCTTCCAGTAAAATAAGGCTGGAGAAATAAAGGCACCCACATAAGAAAATAAGTAGCCGGTAGTTCAAGACCATCCTGAGAAACATGGCAAAACCTGTCTCTACAAAAAATCCAGAAAAAAAGAAAATTAACCAGGCATGATGGCACACACCTGTAGTCCCAGCTGCTTGGAAGGCTGAGATAGGCTGAGCCCGGGTAGGCCAAGGCTGCAGTGAGCCATGATCATGCCACTGTATTCGAAAGAGAAAAGAAAAGAAATTAAAAGAAAATAAGTACTAAAACAGTCGAAAACAGTCTTTATTCTGTATATGGAAAATCCCAAAGTATCCCACAAAAAGTACTATGACTAATAGACAAGTTCAGTGAGGTCACAAGATAAAATAAAAATATATACATTCAATTGTATTTCTATATATTAGCAGCAGTCTTCAAATCAAAGTAATAAAACCTTTCAATTTATAATAGCATCAAAAGAATAAAATACTCAGGCATAAATTCAGCATGAACATTTCAGATTCGTGGACTGGAAGACTCAACATTGTCAGAAGGCAATTTTGCCCAAGTTGATCTATAAATTAAACAAAATATCCAATTCACAGCAGCAGGCATCTTTGTAGAAACTGACAAGCTGAAACTAATGCATAGAACCTACAGCACCAGGTAACCTAGCATACAGCAAACACTACAGTTAGCTGGCATTATTATCCTTGGAGAATTAGTCTACCTTAGCCAATCACCAGAAGCATGTTTTGGGACCTATAGGTCTCGTTATAAAGAGCCAACTTTTAGCTAGATAATGGTAGGCCTTTTCCTCTAATCAACTGTTCCTCAGAATTGGACTAGCTCCAGAAATAATTTTCAAGTACCTATGACCTAATGCTAGCTCACCGAATAATCATTTGAAGTTAACTTATGTGTCAACAAACAGGGTGTGCAGAAAATAATCACATTCTATAGACATTAATTTTTATGTGACTCCACATTCAACACGTACAATAAAACTGATATTTAAAATAGACAAGAAGGAACGAACCATCAAAGACCTGTGATATAAGTCATCCCTATAAAGCCCTTTTGGTGTCTTAAGAATGCTTATTAATAGCTGGATTGATTCATACACTTTATTCATTTTATCTTTTTGCATTTAGTAGTGGTGGTAAAGGAGGTGGTATTTTCACACTTAAATTCAATTATTTCTGTAGCTTAAGAAGGTGTAAGATGAATAGTAACTTTGATGATTAATGTGGTATTTGGCAAAATCTATTGTGATATTTAAAGATTACCCTGATTAGAGGAAGACTGAGAAGCTAATTGTGTTCTATGTTGTCAAGTTCCTGTGCTTTTGATATTTTGTAGCTTCTGGTTTGCAAATGTTGTGGAAGATAATAAAGCCCTAAGTAAATGATTATCAAAAAGTTCTGTTACATTCTTTTTCAAACAATCTATTAACTGTCCCAACATTTTGTACTGACTAAATTTTTTTTATTGCTGTTTTGTGATGTTGCTTTTATTATACACTGAAATCTGTTTCTAAGATATATATATATATATATAAATTAGAAACATATCTATATATATATATATCTCTCTCTTTTTCCATCTGTTTTTAGAAAACATTGTATTTAAAGATTTATAGCATTTGAAAAAATTACCTGATAGGGTGAACAGCCTCCATTCATACTATTCATTTAAAAATGGTTAGTCTTATATACGTATTCTTTCAGTTGAAGTTGAGGGTCATTTATTTGAGTTTCAAAAAAAATTTTTAACCTAAGAGTGTGGATGATGATTAAATTTTTGTTGGAAGAAACTGTCATCTTTACAATAGCCAGTCTTACCATACATTATGTGGAAGATGTTTTTACTTACCTTTGTCTTCATGTAGTTTTCTTTACATAGGTCTTTTCAATTTCTTATTAAGCATACATTTCATAATTTTTGCTTCTAAATTATTATTTTTCATTTTAGTTTTCATTTGGTAATTGCTAATTGTTAATTTTAATTGGTTATTTCTCAGTACAGGGAAAGTATTGATATATTTTATTACATGAGGCCTCATTACTGTATTCTCTTATTATGCTAATAAATGCTATAGTATAGGGGTTCAGAAGATAGATTCTAGGGCCATATTTCCTGGATTTAAATCCTAGTTTCATTATCAACTAGCTGTGTGACATTAAACTAGTCACTACCATCATTAGTGCCCCGTTTCCTTATTTGTAATATAGCAATGATAATAATTGTATTTCCTTCATAGTTTTGTTGTGAGGTTAAATTATTTTATGTGAAGTTTTCAGAATGCATATTTTTTTAACTTTTTTATTTTTATTTTTTATTATTATAATTTAAGTTCTAGGGTACATGTGCACAACGTGCAGGTTTGTAACATATGTATACATGTGCCATGTTGGTGTGCCGCACCCATTAACTCGTCATTTACATTAGGAATATCTCCTAATCCTATCCGTCCCCCCTCCCCCCACTCCACGACAGGGCCCGGTGTATGATGTTCCCCACCCTGTGTCCAAGTGTTCTCATTGTCTTTTTAAAGATTTGCTCAACAATGTATTCTACATAAGGCAGCTGCTTTATGATATGATTATGTATGAAAGTAAGAAAATAGAAACTCTTGCCTAGTTTTCATACTCATAATTTGTATGCATTGATAATACATTTTTTCCCCAATTTCAAGAGTCTTCATGTAGTCAGATCTAAAAGTTTTGCTGCTCTGCCAACTTTGGTGACATATATGGTGGGTGAAAAAATATTGTATCTTATTATACTCAAATGGAAACTTAATTAGATATTTCTTTCTGTATGAATGGATATAAAAATTCTGGCTTTACAAAGAAAGGCAATTTGTCTCTCAGTGAGCTTGGAGTTTTTATAAATTTGTATGAGCTCAAAATTTTTAAATGTTATCCTGGGTCCTACTGAATTAAAAAACTACAGTTTCTGACTACAACAGCTGTCTCTGGTTAAACCCCTACGTCATTACTAAGATTTAGATATGAGCCACTTCCAGTTTCTTTTGAATTAATACATCTAATCATTATTTTATTTTCTAAAGAAATGAGAGTTTCCCTTTTAAATATGAACTTATTCTCTGATTTTTAAAATTTCACACTGAAGAAATGTGTGTTCTCTTCAGGATGAGAAAGATAATCATGACTGTGTTAGTAAAACACAGAAAAAAGGAAGGAAAAGATTTCTAATTTATATGGAAAGGTTATTTATATTACATTACTATTCCATCATATTCAACCTATCCTGCCATTTGGGTAAGTTACTAGTGTAAGAAGCAGGTTAGACAATCCATGATGTACATTAACTCTTAAGCACATGGAATTATACAGTGGCATTTTGCTATGACAGGATATCATTTTATACGTTTGTTTTGCAGGTGGCTTTTCGGGGATATATTCCTCATTTTTTTCTAAAAATTAAGTTGAGGAAAAGGTCAAATTTTCCAGTTCTTATTTTTCAATACTATCTATTTAAATTAAATATAGCAAATCTATAATTGCCTGGTAAATAAGCCTCATGGAATTTCTCTCTCCTTCCTTCTTTCCACCTGTCTGTCCTGGATTCCTTCTTCTACTTATTTTGTTCTTTCTTACTCTTTTTATACAAAAGTACTATTTGTTTTTTCTTTTGTTTCTATATAACATGCAAGATTTTGATATTCAGTGCATGAAATTTTATGACTGTCCACATTTTTCAACATGAACAAATGTGTGTTTGAGAAAAAACACATAGGAATTGATATCCAAATAATCAAATTGTTTTTTCTAATACATCATTATCTTTCTTCTTCAAAAGACTGCTTATGTATTAAAAGATATCTACATATATACATTTATCTACATATAATTATATATACATACTTACATATTATATGGGTATACACGCATATATATATACACATGTATACATATATAATTTATTATGATAAAAATCCCTCTCCTTTTATTTTGGTTTGTAACTTATAAAGTAATTGCACATATGTACTTTAGTCCTACTTTACAATGGTAAGACTGCAGAGTAGTCTTTTACTAAGGCAGGTATCATTAACCCTTGCTTTCATGCTAAGAAACTAATTCTCAAAGAGGTCATGTGGCATGTCAAAGTCCATAGAGCTAGAACACATATTATCTATCCTCAAATCCAGTGTCCTTTCTCCAGCAGTAGTATTTCCCCTTATAGTGTACTGAACATCAGTAGGTATGAAAAAGCTGGGTGAAATATTTAAATGTTTTCTTTTCTGTAGAACTACTCAAGGACTTTAATATGTTAACAGGTTTTGTAAATCTTCAATAAGGGGAATGTAGTACAATATTTTCCATATTTTACCTACTACAGAAATGTTTTTTTTTCTGTGCCACTTCTAATAACATTTCCAACAAGAGTGTTTTCACCATAGTTTAGTAAACATTGCATGAGGCAACACTATCACTACAATAATATCTTTCAAGTGTATGATACTTCATATTTTGAAAATAACTTTTATACTACATTCTGTCTTTTAAAATGTTCTGTGGTCATTTCAACCCTATTATGAAGAGAGAGATGATTTAGATTTGGGGCATGTTAAAAACAATTTATTTTTTTCTAAGATTGGCTGGATATTTTTCTTGATGATTTATGTTTGGAATAACTTTTCCATCAACTTCACTGTGGAATGCAGGAAACAATGAACAATATGCATTCCCATTAGCATTCTTCATTTCTGATTGTAATTATTATTAGTTATGTAATTATTAGTTATTTTACATAATAAAAATAAAATTGCATTACATAACTGTATTGCATAAAATTGTACATGTTTTGACATTTTTGGTATCATTCTTCATGTATAATTGGGAAAAGATAAACTGTACATAGTTACAATATAACATTTTGATAGATTTTGACATAGGAATACACCCATGGAACCATCATCACAATCAAGACAATGAACGTGTCTACCATCCACAAAAGCTTCCACTTAACTATTTGTAATTTCTACCTCCAGCCAAACCTCCAACTCCTGTCACCAGGAAACTGCTAATTTACTTCCTGTCAATATACATTAATTTGCCTTTCTAGAATTTTATATAAATGGAAAAAAATTTTGGTCTAGTTATTTTCAATCAGCATTATTTTGAAATTCATTTGTACTTTTTTTTGTATATATAGCTCATCACTTTTTATTGCTCAGTAGCATTCTATTGTATGTATGTACCACAATTTATCAATTCATTGTTCATAGACATTTGGATTACGTGTAGTTTTGGGCCATTACAATTAAAGCCACAAAAAAAAAAAATCCACAATTTGTTATCTGGACGTATGTTTTCATTTCTCTGGTGTAAATACCTAGGAGTGGAAGTATGCTTAAAATTATAAGAAACTGTGAAACTGTTTTCCAGAGGCTGTGCTATTTTAAACCCCTGCTAGGAGTCTTCCCAGTCTTCTACATCTTCAACAATACTTGATATAGTGAATGTTTCTAAATTTAGCCATTCAAGTAAGTCTGTAGAGTTAATTGTGGTTTTATTTTGCATTTCCCTGATGACTAGTTTATGTACTTATTTGCCATCTGTACATGCATTTCAGTTAATTTTCTGTTCAAAATATTTGCTGCCCCCTTTTAAATGAGGTGTTTGTTTTCTTTTTGAGTCATCATAGTTCTTTATATATTCTAGATGCAAGTCCTTTGTTCATATATATAACCCATATATATTTATTATATATGTATATAATATATGTATATGTATATACATATACGTATATAATATATATGTATAATATATGTATATAATATATAATATATGTATATATGTATATAATATACACACATATATAATATGTTCTCTCATTCTGTGGCTTGTTTTTCTATTTTTAATAGAGTCCTCTAAGGAGTAATCATGGTTAATTGTGAAATCAAAATTATTGAGTTTTTTCTTTTGTACTTAATTTGTGTTATAACTAAGAAACTCGAGATTACTAAGATATTCTCCTATGTTTATCTATAGAAATCTTACAGTTTTAACTCTTAATTTTACGTTTATAATCAATTTGTGGATTTGGGTTATTTCATTTACCCTCTGTTCCTTTGATTTTCTCACTTCCCTTGTAATATTAGTCTTTTTGTTACTGATTTCTAAAAACATTAAGGATGTTAACATTTTTGTCATGCATTACAAATGAAATACCATATTTTCCCATTTATTTTACTGTAATATTTTGTTTTTTGGTTGTACAGAATTTATGTATTGAAATATAATCATATTTTTTAAACAAATGTCCTGGAATTTTGGGATGGTGTTAAATCTATAGATCAAATTGGGGGGATTAATATTTTAAACAATAATTGAGTCTTCCAATCCATGAAGATTATACTTTTTAGCTCATTAAGCTCTTCTAAATATTTCTCTTTATACTGTTATATAGTTTTCTATGTACAGTTCCTGCAAATATATTGTCAAATTTATCACTGTCATATTTTTATTCTATTGTAATTAGCATTTTTTCAATTTCTGATTATTCATTGCTAATGTATAGAAATAATTTTTTGTAGATCTTTTATCATGCAGTTTGCTTAACTCTCTTATTTTTTGCATTTTTGTAGATTCTTTAGGATTTTATATGTAGTTAAACACGTGTGACAAATATACTGTTTTACTTCTTTCTTCTCAATATGCATGCGTTTTTTTTTTTTTTTTTATGCCTTGTTTCACTGACTAGAACTTCCAGTGCAATATGAACTGAGGTGGTGAGACTGCACATTCTTTGTTAGGTGATCTTAGGAGAAAGGCATTCAATATTTCATAATTAAGTGTGCTGTTAGCTGTAGGGTTTTCCGTCGAAGTACTGTGTAAGATCAGAGAAGTTCCCATCTACTCCTATTTCACTGAGAATTTTTGTCATGAGTAGGTGATGATTTTTGTCAAGTATTTTTTTCTGCATCTATTGAGAAGACCATTTTTTCTTCTTTTTAAATCTCTTTTTTAAATTTGTTACATTGATTTACAAATGTTAAATTAATCTTGCAATTCTGTGATAAGCCCAACTTCATCATGATGTATTCTTCCTTTTATGTGTTTATGGATATAACTTGCTAAAAATTTGTTGGTAAATTTTGTGTTGACATTTGTGAGAAATATTGTTTTGTGCTATTTCTCACATAATGTGTACAATTCGGGTATCAAAGTAATACTGACTTCATATAATACGTTGGGAAATGTTTCTTCTTATTCAATCTTCAGGAAAATTATATGTAAAATTGGTACGATTTCTTCTTTAAATGTTTGGCAGATGTGCTAATGGAGCAAGTTTTTCCCACGATTTTTCAGTTGTCTGTAAATTAAATTACACACTTCTAAATAACCCATGGATCAGAGAGGAAATGGTAAAATAATTATAAATCATTTTTAACTGAATAAAAATGAAAATGTGAAATATTTAAATTTACAGGATGCAGCTAAAGGAAGATAGAGGGAAATTTGTAGCAGAAAGGTCTCAAATTGATGACTCCAGTTTCCACTTTAAATAACTCAAAAAGAACAACAAATTTATTAAATAGGAAAAAGTATTGTATTATAACATTCACCCAAATTTTCCAAGTGTGAATGTTTTACCATACTTAGTTACTGAATCTCTCTCGTCTCCTTCTTTCTAGACATTTCAGGGCAAATTGACTACATGATGTCTCTTTAACACTAAATGCTTCAGTAGTAACTCCTTCCAACCTCCATAACAAAGACATTGTCTTACAAAACCAGAGTGCAATGATAAAATTCTGAAAATTACGCTAACCTTATTCAGTTGTTGTCCTTGTCCTCCTACTATCCAGGACCCTATACAAGATTATGAATAACATTTAGTTGTATTACATGCTTCTTTAGTATCCTTTAACATGGAATAATCATTTGGGATAGTTTTCTCATTTTTTGTAAAGGCAGAAACTTAAGCTCAGCAGAGAGGTGACATGACTTGCCCAAGATCACAATCGAGTAGTGCTAGGGCCAAAGTTAAATTATCATTTGACCCATCTTCAAGTGCTATTTTTCTGTGAAAATATATCCCTTTGTTCTATTGTTGTGTCTGTGTGTATCTGTGTATGTATGTGTGCCTGCATGCATGTGTTTGTTCCATAAGTTTCTCACCTACATGACCAATAGAAGCTGTTGTATCTTATCACATCACCTAATTCTATGTAGTAAAGATCATCACCCAACAGTCCACATTTGACTATAAGTTAACAAAGTGACCTGCATGCTTGCAATTGCAATATGAACAAAATTCACTTCGAATTCTTTTCATATGTTGGCTGATGACAGCTAGCTTCCAATTATTTGATTATAATGAGTTTTTAGAGGAAAATATCTAAGATAAAATAACTTTATGTTTGTCCAAACAAATGGAATGATACGACTCTGCATCTGTTGTCTTCCTACCTGATTTAAACAAAATTATCCATTGTCAAAGAAAACCGCTATTTGTTTTAAACTTGCATGAATGTGAAATTGTTCTTGTGAGTTTTAAGCAATGTGATTTAATTGACATTTCAGGTGTTTTTTCAGATGAACTTCACTTTTCTATTGTTGAAATGAGGATTTTTTTTTCCACATCCAAGTAATGACATGGGCAAAATATATTTGAAATCAAGTAGTCATAAGGAATTTATTATTGACGGTTGAAAAAAGTTCTTAAAAGGTTCAATTCATTCTCCCACACAAACATATAAACCCACCCAAATAAACTTTCTTGCAGCTCAAGTAAGTTCTACAATGGAGAAGTAAGCCTCTTAACAAGATTGAATTTGCTACCGTGCATGTTACAAGCTGAACAAACAGAGATTGGGAAAGGCTCTGTTCATTCATGTGCCTCCTTTAAAAAACAAATACCAGTTTAATATAAATGGAAATGAGGGCAACATTAGTATGAACACAAATCTTGATCTGTTGTAACCTAATAATGAAAACCATACTTTTTCAAAGCTGGATAAATGGATAACGTCATATATTTTAGAATTTGAATCATCACTGTTTCTATTAAGATTTTCTCCCTTTCTGAGTTTTGCTTTACATGTTGGGATGACTATACACTCTAGCACTGAATGTCTTGAATGCTGGGGTGCACAACTGAAGTAGAATGATTAGAAATAATAACGTAAGAATGTACAAAGATTACAAAAGAAACCTGAAGACCAGGGTTGTAAAATTCTGTCTTTATAACCTTTGTATTA
Source organism: Pongo pygmaeus (assembly GCF_028885625.2). Taxonomy (NCBI): domain Eukaryota; kingdom Metazoa; phylum Chordata; class Mammalia; order Primates; family Hominidae; genus Pongo; species Pongo pygmaeus. The sequence continues at coordinate 130,923,074 of NC_072396.2, read as the reverse complement.
TCAGAACGCCATAGCTAATAGTCATACTCAAACATTTGTCCTGATTCAAAGGTATGATCATAGCAGCATTATTATAGAAGTTTTATTTTGCAAACATGCAGGACTGAAATGCTTCCTTTAATTTGGGAGATGATAATTTCTGAAGAGTACAGGAACATGGTTTGTTTCTAATTCCCAAAGGAAGGACTTCATGTCATTCTGTGTCTTGCTAAAAGTTTTAAAAATATAAATCAAAAGTAACTAACTTATCTGATTTGAAAAACGTGAAACTTCCATTCCTTAAACACACTTTCTTTTTATAAGCTATAAATAACTTACATTAAGATGCTATTTAATGGTCATTATCAAAAAGATGAAATATATTAAGTGTTGTGGAAGATGTGGAGAAAAGGCAACCCTTGTACACTGTTGGTGGGAATGTAAATTGGTACAGTCATTATGGAAAACAGTATGGTAGTTCCTTAAAATCTGAAATAGAACTGCCATATGATCCAACAATCCAAATTCTGGGCATATATCCAAAGGAAATGAAATCAGTATCTTGAAGACATATCAGTATCTTGAAGCGATATCTGCACTGTCATGTTCATTGCAGCATTATTCACAATAGCCAAGGTATAGAATTAACCTCAGTGTCCATCAATGGATAAACTGATAAAGAAAATGTGGTATATATATACACAGTGGAATACTATTCAGCATTTAAAAAATAGAAAATGCTGTTATTTTTGAAAACATGGATAAACCTGAGGGACATTATATTGAGTGAAATAAGCCAGGCACAGAAAGGCAAAGACTGCATGATCTCACTTATGTGTTAAATCTAACAAAGTCAAATTTGTGGAAGTAGAGAGTAGAATGTTAATTATCAGAGATTATGTGGGGAGGGGTAGGGAATGCGGTGATGTTGGGCTACGCTGTGTAAGCCTAAGCTAATGTGTGTATTTGTTTGTGTCTTAGTCTTACCAAAAAGTTTTAAAATGTAAAAAAAAAAAAAAAAAAAGAAAAAAGAAAAAAGCTTATAGGCCGGGCGCGGTGGCTTAAGCCTGTAATCCCAGCATTTTGGGAGGCCGAGGCGGGCAGATCACGAGGTCAGGAGATTGAGACCATCCTGGCTAACACGGTGAAACCCTGTCTCTACTAAAAATACAAAAAATTAGCCAGGTGTAGTGGCAGGCGCCTGTGGTCCCAGCTGCTCCGGAGGTAGGCTGAGGCAGGAGAATGGCGTGAACCTGGGAGGCGGAGCTTGCAGTGAGCCGAGATCGCGCCACTGCACTCCAGCCTGGGCAAGAGAGCGAGACTCCATCTCAAAAAAAAAAAGAAGAAAAGAAAAAAGAAAAAAAGATAAAAGCTTATAGAATTAGGTTGTAAAAAAAAGAAATACTGTTGCACAGTTGTGCAACGTGTTCATGTTTTAAGCTAAGTGCTACCACAAAAGAGTCAAAAAGTTAAAAAAATAAGAGTTTATAAAGTAAAAAAAGTTACAATAAGCTAAGGTTAATTTATTATTGAAGAAACAAAAAGTGTTTTCTATAAATTTACTGTAGCCTGAGTGTATAGTGTTTATAAAGTCTATGGTAGTGTACTGTAATGTCCTAAGCCTTCACATTCATTCACCTCTCACTCACTGACTCACCCAGAGCAACTTCTAGTCCTGTAAGCTTCATGCATGGTAAGTCCCTTACACAGGTGTACCCCCCCTTTTTTTTTGGTCTCTTATACTATATTTTACTGTACTTTTTTATGTTTAGATACAAAAATACTTAGCTACTTAGCATTGTGTTCAGTTGCCTACAGTATTCATTGCAGTATCATGTTGCACATATTTGTAGGTTAAGAACAATAGACTATTCCATACAGCCTAGGTGTATAGCAGGCTATTCCATCTAGGTCGGCGTAAGTACATTCTATGTTGTTCATCCAACAATGAAATTGTCTAAGGAAGTATTTCTTGGAATATATCCCCGTTGTTAAGCAATGCATGACTATCATTTAGTCAGTATCTTTTTTTTTTTTTCTGAGAGAGAGAGAGAGAGAGACGAGGTCTTGCTATGTTGCCCGGGCTGATCTGAACAAACACTTGGGCTCAAGCAATCTTCCCTTTTCAGCCTCCCAAGTAGCTGAAACAGCAGGCATGTACCGGTAATTTGGCCAGTACTCTTGGGTTCAAGTAGGCTATCCACAAAATCAGCCCATGGAGAAATGATCTCAATACGGTTTATCTGAGGAAAGAGTTTTGGCAAATTCACTGTCCATGTATTTACTCCGAACTTTATTATAATTTTGCCAGTTGATTGTTTTATAAAATGTATAGAATTTTTAATGTGTAAAATTGAGCCCAGAAAAATCCATAAATTGTGTTCCTCTTCTCCGGAATATTACACTCAAAGTAGTGTTTGTGTAATCAAAACACATTTCTAAATATATTCATGAAGGTGCTAAACCACTATTACTGTATTAATAACAGTTATATGATGTTTATTTTTTCAATTAAAAAATCCCCAAAATAGTTGCGAGAAAGTCATTTTTTTGAAACTGTACAGTTCTTTGAATATTTTTATTATAGTTGATTGAAAAACCGTTTATCAGAGCTTTTATGTTCTAGAGGTTTATATATTACCCTTCTGTTCCTCCTATTTCCTCCTAAACTCCTCCGCCACACTATTTATAAATATTGTTGAACACTTCAATACAAAGGACCTTGACATTTAAATAAATAATGCATCTATTTACAAGTGGTATGTGAGAATTTTTGTTTCTGACACCAAAGTGTTAACTTTTTGCAGGGTCCAACTTCTGTACTTATTTAAGTGAGTCAAATGTTAAGTTTACTCTAAAAATCTCAAGAAAGACTATTAAGAACCTCATTAATTCAGTTAGGCTGGGGATTTCTGGCTACTGTGTTGTTTATACCTAAGAAACATAATAAAACAGTTAGGATTAATTACAAATCTGCCTGATGGATCAGGATAGATGAGCTAGTATGTGATTGTCACAGCAAATACTCTGGGCTTGTCAGTGCTACTCCTTGCCCATGCCCTTATGATACAACTTGACAATTTCAAAACATTACTGAAGTTATGGAACTGTAGCATACATTTCCTAACAGGGTTTTGTAACACCCAGGTTTCCTGCTTTGCTTCAGGTATTATAATAGTGGTTCATTCTTGTGCTCCGTATTCTCTGAGATAAATTTCATCACTACAAGATGCTTTAGTAACCTGTTTCCATTAGGCTACAGAGAATTGTTTGTGCACCAATGCATTGAAACTCAATTCAGAATGTAGACTGCCTACCAAAAAACCTTAAAAGTAAAACTCAAGCCAAACCAAACACAAGATAACAAGGAATCACAATAAAGTATAAACTCTAGCCACCAGAAGTTTATTAGACATTTTCACTCAGACCCTCACATTTTAAAGGGTTAATTCATACACATCTAGATCTATGATAAGCAAATATAACTAACCTCATGACTTTTATTTTCCTAAATTGATGTTTTAGGACCAATAAGCACAAGTTATATTCTTCATAGTTTTTCCACTCATTCAGAATTATTTTCTGAAAACAAGCAAAGGACAATTAAAAAATTATGCAAGAGTCAATTGTAGAGAACCCTTAAAATGTATTTTAATAGAGAACCCCTAAAATTGACTTAGGGATTCTCTATCATGTTGACAGTTTTGTTCTTCCTTTAACTTTCTTTCAGAAATTCCTTGCCCCAAATCTCAATTTTCCTCAGTCCACCATACCCCTTCCCTAATGACAAACCAGACTCCCATTATCAGATTCTAGGTGGTTCTGAGATTCCTTGTCCTTCCTATACCCTTAGTTGTGCACCCTAAACCTATAACGGCAAGTTTACTATCTTACCTGAATTGGGAATAATTGAAAGAGCGTAAAGATTTAGCTCCACCAAAATTAGCTTTCAAGACAAATTAAAAAAAAACAAAGAACACACAATCCTAACACTCTAAGACAGCAACTGTTTTCGTTAAGGCTGATCGTCTTTCACAGAGCACATTTTCACATCATTGCTCTCAGAGATTATATATCAGTTTATGTTCTATTATTTTCCCTTACAATTATGTCATGATTATTTGCATACTTTCACAGTCTTGATGATTAGTATTTTAATGTACTATCTTTTTTGATATGCTGACATACCAAAATGTATTAAATCCTTTTATGAAAGTTGCACAATTAAATTATTTCCAGTATTTTCCTCTATGGATATTATTTCAATGCATGTTTTACTGCACATTTTTTGTTTTCTACTGTTAAATTATTTTCTTAAGAGAAATACCTAGCAGTGGAGTTACTGGGCCAAAACATGTATATACTTTTTGGTGTATGGTTCATATTGCCATATTGCTTTTTAAAAGGGTTCTTGCAATTTATATTACCACTTGAGTTGAAATATATTAACACCTTACCATTAGTGGCTATTATTATTATAAATATGTTTGTGCCTTCATAAAAATATCAAAGTGAGTCCAGTTTGACTATACTTTGTGAGAATTCACATTTTCCAACATGTTCAATTACTAATTTTCCATTATGATACATATCTCTTCAAATTCTTTTCCATTTTTCTATTGAGATCTTGATATTTTTTCTATAAATTTGAATAGATTCTTTATATATTATGGATGCAAATCTTGTGTTATAAGAAGCGCAAATACTTTTCACAATTTCTAGTTTAGTTTTATATAAGTCTTATTTTATTAAAAATTTAATTTTTATATTCAAATATGACAATTTTATGCTTTTAAATTTCTATTGCTTCAAAGATAAAATGTTTCTGCACAAATAGGATACATTTTCTAATTCATTTTGTTTGATTTTCTGTAATTTGATGAACTGTTTCTATTCCATGTGTGTTATTGCAACTATAAGGAATATATAGGTTATATGGCTGCCTACTAGTAATTCTAATAGTTCTTATAGTTCACAGCTTTTACAATTGCATAAACTTGGTTTCAGATCCGTGTTCTGTTACAACAAACTGTGCCGTGTTGGCTAGGTTATTTAATCTCACTCACCTACTTGTCTATAAATTTTGGACATATAATATTTGATTTGCAAGATCATTGAGAGGACTGAGAATTATGTAAATAAAGTTTCTGACAAAAAAGATACTCAGGAAATGGTTGTTTTTATTATGAGATGCATCATGCTATTTGAAAACTGTTATATTTATGGGCTTTATGTTTTGCATATCTGTATTTCTGTGTCTATACTGGAAAAAATTTATTTTGTTTTAAATTTTCCACACTCTCTCCATTGTACTATTATTTTAAAAATGTCATTTTACAATAATTTTAGATTTTCAGAAAAATCACAAAGATGGTACAGAGAGTTCCCATACAGCACATCTAATTACCTTTATTAGCATCATCTAACATTTGTAGGCTCATTTGTCACAATTAATGAACCAATATTGATACATTATTATTAACTAATGTCCGTATTTTCTTTAGATGTCCTTAGTTTTTACCTAATGTCCTTTAGTCCTCCATAACTCTAATTAATTTTTATTACTGTGTATATGTATATGGTCACTATATATATACATAGAAATTTATATGTTTTTTATTACAGAAAATTTTATATATGCTATTTTAGTCATTTTTAGTGGCACTAATCCCATTCACAATGCTGTATTACCATCACCATTATCTATTTCCAAAACATTTTCATCCCAAACAGAAATTCTGTAACCACTAAGCAATAATTTCCCATTCCTTTCTTCACTCAGCTTCTGGTAAACCACTAATCTACTTCCTATCTCTATGAATTTGCCTATTCTAGATATTTCATATAACTGGAATCATAAAATATTTGTCTCTTTATATCTGGCTTCTTTCCTTAGCACATATTTTCAAGGTCCATCCATGTTGTCGCACATATCAGAATGCCATTCCTTTTGGTGACTGAATAATATAACATTGTATGTATATACCAGCTTATGTTTCTTCATTGATGTGTTGATGTACTCTTGCGTTCTTTACAATGTGTGGCTATTGTGAATAATACTGCAATAAACATTGGTATACAAATATCTCTTTGAGTCATTATGATTTTAATGGGTATATACCAATGAATGAAAATGCTGGATCATGTAGTCATTCTATCTTTAGTTTTTTTAAAAAAATGCCAAACTGTTCTGTACAGCAGCAGCACCATTCTACCTTCCCACCAGCAATATATGAGAATTTTAATTTATCTGCATCCCCACCAACACCTGGTTTTTTTCATTATAATCATGCTAGTGCATATGAATGGATATATCCTCATGGATTTGGTTTGCATTTTCCTAATGACTAATGATGGTGAGTATCTTTTCATGTGCTTAGTGATTATTTGTATATATTATTTAGAAAGAGTTCTATTTAAGTCCTTTGCCCATTTTTAAGTTCAGTTCCTGCTTTTTGTTGTTGTTGTGTTGTAGTTCTTTCTACATTGTGGATATTGAACACTTATAAGATATATGGTTTGCAAATATTTTCTCCCATTCTCTCTCTCTCTTTTTTTTTTTTTTTTTTGTTTTTTTGAGACAGCGTCTCACTCTGTTGCCCAGGCTGGAGTGCAGTGGTGCGATCTCAGCTCACTGTAACCTCCGACTCCCGGGTTCAAGTGATCCTCCTGCCTCAGCCTCCTGAGTAGCTGGGACTGCAGGTGCGCACCACCATGCCCGGCTAATTTTTGTATTTTTAGTAGAGACGGGGTTTCACCATATTGGCCAGGCCGGTCTCGAACTCCTGACCTTGTGATCCGCCCACCTCAGCCTCCCAAAGTACTGGGATTAAAGGCATGAGCCACTGGGCCCGGCCCATTTTCTCATTCTTTAAGTTTTTTTACTTCCTTGATAAAGTCCTTTAAGACAAAAATGTTTTTAATTTTGCTGGATTCTAACATATTTATTTTTTATTTCTCATGCTTTTGGTGTCATATCTAAGAATATATTGCCAAATCCAAAATCATGAAAATCTAAGAGTATTATGATTTTAGTTCCTATATTTAAGATGTTTATGCACTTTCATTTAAGGATTGTATATATTGTGAGGTAGTAGTCCAACTTAAATCTGTTGTGTGTGGATATTCAGTTGTCTCAGAAATATTTATTAAAGAAACCATATCTCCCTATTGAATGTGCTTGACATGCTTGTAAAAAGTCAACTGGCCATGAACTTATGGATTTATTTCTGGAATCTCAATTCTATTACATTGGTCTATATGTACATCCTTATGTAAGTATTGTCTTTATTACAATAGTTTTATAGAATGTTTTGAAATTGTGAGGTGTTAATCCTCCAACTTTTCTTTTTTAAAAGTTAGTTTTTCAAGTTAGGGCCCCTTGCAATTCCATATGAATTTCAGAATTTTCAGCTTTTCCAATTCTGTAGAAAAAAGGCTTCTGGAATTTTGATGGACATGTACTGAATCTCTAGAATACTTTGTGTAGTACTGACAGCTTAGCAATATCAAGTCTTATACATGAACACAGGATGTCTTTTAATTTATTCAATTCTTCAATTTCTTTCAGCCAAGTTTTGTAGTTACAGTGTATAACTAATTTCTCCAAGTTTTGTAGTTTACAGTGTATAACTCACTTCTCACCATGGTTTTATTTATTCCTTGGTATTTTATTCTTCTAGATGCTGTTGAAAGTGGAATTGCTTTCTGAGTTTCCTTTCCAGATGGCTCATTGCTGGTGTATTTTTTAAAAAATGATGTTAAAGTGTTTATCCTGTTTCCTGTAACACTCATGAATTCATTTATTAGCCTTCATATCTTTCTTGTGGATTTTGGGGGATTTTCTGTATATATGACCATAAATAGGACCGTATCATGTGTGAGATTATATAGTTATAATTCCTCTTTTATAACTTGGATGCCTTTTATTTCTTTTTATGGTCCTGGCTACAACTTACAGTACAATGTTGAATAGCAATGGTGAAACAAGCATCCTTGTCTTATTTCTGATCTTAAAGGGAATGTTTTCATTCTTTTACTACGGAGTATGTTCTTAGCAGTGGATTTTTCATAAATGCACTTTATCAATTTGGGGAAGTTCCCTTCTATTCTTATTTTTTTCTGAGTGTTTTTACCATGAAAAGGTGTTTGCTATGTCAAATGTCTTTTCTGCATCAGTTGAGATAATGATTTTTGTTGTTGTTATTATTCTATCAAAGTAATATACTAATACTATGTTGATTGATTTCTTATGTTGAACCACCCTCACATTCCTGGAATAAGTATCACTTTGTCATGGTAAATAAGGTTTTTAATGTGAGGTTGGATTGGGTCTGTTAGTATAATGTTGAGGGTTTTTGCATGAATATTAATAATAAATTTTTATAATTTTATTTTCTTGTGATGTCTTTAGCTTTTGTATCAGAATAATGCTGGTCTTATAGAATGAGTTAAAAAGTGTTCATCTTATTCAATTTCTTGGAATAGCTTAAGATGGACTGATATTACTTCTTGTTTAAGTATTTGGAATAATTCACCAGAAAAGCCACCTGGCCTAGGATCTTATTCAGTAGGAAGTATTTGATTACTGATTCAGTCTCATATTTGTTATAGGTTTGTTGAGATTTTTCTATTTGAAATTAAGTCAATTTTAGTAATTAGTGTGTTTCTAGGACTTCGTTAATTTCACATAAAGTATGTAATTTGTTGGTATACAATTGTTCATAGTATTCTAGGATATATTTTCTCTTTCTGTAAGGATGGTAGTAATGTCCCCACTTTTTTGTGATTTTAGTTATTTGAGTCTTCTCTTTTTTCCTGTCATTCTATTTATCTATTTTTATTTATAATACTGTTAATTAATATTATACTGATTATATTTTAAAATATTAATTATGAAAATTTTAATTATTTTTCCTTCTGCTAGCTTTGGATTTAGTTTTGTCCTCTTTTTCTAGTTTCTCAAAATATAAGTTATTGATTTGAGATCTGTAATTTTTAAAGTAAGCATTGCAGGTATAAATTTCTTCCTGAATATTATCTTCACTGCATTCGTAAATTGTGGTATGTTGTGTGTTTGTTGTCATTCATCTCTAAGTAATTTCTAACTTTCTTTATGATCTCTTGTTTGACTCATTGGATCTTTAAGAGTCTATGGTTTTATTTAAATATATTTGTGAATTTTTCAGTTTTCATTCTTTTATTGGTGTCCAACTTTATTTCATTGTAGTCAGAAAAGATACTTTGTATGATTTCAATATTTTAAAATTCATTGAGACCTGTTTTGTGGCATAATCTGTGATCACAAAGAATATGACATGTGTACTGGAGCCAAATGTGTATTCTCTTGTTGTTCAGTGGAGTATTCTATACATACATTTTTACCCTGCTATTTTGCTGATGTAACTCACTATACTATTCATTTTCTTATGTCTTTATACCCTTTTCCATTTTCCAGATTTAGATTTGAATTATTTTTTTGAGTTCCAAAAGAAAAACATGCTTTCTTTTCTTCCTTTCTTCTCATTGTATCCTCCTATGGCAAAAGGGAGAGGGAACTCTCCTGTCTTTTCTTATAAGGTCACTGATCCCATTCATGAGGGCTCTACCCTCATGACCTAATCACCTCCCAAAGGCCTCCTAATACTTTTTAATACCATGAAATTAAGGGTTATTATTTTTAGCATATGAATTTGGGGAAAAGATAAACATTTAATTCATATTGAATAAATTTGAACCATTCAGGTCTATTACCTGGACAACTACACAGGGGTAAGGATAGTAGTCAGTCAAAATATGTTTTCTTTTTGAGAATATACCCCATAATCTGGCATTTAAAAGATAAACAGTATTTAACTAGTTGAGGAGGAGTGGAGGATTCCCCGGAGAGGTAATGTCATGAACCAAGGCCGTGAGATGGGAGAATAGACAGATTTGTGTTACAAAAAGACTCTAGTTACAGTGACCACACCAAATTAAAAGTTCCAGATTGTATATACAGAAGACCAGTTTAGGTTTGGTTCCTTTGTTGTGTGAAAATATAAAACCAAGAACCAAGTTTTTCTTCATTATACTTCTCTTATTTTGCAACTTTACATTTGTTTGGTTGACTATTTAATTAATATCTGCCTTTCCTGCTAAATTATAAGGTTAATGTAGGGAAAGCCTGTGCCTCTATTTGCTCTCTCCTATGTCTTCGGTATCTATAATGGTTTCTATCACATAAGATCTGGTAAAACAATATATGCCAAATGATTTAAATGAATGAATGAGAATAAATAGAGAGAAAAATATTTTAAACACTAAATAGCTAGGTGATATTAATTTGAGATTGGATACTCTTGTCTCTGAAAGGTCTCGCTTAAGTATTGAAAATAGGGGATAATTCCTCTTCCATTCAATCTGCTCCTCAGTAGTTATTGTCTTGATAAATTTAATTCCACTTCTTATTAATATTTTCTTCTCTCTAAAAGAATAATGCTTTCCCCAGATATCATTTTCTTAGTTCATATTTCCCTCACTTCTTCCATATCCCTCTGTTATATCAAATCAATCTATTTCTGTACAATATTTTCAAATAGTAGCAACCTTTTACCTTTTTAAAATTTTAATAAACAATTTTATGTGAGAAAATTTTTTAAAATCAAATGATGCTAAAGATTTATAACAAAAATCACCATTTCCTTTAACTTTCTTCCCCTTACTGCATTCCATTCCCCAAATATTACCACTTTCAGTTATTTTAGCTGTTTCTTTAGGCATTTATCTCTGTATTATTATTATTATTATTATTTTTCGAGATGGAGTCTTGCTCTGTCACTCAGGTTGGAATGTGATCTCAGCTCCCTGCAACCTCCGCCTCCCAGGTACAAGTGATTCTCCTGCCTCAGCCTCCCAAGTAGCTGGGCCTACAGGCACGCGCCATCACACCCAGCTAATTTTTGTATTTTTTGTAGAGACGGGGTTTCACCACGTTGGCCAGGATGGTCTCGATCTCCTGACCTCGTGATTCTCCCGCCTCGGCCTCCCAAAGTACTGGGATTACAGGCATGAGCCACCACGCCCTGCCTATCTCTGTATTTCTAATTAATGGGTATATACTTTTCTCTCTTTAGTCTTCAATTCTGGAAAGTATCCATCAACTTCCTGTTATGTCAAATGAATATTTTATTGACAGTTTCCTTACTCTGTCCAATGACTGTAATTATTCCTTAATTTCAGTTAAATACTTATATTTTCCTTCTTATAACTGTGCAAGGATTGTTCACTTCTGAGCCAAATAGTGTACTAAGCAGTATTTCTTTTCTTAGACAACATTTTTGTTATAATTTCTGAATTTTTCAGAGTTTTTATCAGAAAGTCTTTCCATGTAATAAGATAGCTCTGTAGGATGCCGTTCAACATATTTTTTCATATAGTTTGATATGCAAAAAAAAATGTCATTTCTATTTTTCTTCATGGATACATTCCTCCTAGAGACACCAGCCTTACTGATCTACTTGTTATTGGGTGCCCTCTAGTACTGCTGCACACTTGACATCATGGGACTTCCTTTCACCCTCATCTTGGGAACTATTTATCTTCTGTGCTAGATTCCCTGTTAACATAATATCAGGTCTTATTCTTTTTGTGTTATTTTATTCTACTTGTTGACACACATAATCCAATAGCTTCCTGATAAGGAATACGTGAAGAGTAAATATTTTTTGAATAATTGTGTATTTAAAAACGTCTATTCTACAATCATCCTTTTTTTTAGTTGTTCTTGAGTTTTTATTATTTTCTACAGTTTGAACTAAATCATGAATTTTTTGTGGGCTACAAGTCCCAAAACTAATGCTTTCAGATTTTCCCTCCACTTTTCTGTCTTGCACTCAATGAAATTGCTACTACCTGTTAACTGAGGCCCAGCAAGCTTAAGTATATTCCTTATAATATAGGTGGCAAAAATGTGTCAGATTGCCACCACCTTCCTCCTCTATAACTAAAGAGACATAGCCTATCTGCATGCCACCTCCTGTTACAGAAAACAGCTGTTTAACTGAACTGATCTAGTTTCAGAACTAGGAAACTAACTGAAAAGATACGGGATGGTATATTTAAATGTACTCTTTCCTGTATATCCCAATCTGTCTAACAAATCTCTCTCTGCTAGTAACCACACTACAATAATCTTTGATTGGTAGTGTGGCTGAATCTAGAATTCCTTGTTAAAATTATTTTTATCCAGACATATGAAGGCATTGCCCCATTGTTTCCTAAATACAATGTTGCTCTTGGAAAGTCTGTTAAAATCTTTAATCTTGGCTCCTTTTAAATAACCTACACCTTCTTTCAACCTTTTAGAGTCTTTTCCAAATATCCTTAGGGTACTGAATTTCACAATAATGTGATTTTGTTCCTGCCTGCAAGGCACTCAGAGGGCTATTTCTATCTGGATATTAATATCTTCTGCTTCTGATAAATGTTCTTGATTATTTCTTTAATAATTGTCTCCCTACATGATTTTATTTTTCTGGGATGCCAATTATTTGTAAGCTGGTCCTCAAATAAATAATTTTATTATCTGTTCACTTCAGTTGCTCTAACCATAATTTTCTTACTATCTTTAGAATATTCCATCATTTTAATATTCAGATTATTCTGTTGGATGTTTTGTTTCAACTATCATAGCATTAATTTCCAAAAACCCATGCTTGTTCTTACATGATTCCTTTTGAAACTATCCTGTTCTTGTCTTTTGGTTGCAGTATTTGTAATGCCACTAAACATATTAATGCTACTAAACATATTGTTTCAATGATTTTTTTTCTCCTCCTTAAATTGCCTATATTTCCTCTGGGGTTTTTTTTTCTCTTCCTTTTTTTGTTTCTTTCTTCCCTGTTGGATTCTTTCTGGAAATGTCTAGTGTTTTGTTGTGAATTCATGTCTAAAAGTGAATTCTATTAAGCTTTTGTGTTCTATTGCATCATGGGGTTTGCTATGACCATCATCTGGTCAGCTGACTTTTTTGTACTTTGGTACCTGTAAGTGGCACTGCCTGTATATTATCTTGGCAGTAGGTATGTAGCTTCAGAGAACAATCTTCCAGTATCTGGCTGTGCTTATTAACCTGGCTTGTGGCATTTTGCAGCTGGATGTGGTAGGAACTAAGAGTTCCATCTTTCCATATGCAGACTTTTACTTCATTCCCTGTTTTCCATATGGTATCTCACACATACCAGAGAATAAATTTTATCTGTCATGGGGTTAAGGATAGAGAGGTTTTATTATTGGCAGTGAGAGAAGACATCTGGATATGGGGAAAATCTAAATTATCCTTTTTTTCTGACATTCAAATAGTGTTTTTATATTTTGCCTTCACAGAATCACTCACACATTCTGAAGTATTTGGGATTCTAACACCTGAGTCTTCCTGAGGTTCTGTGGAAAATCACTTCATATTAGTTTCCCCCCATTTCCCATCCAATTATGAAACTTAGCTTTGTCCGCTCTCCTCATTGCTACCTTTAATACTTTCTCAATTGTATTTTTAATGTGGTTCATGCTTAGTACTTCTAGATTTATTGAATATTGTGTTTCTGATCATTTTTGTTGCTGTTATTTTACTTTTAGTTTTGGTATGGTTTCTAGAAAAGAGGCAAAAAATTCTTTATCGTACAAGAAGTTTCAAATTCTCATTTAAAAGAGTTACTTGATAATTAACTACATTTACGTTAAACACCAACAAGGAATTTTGTCTATAGCTGCTTGTTATAGTATACAAAGTAGAGTCTATTTATGTGATTTAACAGTTACATGAGTCTCTTAGTCATTTTTATGTTAACATTGACTTTTTAAACATACTAACTTTTAAAAAGTCATTTTGCCATAATAAACTTGGTGATACTAGGGAAAAATTTCCATAATTTTTTACTTGGAAATGATTCCTAATTAAGTTAGGTTATTGAATAAGCATTAATTTGACTATTTCTATGAATTTTCCAAACACAGAGAATAGTCGCAGGGACATAGTAGACATTAATTAAGTATTTGCTTAAAACCTCATATATGCCAGCAAATTAGATCAGTGCTGAGAGACTATCAATATAGGATGATCTGTTTGAATCTTAGCAGGGCTGGTTGGAAAGGAGGGAATAACAAGAGAGGAAACTGGATAAGTAGACAGGTGCCAGTTATTGAAGTATCCTCTAAGCCATGCTCAAGAGTTTGGATTTCATTTTAAATGCTATGGGATATTATTAAGCAGCGTATTAATTTGATCATATTTGGATATTAGAAATATCACTCTAGTTGCCACGCCATGGGTAGTTTTAAATGGGACAAGACTGGAAAGCCACCATTGGATTTGGCATCTGGAAGATCATTGGCTACTTTTAACAAATAAGGAGTTGTTTCTGTGTAATGGTAGGATGGGACGCTCATTTGAAGTCGTTTGAGGAAAGAGGAGGAAAAAATAGAGTAATATTTCAAGAAGCCTGGCTGTTAAAAATAGGAATAATAAGAAATATGTAGAGCTAGGGAAATTTTAGTTGGTTGCATGTTTATTTAAGATTAGAGAGCCTCGAATGTGCTTAATTATTATGGAGAAAAAACTTCCTAAGAAGAAGTTGAATTCAGCTTCAAATTTGATTCAGCAAGGTTACTAAAGAATCAGGGAGGGATTAAATCTAGGTGCTTTCAGATGATAGTAGATAGTCATTATTAAGTGAATGATCCGTAATTTTATTGAAAATGTTCTTAATTTTATAAATAACTTCAGACTTATGAAAAATTGCAAAGGAATTATAAATATTCTTTTCCTTAATCAATTGAGAGTACATTGATACCACGTTACACAGGAATCCATTGATACTTATTTACTATAAACAGAGACACTCTATTACATAGCCATAATAATAGAAACATCAAAATCACTGCAAAGACATTAATAGATTAAAGCTCACCCATGTACTACATTAAAATGCCATCAGTTGTTTCAATAATATCCTTCATAGATAAAGGATCCAAATTGGGATAGCTCATTGCATTAAGGATGTGATTTTCTGTATATTCCAGTCTCTTTCTGAGACTGGGATAATTCCTCAGTCTTTTCTTGACTTTGACAATTTTGAAAATTACAGACTATTTATTTGATAGAATATACCTCAGTTTGGGTTTGTCTCATGCCTCCTTGTGGTTAGATTCATGTTTCACCTTTTTGCCATTAATAAGATAGAAAAGAAGCTGTGTGTGTGTGTGTTTTTCTCAGTATATCTTATCATATTTTATAAGATAGTGTAAGACTTTAATTTATGCCTTTACTGGTGATGTTAATTAGATAATTTCATTAAAGTAGAGTCTGCCAGAGTTCTCCATTGTAAAATTACTTGCTCTTACTGTATTTAATGTATATTTTTGAAGCAATACTTTAATACTATGTACATATTTCTCTTCTCATCAAATATTCACCCAGTCATTTTAGCATTCACTAATGTTTCTTGTCTGAAGTATTACTCTAAAGATTGCCGTATGGACTTTCTAATCACATCCTTGCTTCTATATTTATTAGTTGGCATTCTTTTCTGTGATAGTGCTTTTTACTATCCTTCCTTCTTCCTTTCCTTCCATTTTAATCTTCTTTCTTCCTTATTTACTTCCTTCTTTGCCCCCTTACTCTTCCTCTTGCTTTCCTGTTTTCTTATTTTGTTTCTTCTTTTCTATGTCAATATGTATCACGCATTGAATATTTCATCTGGTTTATTTTATCTATATATTCATTAATTATTGCAAATTTTGAAACTCACGTTGTCACATCTCTGTCCAGTGACGGTCCCTTCAAGATGGCTCCTGTGTCTTTTTGAGATGCCATTATCAATCTTTGAGCATTTTCTTATTTTCTGGCACAGCAAGATGTCCCAGGTTCATCTTATACTTTTTCTGCCCTATCCACTCTTCCATTTCTCCAAGGAGCTCTATCTCCTTGGTTCCTTTTATTGGAGAGTATTGAATAGCATTACAAGCCAAGATATGGGCTATGGATAAGCTCATTGCTCTCAGGATTACTCTTTGGATAAAATTATATATATATAATATTTAAAATTATGAGTATCACCAATAACTGTCATTCTAAAACCTAACTACAGTGTTTATTCCTTAGTCTCACTCTTGTCATATTTTCATATATTAAAACTCCCTTCTCTGACACTGAGAAATCTGAGAACTGTTATCTTCTATATAGGTACATATTGTTCTAATCCACCTATATGAAATCAGTCTTTTGGCTCTGCAAAGTCACAACCCCTTTTCCTTGAGTGGTCCAAAACAGTGCTAACCTCAGTGGACATGCCTTCCTCATGTAAAAGTTTTGGATTTTTTTTTTCAGGTAAGAAATAAACGAAGAAAATCAGGGTATAGATATTTTTAAGTAGGAGATAATAGACTCATAAACCAAAGATATTGCTTTAAGATTTTAAGTAATATGAGACAAACAATCACAAAGCTAGTCAAATGGATGTGATCTTAGGTACGCACAATCCATTACCCAAAATTATTGAAATAGAGCAGTTAGGAGAGAGAGGCAGAGCAAAATGGTAGAGGAGATGGCTCCACTAATCATTCCCTCTGCCAGGACACCAAGTTAACAGCTATCAACACAATAAAAAACACCTTTATAAGAACCAAAAATCAGGTGAGCCCTCTTAGTCCTTGTTTTAATTTTGTATCACTGAAAGGCACTGAAGACATAGCAAAAACAGTATTGAATGGCAGATGTCACCCCTCTCCAAAGCCCCAACCCCAGCAACAGCAGCATGGTGCCAAGAGCATTTTTGGGTGCTGGGGGAGGGAGAGAGAGCATAGCAATTATGAGGCATTGAACTCAATACTGTCCTGTTAGAGTAGAAAAGAAAACCAGACCAAACTCAGCTGACACCTGCTCATGGAGGGAGCATTTAAACCAGCCCTAGTCAGAGGGGAATCTTCAATCCCAGTGCTCAGAACTTGAGTTCCTGCAAACCACAACACCTAGGGATAAACTGCTCCAGATCTCTCAGAGAACTTGACAGCCTAGGCCACAAATTTCTAGACACACCCTGGGCCAGAAGGGAACCTGCTGCCTTGAAAGGAAGGACCCAGTTCTGTCATCATTCACTACCTGCTAACTGAAGAGCCCTTGGGTTCTGAATAACCACGAGTGATATCAACCAAGGTTTGCTTGAAGGCCTTGGGTGAGCCTCTGAGACTTGTGAGACTTGCTGGCTTCAGGTGCCAGCACAGCCGCAGTGGGGTAGAATAGCAAACAGGCTCTTGGGGCCCCCAATTCCAGTACTCGACTCTTGCAAGGCGTTTCTCAACCTGTCCTGAGTCAGAGGGGAGCCCACTGCCTCAAAGAGTGAACCCCAGGCCAGGCAGCATTCAGCGCAAGCTGACTTAACGGTTCTTGGGATTTAAGGGAACATCAGTGGTAGTCTGGAAGTACTCTCCATGGCCTGGAGTGTCAGGGATAACAAGTGAGGCTCCTCTGCCTTTGGGAAGGGGAGGGAAGATTGAGAAGGACTGCATATTGTGGTTTGGGTGACAACTGAGTTACTATACAATAGAATACTACGTAGAATTCTAAGGTTTTTGACTCTTGTCCCTGACTCCCAGATGGCAACCCTGGACCCACCCAGGGCATAGGGGAACTCACTGCTCATAAGAAAAGGACACAGACATGGCTTTGTTATCTGATGATTGTAGAGACCCAGATACTTCAGCAAACATAGGCAGTAGTTATGAAGTAGTTACAGTAGGCCTTGGAGGAGACTCACTGATGGGCTGGTTTCTGGTCTGATCCAGCATAGTCATAGTGGTGATGGCCACAGGGGTGCTTGTGTCACTCCAACCCAATCTTTAAATGGTTCAGAACAGAGAGAGAGGCCGGCTTTTTTTTTTTTAGAGAAAGTGAGTTAAGAGAACAAAAGTCTTCACTTGGTAATCCAGAGAATTCTCCTGGATCTTATGCAAGACCATCAAGGCAGTATCTCCATGACTCTGCAAGAACCACAGTGTTACTGGGTTTGGGGTACCCCCTAAAGTAAAAGTAGATACAGCTTAGATCACAACATCAAAGTACTTTCAAATATCGGGAAAGGCTTCCCAAGGAGGATGGGTACAAACAATCCCAGACAGTGAAGACTGCATTAAATACATAACTCTTCAATGCCCAGACACCAAAGAACATCTATTAGCATCAACACTCTCCAGGAATATCTCACCAAATGAACACACACCAGGGACCAATCCTAGAGAAACAGAGATATATGAATTTCAGCTGAGTATTCAAATTCCTATTTTGAGGAAACTCAAAGAAATTCAAGATAACACACAAGGAAATCAGAATTATATCAGATAAATATAACACAGAGATTGAATAATTTAAAAATATCAAGCAGAAATTCTGACGATGAAAAACACAATTGGCACACTGAAGAATGCATCAGAACTTTTTAATAGTGGAATCAATCAAGCAGTATAAAAATCAGTGAACTTGAAGACAGACTATTTGAAAATATACAATCAAAGAAGACAAAAGTAAAGAGAATAAAAAAAAAATGAAGCATGCCTACGGAATTCAGAAAATAGCTTCAAAAGGGAAAATCTAGGAGTTATTGACCTTAAACAGGAAGTAGAGAAATATATAGGAGTAGAAAGTTCATTCAAAGGGGTAATAACAGAGACCCTCCCAGACAATGACAAAGATACAATACCTAAATACAGGAAAGTGATAGAAAACCAAGCAGATATAACTAAAAGAAGACTACCTAAAGCCATTTAATAATCGGACGCCCAAAGATCAAGGATAAAGAAAGTATCCTAAAAGCAGCAATAGAGAAGAGACAGCATACAATACAGCTCCAATACATCTGGCAGAAAACTTTTCAATAGAAATCTAGAACTAGAAATACCGTATGACCCAGCAATCCCATTACTGGGTATATACGCAAAGGATTATAAATCATTCTACTATAAAGACACATGCACACGTATGTTTATTGCAGCACTATTCACAATAGCAAAGACTTGGAACCAACCCAAATGCCCATCAATGATAGACTGGATAAAGAAAATGTGGCACATATACACCATGGAATTCTATGCAGCCATAACAAAGGATGAGTTCGTGTCCTTTGCAGGGACTTGGATGAAGCTGGAAACCATAACTCTCAGCAAATTATCACAAGAACAGAAAACCAAACACCGCATGTTCTCACTCATAAATGGGAGTTGAACAATGAGAACACATGGACCCAGGGAGGGGAACATCACACACCGGGGCCTGTCAGGGGTGGGGGGAAAGGGGAGGGATAGCATTAGGAGAAATACCTAATGTAGATGATGACAGGTTGATGGGTGCAGCAAACCACCATGGCACGTGTATACCTATGTAACAAAACTGCACGTTCTGCATATGTACCCCAGAGCTTAAAGTATAATAAAAACAAAACAAAACAAACAAACAGAAAAGAAGCCTTACAGGTCAGCAGAGAGTGGCATGATAAATTTAAAGTGCTGAAGGGAAAAATAAAAACAAAACAATTTTTATTCAAGAACAACATAACCAGCAAAAATGTCCTTCAAACATGAAGGAGAAATAAAGGCTATCACAGTCAAACAAAGGCTGAAGGATTTTTTATCAACACCAGACCTGTCCTACAAGAAATGCTAAAGAGAGTACTTCAATCAGAATGTAAAGGACATTAATGAGCAACAAAAAATCATCTGATGGTACAAACCTCACTGGCAGTTGTAAGTACACAGATAAATAAAGAATATTATGACACTGTAATGTGATGTTTAAACTACTCTTATCCTAAGTAGAAAGACTAAACAATGAACCAATTGAAAATAATAACTACAACAACTTTTCAAGAAATAAATGGTACAGTAAGACATAAACAGAAAAAGCAAAAAGTTAAAAAGCAGGTGAACAAAGTTAAGGTGTAGAGTTTTTATCAGTTATCATTTTACTTGTTTTATTTTTGTTTGTGCAAACTGTGTAAAGTTGTTATCAGAATAAAATAATGGGTCATAAGAAAATATTTGAAAGTTTTATGGTAAACGCAAACCAAAGAGCATACTACGTATACACAAAAAATTAAAAGCAGGAAACAAAATCATACTGAATGGAGAAAAACTGAAAGCTTTTCCTCTAGAATCTGGCACATGGCAAGAATGCCCACTTTGACCACTGTCATTCAACACAGTACTAGAATTCCTAGCTAGAGCAATCAGACAAGAGAAAGAATTAAATGGCATCCAAAATGGAATTAAATAACTCAGTTATCCTAATTTGCAGATGATACGATCTTATATTTGGAAAAACCTAAAGACTACACACACACACACGCACACACACACTATTAGAAGTGATAAATGAACTCTGTAAAGTTTCAGGATACAAAATGAAAATACAAAAATCAGTAGCATTTCTATATGCCAACAGTAAACAATGTGAAAAAGAAATTAAAAACTATCCTTATCTATAATAGCTACACGTAAAATTAAATACCTAGGAATTAACAAAATAAATGAAAGATCTCTATAATAAAAAGTATAAAACACTGATAAAAGAAATTGAAGAAAACACCAAAAATTGGATAAATATTCCAATATTGTTAAAATGTCCATGCTCCCCAAAGCAATCTACAAATTTAATGCAATCCCTATCAAAATACCAATGACATTCTTCACAGAAATAGGAAACAAAAAATTCTAAATTTTATATGGAACCACAAAAGACCCAGAATAGCTAAAGCTATTCCAAGCAAAGAGTATAACAGGAGGAATCACCTTACCTTTTATACCATACTATCACATTACCTGTTATATAAATTATACTACAGAGCTATAGTATCCAAAATAGCATGTTACTGGCATAAAAACAGACACACAGACAAATGAAACAGAATAGATAACTCAGAAAGAAATCCACACACTTACAGAGAACTCATTTCTGACAAAGGTGTCAAAAATGTACACCGGGGAAAAGACAATCTCTTCAATAAATGGTGCTGGAATAACTACATCCATATGTAGAATAATGAACTAGGCCCCTGTATCTCACTATACACAAAACATCAAATAAAAATATATTAAAGACTTAAATCTAAGGCCTCCAACAATGAAACTACTACAAGTAATCATTGAGGAAAATGTCTAGGACATTGGTCTGGGCAAAATTTCTTGAGCAATACCCCACAAGCACAGATAACCAAAGCAAAAGTGGACAAATATGATCGCATCAAGTTAAAAACTTCTGCACATCTAAGGAAAGCAGCGGTAAAGTGAAGAGACAACCCAAAGAATGAGAGAAAATATTTACAAACTTACCATCTCACAAGGGATTAATAACCAGAATAAGGAGTTCAAACAACTGTGTAGGAAAAAAAAATCTAATAATTCAATATAAAAAGGCAAAATATTTTAAGAGATACTTTTCAAAAGAAGACATACAAATAGCAAATAGGCATATGAAAAGGTTCTCAACATCATTGATCATCAGAGTGATGCAAATCAAGACGGCAATGAGATATCATCGCACTTCAGTTAAAATGGTTTATGTTTAAAATACAGGCAGTGAGAAATGCTGATGAGGATATGGAGAAAAGGGAACTCTCATACACTGTTGGGGGGAATGTAAATTAGTACAACCGCTATGGAGAACAGTTTGGAGGTTCCTCAAAAAACTAAAAACAGAGCTACTGTATGATCCAGCAATCCCTCTGGCGATTGAATATACTCTGCTGGGTATATATCAAACCAAAGAAACCTGCATATCAAAGAGATATCTGCACTCCCATGTTTACTGCATCACTTTTCACAATAGCTAAGATATGGAAGCAACCTAAGTGTTCATCAACAGATGAATGGATAAAGAAAATGTGGTACACATACACAATGAAGTACTATTCAACCATAAAAGAAAATGAGATCTTGTCATTTGCAACAGCATTAACAAAAGTGAAGATCATTATGTTAAGTGAAATAAGCCAGGCACATAATGACAAACATCTAATGTTCTCATTTGTTCATGGGATCTAAAAATCAAAACGATTGAATTCATGGTCGCAGAGTAGAAGGATGGTTTCCAGAGGTTGGGAAGGATAGTGGGTAGTTGGGGGGAAGTGGGGATGGTTAATGGGTATGAAAATTAGTTAGAAGGAATGAATAAGACCTACTATTTGATAACACAGCAGGGTGACTATAGTCAATAATAACTTAATTGTACATTTTAAAGTAACTAAAATATTATATTTGGATTGTTTGTCACAGAAAAGATAAATGCTTGAGGGGATAGATTCCCCGTTCTCCATGATATGATTATTATGCGTTGCATGACTGTATCAAAACATCGCATATACCTCATAAACATATACACCTACATATTCAGAAAAATTAAAAATTAAAAAAATTAAAAATAGAGCAGTCAAATCATAGAATATTTTTGAACCTATTCACTATTGGGGGCACTTTAGTTTGGAGGTGGTGATAAACAGAGGGATCTCAGATTAAGGCACAAGCTCTAGTTTTGAGAAATGTATAACCATATCAGAGACAAAGACATTTATTCATTTATTCATTCACCAAATATTTACTAATAGACTACTATTTGTCAGGAAATTTTCCAGATCCTGAGGAAACAGTGGTAGATAAGACAAGCATAGCTTCCCTGTTGTTTGAGGGTTATGCTTTAATGGAGTGAGGCAGACAATAGCCTAATTAGTTATCCCTTGTGTTGAGTGTTATGAAGAAAATGAAAGAGATGTGCTAATGACTGGGTAAGTATTTAAACTGGAGTTATTAAAAGAGGACTCTTTCAGAAGGTGATATTTAACTGTAAGCCTTAATGATGAGAAGGAGTGGGCAATGTAAAAAATAGAAAGACTATCATTCCTGGCACAGGGAACAGCTAAAGTGATAAGCTCCCAATGCATGAATAACCTTGCTGGATACACAAGTAAATAACATAAAGAAGGCAAGCATTAGTAGACTATGATAGATTCTGAAGAAGTATGCAAAGGTCAGATTGTGTAAGGCTTTGTAAACCAATGTAAAAAGATTGGATTTTATTCTAAGGTAATTGTAAGTCACTGAAAGTCTTTGAGTATAACATAGTAAATGAACTAACAGAGGTATCTGGGGTTTGATTTGAGAATATAACCTAGAATAGGAGTTGGGGAACCTGGAAGAGAAAACCGAGCCTGAAAAGATGATGAGGGGTTAAACAGGTCACTCCTTGAGCCAAGGTGTAGGGAATGGAGTTGGGGTGGGTATTTCGTAAGGGACTGGCAGAAGACACTGGCATGCTAGGCACAGAAATAACATTTCTGGGAAAGGGAATATAATAAAGCAAACTCATTAAATCATAAAATCTGTGATGTATGTTGGAAAAAAACAGGTCTGCTTGGAAGGCCTAAGGCAAGGAGGAGTGAAATTATAGTCAAGGAGCAGGGGAATCAGTTAAACTGCAAATATTATAAATGAAGAAAAGATGATGAGAGCCTGAATTAGGATCATGGGGATGGGAATAAAATTGGAAGAAGCAATGGACTTAATTAAGAGTTAGTGTATAAAGCTGTCAAGAGGTGCTAGCTGATTGGATGGGGAGTGAGGGAGAGGGAAAGTGTGCATTCAAGAATGATTTGTGGGTTTGTAGGCCTCAGTGATACACAAAGACCAAACAAAATTTTACTTTGTTATGTATGGTTTATGGAGATAAGAGATATTTTTCCTTTTTGCTTTGCACCTTCTAGTGTTGTATGTATTTTTTTACTAGTTGTAGTGGATCCTAGCTGAAACACCCACTTGTGTATGGGGCATTCACTCACCCAACTACTAGAAATGTTGGTAGATGAGGACACAGCTTATTCCCTTCTCAAGAATTGTAGTCATCTTAAAGCGTTCCTTTACTAAAGGTTACACTCATTCCCTGGAGTCATCTTGCATCCAGTGACTGGTTGATGAAGGAGTGACAAAGACTGGACAACCTTGCTTCCGTTTGGGAAACCTGTTAAGACCATTCCAACTCCAGGGCTCTCTGTGAGATCAGTTGAGCCCTCTGGTGTAAATTCACAAGAGTTCAAGTTTTCTCTCTGTCCAATCTTCTTTCTTCACTCACTCATAGACGGTATTTCTGAGAGCACTTCCCAATAAGTCACCTGCATCTCAGAGTTTATCTCTTAGGGACTCAAAATATGACTTTTATAAATCTGAAAACAATTTATCCACAAAAATCCATTTTATTTTGGAAAATTAAGATGCTTAATACTAGGTAAAAGATGCTTAGATTTTCTCAGCCACTGTAAGAAATAGCTATTTCTAGCCATGTGCCATGGTATGTGCATATAGTCCCAGCCACTCAGGAGGCTGAAGTAGGAGGGCTGCTGGAGCACAGGCCTTCAAGGCTGTAGTTATATGATCATGCCTGTGAATAGTCACTACTCTCCAACCTGAGCAGCAAAGTATATATATATATATATACATATATATGTATGTATATGAAATAAATTTAAAAATTATCAACCGATTTTGTTAACAAAAGAGAAATAGCTACTCCTTATAAGTACCTAATAAAAAAAGGTTGAATATTGTCAAGAGATGTTCTACATAACATGCCTAACACTATTTGTAAATGAAGTGATTTTTTTGTGTTTTTGTACATGCCCAAGTACCTACTGAAACCTGTGGATGCATTTGCATGTATATAAGAGTAAGCTTAGATTTCTCCAAATAGGCTAAAAACATTCATTTTCAATTATTATATATTTCCTACAGTAATTAAACATGATTTATCAAGAAGTAATTTTCTATGATATTACATCTACCTCTATTCATAATTTATAATTCCCATTATTCATTACCCTTAAACACATAGGAATAAAAGGGTTTAGAATAAATTTTCGTATATTTAAAAAAAAAGGCTCTTGATGATGGGCATTTCACATTTCCAATAAGGATTTAATCAATCTTTAAATATCTCTTCCTGCTTATTATAACATCAAGCAACTTATGAATATGCCAAAAAGAATTGAAAATGTTAGTTGAATTTTCATCAGCTAGCCTGCCAATTGGAAAGTTAATAGCTTACCTCAAGTGACATCTGTAAAGTAAAAGCAAAATTAATTAGAAATCTTTACTCCTGAAAGGTTAGACAAACATGTCTCGTCTTATCTTGTCTCTTTGACAACCATCTGCCTTGCATATATGAGCAATGAATGTAAGAAAATAATATTTAAAATTAAAATTGTATACACATGTACACACAAACTGTGAAAAGACAAATTAATTAGAATACACTTATTTTCTTTGTATGTTGTGAGAATTGTCTGTTAACCTTAGAAATGGAAAACACAGTCTTGTTACTGATGGAAAATAAGTGATAGAAAATACATAAGTAGTAGTCAATCTATTTTTCTACATATTTAATTATCTTTAGTGTTGTTTAATTACTTGGTATAAGAAATTAGGTATTTCTTCACATTAATTTAGAAAAATTGGTTTTGAAAATAGCATATTCTATTTTCCAGAATGAAAGAGCTTTATATTTTCTGTTTATATAAGTCATATATTTATATTATAAAATTGTTATAGAAAACGTATGAATAGAAAAGTAAAATTTACTTTGAATTCTAATTCCTAAAACAAAGTGTTATGTTGTACCTATCTTTTTATCAATATGCTCTATTTATGTATCTATCTACTACTTACCTCTACATAAATAATATTCGTATATAATGAGTCATGTTACATTTGCTATTTTTGTTATTTTTTTTTATTTTTATTTTTTTGAGATGGAGTCCCGCTCTGTTGCCCAGGCTGGAGTGCAGTGGTGCGATCTCGGCTTGCTGCAACCTCCAACTCTCAGGTTCAAGTAATTCTCTTGCCTCAGCCTCTTGAGTACCTGGGATTACAGGCGCCCACCACTACACTCGGTTATTTTGTATTTTTAGTAGAGATGGGGTTTCACCATGTTGGACCAGGCTGGTCTCGAACTCCTCAGGTGATCCACCTGCCTCGGCCTCCCAAAGTGCTGGGATTACAGGCGTGAGCCAACACACCTGACCTACATTTGCTATTTTCATATATATATTTATTTTCAGTGAAAATGTCATGGACATTTTTTCATGTTAATAAACATAGACCTACAATCTAGTTTTAAATGGCTTTATACTTTTTCATTGTATTGCCATATCACATTTTATTCAAATGTTTCCCAAATGAAAAATTTTCAAATTGTTCCTCCTTTTAGAATGTATTAAAAAACACCTTAAAAAGTTAAATATGATGAAAGAAAGAAAGAAAGAGAGAGAGAAAGAAAGAAAAAGAAATTGATTCAAGTCTGAAAAACCATTCACATATTTCCTTAGAACACTTTGTTATAAATAGAATTTTGGGGTCAAAGGGAACATCATTTTTAAGAAACTAAAAGAATCTTGCATTCACTGATCTCATTATTAATTAATTCTGTTTACAGATATATTACCTTAGGTAAAATTTAGTTGCAGTAAACGCAAACATTCTAAGTGTACGATGCACAGAAAAACAAATACTGCATGATCTCACTCATATGTGGAATCTAAAAGGTTTGATCTCAAAGGAATAGGGTAGAATGTGGTTACCATGGGCTGGAGTGGTTTCAGGGAAGGATCAGGGAGCTGTTGGTCAAAGGATGCACTGAGTGTTGACAAATGCTTACACCCAAGAAACTCGTATTATGACAACAATGTAGAACATTTCCCTCATGAAAGTTCCCTCATGCCCCTTCCTAGTCAATCCCACTCCACAAAACATAGAAAGCAGCTTTTCTTTTTTCACCATAGATTATTCTTGTTCTTTTACAACTTTATGCAAACAAATCATACAATATGCTCTTTATGTGTTCAGCTTCTTTTCTTCAGCATAATGTCAGTGACATTCTTTTCTGTATGCTATTGCATGAATAAATAATTTTTTTACCCATTCTCTGCTGATGGATACTTGGGGTGTTTCACTGAGATATTTATTTTTTCCAGCTTTATTGAGATATAGTTGAAAACAAAAAATATATATATTTAACATGTACAATAAGAAAATTTGATATATATATAGTAAAGTGATTACCACGATCAAGTTAATTAACACATCCGAGAATGGGGGGAGGAGCCAAGATGGCCGAATAGGAACAGCTCCGGTCTACAGCTCCCAGCGCGAGCGACGCAGAAGACGGGTGATTTCTGCATTTCCATCTGAGGTACCGTGTTCATCTCACTAGGGAGTGCCAGACAGTGGGCGCAGGTCAGTGGGTGAGTGCACCGTGCGCCAGCCGAAGCAGGGGCGAGGCATTGCCTCACTCGGGAAGCGCAAGGGGTCAGGGAGTTCCCTTTCCAGGGGTGACAGACGGCACCTGGAAAGTCGGGCCACTCCCACCCGAATACTATGTTTTTCCGACGGGCTTAGGAAACGGTGCCCCAGGAGAGTATAGCCCGCACCTGGCTCAGAGGGTCCTACGCCCACGGAGTCTCGCTGATTGCTAGCACAGCAGTCAGAGACCAAACAGCAAGTCGGCAGCGAGGCTGGGGGAGGGGCGCCCGCCATTGCCCAGGCTCGCTTAGGTAAACAAAGCAGCCTGGAAGCTTGAACTGGGTGGAGCCCACCACAGCTCAAGGAGGCCTGCCTGCCTCTGTAGGCTCCACCTCTGGGGGCAGGGCACAGACAAACAAAAAGACAGCAGTAACCTCTGCAGACTTAAATGTCCCTGTCTGACAGCTTTGAGGAGAGCAGTGGTTCTCCCAGCACGCAGCTGGAGATCTGAGAACGGGCTGACTGCCTCCTCAAGTGGGTCCCTGACCCCTGACCCCCGAGCAGCCTAACTGGGAGGCACCCCCCAGCAGGGGCAGACTGACACCTCACACGGCCGGCCAGGTACTCCAACAGACCTGCAGCTGAGGGTCCTTTCTGTTAGAAGGAAAACTAGCAGAAAGGACATCCACACCAAAAACCCATCTGTACATCACCATCATCAAAGACCAAAAGTAGATAAAACCACAAAGATGGGGAAAAAACAGAGCAGAAAAACTGGAAACTCTAAAATGCAGAGCACCTCTCCTCCTCCAAAGGAACGCAGTTCCTCACCAGCAACGGAACAAAGCTGGACGGAGAATGACTTTGACGAGCTGAGAGAAGAAGGCTTCAGACGATCAAATTACTCCGAGCTACGGGAGGATATTCAAAC
Source organism: Pongo pygmaeus (assembly GCF_028885625.2). Lineage (NCBI taxonomy): Eukaryota > Metazoa > Chordata > Mammalia > Primates > Hominidae > Pongo > Pongo pygmaeus. The sequence continues at coordinate 130,894,864 of NC_072396.2, read as the reverse complement.
CAAAGGCAAAGAAGTTGAAAACTTTGAAAAAAATTTAGAAGAATGTATAACTAGAATAACCAATACAGAGAAGTGCTTAAAGGAGCTGATGGAGCTGAAAACCAAGGCTCGAGAACTACGTGAAGAATGCAGAAGCCTCAGGAGCCGATGCGATCAAATGGAAGAAAGGGTATCAGCCCTGGAAGATGAAATGAATGAAATGAAGCGAGAAGGGAAGTTTAAAGAAAAAAGAATAAAAAGAAATGAGCAAAGCCTCCAAGAAATGTGGGACTATGTGAAAAGACCAAATCTACGTCTGATTGGTGTACCTGAAAGTGACGGGGAGAATGGAACCAAGTTGGAAAACACTCTGCAGGATATTATCCAGGAGAACTTCCCCAATCTAGCAAGGCAGGCCAACATTCAGATTCAGGAAATACAGAGAACGCCACAGAGATACTCCTCGAGAAGAGCAACTCCAAGACACATAATTGTCAGATTCACCAAAGTTGAAATGAAGGAAAAAATGTTAAGGGCAGCCAGAGAGAAAGGTCGGGTTACCCTCAACGGGAAGCCCATCAGACTAACAGCGGATCTCTCGGCAGAAACCCTACAAGCCAGAAGAGAGTGGGGGCCAATATTCAACATTCTTAAAGAAAAGAATTTTCAACCCAGAATTTTATATCCTGCCAAACTAAGCTTCATAAGTGAAGGAGAAATAAAATACTTTACAGACAAGCAAATGCTAAGAGATTTTGTCACCACCAGGCCTGCCCTAAAAGAGCTCCTGAAGGAAGCGCTAAACATGGAAAGGCACAACCGGTACCAGCCACTGCAAAATCATACCGAATTGTAAAGACCCTTGAGACAAGGAAGGGACTGCATCAACTAACGAGCAAAATAACCAGCTAACGTCATAATGACAGGATCAGATTCACACATAACAATATTAACTTTAAATGTAAATGGACTAAATGCTCCAATTAAAAGACACAGACTGGCAAATTGGATAAAGACTCAAGACCCATCAGTGTGCTGTATTCAGGAAACCCATCTCACATGCAGAGACACACATAGGCTCAAAATAAAAGGATGGAGGAAGATCTACCAAGCAAATGGAAAACAAAAAAAGGCAGGGGTTGCAATCCTAGTCTCTGATAAAACAGACTTTAAACCAACAAAGATCAAAAGAGACAAAGAAGGCCATTACATAATGGTAAAGGGATTAATTCAACAAGAAGAGCTAACTATCCTAAATATATATGCACCCAATACAGGAGCACCCAGATTCATAAAGCAAGTCCTGAGTGACCTACAAAGAGACTTAGACTCCCAAACATTAATAATGGGAGACTTTAACACCCCACTGTCAACATTAGACAGATCAACGAGACAGAAAATCAACAAGGATACCCAGGAATTGAACTCAGCTCTGCACCAAGCAGACCTAATAGACATCTACAGAACTCTCCACCCCAAATCAACAGAATATACATTTTTTTCAGCACCACACCACACCTATTCCAAAATTGACCATATACTTGGAAGTAAAGCTCTCCTCAATAAATGTAAAAGAACAGAAATTATAACAAACTATCTCTCAGATCACAGTGCAATCAAGCTAGAACTCAGGATTAAGAATCTCACTCAAAACCGCTCAACTACGTGGAAACTGAACAACCTGCTCCTGAATGACTACTGGGTACATAACGAAATGAAGGCAGAAATAAAGATGTTCTTTGAAACCAACGAGAACCAAGACACAACATACCAGAATCTCTGGGATGCATTCAAAGCAGTGTGTAGAGGGAAATTTATAGCACTAAATGCCCACAAGAGAAAGCAGGAAAGATCCAAAATTGACACCCTAACATCACAATTAAAAGAACTAGAAAAGCAAGAGCAAACACATTCAAAAGCTAGCAGAAGGCAAGAAATAACTAAAATCAGAGCAGAACTGAAGGAAATAGAGACACAAAAAACCCTTCAAAAAATAAATGAATCCAGGAGCTGGTTTTTTGAGAGGATCAACAAAATTGATAGACCACTAGCAAGATTAATAAAGAAAAAAAGAGAGAAGAATCAAATAGATGCAATAAAAAATGATAAAGGGGATATCACCACTGATCCCACAGAAATACAAACTACCATCAGAGAATATTACAAACACCTCTACGCAAATAAACTAGAAAATCTAGAAGAAATGGATAAATTCCTCAACACATACACCCTCCCAAGACTAAACCAGGAAGAAGTTGAATCTCTGAATAGACCAATAACAGGAGCTGAAATTGTGGCAATAATCAATAGCTTACCAACCAAAAAAAGTCCAGGACCAGATGGGTTCACAGCCGAATTCTACCAGAGGTACAAGGAGGAGCTGGTACCATTCCTTCTGAAACTATTCCAATCAATAGAAAAAGAGGGAATCCTCCCTAACTCATTTTATGAGGCCAGCATCATCCTGATACCAAAGCCTGGCAGAGACACAACAAAAAAAGAGAATTTTAGACCAATATCCTTGATGAACATTGATGCAAAAATCCTCAATAAAATACTGGCAAACAGAATCCAGCAGCACATCAAAAAGCTTATCCACCATGATCAAGTGGGCTTCATCCCTGGGATGCAAGGCTGGTTCAATATACGCAAATCAATAAATGTAATCCAGCATATAAACAGAACCAAAGTCAAAAACCACATGATTATCTCAATAGATGCAGAAAAGGCCTTTGACAAAATTCAACAACCCTTCATGCTAAAAACTCTCAATAAATTAGGTATTGATGGGACGTATCTCAAAATAATAAGAGCTATTTATGACAAACCCACAGCCAATATCATACTGAATGGGCAAAAACTGGAAGCATTCCCTTTGAAAACTGGCACAAGACAGGGATGCCCTCTCTCACCACTTCTATTCAACATAGTGTTGGAAGTTCTGGCCAGGGCAATTAGGCAAGAGAAGGAAATCAAGGGTATTCAATTAGGAAAAGAGGAAGTCAAATTGTCCCTGTTTGCAGATGACATGATAGTATATCTAGAAAACCCCATTGTCTCAGCCCAAAATCTCCTTGAGCTGATAAGCAACTTCAGCAAAGTCTCAGGATACAAAATCAATGTACAAAAATCACAAGCATTCTTATACATCAATAACAGACAAACAGAGAGCCAAATCATGAGTGAACTCCCATTCACAATTGCTTCAAAGAGAATAAAATACCTAGGAATCCAACTTACAAGGGATGTGAAGGACCTCTTCAAGGAGAACTACAAACCACTGCTCAAGGAAATAAAAGAGGATACAAACAAATGGAAGAACATTCCATGCTCATGGGTAGGAAGAATCAATATCATGAAAATGGCCATCCTTCCCAAGGTAATTTACAGATTCAATGCCATCCCCATCAAGTTACCAATGACTTTCTTCACAGAATTGGAAAAAACTACTTTAAAGTTCATATGGAACCAAAAAAGAGCCCGCATCGCCAAGTCAATCCTAAGCCAAAAGAACAAAGCTGGAGGCATCACGCTACCTGACTTCAAACTATACTACAAGGCTACAGTAACCAAAACAGCATGGTACTGGTACCAAAACAGAGATATAGATCAATGGAACAGAACAGAGCCCTCAGAAATAACGCCACATATCTACAACTATCTGATCTTTGACAAACCTGACAAAAACAAGAAATGGGGAAAGGATTCCCTATTTAATAAATGGTGCTGGGAAAACTGGCTAGCCATATGTAGAAAGCTGAAACTGGATCCCTTCCTTACACCTTATACAAAAATTAATTCAAGATGGATTAAAGACTTAAATGTTAGACCTAAAACCATAAAAACCCTAGAAGAAAACCTAGGCAATACCATTCAGGACATAGGCATGGGCAAGGACTTCATGTCTAAAACTCCAAAAGCAATGGCAACAAAAGCCAAAATTGACAAATGGGATCTAATTAAACTAAAGAGCTTCTGCACAGCAAAGGAAACTACCATCAGAGTGAACAGGCAACCTACAAAATGGGAGAAAATTTTCGCAACCTACTCATCTGACAAAGGGCTAATATCCAGAATCTACAATGAACTCCAACAAATTTACAAGAAAAAAACAAACAACCCCATCAAAAAGTGGGCAAAGGACATGAACAGACACTTCTCAAAAGAAGACATTTATGCAGCCAAAAAACACATGAAAAAATGCTCACCATCACTGGCCATCAGAGAAATGCAAATCAAAACCACAATGAGATACCATCTCACACCAGTTAGAATGGCAATCATTAAAAAGTCAGGAAACAACAGGTGCTGGAGAGGATGTGGAGAAATAGGAACACTTTTACACTGTTGGTGGGACTGTAAACTAGTTCAACCCTTGTGGAAGTCAGTGTGGCGATTCCTCAGGGATCTAGAACTAGAAATTCCATTTGACCCAGCCATCCCATTATTGGGTATATACCCAAAGGACTATAAATCATGCTGCTATAAAGACACATGCACACGTATGTTTATTGCGGCATTATTCACAATAGCAAAGACTTGGAACCAACCCAAATGTCCAACAATGATAGACTGGATTAAGAAAATGTGGCACATATACACCATGGAATACTATGCAGCCATAAAAAATGATGAGTTCACGTCCTTTGTAGGGACATGGATGAAATTGGAAATCATCATTCTCAGTAAACTATCGCAAGAACAAAAAACCAAACACCGCATATTCTCACTCATAGGTGAGAATTGAACAATGAGAACACATGGACACAGGAAGGGGAACATCACACTTCGGGGACTGTTGTGGGGTGGGGGGAGGGGGGAGGGATAGCATTGGGAGATATTCCTAATGCTAGATGACGAGTTGGTGGGTGCAGCGCACCAGCATGGCACATGTATACATATGTAACTTACCTGCACGTTGCGCACATGTACCATAGAGCCTAAAGTATAATAATAATAATAATAATAATAATAATAAAAAAGAAAAAAAAAAAAAAAAAAAAAAAAAAACACATCCATCACCTCGCATAGTTACCAGTTGTGTGTGTGTGTGTGTGTGTGTGTTTGTGGGTGTGGTGAGGTGAGAACATTTGAGATTACTCTCAGCAAATTTTAATTATAAAATACAGTATTAATAACTATAGTCACCATACTGTATATTAGATCCTCAGAACTTATTTCTCTTATAACTGAAAGGTTATACCCTTTGACCAAAATCTCTTTATTCCTCCCATTCCCCAGGTCTTAGCAACCACCATTCTGTTCTCTGCTTCTGTGAATTTGACTTGATTTGTCTCCTGCTTTTATTCTTTTTTATTGCTACAAAAGAATACTGACACTGAGTAATTCATAAAGAAAATAGTTGTATTTAGCTCATGGTTGTATAGACTGAGAAGTTAAAGGACATGGGTCTGGCTTCTGGTGAGGGCTTTTGTTCTGCATCACAACATGGAAAAGATCAAAGGGGAAGTGGACATATGTGAAGAGAGAAAAATATTAGGGACATTCTGGCTTTATAACAACCCACTCTTTGTGGAACTAATTCATTCCCATGAGAGCTATTAGTCTCAAAAGAGTGAGGACTCACTACCATGACAACAACATCAAGCCACTCATGAGGGATCCGCCTTCATAACCCAAACACCTCCTACTACGGCCCTTCACTTCCTAGGATCTCCACATTGGGGATTAAATTTCAACATGAGTTTTGGTGGGGACAAACAAAAGGTATCAAAATCATAGCATTCTTCTTTAATTTATAGTTTTATTCACTTGAGTTCTCTCTCTAGTTTCTTTGTCTATCTAAAGGTTTGTAGACTTTTTTTTCCCTTTGAAAAAATCAACTCTTAGTTTTGTTGATCTTTTGTGTTGTCTCCCTAGTCTTTACTTCACTTATTTCTGCTCTAATCTTTATAATTGTTTTCCTTCTGCTACATCTCAGCTTAATTTTTTCTTCTTTCTTAAGTCCTTTGAGGTGTAAAGTTAGGTTGTTCAGTTGGAATAATTTTTTTTCTTAATCTAGGCATTTATTATTATATACTTCCTCTCAGAATTGCTTTAGCATCTGTTTCTATGTTCATTTATCACAATATAATTTTCCATTTCCCTTTTGATTTTTTCTTTGGCCCATTAGTTGTTCAGGAGTGTGTTGTTTAATTTTCACATAATTGTGAGTTTTCCAATTTTCCTCCTGTTATTAATTTCTAGTCTCATATTATTGTGGTCAAAAAAAGATACGTCATATAATTTCAATCTTCTTAAGTTTGTTAAGACTTGTTATGCAGCCCAATATAAGATCTATCTTAGAGAATGTTCTATATGTGTTTGAGAAGAATGTGTATTCTTCTTTTGGGTTGAATGTTCTCTGTATATGTCTGTTGGGTCCATTTGTTCTAAAGTGTAGTTCATATCCAATGATCCCTTATTGAATTTTCATCTGGATATTGGAAGTGGAGTGTTGAAGTTCCCTGCTATTATTGTATTACAATCTATTTCTCCCCTCAGATTTATTAATATTTGCTTTATATAATTTGGTGATCCAATATTAGGTGCATAAATACTAATAATTATTATATCCTCTTAATGAATTGACTCCTTTATCATTATATAGTGATCTTTGTCTCTTGTGAGAGATTTTGACTTAAAGTCTATTTTGTCTCGTATAAACATCTCCACTCCTGCTCTTTTGGTTACCACTAGCATGGAATAACATTTTTCATCCCTTTACATTCAGCCTATATGTGTCCTTAAAACAAAAGTGAGTCTCTTGATGGCAATATCTAGTTGGATCTTGTTTTTCATCCATTCAGCCACTCTGTGTCTTTCTTATTAGAATATTTAATTCGTTTAAATTTAGGTAATTGTTAATAGGGAAGCGTTTGCTGTGGTCGTTTAGTTAATTGAATTTTGACTATTTTTTTTTAGTTCCTTTGTTTCTTACTTCCTCTCTTGCTATCTTCCTTTGTAATTTGATGTTTTCTGTATTAGTGGCTATAATTTTTTTCTTTCATCTTTCTTGTAATCTACTGCAGGTGTTTTCTTTGTGGTTACTATAAGGCTTTCATAAAACATCTTATAACAATCTATTTAAAGTTAATAACAACTTAACTTCAATTCCCTAAAAAAAACTGTAAAATTCGATTTCTCCTCTCTACATTTTATTATGTGACTTATAATTTTCTTTGGATTGACCCAGCTTGGGATCCTTCAAGTATCACGTAGTTAGATGTTCTTATCCTTCCCAAGATTTGGAAAGTTTTAAACCATTATTTCTTTAAATAGGTCTTTTCCCCCTTTTTCTTCTCTACTATTCCTAAGAATACCATATTGTGTATATTTTTTCACTTGATGGTGTTCCATAGGTCCTATTTAATGTCCTCATGCTTTTTATTCCTTTCCTCTTTTTGTTCCTCTAACTGGTTAATTTCAAATGACCTGCTGTCAGTTTTGCTGATTTTTTTTCCTGTATGATCAATTCTGCTGTTACAGGTTATATAAATATTCAGCCAATTCTAATAGATACTCCAGATAATATGTTGAGAAAAATCCCTGTCTGTTCTTTTCTTAAAAAAGACTGCCACCATCATTCTCATAAAGAAAATACAGCCAAAAGACACATGAAAAAACGCTCATCATCACTGGCCATCAGAGAAATGCAAATCAAAACCACAATGAGATACCATCTCACACCATTTAGAATGGCAATCATTAAAAAGTCAGGAAACAACAGGTGCTGGAGAGGATGTGGAGAAATAGGAACACTTTTACACTGTTGGTGGGACTGTAAACTAGTTCAACCATTGTGGAAGTCAGTGTGGCGATTCCTCAGGGATCTAGAACTAGAAATACCATTTGACCCAGCCATCCCATTACTGGGTATATACCCAAAGGACTATAAATCATGCTGCTGTAAAGACACATGCATGCGTATGTTTATTGCGGCACTATTCACAATAGCAAAGACTTGGAACCAACCCAAATGTCCAACAATGATAGACTGGATTAAGAAAATGTGGCACATATACACCATGGAATACTATGCAGCCATAAAAAATGATGAGTTCATGTCCTTTGTAGGGACATGGATGAAATTGGAAATCATCATTCTCAGTAAACTATCACAAGGACAAAAAACCAAACACCGCATGTTCTCACTCATAGATGGGAATTGAACAATGAGAACACATGGACACAGGAAGGGGAACGTCACACTCTGGGGACTGTTGTGGAGTGGGGGGAGGGGGGAGGGATAGCATTAGGAGATATACCTAATGCTAAATGGCGAGTTAATGGGTGCAGCACACCAGCATGGCACATGTATACATATGTAACTAACCTGCACATTGTGCACATATACCCTAAAACTTAAAGTATAATAATAATAAAAAAAGAAAATACAGTGCACTTTCTTTTATCTGACATGTTTATAGAAGCCCATCTCTGCAATAATTATAATTAATGAAACATTTTGGTTAAAAGACAATTGCCATGTATTTAATAACGTTTTTAATAATGTAAATATGTCAATAATATAAATAGAACATCAAATATTCTTTATTTTTATTTTTTATTGTGGTAAACCCACATAACATGAGATTGCAAATTTTAACCATTTTTAAATATGCACTTCAGTGACATTAAATACCTTAACATTGTGCAACAATTATCACCATTTATTTCCAGATCTTTTGTTATCTCTTTAAATGAAAACTCTGTACCAAATAAACAATAACTCCTCACAGCCCTCTCCCCCAGCATCTGACAGTCACCATTCTTTCAGTCTCTATCAACTTGACTGCTCTGAGTACCTCATGTAAGTGCAATCATACAATATTTGTCTTCCTGTGTCTGCTTATTTCACTTAGAATAATGTCTTCAGGGCTTATCCATGTTGTAACATGTCAGAATTTCATTTCTTTGTAAGGCTGAAAAATATTCCATTGTGTGTATATACCACGTTTTATCCAGTTATCCGTTGATGGACATATGGGTTGGTTTCCATCTTTCATTTATTGCTGCTGTGAGAATGGTCATACAAATATCTGTTCAAATTATTGATTTCAATTCATTTGGATATATACCCACAAGAGGAATTGTGTTATATGGTAAATCTATGTATTTTCCGGGGAGGTGGGGGGGCGCGCGTCCCTGCAAGGCACACCCCGCTTCTTGGGTTCCCGCCTCCTGCCCGTTCACCGCGGGGGTGGGACTCGCCCCTCGGGGGTGGGACTCGCCCCTCCGGGCTGGGACGGGGTCCGGGGAGCGTGGGTGGGAAACGCGGAGGCGGGTACGCTGAGCCGGGTCCCTGGGCAGCGGGCTCCTATCCCAGGGGTGGCCGCGCCGGCCCGGGGGCGGCCACCCGGCGTTCCGGCCCTGGCGCCTCCTTCCTCTTCTTTCCCCTGCACCGGTCGACCAGCAGACCGCGGGTGGGGCGGGGGGCGGGGTTGGTGTGTGAAAGGGGGTGGCAAGGCCTAGGGCGTCCCCACACCCGGCCAACCTCCACTGGCCACAGCTTCTTGGTCTGGCCTCAGGGGTCGACCAGCTGCCTCTGGAGGGCGTGAGACTTAACTGGTGGCTTGCCCTGTCCCAGGTAGACCAGCAAGTTGAATCTCTGAATAGACCAATAACAGGCTATGAAATTGAGGCAATCATTAATAGCTTACCAACCAAAAAAAGTCCAGGACCAGATGGATTCACAGCCGAATTCTACCAGAGGTACAAGGAGGAGCTGGTACCATTCCTTCTGAAACTATTCCAATCAATAGAAAAAGAGGGAATCCTCCCTAATTCATTTTATGAGGCCAGCATCATCCTGATACCAAAGCCTGGCAGAGACACAACAAAAAAAAGAGAATTTTAGACCAATATCCTTGATGAACATTGATGCAAAAATCCTCAATAAAATACTGGCAAACCAAATCCAGCAGCACATCAAAAAGCTTATCCACCATGATCAAGTGGGCTTCATCCCTGGGATGCAAGGCTGGTTCAACATACGCAAATCAATAAATGTAATCCAGCATATAAACAGAACCAAAGACAAAAACCACATGATTATCTCAATAGATGCAGAAAAGGCCTTTGACAAAATTCAACAACACTTCATGCTAAAAACTCTCAATAAATTAGGTATTGATGGGACGTATCTCAAAATAATAAGAGCTATCTATGACAAACCCACAGCCAATATCATGCTGAATGGGCAAAAACTGGAAGCATTCCCTTTGAAAACTGGCACAAGACAGGGATGCCCTCTCTCACCACTCCTATTCAACATAGTGTTGGAAGTTCTGGCCAGGGCAATCAGGCAGGAAAAAGAAATAAAGGGCATTCAATTAGGAAAAGAGGAAGTCAAATTGTCCCTGTTTGCAGACGACATGATTGTATATCTAGAAAACCCCATCATCTCAGCCCAAAATCTCCTTAAGCTGATAAGCAACTTCAGCAAAGTCTCAGGATGCAAAATCAGTGTGCAAAAATCACAAGCATTCTTATACACCAATAACAGACAAACAGAGACACAAATCATGAGTGAACTCCCATTCACGATTGCTTCAAAGAGAATAAAAGACCTAGGAATCCAACTTACAAGGGATGTGAAGGACCTCTTCAAGGAGAACTGAGTAACTTCCATAGTATTTTCCATAGAAGTTGTGCTTTTACACTATTTTTTATTGAGTCAGGGTCTTGCTCTGTCGCCCAGGCTGGAGTGAGGTGGCGCGATCTCGGCTCACTGCAAGCTCCACCTCCCGGGTTCATGCCATTCTCCTGCTTCAGCCTCCCCAGTAGCTGGGACTACAGGCGCCCGCCACCACGCCTGGCTAATTTTTTTGTATTTTTAGTAGAGATGGGGTTTCACCGTGTTAGCCAGGTTGGTCTCTATCAGCTGACCTTATGATGGGCCCGCCTGGGCCTCCCAAAGTGCTGGGATTACAGGCGTGAGCCACCGCACCCAGCCAGTAGTTGCACCATTTTAAGTTCCTCCAACAATGTACATGTGTTCCGATTTGTCTTCATCCATACCAAGACATGCTGACATTCTGTTTTGTTTTGTTGCAATTAGCTATCCTTACAGGTGTGTGGTGTGAGAAACTCCAGGCTTCTACGGGTTTGTAGTCCCCCTTCAATTTTTATGAGCACTACTTGCTGCTCTCTGTCACTTTTCCAGGCTGAGATTTGAGTTACACATAACAGAGACTAGTCCTTTAGGAATCCCCCAGATATATTAGAATCTTGCAAATAAGGTCTGCTCTGCTCTCTCCAGTTTAAAGGATTTAAAATCATTAATTTTTTAAGTTTTATTTTTTAATGGAGCCACAATAATTGTACATGTTTATGGGATACAGTGTGATGTTTCAATACATATATACATGTGTAATAATCAAATCGGGGTAATTAGCATGTCCATCACTTCAAACGCTTGTCATTTCTTTGTAGTGAGAAGATTCAAACTCCTCTCTTCTAGCTATTTTGAATTATATATTATTGTTAACTATAGTTGCCCGGCTGTGCAATAGAACACCAGAACTTATTCCTTCTGTGTAACTTTGTACCCATTGATCAACCTTTCCCCATACTCCCATCCCCTCTACTCTCCCTGACATCTGGTAAACACTGTTCTACTTTCTAATTCCATAAGATTAACTTTTTTTTAGATTCATACCAATGAGATCATGTGGTATTTGTTCTTCTGTGCTTGGTTTATTTCACTTGACATAATATCCTTTAGGTGTGTCCATGTTGATGCAAATGATGGGATATCATTATTTTTTATGGTTGAATAATAATATCCAAAATATATAAGGAACTCAAATAACTCAGTAGCAAACCAAAAAAAAAAAAAAAAACAAAAAACAACAACAAATAACCTAATTTAAAAATGGGCAAAATATATGGATAGACATTTCTCAAAAAAGACATACAAATGGTTAACAGATATATGAAAAAGATCTTCAACATAACTAGTAATCACGGTAAAAAATCAAAACCACAGTGAGCTATCATCTCACCCATTAGGATGCCTATTAGACAAAAAATTAAAAAATGCTAGCAGTAATGTGGAGAAAAGGGAAAGCTTGTATGTAACTGGTGGGAACGTAAATTGGTACAGCCATTATGGAAAACAGTATGAAGGTTGATCAAAAAATTAAAATCTGAACTACCATATGATACAAGAATCTCACTATTGGGTATATAACCAAATGAAATGACATTAGTATGCTGAACAAATAGCTGCATTCCCATGTTCACTGCAGTACTCTTCACAATAGCCAAGATACGAAATCAACCTAAATATCCATCAATGGATTAATAGACAAAACGTATGGCATAATTATACAATAAATTGCTAATTTTTAAACGGACTCAACATAATTAAAAGCTTTACTGTATTGGTTATGATTTGATTATTCTTTATTTATTCAAAAGATGCTAATGAATCTTGCTTAACCTGAGAGGCATTGGTATCAACATCATCCACTATCAACATCAGTAGGCTCATTGATAGGTCAGACTCACTTTATGCTATTGTGTCCCTTCTACCATTTTCATATTTTTTTCCAATCACTCCAATAAAATATTCAAGAATGAGTCTAATATCAGTCATTTATATCTCTTTGTTAATTTAAGATTATTCTCTAGTTGTTGAAAAAAGGTTTTTTCCTCATTAAAAGAACAGCAAATATTGGTGAGTTTGTGAAAGAGACAGATTAATTCACACCATATAAGTTGTTATTCAAGGCTTACATACTAAAACCCACAACCTCATCAGCCCATGAGCTGGCTCATCAATTGTATGCTTTTCTAATATACAAAAGAAAAGAAAATTATTGATCAAATTATGGTTTTATGGAAGTTAATATTTGTCACTCAATCACACTCAGGGGAATTACGGCTATTGTCCAAATTATTCTACCACATTTCTCCATATCTTCCAGGGTCTATCATATAATCAGATATACTAAATCGATTTACCATCTGAACTCTACCAATTATCAACATATCTGTAGCATTATTTCAACAATCCAGGCCTATATGCAAGAATGAGTATTGCTTCTCTTCATATTTTCACCTATTTTCTATAAATGACTTTGTCCGTACTCAATTTTTCCTCCTTTGGAATGTCTCCAAGGACCTCAGGATCTTACACTACCTCCTAAATTTTATATAGAATTTTGTATGCCCAGCTCTCAAGTTCTATCTGTAGACTTTCATCAGGGGCAATTTAGTCTAGAGATTGGACACTATAAAAAATAACATAAAATAAAATTTGGGCATATAAATTAAGTCATTTAAAATTAATTGGAGCTCTATCTTAAATATAGGTACCAACTTAATAGTGTTTCTTTCCTGATCTATTGAATGTGGCTAGCCAACCTTTGTATAATCATACTAATAAGCTAATGCTATGAATATTTGGATATTGGAATACTTCACATGCTTTGAAACATTCTGTTTTTCTCAATTATTAATCTCAAATATAAGAATAACGATTTTTCTGCAAGTTTCGTCACCAAGAGCATCATATTGTCTAATTGAGATCCTGTACTCAGCTTGTCAAATCTAAGTATTTCAAGTCAGCTAGAGTGAATTTTAGTTGGGCTAAATTACACTATTGATTTAGTAATTTGGTTTTAATTAGTTATATTCACTTAATCGTTTTGAGGTCTATCATGACATTTAAAAATGGAGTTGTGGAAATTTATTTCAGACTTTGAACGCTTAAGTGTGTATGTTTTTTTAATTTACTCATTTCTACTCTGAAACTTTGTGTAGAAGCTTTAGTCATATGACTCTCTTGCAGTTGCTTTTCACATGTAGGTTTGTTTTAAAGAGTGAGTGCCTTCAACAAAGTTCTTTAGCAACAGACATAATGACTGTCATGTGCTGCAATGATACAATAATGTTCATTGTGTACAGTAGCCAGTTTTCTAGATATTTAAAAGCCCCCTATGATGAGGAACTTGTATTTCAATTAACTTGCTTTTGTGCTTCATATTATAATAAAAAATAATAGCTATCATAACCATCACGACTATTATCTATCTTGCAAGATGTTGAACATTAAGCATATAACATTTAAACATAATACGACATTTCAATACTACCACTGACTCCTGCCTTAGCTTTTTCATCCACTGACAGAATCAAAAATGAAATGCAATTAGGATTTTTCTTTATGTTCATTTCTGTTGGCCTAGTAACATGTTATATGTTACCTAGATTTCCAAAACCTAGAGTCATAATCCCATTCAGGAAGCATTTAGAGAGAAAAGAGCATGGCTGACAGAAATGTAACATTTCTCAGAGCGTGTTCAGTGGAAAGTTGTTTAATATTACCACAAGTTTGGAAAACACTAACTGAAGTAAAACAGTTCTTTTTTTTTTCTGCAAAAGTCTCAGATAAGTTGCGTTTCAAATTTCTCTGAAGAGAATATGCATACCCTTTTTGTAAAGCACTACACAAATAATTCTTCATAACATATTTTAGAAACTATTGCAAAGAAAAATTGTAATGCTCTTTCAAGTGCATGTTATGGACTGAAAGTTTGTGTCTCCCACAAATTTAAATCCTGAATCCCTAACTCCCAATGTGATGATACTAGGTGGGGCCTTTGTGAGGTAATTAGTTTTGGATGAGGTCATGAGTGTGGAGCTCCTATGATAGGATTAGCGCTCTTATAATAAGAAGATAAACCAAAACTTCGTCTCTCCACCATGAGAAGACATAGAGAAGGGGCTCCCTGCAAGGTAAGAGGAGGCCACTCTTGAGAACATGACTATACTGGCACCCTATTCTTGAACTTCCAGCTTCCGATATTGTCAGAAATACATTTTTGTTGGTTAAGACATCTAAATATTTTGTTACGAGGAGAGCCTCAACTAAGATAATATTGTTGAGGAATTTGGGCCCAAACTGAATTTACTCTTCATCTTTGAAACTTACTAGAAGTCTAACACTACCTCTAAGTCCATCACTCATCAGTAGGGATACTAATAACTTGCAGGATTATTGTGATGATTGTATGTACATGGCTTATAGTAAGCTACGAGTAAATCACAGCTGTTATTGTGTTTATTATTATTCCCTATTACTATAGGTTTCTTCTACTCAGGCTCAAATTTTAAAGTGAATTGAAAATTTGGAAAATTATAAATTTGGCTGCTCAAACTGGAAAATTCTGGTCAAAATATAATATCCCTGTGAATCTTTTTAGAGAGGGCAATTATCCATAAATTGTGGCTGTTAAAGCTAGGTCCAGGATAGTTAATCTTGGAGTTTACAGGGTAGTATTAATAATAAATCAGCTGTTTGAGTACGATCAATACCTACTGATAAGCCTAGGTGAAAGTTTGCTCTCCTGAGCTTACTGATTTTGTACTAACTTTGCAGCTCAGCAGGCTCAACTGGGTCAAGTAATATGTTAGATGCATTAGGTAGGCACTCCATCGAGCTCCAACACACCAAGAAATTTTCATGCACTGAACTCCCATATTCTGGATTGTAAGTATAATTTTTATACCCATAGCATCTCAAGGTAGCTCTCATAATAACTTACTTCTTGTCTCGTTAAAAATAATTCTCATAACCCAATTTACCATTTTTGCTAGAGAACTGTATTCATGTCTGGTCAATCATTTTGTTTCATAAGAAAGTGTCTTCAGATATGGATAACTAAATCATTTTGCATATTTGCTTTGGAATGTCTACGTGAGGATTTATCCTAGGATCTTAACTCTAAGAAATAAATACATAGATTCTGAATTGTTTTGACATGAAATAGAGTGATAAAATCATGATTTCATATTTATACTATAACATACCATCCTTTGAAAAATCATTTTTTAAAAAAATCTAGTCTCACTAACTTGTAAGCATTTTAAACTTACTAACTTAAAATCATTTGTGCTAGCTATGGTATATATTTTTTAAATTATTAAATTGGATAAGGCTTCTTGCCCCCAGAGATCTTATAACTTACCACACAGCACATTTTATGTTTTCATTTGTAGGCAATATATGTATTGAAAGGCACTGAGTATGTTGTGCTTTTTTCCTTATTATATCTTCCACATTTGCATGTGCTCTCTCTCAATGCCTTTTTGAATTATCACTATTTACGTATATATGAAATAATGCATATATAAAAAATTATATATATATATATACACAGAGAGAGAGAGAGAGAGAGAGAGAGAGAAATCTGCTTCCTATTTTCATTTGATTTCTCCATAGGAGTGCATTCTGCTATAAAGGTGATTAAGTTCTCTTAAAATAAGAAGTTAATGTGGGAAAATACTTCTGATCAGTTCTGCTTTAATTTTATAGTAACAATGCTTATAAGACATTTCGTTAAGCAATAATGGAAGAATATACATGTATTCACATGAAATTTTAATGGACTAAATTGCAACACACACTAAATGCCAGCATATTCCTCTAAAATACACCATTGGAGATTACAGAACTTGTAAATGAATGTCAAGCTTTAGAAAAAAATATAGTAACCAAGAATAGCATCGTTCATTCACCAACCAGCCATATTCTGAGTTCATTTTGGTACTATTATTGCAGTACTCTGCAGTGTTGCTTAATTCAACTCCATCGCTACTTTTTTTTTCCAAAACTAGGGTTTTCAAAATTCCATCCTAGTGTACATGCAGCAAACTCATGATAAGTTCATGGCAATTGGTATTCATTACATAGAATTACTGATACTGAGAATCTTGTTTCAGCTCAGTTTTTGACCTTTTATACAGTCACCTGTATATGTATATGTTGATTTATAGGCATCTTATGCCTACATCTGGTCCAATCGTCTGGGACTAGGAGCACAGAGCCATGTGATATAAAGCAAGACCAACAAAAGGCTTCTTGTAGAACAATAGTTATGAGTGAAGCAGGTGGCCATCAAAGGTGCTGTGGGAAGGCAGGTGCCATGTACATTCTCTATACCTTTGTTCAGAATAACTTAGTGGTCATCAACAAGGAATGAAGGGAATAGATTCCTTGTTGATGTGTATTGGTCTTATAATTCTATGAGTTAAGAATTAGGGAAGGTATAAGAAAACCGATACTGAAGATATTACATATTTTATCTTGCTTCTTACATATTTGAAACTGCATTATACTATATTTCAAATGTTTGAGATAATCAAGACTGATTTGATGGATCCAAGAAAATTCTCAGCAAGTACAACTGGACACTTGGATAAGATTTCAATATATTTTAATTTTATCCTAATAGTTTTCAGCACTTCGTTCAAGTTTTTTTAGCTGAGTTGTACATTTAGCATTGTATTCTTATGTTCTAACTTAAAAATGAAAGCAGTTCTTCAAAAAATAAAAATAAAACAATACCTCACTATATCATTTGTTTTATAAGCAAAAATTCAACACAAAATACAAAGTATAGGTTGTGCAGTCTTAGGAGGCAAGACAAGGTAGATTTAAATCCCAGCTCTCTCACCTAGGAGCTGTGCAAATTTGCTGAGTTGTCTTCAACTTACTATACTTCCTTTTCCTAATACATTTAATGGGAATAAAAATACATGTCTCCAGTTGTTGTGTAGGTATTAAATGAAATACTTTATGTAAAGGACTTGGCACAGTACATGGCTTATTAATAAGCACTCAATAAATAATAGTCCATTAGACCAGCAGTCTCCAACCTTTTTGACACCAGGGACCGGTTTCACAGAAGACAATTTTTTCCATGGACCATGGAGGGGAATGGTTTCTGGATGAAACTGTTCCACCTTAGATCAGGCACTAGATTCTCATAAGGAGTGTGCACCCTAGATCCCTTGCATGCACAGTTCACAATAGGTTCTTGCTCCTATGAGAATTCAGTGCTGACCGGGCATGGTGGCTCATGCTTGTAATCCCGGCACATTGCGAGGCCGAGGCAGGCGGATCACCTGAGGTCAGGAGTTCAAGATCAGCCTGGCCAACATGATGAAACCCCATCTCTACTAAAAATACAAAAATTTGCTGGGAGTGGTGGTGGGTGCCTGTAATCCCAGCTACTCGGGAGGCTGAGGCAGGAGGAGAATCGCTTGAACATGGGACGTGGAGGTTGCAGTGAGCCAAGATCGTGCCATTGCACTCCAACTTGGGCGACAAGAGAGAAACTCCATCTCAAAAAAAAAAAAAAAAAAAAAAAAAAAAAGGGAATCCAGTGCCTCCACTGATCTGGCAGGAGGCGGAGGTAAAGCGGTAGTGCTGGCTTGCCCACTGACTTGCTCACCTCCTGCTGTGTGGCCTGGTTCCTAATAGGCCATTACCTGGTACCAGTCAGCAGTCCAGGAGTTGGGGACCCCTGCATTAGACCACATCTCCAAAGCAGTGTTGCAAGACAATTCACCGAGGTACCAAATAAAACACTAAGCATTTAATTTGTAATATTACTTTCTTTTAGTTTAAAACTACATTAACACTATATATATGTATATAAAACTTTAAGCATACAAATGTAATCATATCATATATGCTAAGTTTTTGTGGTATATATATTTCTTCTTTTTTTGCTTGTCTCATCCCTATCTCTTTGTCTCTCCTTTGCCCATATCAGCTCCTTTGCCTACTCCCAAGAAACACATTCCAGATAGATCTGTATCACTTAGCAATGCTCTTGGCTGCAAATAACAGAACACCCATTTAATAGTGTCTTAGACAAGTAAGAAATTTAATTATATCACTCAAGAGGGCTGGAAGTAGTAAGGCAGTTTTAGAGTTGCTTCATTGATTCAATGACATTTAGAGGCCAGATGGATAACTCCTTCTTTTTCCTTCATTTTTGTAAGATGGCTGCAATGATGCCAACCTCCAAAACCTCATGTGAAACCATGCTGAGTGGCTTATACATGTCATCCCAACACTTTGGGAGCCTGAGTTGGGAAGAAGGCTGGAGGCCAGGAGTTTAAGACCAGCCTGGCCAACATAGTGAGACTCATCTCTACAAAAGTAAAAATTAACAAAAAATTAGCTAGATATGTTTGTGTGTCACTTTAGTCCTAGCTACTTGGGAGGCTGAGGTGGAAGGATCGCTTGAGCCCAAGAGTTTTAGGATACAGTGAGCTATGATCATGCCATTGCATTCCAGCCTGGTTGACAAAATGAGACCATATCTGGAAAAGAAAACCCTAAAAACTCAAAAACAAAACCCAAAAATCTCATGTGACAGCCTTATAAGAAGAAAGGAGAATTCAAAGGGAAAAAATGTCTTTGCCATACATCTTATAAACACACACACACTCACACACACTCACAGGGAATGGGTCAGTTTGTTTCTAAAACTAGTATCACACTGTACACACTTTTAGCATCTTGCTTTTCTCACTCAACAATGTGTACTGAAAATTTATCTGGGTCAACTACCAGAGCTCAAATACATATTTTTATTGGCTGCATAATATTCTATGTTGTGACTATAGTATCATACATTCAATCACTTCTCCCCTGAGGGAAATTCACTTTGCTTCCAGAAGTTTTTTGTTTGTTTGTTTTTTGTTTTACCACTTTTGAAAAGGGGTCTAGATCTAGAAATTCCATTCGACCCAGCCATCCCATTACTGGGTATATACCCAAAGGACTATAAATCATGCTGCTATAAAGACACATGCACACGTATGTTTATTGCCGCATTATTCACAATAGCAAAGACTTGGAACCAACCCAAATGTCCAACAATGATAGACTGGATTAAGAAAATGTGGCACATATACACCATGGAATACTATGCAGCCATAAAAAATGATGAGTTCATGTCCTTTGTAGGGACATGGATGAAATTGGAAATCATCATTCTCAGTAAACTATCGCAAGAACAAAAAACCAAACACCGCATATTCTCACTCATAGGTGGGAATTGAACAATGAGAACACATGGACACAGGAAGGGGAACATCACACTTCGGGGACTGTTGTGGGTTGGGGAGGGAGGAATAGCATTGGGAGATATACCTAATGCTAGATGACGAGTTGGTGGGTGCAGCGCACCAGCATGGCACATGTATACATATGTAACTTACCTGCACATTGGGCACATGTACCATAAAACTTAAAGTATAATAATAATAATAATAATAATAATAATAAAAGAAAAAAAAAAGAATGAAAGTAAAAGGATAGAAAACATGCAAATTGCATCCATAAGAAAGGTGGAAGGGCTGTACTAATATCAGAAAACACACTTTAAAACAAAATAAAAGGTACTAGAGACAAAGAGAGGGACTTTATAGTGCTAAAAGGGTCAATTTGTCAGGAAGTTATGAGTGATCAGAAGTGTTTTATCAGTTTTGAGAAACCCTTTGCCAGTATTTGTTCGCATCTGTCTCTTACCCCATTTTCCTTCGCTTTTTCTTCTGGAACTTCACTTGCTTGTTTATTAGATCTTTTCCCTAAATCCTACGTGTCTCTAATGCTTTTTTTTCTGTGTTTTCAGTTCTTTTTTTCCTCTCTCTGCTTTAGTTTGATTGTTTTCTGTTACCTATATTCCAGGTGATGGATGCTGTGTCTAATGTGTTATTGAACCCAACTAGTTAGTTCTTAATTTTAGATTTTTTTTTTTTGTTCTGGAATTTCCATTTGATCCTGTTTTCATCATTTTGAATATACCGAAGAAATTACCTATCATTTCAATTCTTTTATGCACATTCTTCATTTTCATATTAATTGAACTGTGGTTATTTTAAAATCCATGTTAGTTAAGACTAACATTGGGATCACCTATGGGTCTGTTTCTATTGGTCATTTATTTTCTTTTGTTATTTTTTGACATGTGAAGGAATATTTGAATAAATGCCAGACATTAAAAAAAAAAAAAAAAAAGAAAAGTTCTGCAGTCATCATTTTGGCTGATACAGTTTTCTATGTAACGGAGGTTTTATTTTATTGGGTAAATTCCTAGAAGTGAGATTACTGGGTAGAAGACGATATGTATTTTTAATTTCAGTAGATGGGCTGGGTTGTGTCCCCCAAAAAGATTATAATATCTTATATTTCCACCAGCAATATATCAGAGAATTTTTTTTGCATCCTTGGTAGCAACAGATGTTCTTATTCTTTATAAATTTGTATATGTCTTATAGATGAAGTGGTACTTTATTTTGTATTTACTTTGAATATTGCTATTTGTGAATGTGAACATCTTTTCATATATTTGTTGGCTGACTATATCCTTTGTCCTTTTTTACTCTTTGGTTGTTTGGTCTTTTTCTTGTCAGTGTGTTAAGACACACTTACGTATTATAGACTTTAACTTTTCGTTTGATGTATTTAGTACAGTGTTTTCCAAAACTATCATTTATCTAGTGGTTTTATTACATGAAATTTAGTTTTCAGCTTTTGTATTGTTGAATGTATATAGTGAAGGTTACTCTCGACACCTTAGATTGAATGTGATTCCATATCTACTCTGTTAGACTTTCAAGATTTTGTTTTATTTTTATATCTGTATCAGCTGGCATTATATGTTGCTATAAAAACAATAAGAAAAAACAGTGGCTTACGAAGATACCAGTTCTCTCTGGTGAGACTCTCAAGAGTATAGCTGCCTATAGACTCCAGTAGACATCTGACTCAGACATACTTTGGAGGTCAGGTGAAGGGAACCATATTCAGGTTGCCATGTTTCCAGAGTCCTCTTCTAATAGATACTCTTAGTGCCCTGCCAAGTTCCCCTTTAGGAAGCTGGTTCACTCATCCCCCAGTTATCTGGCTGTTACTATGTCAATTGCTCACAACTGCAACTTTCTCTTGAGGATTTCCCTGGGCTTAACAGGGCCACCTCACTGAAAATGACCGGATTGTCATGTCCTCAACAAGACAACTTTGGTGGTACCATTCATTCTAAATCTCCCTATGGAATTGAAGACAGGGTGAATAAACTCATATTTGTGCAGAGCTTCTTCCTCTGCCCTATCCTGTTTCCCTTGTGCCTTTATATGTCTTACCTAAGAGCACTTTCTTAATAAATCACATATAGTGTTGTCATAGTTAGCAAATAAAAATACTACACACTCATTAAAATTTTAGTTTCTAGCAAAGAAGGAATGGTTTTTAGTATAAATATGTCACATGAAATATTTGGGATGTATACGTACTGTAAAATTAATCACTGTTTATCTGAAATTCAAATTTAACTCGGCACCTTATATTTTAGCTAGCAACCTTATTTCACTTGCACAAAAATTCTCATCTCAGGCCCTGCTTCTACAGAACTCAACCTAAGTTACTGCTCACTGGTGACTATATTCAACTTTTTATACATTAGAAAATGAAATTAAGCTTCACTATTTAATATACAGATAGGTAATCTCACTAGATCCATCTGTTAGTCTGTTATATAAAGGGCTAGAGAAGCAGCCCTGAGTCAGAAGATTAGACGGTAGCACTTTAAGCCCATTTTGATATACGCAGTTTATGTAAGAGAGTAAACCCCCCTTATCCACATTTTCATTTTCCATGGTTTCAGTTACCCATGGTCAAGTGTGGCCCAAAAATATTAAATGGAAAAATCCAGAATTAAGTGATGTAAAAGTTTTAAATTACATTCCATTCTGAGTAGTGTGATGAAATCTTGCCCCTTCCCACTACATCTTGCCCTGAAAATGGATCATCCCTTGGTTTGATGTATCCACACTTTCCATGCTACTCACCTGTTAGTCATTTAGTAGCCTTCTCAGTTATCAGATTTTTAAAAATTGTAAATACAGTCATCCCTCCATATCTATGGGTTCCACATCCATGGATTCAGCCAACCTTGGATTGAAAATATTCACAAAAAAATTCTATCTGTACTGAACATGTACAGATTTTTTTTCTTGTCATTATTCCTTAAATAATTCAGTAAAACAAATTTTTTTACATAGCATTTACATTACATTAGATATTATAAGTAATCTATGCAGGACTCAAAGTATATGAGAGGATGTGTACATGTCAAATGCAAATACTACACTATTTTATGTAACGTACTTGAACATGCTCACATTTTGGTATCCCCACTGGGTTCTGTAACCAATCCCCCTGAGAAACTGAGGGACAATACAGTTTGGTCCTATGCACAGTTTCAGGCATCTGCTCACTGTGTGTCTTAGAACAGATCTCCCTCTGATAAGTTGGGGCTACTGTACTGAATATCACTGATGAAGATTTTTCCATGATAATAGATTTACAGTAACTTAAAGATGTATTATATATTTGTATTTTATTAAAAAACCAATTGTATCAAATTTGTCGACTTTTTCTTTAATGACAACTGGTTTTCAATATCATGTTAATAGATTTTTTTAAAACAAAACCAAAAAAAAAGAAACCACTTAATGTGACCCTTCTAGACATGGATAATTTACCAAAGAGTAAATTCTGATTTTGAACAAAAAGTTTTGCTATAAAGAGGGAATTTTGAAAATAAATATTTAAAATGTTTTTATCTTTATATGATTTTTCTCCTGAGTACAACTAAAGTGTATAACTTTAAAAAAAAACCTATCATTATGAGCATGTTAAAAAACAACTTTGGAAACAGTGTTTCTTTTTTTTTTTTTTTTTTTTTTTTTTCAGTGGTTGAGTGTTTTGAAGAGATCACACAGCAAACAGGTGGTGATGCGTAACATTAAACCCAGGGTGACTGCAGCAGACATATATGAAGCGGTTGGGTAAGAGGACATAAGTATTGGTTTTCCAGTGTTACTGAGAGCAATTTCAGAGGGATGGAGCTAAATAAGACACATTTATTTTTTATTTTTTAACTTTTTATTATGAAGTAACATTAGGAAAAGAACATAAGATATCATGCAACCCCAGATCTTGGTTTCTTTTTCTTTGAGACAGAATCTTATTCTGTTGCCCAGGCTGGAATGCAGTGGCACAATGCCAGCTCACTGCAACCTCAGCCTCCCAGGTTCAAGCAATTCTTCTTCTTATTATTATTATACTTTAAGTTCTGAGATACATGTGCAGAACACGCAGTCTTCTTACATAGGTATACACGTGCCATGGTGTTTTGCTGCATCCATCAACCAGTCATCTACATTAGGTATTTCTCCTAATGCTATCCTTCCCCTAGCCCCCACCCCCCGACAGGCCCAGGCATGTGATGTTCCCCTCCCTGTGTCCATGTGTTCTCATTGTTCAACTGTACTTATGAGTGAGAACTTATGAGTGAGAACTTGCAGTGTTTGGTTTTCTGTTCTTGTGTTAGTTTACTGAGAATGATGGTTTCTAGCTTCATCCATGTCCCTGCAAAGGACATGAACTCATCCTTTAGAAACAGTGTTTCTAAACTGTTTATAAAATATTCCAAATGAAGAGCTGTAGTAGATATCAATTTTTTTTTTTTGAGACAGAGTTTCACTCTGTCACCCAGTCTGGAGTGCAGTGGCACAATCTCCGCTCACCGCAACCTCTGTCTCCTGGACTCAAGTGATCCTCCCACCTCAGACTCTGGAGTAGCTGGGACTACAGTCGTGCACCACCAAGGCCTGCTAATTTTTGTATTTTTAGTAGAGGCAGGGTTTCACCATATTTCCCAGGCTGGTCTCAAACTCCTGGCCTCAAGCGATCCGCCTGCCTCCACCTCCCAAAGTGCTGGGATTACAGGAGTGAGCCACCATGCCCAGCAATAGCAAATCTTTTATAAAAGTACAAATTGCAATGCTGACCCATAAATTGGCAGGAACAACTATTGGGCTTCAAAGAAGCTGAAACTTTTTACCAGTGTTTCTTTTCAAAGTGTATGCATAACTGGTAGGTGGGATTAAAATGTGAATAATGATTTACTAAACTCAGTCAATAATACCCTTCTTCTAATTAAACCTATGTAACTTCATGAAGTGTCTTTTTCAGCTATGAAAGCCACTTAATCCAGACATGGGAAAAATAATAAACACTTTAAAAACTGAACATAAAACCAAATATTTGAATGGCTGCATCACCAAGAATAACCAAATTTTAAAATAATAATGAAGTATATTGAAACAAAAAAAAATGTTTATTTAGTTCAAAGACATTTCTTAAACCATACATTTTAAGAGTGTAATTTTCAATCATATTTATTAAATTTCATTACTCCTGGTCTAAAGAATCATGATTCCAGCACCTCACTGAAGTTATTAGCTTGCAGCCTCCTTAGGTATACTTATGAGGTGTCTGTAATGCTAAACGGGCTGCTTCTGCTAATTTATATTCAGTACCTGGCAATTGTATATGGTGGAGTGAAGAATGCAAAGGAAGTAGAATGGTGCTGCACTATATTTTTCCCTTTCTAGCACTGAAATGTTCTAATGGCCTCTGCCAAGTCAAAAAATGAGGCCTCACAATTGAAGGCACAGAGTCTTATATGTTAACGTTATGCCTACTGATAGAAGGGTGCTTATAGTTTGCGTTTTTTAATTTTCTGTCTTGATAACATATATAACTGGATATTTATGTATATTACATGGTTTCTTCCTTTTTTTATACTTTAAGTTCTAGGGTACATGTGCACAACGTGCAGGTTTGTTACATATGTATACATGTGTCATGTTGGTGTGCTGCACCCATTAACTCGTCATTTACATTAGGTATATCTCCCAATGCTATCCCGCCCCCCTCCCCTCACCCCATGACGGGGCCCGGGTGTATGATGTTCCCCACCCTGTGTCCAAGTGTTCTCATTGTTCAATTCCCACCTATGAGTGAGAACATGCGGTGTTTGGTTTTTTGTCCTTGCGATAGTATGCTGAGAATGATGGTTTCCGGCTTCATCCATGTCCCTATAAAGGACATGCACTCATCATTTTTTATGGCTGCACAGTATTCCATGGTGTGTATGTGCCACATTTTCTTAATTCAGTCTATCATTGATGGACATTTGTGTTGGTTCCAAGTCTTTGCTATTGTGAATAGTGCCACAATAAACATACGTGTGCATGTGTCTTTATAGCAGCATGATTTATAATCCTTTGGGTTTATACCCAGTAATGGGATGGCTGGGTCAGATGGTATTTCTAGTTCTAGATCCCTGAGGAATCGCCAAACTGTCTTCCACAATGGTTGAACTAGTTTACAGTCCTGCAAACAGTGTAAAAGTGTTCCTATTTCTCCACATCCTCTCCAGCACCTGTTGTTTCCTGAATTTTAATGATCACCATTCTAACTGCTGTGAGATGGTATCTCATTTTGGTTTTGATTTGCATTTCTCTGATGGCCAGTGATGATCAGCATTTTTTCATGTGTCTTTTGGCTGCATAAATGTCTTCTTTTGAGAAGTGTCTGTTCATATCCTTTGCCCACTTTTTGATGGGGTTGTTTGATTTTTTTTTGTAAATTTGTTGAAGTTCTTTGTAGATTCTGGATATTAGCCCTTTATCAGATGGGTAGATTGTAAAAATTTTCTCCCATTCTGTAGGTTGCCTGTTCACTCTGATGGTAGTTTCTTTTGCTGTGCAGAAGCTCTTTAGTTTAATTAGATCCCATTTGTCAATTTTGGCTTTTGTTGCCATTGCTTTTGGTGTTTTATTCATGAAGTCCTTGTCCATGCCTATGTCCTGAATGGTATTGCGTAGTTGAAAGTAAAGCACTCCTCAGCAAATGTAAAAGAACAGAAATTATAACAAACTGTCTCTCAGACCACATTGCAATCAAACTACAACTCTGGATTAAGAAACTCACTCAAAACTGCTCAACTACCTGGAAACTGAACAACCTCCTCCTGAATGACTACTGGGCATATAAGGAAATGAAGGCAGAAATAAAGATGTTCTTTGAAACCAATGAGAACAAAGACACAACATACCAGAATCTCTGGGACACATTTAAAACAGTGTGTAGAGGGAAATTTATAGCACTAAATGCCCACAAGAGAGAACAGGAAAGATCTAAAATTGACACCCTAACATCACAATTAAAAGAACTAGAGAAGCAAGAGCAAACACATTCAAAAGCTAGCAGAAGGCAAGAAACAACTAAGATCAGAGCAGAACTGAAGGAGATAGAGACACAAAAAACCCTTCAAAATATCAATGAATCCAGGAGCTGCTTTTTTGAAAAGATCAACAAAATTGACAGACCGCTAGCAAGACTAATAAAGAGGAAAAGAGAGAAGAATCAAATAGACGCAATAAAAAATGATAAAGGGGATATTACCACCAATCCCACAGAAATACAAACTACCATCAGAGAATACTGTAAACACCTCTATGCAAATAAACTAGAAAATCTAGAAGAAATGGACAAATTCCTGGACACATACACCCTCCCAAGACTAAACCAGGAAGAAGTTGAATCTCTGAATAGACCAATAACAGGCTATGAAATTGAGGCAATCATTAATAGCCTACCAACCAAAAAAAGCCCAGCACCAGACGGATTCACAGCCGAATTCTACTAGAGGTACAAAGAGAAGCTGGTACCATTCCTTCTGAAACTATTCCAATCAACAGAAAAAGAGGGAATCCTCCTTAACTCATTTTATGAGGCCAGCATCATCCTAATACTAAAGCCTGGCAGAGACACAACAAACAAAGAGAATTTTAGAACAGTATCCCTGATGAACATCAGTGCAAAAATTCTCAGTAAAATACTGGCAAATCGAATCCAGCAGCACATCAAAAAGCTTATCCACCATGATCAAGTGGGCTTCATCCCTGGGATGCAAGGCTGGTTCAACATATGCAAATCAATAAATGTAATCCGTCATATAAACAGAACCAAAGACAAAAACCACATGAATATCTCAATAGATGCAGAAAAGTCCTTTGACAAAATTCAACAGCGCTTCATGCTAAAAACTCTCAATAAACTAGGTACTGATGGGACTTATCTCAAAATAATAAGAGCTATTTATGGCAAACCCACAGCCAATATCATACTGAATGGGAAAAAGCTGGAAGCATTCCCTTTGAAAACTGGGCACAAGACAGGGATGCCCTCTCTCACCATTCCTATTCAACATAGTGTTGGAAGTTCTTGCCAGGGCAATCAGCCAGGAGAAAGAAATAAAGGGTACTCAATTAGGAAAAGAGGAAGTCAAATTGTCCCTGTTTGCAGATGACATGATTGTGTATTTAGAAAACCCCATTGTCTAAGCCCCAAATCTCCTTAAGCTGATAAGCAACTTCAGCAAAGCCTCAGGATACAAAATCAATGTGCAAAAATCACAAACATTCTTATACACCAATAACAGACAAACAGAGAGCCAAATCATGAGTGAACTCCCATTCACAATTGCTTCAAACAGAATAAAATACCTAGGAATCCAACTTACAAGGGATGTGAAGGACCTCTTCAAGGAGAACTACAAACCACTGCTCAACGAAATGAAAGAGGACACAAACAAATGGAAGAACATTCCATGCTCATGGATAGGAAGAATCAATATCATGAAAATGGCCACACTGCCCAAGGTAATTGATAGATTCAATGCCATCCCCATCAAGCTACCAATGACTTTCTTCACAGAATTGGAAAAAACTACTTTAAAGTTCATATGGAACCAAAAAAGAGCCCGTGTTGCCAAGACAATCCTAAGCCAAAAGAACAAAACTGGAGGCATCATGCTACCTGACTTCAAACTATACTACAAGTCTACAGTAACCAAAACAGCATGGTACTGGTACCAAAACAGAGATATAGACCAATGGAACAGAAAAGAGCCCTCAGAAATAATACCACACATCTGCAACCATCCAATCTTTGACAAACCTGACAAAAACAAGACATGGGGAAAGGATTCCCTATTTAATAAATGGTGCTGGGAAAACTGGCTAGCCATGTGTAGAAAGCTGAAACTGGATCCCTTCCTTACACCTTATACAAAAATTAATTCAAGATGGATTAAAGACATAAATGTTAGACCTAAAACCATAAAAAGCCTAGAAGAAAACATGGTTTCTTTCTTAATGGTTTTCAAACCATTTTTTAAATTTTGAAAAAAAAGTATTCATATACAATGTTTAGAAATAATATAGAGATCCAGTATACACTTTACCCAGTTTTCCACAATTAAAAAATAGCTATATATTTGGGAGCTCGAGGTGGGTGGATCACGAGGTCAGGAGATTGAGACTATCCTGGCTAACACGGTGAAACCCCGTCTCTACTAAAAACACAAAAAATTAGCCGGGCATGTTGGCAGGTGCCTGTAGTCCCAGCTACTTGGGAGGCTGAAGCAGGAGAATGGCATGAACCCGGGAGGCAGAGCTTGCAGTGAGCCAAGATCGCGCCACCGCACTCCAGCCTGGGTGACAGAGCAAGGCTCCATCTGAAAAAAACAAAACAAAACAAAACAAAAAGAAGCTATATTAAAATATCACTGTCAGAATACTGGCATTGATAAAGTTAAGATATAGAATATTTCCATCACTACAGTGGTACTATGGCCCTTTTATAGATAAACCCACTTCCCTCTCACTCCCACTCCCCTCCTTAACCCCTGTAACCAATAATTTCTTCTCTAGTTCTATAAATTTGTCATTTCCAGAATGTTATATTAATGGAATCATACTGTGCGTAACCTTCTGATATTGGCATTTTTTTAAATCAACATAGTTCCGTTGAGATTCATCTTAGTGGTAGCATGCATTGACCATGTGCTCCTTTTTGACTGCTGAGCAGTAGACAATATATGGATAAAGCAAAATTTACTTAATTATTCATCCATTGAAGGATACCAAGTTTGTTTCTAGATTTTGGCTATTACAAATAGAGCTGCTATAAACATCCATGTGTGAGATTTTGTGTGATATGTTACAATTTATTTAAGACAGATCAAGCTATAGACTGGTAGGAAATGTATGAAAACTGTATCCTCAACAACATACTAGAGTCTGACTATATAAGAACTCTTGAAACTCCTCTTTAATTAAATGTCTCTTTTTGTCATTTACCCATTTTATAATTGATTTTTTTTTTTAGGGTGTCTTGCTTTGTTGCCTGGGCTGGAGTGCAGTGGCTCGACCTTGGCTCACTGCAACCTCTGCCTCCCGGGCTCAAGCAATTTTCCTGCCTCAGCCTCCCGAGTAACTGGGATTACAGGCGCCCGCCATTACGCCTGGCTAATGTTGTATTTTTAGTAGAGGTGGGGTTTCACCATGTTGGCCAGTCTGGTCTCGAGCTCCTGACCTCAGGCGATCTGCCCGCTTTGGCCTCCCAAAGTGCTGGGATTACAGGCTTGATGTTTTGAGAGTTTTAAGAGTACTTATATATTCAAGACATGAGTCCTTTGTTCAGTATGCAGTTTTCATACATTTTCTCCCAGGCCATAGCTTGTGCTTTAGTCTCTTTAACAGGGTTTTTCACAGAGTAAAAACTTATAATTTTGATGAAGTTCCATCTATCAGTTTTTCCTTTTAAGGATGAATCTTTTGTTTCTAAGTCTACGGACTCTTTGCCTAGCACAAAGATTGCCTATATCTCAAAGATTTTAATCTGTGCTTTTTTTAAAAGAAATTTATGATTTTATGTTTTAAATCTGTGTGCAATCTATTCCTAGCTAGAGGAATCAGACAAGAGAAAGAAATAAAGGGCATCCAAATCGGAAAGGAGGAAGTCAAATTTGTTTGCAGATGATATGATCTTATATTTGGACTCCAACAAAAATCTATTAGAACTGATATATAAAAATTACCCTGAATTGTCCACTGTTGGCATATAGAAATGCTCCTGATTTTTGTACGTCGATCTTGTATCCTGCAACTTTACTGAATTTGTTTAAGAAGTGAGGTTTGGGTCAAGGTTCATTTTTTTTTTTTTTTTTGCATACATATGTTCAGTTTCTCCAGCTCTTTTTTGAAATTGCCTTTGTACCTTTGTCAAAAGTCAGCTAGGTGCATTATTGTGTGTCTACTTCTGGGTTATTTATTCAATTTTTGGATGTATCTATCACTCTGCTAATATCACACTGTCTTGATTATTGTGGCTATGTAGTAGGACTTAATGTGGCATAGAGTGATTTTTTCACCTTATTCAAGATTGCTTTAGCTATTCTGGGGCCTGTGTCTTTCCATATCAATTTTAGAACAAGCTCCAAAAATACCCTGCTGAGATTTTGGTAGGAATTGCTCTAAAACTATAAATCAGTGAGGAATGTTGACATATTTAATATGTTGTGTCTTCCAATGCATAAACATGGCATATATTTAGGTCTTAATTGATTTCATTCATTATTATTTTGTACTTTTCACCATACAGATCCTGTACATATTTTGGTAAATTTACATGTAATTATTTCATTTTATTTATGTGATTTAAATGGTATTTTGTTTTTAATGTCATTCTCTATTTGTTCATTGTCGATATATAGAAATGAAGCTGATTTCTGCGCATTCACTTTGCATCCTATGAACTTGTTGAACTCACTTATTAGTTCTAAAAATTTTGTTTTTCTTTCTCAGATTTCTTGGGATTTTCTACATAGGTAATCATTACATCTGCAAGTAGAGACAGTTTCATGTCTTTCTTTCCTATCCATACAGCTTTTATTTCTTTTTCTTGCCATATTATACTGGGTAAAAATTCCAGTTACAGTTGGGTAAAAGTGGTGAAAGCAAAAAAACCTTGTCTTATTTCTGATCTTAGACATAAGAAATATAATTCCTCACCTTTAAATATGATATTTGATGTAAATTTTTGTACATGTTCTTTACAAAGTTGATGACGTTCTCCTTTGTTCCCAGTTTGCTGAGAGTTCTAAATTACAAATGGGGGTTGGATTTTGTCAAATGCTATTCCTGTGTCAGTTGATATGATCATATTATTTACAAAATATTGTTGAGATGGTAGTTTACACTGTTTGATTTTCTAATGTTGAACCAGACTTGCATACATGGAATAAATCCAAATTGGTCATGCTGTATAATTCCTTTTATAGCTTGCTGGATTCAATTTGCTAATATTTTGTTGAGAATTACTAGCTACATAAAATTCATTGGAAAATATTCCCTCCTGCTATGGACTGAATTGTGTCTCTCTACAATTCATTATGTTAAAGCCCTAATAACCAATGTGACTGTATTTGGAGAAGGAACCCTTAAGAAATTAAATAAAGTTAAATGAGGTCATTAGGATGAACTCCTAATATGACAGTAT
Organism: Pongo pygmaeus; assembly: GCF_028885625.2. NCBI lineage: Eukaryota > Metazoa > Chordata > Mammalia > Primates > Hominidae > Pongo > Pongo pygmaeus. The sequence goes on along the minus strand of NC_072396.2, from coordinate 130,862,814 downwards.
TGGTGGCTGTATAAGAAGAGGAAGAGATGCCTCTCTCTCTCTCTCAGCCCTCAAACAAAAAAGAGGTCATGTGAGCACGCTGTGAGAAGGCAGCTATATACAAGCCAAGAAAAGGACCTCAGAATTAAACCTACCTTTCTGGCACCTTCTAGCCTCCAGAAATGTGAGAAAATTATGTTGTTTAGGCCACCCAGTCTACGTTATTTTGTTATGGCAGCCTGAACAGACTTTTTCTGGGAGAGGTTGTGTAAATTTGGTGTTAAGTCTTCTCTAAAAGTTTGTAGATTTCTCCAAAGTATTTGTGTATGGAAGTGACTTTTTATGGGGAGAATTTAAAGTATTAATTCAATTTCTTTAATAGTAATAGTGCTATCTACATTTTCTACTTAAAATTCAATAAGTTGTAGTAGTTTGTACTTTTTGAGGAATTGGTCCATTTTTTTTCTAACTTGCATTAATGTAGGTAAAAGTTGCTCATAATATTCCCTTATTATCCCTTCATGTCTGCAGGGCCTATAGTGACACCTTCTATTTCATTCCTGATGCCAGTAATTTGTGTTTTCTTTTTTCCATTCTGTCAGTCTTACTAGGTGGCTATTAATATTATTTTTTTGAAGAATCAACTCTTAGGTTCATTGGTTATCCCCATTGTTTTTTGTTTTCAATTAAATTCATTTCTGCTTATATCTTTATTAATTCTCTCCTCCTGCTTGTCTTGGATGTATTTTGCTCTTATCTGCTTTAGTTTCTTGAAATGAGAACTTATATTTCATGAGACCTTTGTTTCTACTGTAAGCATTTAATGTTACAAATTTCCCTTTCAGCACTGTGTGGTATATATTTTCATATGTTGTACTTTTACTTTCACTGAATTCTATACATTATTTCATTTCCATTGAGACTTTCCTCTTTGACCCATGGATTATTTACAAGCATGTTGTTTAGTCCTTAGAGATTTATTGTTTTTCTATTTGATTTCATTATGAGCAAAGAACATACACTGTGGTTTCAATACTTAAAATTTGTTAAGGTTGTTTTAAGGATTAGAATATGGTCTATCTTTGTGAATGTTCCATGCGTGCTTGAAAAAATAATGCGTGTTCTGCTATTGTTGAGTGGAGTGTATTATATATGTCAACTAGATCCAGTTGATTGGATTATTAAGTTCTATATGCATGCTTATTTTCTGGTTAGTAGTTCTATCAGTTACTGAGAGTAGGATCTTGATTTGTCTATTTCTCCTTTTAATTCTACTCATTTTCATTTCATTTTATTCAGAAGTCTCTTTAGTTTGGAACATAAACATTTAGGATTGTTATGTCTTCCTTAAGGATTGATCCTTCTAAAATTACGTAATGAACCTCTTTGACTCTAGTAATTTTCTTTACTTTGAAGTCCATTTTATCTGATATTTCTATAGCCTTTCCTGCTTTCTGTGATTAATGCATGCATCACATGTTTTTCTATCCTTTTACTTTTAGCCTATCAATGTCATATTTTTGGAGGTTACTTATTTACAGCATATTTTTGGATTATGTTTGCTTTTTAATCTACTCTGCCAATTTCTGTCTGTTGATTAGTATACTTAGACAATTTATACTTATGGTAAGTTTTGATATGTTTGGGCTTAAGTCTGCCACTAATTTGTTTTCTGTTTTCTCTTTCTTTTTTCTCTATCTCTTCTTTCTCACCTTCCTGTGGGTTATTTGAAATCCCCCTTTTTCTTGGATTCTATCTTCATTTTTACAGTATTTTTGAGTATATCAGTTTGTATTTTTGTAATTGCTCTAGGTATCAATATATACACATGTAATTTATCATAGTATACTGTTATCAGTGTTTTAGCACTTTGAATGAGGTGTATAGACCTTACTTTGTATAAAGTCCTTTTATTTCGCATACTTTAAAATATCATTTTCTTAAATATTCCTTCTACATACATTGAGTGCTGTATCAGATAGTGTCATAAATTTTCCTTCAATCATCAAATCTGATTTAAGAAACTCATGAGAAGTAGAAAAGCCTATTATGTTTAATTATGTTTTTACCCATTTGATATTCTTCTTTTCCTTTTAAAATTCCAAGTTTTCTTTTACGAATATCTTTCTGCTTAGACAACTTCCTTTAGCCATTTTTCAAGGGTAGTGTATTTTTTTTTTAGCAACAAATTCTTTTTCCTTCATCTGAGAATGTCTTTATTTCACCCCATTCCTGAATAATTTTGCTACATGTGGAATGTGTGGTTGGCATGTTTTATTTCAGCACTTCCTTCTGGCCTTGTGGTTTCAGATAAGAAATCTGGCGTCATTTGATCTGGTTTTGCCCTGTAGTTAATGTGCCATTTCTCTGTTTTATTTTATGATTTTTTTTTCAGAGATTTAATTATAATGTGTCTTGGTGTGGATTTATTTGGGCTTATACTATATGTGTTCACTTAGTTTCTTGAATATGTAGATGTATGTATTTCATTATTTCTTCGGAGCAAGACTTAGCCCTACTTCCCACCTCCTTATTCAGTCTTTTTTCCCGCTGAGTGTGTGTAGAGGTTCAGTTACCGCTGACACCAGGAGTCAAGGATAGTGGAGAACTGACTAGCTCTGAATCTCACTGCTTTATTCAGACTCATTGATACTAAATATGAGTGGAAGCTCAGCTTGTCACTGAGCCTTACTGAAATTGGCGAAGAGGAGGGGTGTGAAGCATAGTGGTGATGAGCCACTTCTCAAACCTTCTCCTTGCTGACCAGATGTGAGTGGAGGCTGAGTTTACTACTGGACCACATTGACACTACCCCTGCAAGGAGTATAACACCTGCTTCTGCCATGGAGAGAATGGAAGATCAGCTCCCTACTTGGCCACACACTGAAACAGTCTGTGGTAGAGTGAGGTAGGGTAGTTTTTCTGTTGATGTTTAGCTGCAGTAGGATGGGTATTGCCAAAAAAAATAAAAAATGCTTTTCTGTAATTAGGCCTCTGTTTTCCAGATCCTTTGCCTATGGACAACAGGCTTTTGTTGGAGCTTTTATTATCTGTGCCTATTCATGGTTCTGGGTTAGAGGCTCCTGCAACTTTCTGGCCAATATATATGGGACACAATAAAGACACCCAGGGAACTCACTACCCCGAATTTCCTCAAATTCTGTGGTCCTTTGTTCATCCAGCTTACTTTCACCTTTCAGAGACTTCTTAAAGTTATGCTATGTCCAGAATTTTTCTAGTTTGAAAAGGGAGGACCTTGAAAGAATGGGTTTACTCTATCTTGGCCAGAACTGGAAATCTCTTTTCTTCTATCTCCATGTTTTAGACAATTATAATATCCACACTCCACCACTACAGAAGAGCACTGCATTATGACTTGGGGACAGTGTTAAGTTTCTAAGGGGTTGCCACTCACCTATCTGTGGTACCTCATCCCCCAGAGCATAGAAAGCCCTCTCCTTTTGTAAGCCTTGGGTAATGGATATTATCGTGTTTCATAAAACATAAGAGGAATATATAGCACATTTCTTTACCTTCCTAAGTCTAATTGCATTTGAGTTCAAGCTACACACACTTGGCTGGTAGAAAGGCCAATATCAGTAAAATTTCAAAAGTTCCTTCCTTTCTCTATGGGATCCTATTAGACTTGTGATGTTTACTTGGTCCCAGGAAAAATAAGTTGATTGTGGTCCTTAGTTCTTCTTGTTTGTTATGGATACCCTTACTGTTCATCTGCTGCAAGATGACATCAAGATGACCTACACTGATCCTTCCTGCTCCTATGGAGCAGTTCTTTTCAGCAGGACTTGACACTAATCACAAAATGAATCTCCAAACCCCTGACAGCTGGCTTAGTGTTTTTACTCCTGGTACCCAACTTCAACAGATGTTCCATAGTTATATCCGATCATCTGTGCTGCAAGAAACTGAAGCTTATCAATCACTAGCAGAATCTTTTACTCAATCCCTGGAATTTCTCCAATCTCTGGGAAGTGAATAAGAACATGGAATATGGAATCAAGCTACTTGGGATGACTTAATAATTCATTTACTTTGGACAAAATCATAACCTCTCCAAGCCTCAATGTCCTCATATGGGGCTAATAATATTAGTGGTTACCACTATTATAAGGTTGGATTAAATGAGACAATATTTGTTCTTGTGTTACCGGTAGAGGGTCTTGACTGCAACTTGTCCAGGCTCTTGGCATTCTGAACAAATAATTGGACAAAACACATAGCAAAGCAAGGAAAGAATGAAGCAATGAAAGAACAAAAGCAGGGATTTATTGAAGATGAAAGTACACTCTATAGTGTGGGAGCGGGCCTCAGCAGCGACTCAAGGGCCCCGGATACAGAATCTCCTCGTGTCCAAATATGCTTTGGAGGTTTCACAATGGCTACTTGGCACTCACCTCATGTAAATGAAGGGATGACCCACAGTCAGTCTGATTAGTTGCAGAAAGTAACCAATCAGAGGCTGAAGTGAATTGTCCACTGATCATTTGCATCAAATCTTTAGGGATAGAATCAAAGGATATGCACATCTATTAAGCTGCTCCTGAGATGTTAATGTACACTAAAACTCATGAAACAATCCTTGACACTATCTGTGCCTTTTCACATATGGTTGCCTCTTTCTAAAATGTCCATTCATCCCATTTGTGTCCACGCGTGGAAACAAAATGCAGCTTCCTCTATGTACCTGTCCCTAATTTCATGTTCACTACCACCAGCAGATGCAGCCTTTCTATTGCTATAGGATGAATGATATGGGGAGGAATCAAAATTGAGGTGCAAGAGAGTGTTGGGGTGCACTGGAAGGCAGCTGCTGGATTGGAGTGGTGAGAAGGACCTATGGCTTTTACTTCGAATTTGTGCACTTGAGGCGAAGTTGCAAAAAGGGATGGGGGAAGGGGACAGAAAACCAGAAAAATAAAAAAGGAGTTGGGGAGAAGCAGCAACAAAATAACTCTTATGGTTTTCCCTGATCGGGAAGTAAATTAATCACCGCAGGTGTCAGCACCCCACGCCCTCAGGCCCGCCTGCCCACTCGCCTGCTCTTCCCACTGCCTCAGCCCCTCCCGCTCGGCCTTCCTCGTGGATCTGTCCACACACTGACTTTGTTCTCACTGCCCTCTCTCCCCAGTGTATCACTGTGTAACTGAAATCACTGGGTAACTGAGTATGCCCCGTTTGGGCCTGCCACCTGACTGGCTGCTCTGAAGCAGCAGAACTGGATACGAACTTTATGAACCCTGAGAAGTTATTCATGCACAGAACCTCTAAACTTGCATCATTGTATCCATGTTGTTGCCTTCTTCTGGAACGTTGTGTTCTCTGCACGTGAAAATCCTCTGCCTCTAGACCCTGTCCCAAGGTCCCAGGGACTCTGCTTGGGCGCCTCTGGGACTGACAACGGGGATATTAACTTTGCCTCTCAGGACTGGGGAAGAGGTCCCCCTCCCCGGATCCTTCCACTCCCTCTCCTTAGGGCTCTGAGGCTCAAAGGAAGCAAACACCTCCAAAAAGCACCTCAGGATTCCTCCCCCATTAGTACAGCCTACCATATTCTCAAGGCTGCACCAAACCAAGTGTTCGCTGATATCACCATGGGCCAAAAGTGGGTCCCAGGGATTTGCATTTGGATTGTACTCCTCAAGGGACTGTGGTGCAGTAGCTCAGAGACCTCAGTTTGAGGAGGGAAAAAATATTTGTTTGAAACTGTTTAAGACATCAACTGAGGGGCTGAAACTTGAGGGGTTGCAGGTCTGACATATGGGTAAAGGTCTCCCTGCAGCTGCCGAATCCCCCATCCCTTGCCAAGTTTAATGTCTAATCTTAGCGAAGGGTGTCCCAGGATTACACCAAGTGCACACTGGTTTCTCCAGACAGATCGTGGCCTGGGCTCCTTCTAGCCCCGTGCTTGACTATATCGTAGGTTTCAGATTTTATTGAAGTAGGGATTTTAAGAAGGGTAGTTAGCTGCTGTCCTGAGGGTAGCGAAATGCCGCGTGTCTGATACTTGGGATCCTGGCTTGGGGGCCCTCCTAGACTCTGCCCTTGCAGCTCCGCTACCCGCTCCCCGCCCTGTCCCTCCCAGCCTTCACCCGGCCCGGCCTCAGCTACTTCTCAGGCATGCCACGCGCTCACACCCGCCTGCCCGATCGCCTGCTCCTCCCACTGCCTCCGCCCCTCCCACTCGGCCCCCCGCGTCGATCTCGCCCCACACTGACTTTGCTCTCACTGCCCGGCCAGACGCACTTCCCGCCTTCGCCTAGGTCTGCACTGCCACCGCCGCCCTCTCCCGCGCGTCCCTCACCCGGTCCGCCACTGCCGCGTCTCAGAATCCGAAGGCTCAGTTCCAGCGCAGCCATCCACGCCGCCGCCACGACCAACTCCTGAGCCACGCGCCGCAACCACCACCAACGCCTTGCCGCCGCCGCCGCCGCCGCTCGCCCGCCGCCCACCATGGCCCAGCAGCAAACAGGTAGCAGGAAACGGAAAGCGCCCACGGTCGAGGCGGGCGCCGAGAGCTCGCCGTCGCAGGGCTTGGCGGCAGCGGACGGTGAGGGGCCGCTGCTACTCAAGAGGCAGAGGCGGCCGGCGACGTCTCGCTCGATGGTGCACTATCTGAAGGTTCGGGAGGTAGGCGGGTGGGGCCCCGCCAGGCTCCAGAGCTTCGATGGCGAGATGCGAGGCTACGCGGTACAGAGGCTGCCCGAGCTGCTGACGGAGCGCCAACTGGACCTGGGCACCCTCAACAAGGTGTTCGCGTCACAGTGGCTGAACGCCAGGCAGGTGGTGTGCGGCACCAAGTGTAACACGCTTTTCGTGGTGGACGTGCAGTCAGGCCACATCGCGCGCATTCCCCTCTTGCGGGACAGGGAGGCCAGGCTGGCCCAAGACCAACAGGGCTGCGGCATCCATGCCATCGAGCTGAATCCCTCCAAGACGCTTCTGGCCACCGGCGGCGAAAACCCCAACAGCCTGGCCATCTACCAGCTGCCCTCCCTGGATCCCCTGTGCCTGGGCGACCGCCATGGCCACAAGGACTGGATCTTCGCTGTCGCCTGGCTGAGTGACACCGTAGCCGTGAGCGGCTCCCGCGACGGCACAGTGGCGCTGTGGCGGATGGACCCGGACAAGTTCGATGACACTGTTGCCTGGCATAGCGAGGTGGGTCTCCCCGTATATGCCCATATCCGTCCGAGGGATGTGGAGGCCATCCCCAGGGCCATCATCAACCCCAGTAACCGCAAGGTGCGGGCCCTGGCCTGCGGCGGCAAGAACCAGGAACTGGGAGCGGTGTCCTTGGACGGCTACTTCCACCTGTGGAAAGTCCGGAGCACACTATCCAGGCTGCTGTCCATCAGGCTGCCCTACTTCCGGGATAATGTGTGCCTGACCTACTGTGATGATATGTCTGTGTACGCCGTGGGCTCCCATTCCCACGTCTCTTTCCTGGATCTGCGCCAGGACCAGCAGAACATCCGGCCCCTGTGTTCTCGAGAGGGTGGCACGGGAGTGCGGTCGCTGAGCTTCTACCGCCACATCATCACTGTGGGCACCGGTCAGGGCTCCCTGCTCTTCTATGACGTCCGGGCCCAGAAATTCCTGGAGGAAAGAGCCTCCGCCACCCTGGAGTCCTCTTCGGGACCTGCAAGGAGGAAGCTCAGGCTTGCCTGTGGCAGAGGCTGGCTCAACCACAATGATTTCTGGGTGAATTACTTTGGTGGCATGGAAGTGTTTCCCAGTGCGCTCTACACTCACTGCTACAACTGGCCTGAGATGAAGCTCTTTGTGGCTGGGGGGCCTCTCCCTGCAGGCCTCCATGGGAACTATGCAGGCCTCTGGAGCTAAGGATGACCGCCTTGTACTCCAGGTACACAGATTTACCTTTCAGTTCCGCCCGACTGTCCTTCATGCTGCGTTTTTTTGCTTTTAACTCTGTGTGTCTTTTGTTTTCCAGGTGGAACCAGCCCAGCTTAATTTGTACTCCTCCAAGCAGAGAGAGTGAGTGGTCCTTTGGTCAATGAAAACTTGGCTTTAAGACTTTTTGACTCCTTTCCAACACCATCTTTTGGAATTTTCATACAAAGAAATTTGGTTAATCTTTAGTTGCATTCTCTCTTTGAGTGATTCATACATTCTGTTTCTTTAAGGAGATGCAGTCATGGTCTTTAAGTTATGTATATTTGTTTTCCTTGTTTTTCCTCGTTACCAATATTATAACAGCATTGTTTTCAGTTATTTTTCATTGTAGATAGATGGTATACGAAGAGAAAATTTTCTAGTAAGCGAGGTGTTCCTACATCTTTTCTGGAGAGCTTACCATAGTTTTATAGCATTGTTCAATTGGAAAAGTACATTCCACGTTCTAGATTACCTACGTTTGGAAACACTTAATTTACAAATTGTGATCTTAGTGTATATAGTTTTTACATTGTTGGTGCTAAAGTGCTTTTTTGAAGTTTATTCTCTTTCAAAAGAAGTTATCATAGAATCTTGTGCTTGTATCAAACTCCTAATTGGTTGGAACACTTTAGGAGTGCAGGGGTTCTGCTTCATTGCATTTTCAGAATTAACCTGAAGTTGAAACAACCATTTTTTTTTATTTCAAAACTTATTTAAGTTGTTATCACCTGTCCTTAAATAGATAAAAGAATGTGTATTTTTTCACTTGTTGCCTTAGTACTATCAAGACTTGTGAATATATTTGAATGTATATTGTTTGAAAAACTTGCACAGGGCATTGGAGAAATGTAAATGTGGAATGTATGGCAGGCTGGGCAGAATGTATACTGATCCAGGGTATAGACTAGATATTTTTGCTGTTGCTGTTTTTATTATAAAATGTTATATTTGAGGATATTTAACATTTTCCAATTCTGCTTAAGAGGTAATTCACCATAAAAAAAACAAAAACCAAAAATAGCACATTCTGAAAAAAAGATTCTTGATAAAATTTTATTTTGTGAAGTTCAAAGATTCTTTCCTAAAGTATAATGTGTTGTTAAAAAGTAGTGGTGTTATAACTCTCAGTGTAATAGTATGCAATATCAAGAACACAGGAAGTTTGTTTCAAGATAGGTGAGATTTAAAATAAATAGGATGAGGTTGAAGAAAAGTATATTGGGGCGCAGATAAATAAAAATTGTGGACTGCTATGAAAACAGGTTGTACTTCTCCATATGTGAGACTATTGGAAGTGAGAAGCAATATTTGCCATTTCTAAAACTGGCCAGGCTGTGCTGACCTAGGATTAGTAATTTGTTATGTCTGTTTCCCCTTAGATGTTTGGGCACTCAGATGCTGTCTTGGTGTACACACACAACATTGCTGTTCAGTCACAAATCCGAACAAGTTAATAAAATAAATTATACTAAAAGTCATTTAAGAAATACCAAAAAGTAAGCTTTTGTTTTTAACCATTGTTATAAAGGCTAATATAATTGTTGTTATATAGCAGTAAGATATATTTGTGTGCATGTATGTGTCTCCAAGTCAGTTGTAAATGTCTTGAGAACAGAGAATACAATTGTCATCTTTATATTGCCTCATTTCTCCACTAATACTTAGCAAATAAAAGGCAATAAGTAAATATGTACTGGTTGAATGCCTCTGGAGACCTAGAGTTTAAAGTTTTAAGTCAATAAATAAATAAATAAATAAATATTTACTCTTAAATAATATAGAATCCTGTTGTGTTTTCCCCCCTTTTTTGGTAAACTTTGCCCTGATTTATTTCCAGGTCAGGCTATTGTGCTTATCCATTCATAAACTTACCCATATGTGATACTAGAAGAGGAAAGAACATGTATAAATCTTAGTTGACACTGGAAATTAATCTTTTCACCTGCAACCATTTAGGTTTGAAGATTTATTTAAAATATTTTGGGGGTTTTTTTCAGAAATTAGTTTTGAAACATGCTTTGTAGTTTGTCTTTTAACTTTAAAAACATATTTGCTAAAAATTTCCTTGAGTGTTACCCAATAACTTCAAAGTATTCGCTGCGTATCTTCTTGTAGGCAATCGGGAATTTTTATGGTATTCTTGCAATTATTTTGGAAATAATGTGGAAAACATTTTTAGAGGAAATAACACTTTCTACCTGGGGTGGGATTTTAGAGAAGAAATAGAAGGCATGTCTGATTTCTTCTCTGTCTTGGTCCTTAATTTCATCACTGACTCACTCTTAACTTTTGCGTATTTTAGGCTATATCTTTTTAATGCCAAATCACATGGCTTAACTTTTTAAAAACTAAATATTCTATGTGTATATTTCTATTTTGTAACCATCTAGTTATTTTGAAATATTTTCTAATTCTGACACAGTGATCTATAGAACTATGATTAATTATGTAACCTGTGACTGAAATAATTGAAAAAAAAAACAAAAAAAAAACGCCAGGCCTCCAGAAAGTCCATAAATACAACTCGCTTAAAGTACATAAGGAAGTGCAAATATTTATGTATAAATTACCTATCACTGATGTCTGAAAGGCCTCAGTTACTTATAGCTATGCATAAAAATGTGAATTATCTTTTTTTATTTTCTTCTTTTTATTATTATTATACTTCAAGTTTTAGGGTACATGTGCACAATGTGCATGTTTGTTACATATGTATACATGTGCCATGTTGGTGTGCTGCACCCATTAACTCGTCATTTAGCATTAGGTATATCTCCTAATGCTATTTCTCCCCGCTCCCCCCACCCCACAACAGTCCCCGGAGTGTGATGTTCCCCTTCCTGTGTCCATGTGTTCTCATTGTTCAATTCTCACCTATGAGTGAGAACATGTGGTGTTTGGTTTTTTGTCCTTGCAATAGTTTGCTGAGAATGATGGTTTCCAGCTTCATCCATGTCCCTACAAAGGACATGAACTCATCCTTTTTTATGGCTGCATGGTATTCCATGGTGTATATGTGCCACATTTTCTTAATCCAGTCTATCGTTGTTGTTGGACATTTGGGTTGGTTCCAAGTCTTTGCTATTGTGAGTAGTGCCGCAATAAGCATACGTGTGCATGTGTCTTTATAGCAGCATGATTTATAATCCTTTGGGTATATACCCAGTAATGGGATGGCTGGGTCAAATGGTATTTCTAGTTCTAGATCCCTGAGGAATCGCCACACTGACTTCCACAATGGTTGAACTAGTTTACAGTCCCAGCAACAGTGTAAAAGTGTTCCTATTTCTCCACATCCTCTCCAGCACCTGTTGTTTCCTGACTTTTTAATGATCGCCATAAAATGTGAATTATCTTTATCTCTAACTACCTATTCACATATTTCTCTCCAAGCATACTTCTGATCCAAAAGTTTATGTTCCTCTCCTTTACTCTTTGGAATGAGTTAATTTCTATTTTCTTTTGAAAAGGGGTGAAATAATTTACTTATCAAGGATATCTACTGGAATAAATTGAGGTGGAAAACAATCATTTGTTAAATACACTCTAGCATTAATGATAAACAAAATTGAATTTTCCAGAGGTTGATTTTTATCCACTTGTACTCAGAGTTGAACAATTTGTCAAAATTTTTCATTAATTGCTAATTTAGATTGATTTTAGAAAGCAATTCACAAAGCCCTCTTGGATGTTTTACTCACAGCTTCCTAATTTCTGCAAGTATTATTAGGTAACCCAGCTACATTAAACATGTCACTATGTGAGCTGCTCAGGGATGCAGTTCAGTGAGAATGTCATGTACTAATATGAAAGAGAGGCTGCATAAGCCACAGGTGTTTGCTTTAAGATATGTTATTGTGAGATCTGCTCAAGAAAGGGTTGCCTAAAAGTATTTCACACTACCAGTCTGCTGCAGACCCAGAGACACCTAGCATTGGAATTTGGCATCAATGTAAAGGCAATGTTTTTGCAGGAGGTTGCCATAAAATGGTCAGACTGATCCTTAGGAAGGAGGGTTCTTTCGCTGATACATATTTAGTTTGCATAGGTCTTTGCTCCATATGCCCTTTGCCTACTTTTCTATTAAACTCTCTGTGACTTCCAATACAGAATTAAGCACTTAACTTCTCCACGCTCACAGTGACGGTTTTGTTGTTTTCTTTATTATAGCATTTAGCACATTGTGATGCAGTCAGCTATGTGAGTGTTTAGCTTCCCTGCCCCTCTACTTGAATATCAGCTCTGTCACCCCAAACCTAGCATAATAGGCTACACATTCATGGCACTTAGGTGTTCAGTACAATGACTAATACATCGATTCTTTTTCATAAATTACTTTATCAGATTAGTTGACCAAAACATTAGGGAAGATGATAAAGATTAAGTTGATGAATGAAGAGTATCCTGAAACAGGCCCCATGGTAATGATCATGGTGATTCATGGCATGAAATAATGTGGGTAGAGCAGCAGAAACTTAAATTGTTTTGCCCAGGAATGATATTGGACCTGGAGTACCAAGATGAAATGGAGTATTATTTCAGAATCATAAATACCTGGATTTGAATCCCAATTCTATTATTTGTTTATAATAAGGCATGGATATGCTGTTTAACTACTCTAAACCTGTCCTTACATTACTAATTGTTCTATCCCCAGCATCTAGCATACTGCCAGATGCATAAGGCATTCAATTGATATTATTTTCCCCTCTAGAGTCCTATCAATTCTGATAGAAGGCATATGTATTTTTTTATTTGATTATTATAAAAACAGTTTATGTGCCTTGCAGAAAGTCGGACACATAAAGTAAAATATTTTTAAAAACCACCACATTTCCAGCAGCTGAAGATTACTACTGTCAGCAAGTTAGTGTACATCTTTCATGACTTTTTTGTACATATATGTACCCATCTATGCAGTTGCTACTAAAATATGAATATTTTGTAAAGGTTGTTTTGCAACCTACTTTTTTTCAGTTAATGTCTCCATCTTTTCGTCACAATATTTATCTTACCTAACATTCAGGGTGTTTTAAATGTGTACAGGCTGGGCCGGGCATGGTGGCTCACGCCTGTAATCCCAGCACTTTGGGAGGCCGAGGCGGGTGAATTACCTGAGGTCAGAAGTTGGAGACTAGCCTGGCCAACATGGTGAAACCCCGTCTCTACTAAAAATACAAAAAATTAGCTGGGCGTGCTGGCGCACACCTGTAATCCCAGCTACTCAAGAGGCTGAGGCAGGAAAATCGCTTGAACTCGGGAGGCGCGGGGTTGCAGTGAGCCGAGATGGCGCCATTGCACTCCAGCCTCGGCAACAAGGGCGAAACTCCGTCAAAACAAAACAAAACAAGAGGGGGCTGGGCGCGGTGGCTCACGCCTGTAATCCCAGCACTTTAGGAGGCCGAGGCGGGCGGATCACGAGGTCAGGAGATCGAGACCATCCTGGCTATCACGGTGAAACCCCGTCTCTACTAAAAATACAAAAAATATATATATATATATTAGCCGGGCGTGGTGGCGGGCGCCTGTAGTCCCGACTAATCGGGAGGCTGGGGCAGGAGAATGGCGTGAACCGGTGAGGTGGAGCTTGCAGTGAGCCGAGATTGTGCCACTGCACTCCAGCCCAGGCGACAGAGCGAGACTCTGTCTCAAAAAAAAAAAAGTGTGTACAGGCTCACTAGTTAGAAAATTGTTGCCATCACCAGAAATCATTAGTGACACATCAGATATTTAACCAAATATAAGAGGGTATACTTACACCTGAAGAGTTATTTTAAACATTTATTGTGTAGCAGTACTCTCTGTCTAGCTATTTGCGTAATTCAATGATTTTCAGACTTTAGAACACATTAGAGTCACTTGAACATACGTTGAAAGTAAGAGATGTTTCAGCTCATACCTACTGTAACAGAATTTTCTTGTAAAAGCATCATTTCATTTGAGTGTTTTCAGATTAATCCATTCAAAACCAAAACAAGACAGTAACAAAAACGTCATCTGCCTTGGAGGTTTATGGTGTAGTAGAAGAGAAAGATAGTTACTTCACTAATCATAACAAAAAAGTAAGTATAGTATTAAGGATATATACTAAAAATAATGAGAATATGGAGAAAATAGCAATCAATTCTGCCTGGAAAGGTTACGGAGGGCTCCCAAAAAAGGCAGTAGTTGATTTGGGTCTGGAAAGTAAAATAAGAATGAAGAAGAAGAGCCAATATTGACTTCAAAGGACCTTGTGAATGTCTGAATCGTATGGGCACATGCATATGTACAGGGCTGTTGCAATTTGGCCTTGTGGACTTTGAAGTGCCTGTGGGATTTCCTGATGGAAATGTCTGTTTTGCAGTTAAACATATGGATTTGGTCCTCATAAGAGAGGTTAGGGCTGGAAACACAAGTGTGAAGATTATCACTATACAAATAGTATTTGGGAGAGGCAAGGAGGGGTGTAGTGTGTAGTGTCGCAGAACCTAAGTGTTCTGGCTCTCATTTGAAAATTCATATATCTTTAAATAAGTCTACACATATATATGTATATATATATAGTGCACATATATATGTGTAGACGTATATAGGTCTGCACATATAATAATGCATACCTACAGGGCTGTTGCAATTTGGCCTTGTGGACTTTGAAGTGCCTGTAGGATTTCCTGATGGAAACCTCTGTTTGGCAGTTAGAAATATGGATTTGGCACTCCTAAGAGAGGTTATATATGTATATATTTATGCATTATTATATGTCTAGGACATAGTAGGTAACTAATGACTTGTAGATTGATAGCCAAATAAATGTTTGTTTAGTTGATACTCAACAGTACTTACTGCCCCCAGGAAGCAATATTTCATACTTTTATCATTTAATGATCAACTTTTTAATTTCCCTAATGCAATCACATTAATCCAAAGATGATAAAGGAAATCTGCCAAATGTTGCTGTGTTTTATGAATAAAGAAATCTATGTTTTGGTTAGATGTATTTTTTCATCTTTTATAGAATATAGGTCAATCTAGAGTTGGGCAAGAAGAAAGCTAAATATTGATGATAACTTCCTTACAAATAACCTTCTTGTTTTTCCATTTTGGAGGTACAGTTCACTGAAGCAAACACATTGATGATGTCAATGAGAGTAATGGTGCTATTTTCACCCTTTCTAATGCCATCATTGTGCCATTCTCTGTTTCAACCTAAGGCATTAATGTTTCATGTTGATTAAATTTTAACATCTAAATTGCCCTTTTATGTTACACACAAATGATAAACTTGAATGTTGTAGTCAGAGGGCAGCAACTTCAGTTTTCTCTGGGCTCTTAGTAAATTTATCAAATAACATCCCCCAGCACCTCAGAAATGGCTCATTTCTGTTTCTCTTTCTTTACTCGCCTAGGATATACTGAGTTGAGTGTGATTTTTTTTGAATCATGCCTTATATGACTAAAACTAGACCTTATTTTGCAAATAGTTGCATTCCTTGACATTTGTACGTGAAGCACATTTTTGAAAATGGAATCTATATTTCCTTATTGACCTACATTATAATTTTAGAAGTGCCACCTTTATTACAGATTGATTTCCAATTGACAGTGATTTCTAACATGTTACCACTGCCTCCACTTCTGAGACATGTGCTTTAGTCTTCAAGCAAAAGATAAGTGATATAATGGAATCTCTAATTTCAAAGGACACTAAAGGATACTTTCAGAATATGATAAATTAAACTAATTCATTTGTATAAAAAATGAAATTTCTTAAAGTAGGGCATCATGAAATTGGACTTGCTCTCTATATATTTATCACAAGCCAGAGCAAATCCTAAATGTCCTGCTTAAGGAATTCAATTTTTTCTTTTCCTCAGGTCTTTCTTTAAGAAGATTCCCCTAAGCAAAGGCTTTTGGCTTATGGATATTTCCTGAGAATGATAATAATTATTTGTTTTCCTCACTATCTTAATCTGTAAAACTTTGGATACTTACATCAGTTTTAAAAAGGCTGTTTAGGCATCATCATGCTAGATGGAAGTGTGGCACCAGAAATAACAAGAATGCAAACTTTTCCTTAACCCATATATGCCTGAGGTTGCAGTTTTTTGAATTTTTGCAATCAGACCTTGGCGATGACCTTGAGCAGTAGGGTATAAATAACTCCCACATGGTTAGTGTTCCAGTAATGGAACACTAGGCATAGATGGGTTTAATTGCTTTCTTAAAAATCAGGGGCTTTTAAAAAAATTTTTAAATCTGGTAAAATACATTTACATAAAAATTTCAACCGCCATTTTATTTTCTGTTTCTATGGCTTTGACTACTGTAGGTATCTCATATCAATAGAATAATACAGTATTTGCCTTTTTGTGTGGTTTGATGACTAGATTAATTCACTTAACGTAACGCCCTCAAGGTTCATCCCTGTTGTAGCCTGTGTCAAAATTTCCTTCCTTTCTAAGGCTGAACAAGGTTCCATTGCATGTATACACCACATTTTGTGTATCCACTGATCTGTAGATAGATGCTTAGGGTGCATCTATCTCTTAGCTCCTGTAAATAATGCTGCTATGATCACAAATATGCAAATATCTCTTTCATTCCCTGATTTCACTTATTTTGTATATATACACAGAAATGGAATTGCTGGATCATATGGCAATTTAATTTTCAATGTTTGAAGAACTGCCATTCTGTTTTTCATAGTGGCAGCACCATTTTACATCCCTACCAACGGTGAACAAGAGTTCAAATTTTTCCACATCCTCACGAACACTTGTTATTTTCTGTAATGTTTTCTATTTTGATAGTAGCCATCCTAATGGGTATGAGGTATCCAGGGCTGTTTTTAAACTTGTTTTAATTTATTACTTAATTAATACTATTTTAGTTAGCAAATGATATTTGGATACATTTGTGGTTTTCGATGTGATGTTTTCATGTATGTATATAATGCGGAATGATTAAATCAAGCTAATTAACACACTTCATCTCACTTACTTTGTGATGAGATGTTGGAAAATTTACACTCAGTTATTTTGGAACATACATTGTTTTTGATTATAGTCATCCTGCTGTGCAATAGATCTCAAAATCCTATTCCTCTTGTGTAACTGAAACTTTATACCCTTTGATGAACATGTCTCTATTTCCTCCCTTTCCCCTGGCTCCGGCCTCTGGTAACCACCATTCTCCTCTACTATGAGTTGACATTTGTACATTCCACATATAAGATATGCCATACTTGTCTTTCTGTGCCTGGCTTATTTTATGTAACATAATGTCCTCCAAGTTCATCATGTTGCTGCAAATGACAGAATTTCCTTCTTTTTAAGACTGAATAGCATTTCATTGTTTACACACCACATTTTCTTCATCCATTCATCCATTGATAGACACTTAGGTTGATTCCATATCTTTGCTATTGTGAATAGTGCTGCAATAAACAGTGGAGTGCATATATCTCTTTGACTTACTGATTTCAAATTTTTAGATCTATAACCCATAGTGAAATTGCCAAATCATGTGATAGTTCTATTTTTTGTCTTTTATGGAACCTCCAGACCGTTATTCATAATGGCTGTACTAATTTATATTTCCACCAGCAGTAAACAAGAGTTCCCTTTTCTCTCCATTCTGAAACACATATATTTCCTTTTTGATTGCAGCTATTCTAACAGGTGTGAAGTTATAGCTCATGGTGTGTTTAATTTGCATTCCTCTAATGTTTACTTATATTGAGAATTTTTCATGAACCTGTGGATTATTTGCATGTCTTATTATGATACATGTCTCTTCAGGTTTTTTGCTCATTTTCTGATCTGGTTATTTGTTTTCTTGTTATTAAGTCATTTGAGTTCCTTATATATTTTGGATATTAACCTCTTATCAGATGTATGGCTTGCAAATATTTTCTTCTACGATGTGGGTTGTGTTTTCACTCTGTTTTTTCTTTTGCTGTGAAGAAGCTTTTTCATCTGATAAAATTTCATTGTCTATTTTTGCTTTTTATTGCTTGTGCTTTCAGGGTCATATCCAAAAAAAATCTTTGCCCAAACCAACGTCAAGATAATTTTCCTCTATGTTTTCCTTTAGTAGTTTTAGAGTTTCAGGTCTTATGTTTAAGTCATATGTTATGAAAGAAAGATTCAAATTCATCCTTCTGCATATGGATATACAGTTTTCCCGACACCAGTTTTTGGAGACTGTCCTTTCCCCATTCTGTGTTTTTGGCCTCTTTGTCAAAAATCAATTGGCTATAAATTTATGGGTTTTCTTCTGAGCTCTTTATCTTGTTCTATTGTTCCATGTGTATGTTTTTCCAGTGCAATGCTATTTTGATTACTGTAGCTTTGTAGTAAATTTTAACATCAGATAGTGCGATGCTTCTAGCTTTGTTCTTTTTGATGAGGATCACTTTGGCTATTTGTGGATTTTTGTGGTTCCATATTAGTTTTAGGATTGTTTTTTCTATTTCTGTAAGAAATGGCATTGGAACTTGGATAGGGATTGCATTGAATCTGTAAATCACTTTGGTTAATATGGACTTTTCAATCCATGAACATGGGACATCTTCCTATATGTTTGTGTCTTCTTCAATTTATTTCGTTGATGTTTATAGTTTTTAATGTATATGTCTTTCACGTCCTTGGTTAAATTTACACTTACCCTTTTTTCTTAACTATTGTAAATGGAATTATTTTCTTGATTTCTGGATAGTTCACTGTTAGTGCATACAAACACTACTGATTTTTGAATGTTGATTTTGTATTCTACAGGGTATACATTTCTTACAATTGAACTTCACTTGAAATTTCTTAGGAATACATTAATAAAAAAGATTTGTTGTAAGTAGAGGCTATGTCACTTTCAGTGGCAATTGATAGATCAAAGCATCATAGAAACTTTGAACACATGAAACTAATTTTAAACTTAATATTAGAGTATACTGTGACAAAATCTGTTTTTTTTAATTATACTTTAGACAAAATCTGTTTTAAATAGTGGATGAGACAAACTACTTCTTGCTATCTACTCTATTTTATAGATCAAATTGCATAACAGCAAGTAACTAACTTCTAAACAATTTCAGAAAGGAAAATATTCTAAAATAGCCATCTTGATATTATTTGTAACTTAATATTATTTGTAACTAGAAATACCTAGTCTCATTTCAGACCCTTAAAAAATTTTGGAGTATTGATAATCAGGATAGATATATAGGAATATAAAAGTAGGATGCCAAATCATTTTTAAACTTTTTTATATACCATCTATGTTTACAAATGTTGCAACATTTTATAATGACTAGCATTTTTATTTTTCTCTTTTTTAAATATCTCTTTATATCCAATTGTGAATAAAGTATGAACTTCCGAACTCATATTTCCATGACACTTTACTCTCATTAGTGATTTGTTAATATATTCTTGTTTAGAAGCACCTTTCAATATTTTTTTTTACTTTGCACCCCTCAATAAAACGCATAGCACAATACATGCCTAAAAAACTCATATTTTGAACAAATTGATTTTCTTACTTTGTAAATAAAAATAAAATTCCTTTGATTTGACTTTCTTGTTGCTTAGGAGCATATCACTTCATTATAAATGAGAATTATGACATCTCTATATTCAATGATATCAGATAATTTTACTATACATACTTCTATTAATAGATAGTCATATTAACATTCTTTTCACCTTCCACAGTTTGTATATTGGGACTCTATTTAGTATTCTCCAATTTATATGGGCTACTAAGATGGTATCTGCTCCAAAAATTCTTGTAATATTACACACATTTCCATTCACTTCCAGTAATATTAGTACAGTACTATTAGTTACTCATCATATTCACTTCCAGATAGTTTTTCAGCGTCTTATTATGTGTAGTACTGAGAAGAGCAATGATATCCATTTATTAAAAGGATGCTTTGTCTTTCCCACCATTTTTGGCTCAGTTTTGAGAAAAGTTTTTTTAGAAATTAATTCAGAGAATTAAAATACCATTGGCTTAAGTCTTTATATTTTGCACAAGTTAGTTGCTATGTTTTTTTTTGTTTTGTTTTGTTTTTTATTCAAATATGAGGCAACCATTAAACGACTGAATCCTTTAAATGACTGAATCCTTAGGAGAAAAATCTATATTAAACCCAAACTATTATGGCATTTGAAAAGTGGCATTTTCTGTGGTACATATACAAAATGTATTATGACACAGCCATAAGAAAAAGCAAAATCATGTCTTTTGCAGCAACATGGATGAAACCGAAGCCCATTATCTTAAGTGAATAAAGAAACACTGGAACAGAAAGCCAAATAACACATGTTCTCACTTATAAGTGGGAGCTAAACATTGAGTATGGATGGACATAAAGATGGGAACAATAGACACTGGGGACTACTTGAGAGGGGAAAGCAAGAGGGGGGCAAGGGTTGAAAAACTAACTATTGAGTACTATGGCCACTATCTGGGTGATGGGATCATTCACACCTCAAACCTCAGCATCACAAAATACACCCATGTAACAAACCTGCATATGTACCCCTTGAATCGAAAGTAAAAGTTGAAATTATAAAAAAAAAAGAAAAGTGGTATTTTCATTAGCGTCACTTGCCTTTTTAAATTTCTATAAATTGAAAATCATTATGAATAATTGCACCAGCTCTGATCAAGGATTAGTTTATTCTTTGAGTATTAATTGTGATTGCTTTGAAATACAGATGATCCTGTATTGACTAAAGGCACTAAATAGTATCTTCATGGCAAGTCTGGAAAATGTTGAGGTAGATGAAGATTATCTTCAGGATGTGACATCACTTAAGCCTTACGTAGAAATTCTCTAGGTGTTTGTGTTCACCATCCTCAAATATATCTCCAAATTCTGATATCAAGGAGTGGCTTACTCTACACAGTGAATTGTAAATATTGTTTCAGATATGTCATGTTAGTTTTAATAAAGGCATAACCAAACCATTTTTTGGCCTGTTCCACAACTGAACACTGAGTGGGCTCCATTCTATAATTTCTATTTACTAAGTTCATTTGATATTGAGTATTGTTTATAAGCATTATTCACTTTTCTATGTCATTTATACTTTCAACAACTTCCTGAAATCATATTTTCTAAAAAGTAATTATAATTTTTAAAAATTATATGTAGTTTTTAAAATGACATATACAGTTATTACAATGAGAAAAAAACACTCTTGTGAATGGGAGCCAGAAGTTAGTGTAGAATATGAATGCTTAAGTATACAGCTGTACTTAGACACGATGATTACCTAAAATGTTTTCATTGGTTTTTATATTGATCTTTAATTATAATGCACAAAGTAGACACATTTTATAAACTCTTAAAATTATAAGAGTTAGAATCTATATAGAAAATAGTTATGTACTAAGCAGGGCAAGAAAAAAATATGTACCAACATACTTGATTAATCTATTTCTCTTCTCAACAACCACAAAATTCAAAAGATGAGAACTACAGCAAGAAAATAATAGTTTCAAAAGGAATGATCTTTCATTGAGCAAATATTATGATCAGATTTCAGCATAGAATTATTAAAATACTTCATGGAAGTATGTTTTCTAAGCATAAAATATCAGTCATGGTTCCATGAATTCAGAGATATAGAAAACTTGTTAAAATATGGTGGTAATTTTAAATGTTTATCATTTTCCAACAGGTAATTGCTAGTCATGACTTTTTTCCCAGACATGCCTTCTCTATATTTGTGTTTAGCTTCTCTTAAGATGGTTAGTGAAGATTATTTTTTAAGTATCATAATAAAAACCATGCCCCAGGCAAATACACAAACTACATTTTATTTATCTTCACTTTATTTTATGAGAATATCTTAATAATATTGCCTATGATTCTGTCACGAGAAAGTTATTTGTTCCTTTTGAGCTTTCAAGTGCAAACAGAGACAAAAGCTACAAAAGTTCAAATCACTTATATTTGTGTATAAATTAGGACTTAAGAGGATAAAGGAGAAAATGGAACTTAACTTTTGGTCAGTGTTTGGATACCTGATTCCTTTGGACAGGTATTTCCTAAAGTATGGTCCTAGAATTAGCTATACCACAGTCACCTGAAATCTTACCAAGCCACATCAAGTCAAACAAAACGCAGATTCCTGGCTAGCACAGAAAAACTAATTTGAACAGTGGCCCCAGTAATTTTGATGCCCTTTAAAATTTGGAAACAGCTGATTTAGTGGTTGAGCCTCCAATTATCTGGTCTCTCTTAGAGTTCAATGCATTGCATGGAATAGAGCCAGGTATGATTTAGATGCATGACATCATTTTAGACTCAAATTTTGGCTGTAATGCTTTTATTCTTGTTAGTGTGAGAGTTGGAAATTTATCCCTGTTAAATTTGCCTGTGCATCCTCAGCAACTTGAAAAGCATACACAGCATATTGTATGTTCAATGAATTTTAACTGAAATAAGAAAACTCATAATGTAAACAATGAATTGCATTCTCCTAAAATGTAAATAATCGAATATGGCTCATCACACTGTATATTAGACTTCACTGACAAATGTTATTTTATGAGGCTGGGCATGGTGGCTCAGGCCTGTAATCTCAGCACTTTGAGAGGCTAAGATGCGAGGACTGCTAAAGGCTAGGAGTTCAAGTCCAGCCCGGTCAACATAGCAGGACCCCCATCACTATAAAATAGGTTACTTTATTTGATGAGTATTACTTTTTCCTCAATAATGTAAAATCTTAGTATCTCACATTTTTTCCTCTTTGTGTGTATCGGAATTGATTTATAAAGTAATATGACATGCAATTACACATAAAGAAGTTTTTAATGTTGCTTTGTTTTACTTTCATTTGAATTTATTAAAACAATTGTGTTTCCTTTTAAAGCCAACTTTATATTTTAGAAACTATAAAACATTTTATACAGTTATTTATATCGTCCGGTGATATGCACTTTCAATGTATATTCCCAGAAACATCATAGGCACCTTGAAAACAGAAAAGCATCCTAACGTCTATGAAAGATGTATTAGAAAAATTCCCCAATCGCTTTATACTACCAGTGGAGTTAAGAGTATGTTTCCGTAAGTAGTACTTTATGATTGACGAATTGGTATGCACCTTTTATCTTCCTAATATGCTTCAAAGTCTACAGCTAGGATATACAACAATATAAGAATTATTTTCAATATGGGATACCTACACTATCCTACTTTTACTCTAGAACCATCTCAAAACGTTATATTTTCCTTTAGCTTTATGAGCTACTTAAAATGTTTTTATTGAAGTATACACAAATAGAAAAGTTCACAAATCACAAGATCAAGAATTTCTTACAAATTTGTTACACCCATATAACCAATGACCAGATGTACAACTAGGACAGTATTGGCATGTCAACACTGCCTCTGCCATGCCTCCTCTTTATGAGAGAAAGGTAACTGTCCTGATGACTTCTAACACCATAAATTAGTTTTATATGTTTTGGAATTTGATTTAAAAAATGGGGCAATGTGAGCTGCTTTGTCTTCAATTTGTTTAAGTTAGTGTTATGTTCTTTTGGTGTCAGATTTTATTAAATGCTATTGTTTGTATCTATATTGAAATAATCAAGTAATTTCTATCTTTATTCTGTTAATATGGTCTGTTACATGAAATTATGTATTGTTAATATTAAAGGAATTTTGCTTTCCTGAAATAATCCGCACTTGGTCTTCCTGGATTATCTTTTCACATATTACTTGGCTGGATTTATTACTATTTAATTTAGGATTTTTACATCTATATTATCAAGAGATACAGATCTGTGTTATTTATATTATTATTATTATTAATTTCCAGTTTGAGTATCAGTCTACACTGGCCTCTTAAAAAGTGAGAAAGTACTCCCTTTTTATTATTCTATGAGATTGTTTCAGAAAATTTGGATATGTATATGTAGTTTTTTTTCTGCCTTAAGTACTTGGAAGCATTTATCAGCAAAGCTCTCTGGCACAGAGTATTTTCTAGAAGGGTTTATCACAACAAATTAAATTTATTTAATTAATCTAAGATGGTGAAGATTTTATAGTTCTTCTCATATCAATTTTACTTAATGGCATTTTCTAAGTAGTTTGTCTATTCAAAGTGTGAATATCTACCCACTATGTGATTCTTCTTAGTGGAGAAGGAGAGTAGGAGATGGCTCTAATTAGCCATACTGAACCCCTTCCCCAACTTTTTATTTTATAGATAAGCTTATTAGATTAGTATTTTGTGAAACATTGGAAATGATGTCTAATAATTGTCTCCTGTGCGGAAGAATTCAGTACACCTTGCAATGCTGAGAGTGGCCCATGGGGCATCAGTGAATGTAATAGTCATCTAATTTTAGAGGAAGTGTCTCCAGATGAGAGCTTTACATAAGTTAATGGTAATTGGCCACATATTAAATAAACTGATATGAGGTCTTTCATCATGTGACTAGAAATAATTTGAAACTATTTACCATGTTTCCAAAGGATTGCTCTCTAAACTTGTCTTGCATGAATAACAAATCATTTGCACAGAATGGTATCCCTATATGATGTTCCCCAAATTTCTACCCAGTGTGTGATTTATATTTCAAGTGGTCTCAGAACCCAGAGATTCTGCAGTCCCTGTGGTCTGCGGGGACTGGGTGAGGTCCAGGCCACCCAGAAAAAGAAAATCAATACTGAGTAGAAAATCACTACTGGGAAAGAAAATCAATACTGAGTTGCTATCTGCTATCACTTATCTAAGATTATTTTCAGTGAAGTTCATAGGAATAGAGTGATTATTTTACTCTTGGTAAATCATGTATTATTTATTAACTGCCGGGAAATTGTAAGAATAGGAAGTTGTATAATTATAGGAAAAGTGTTCAAAATAATGTCTGCAGTTCTTTTTAATACTCCAAGCTACTAAGTACATTAATATTGGGCCTTGTTGTAATGGAAAATCTTAAGATAAATTAATCTAAAACAAAATAGTTATTTTTCAAACACATTAAATAGTATGTTACAAAATATTAGCGCATTCAAACACTCACTCACTTACCTGCAATAATATTTAATATTATGCCATTTTCATTGCAATGAAACAAGTTGTCTGATCCTTTAATGGTATGCAATCTGAAAATCAGGAGTAGCTTACTATGGTTTTTAAAATTTGTTTGTGAGTATATTTTCTTTCTCCTAAGTGAACTGCCTTTATTTTCCTGTTGATCTATTTATGCTAAATATAATATGTTTGGTTTTGTCAAAATAAGTATACTGTAAGAATATTTATGGCATGTATAATTGTGTGCATAACTCAAAATTACAAGTCTGTAGAAGGAACACGAGACATTGATGGGGAAGAACTAGTTATGACTCATTTGTTAGTATCCTGTTTACAGTTCCATCAAAATTGTTTCTTACTTCTTAAGTAAGTGTTTATACCTTGGTAAGTATATTAATTCGATGAAAAACATTACTAATGGAGGCTTCAAGCTATAAAAATAAACCTGCATACTTAATATAAGTGTATATATACATTACCACACCAGTAGATAATAATGTCTATAATAAAATAAGAGAACTTCAGTTTAAACAAACTTTTGTTATGTTCCATGATACACTCAGATATGCCACTAATTAATTTACCATAGTCGAATAGCTTTTCATTGTACATTTACATCAGTTCAAATTTGGAATAAAATCCTGCCAAATTCAGAATAATTTACCTGAAAATCTCTGAACACTTTTTGCTCAGAGCCACTCCAATACAGGAAAAAATACCCATTTAATCAGGGCACGGAGGAAATAAATGCTACTATCCTAAAATCGGACACTAAGCCTCGTTCCGTAAACACTTGTTAATTACTACTGTGTTTTATTTTCTGATCTGTCACAGTGTTTATATTTCTTTGTGTTAAATTACTTCCATAAGACACTACCCCAACCCTGATTCTATCTCCTTGCCTGCTTAGATCTTTATTTGCCATCAGATCTTATAGTTCATTTAGTAGGCTTTGTAGTCAGATATTTGCTTGCCCCATGTATATCCATGCCTCTGATTGCTTCTCTTCTTGTAGTGTGTTTGTGTGTATATTAAAGAGAGAGACAGAGAGAGAGAGAGAGAGAGAGAGAGAATGAATCTCAACCCGGGTCTCTTAGGGTAACTCATTATCTGGATAAACATAGGTCAGGGACTTTAGAACATGGATCCTGGTGGAGCTCATTGATTTTCCTGTGTCCATATTGTACTGTTTAAAAAACAGTCAACATTAACTCTTTAAAAAATGTTCAAGTAGAATTAATGTATTTGAAGCATACTTAAAATAATTTTAAAGATTTATATGATGCTTGCTTGCATGTGCATAAAGACAAACTAGAAATTATTTTTTTTCAAATAAAATTTGCTCCTGAAAAGGTACATAATATAATATGCCTTACTCTTTAACCCTTTTCCCATTTGCCCTGAGAATACTCGCCAGCGGTGCTTCCGACTGCAGCTTTTACCTCAAGGTAACTTTGCCATGGAATATATTGCTTTTATTATTTTCACATCATTCTGGTATATCGACTTTGGAAACAAGAGTAAAAATCCTGGAAAAGGTAGCATTCCTACACGTGATGTTAACATCATTCTCGAACAGTTGTTTGCTGAAGATGCATTTGATGCATCTGATTTTTCTGAAATAGATGATTCTGATGTTAGTTCTCTTTAGAAATAACTCCAAAAAGTAGTTTTAATATTTTATTTTCACATTAAAAATCAGATTTGCTTCAGCCTCAAAGAGCATGTTTATGTAAAAACAAATGAGCACTGGCAACGAGCTGCACTTTTTTTTTGTAAATGGGAAAAGGGTTAAATAGCTGTAATATCAGAAAGTCTTTCAGTAACAGGGGAAAGCAAAGGAACAAAGGGGAACAAAAAACGTTTTCTTAAAAATCCTTACTAAGTGTCTGTGTTCTGTCGTATCCCAGTTATCATTTTCATTCAATTTTAGATAATAAAGATAGCATTGTTCAATAATTGCCAATATAAGAACATATCAGTTTGACCAAAATTTTAAGGAAAAGCTCAATGAAAACAAAAAAAAACTATCATTTAAAAGAACAATGAATTATAGTGGCAAGGAATACAATTAATTATACACTGAAATTAACATAAAGCATTTTTTTTGGAAGTTGCGGTATAAGGAGTAATTTATATTTGCTTACTGTCACAGTAGTGCTTAACAAATCTAAAAAATATGGCTTTATTTACATCCAGGGTAGGTAGAAGTTCTTCAATAAACTGGCCTCTTATTTATTTTTAGTTTTAAATTTTTCGTATTTTTAATTTTTGAAATACTTATTTGACATATATTAAATAGATTTAATATATAAAATGTGTTTATTTGATATACATGTACATTGTATAAAGATAACCCCAATAAAATATATTAACACATATATCACCATCCAGGCCATACATTAGATCCCCAGAACTTGTTCATCTTATAACTAAAAGTTTGTATCTTTCATCAACATCTCATTTTCCCTATTCCTTATCCCCTAGTAACCATTATTCTACTTTCTGTTTCTGTAACTTCAACTTTTTAGATCCCACATATAAGTGAGATCATACAGTATTTGTCTTTATGTTCCTGGCTTATTTCACTTAACATAATGTCTGCCACGTTCACACATGTTGTGAATGTGGTAGAATTTCCTCCTTTTTTGGCTGAACAATATTTTATTATATATATTCACATAGGAAAATATATCACAATTTCTTAATCTATTTATCAGTTGAGGGACACTCAGTTTGGCTCATATCTTGGCTATCGTGAATAATGCTGCAATAAGAATAGAGGTGCAGATATCTCTTTGAGATATTGATTTAATGTCATTTGGATACACAGATGTGGTATTATTGGATTATAGTGAAATTCTATTTTTGATTTTTTGATTAATCTCCATATTGTTTTCCATAATGGAGATACCAATTTACATTTTCACTGGGTGCAAGGGTTCTCTTTACTCTACATCCTCTCTAAACAATTATCATCTCTTGTCTTTTTCATAATAGCCATCCTAAAACTTGTGAGATGATACTTCACTGTCATTTTGATTTACATATTCCTAATGATTAGTCATATCGAGCAGCTTTTCATATACAGTTACGAACTGTGTAATGATGTTTCAGGCCACAACAGACCCATAAGATTATAATAGAGCTGAAAAACTCCTATTGCCTAATGACAGTATAGCAATCATAGTGCAACTCATTACTCATCTTTGTGATGATGCTAGTGTAAACAAACTGCACCTGGAGTCGTGTAATAGTCTAAAATATACAGTTATATACAGTACATAACACTTGATAATGATAATGCATGCCTATGTTACTGGTTTATTTATTTACTATACCATACATTTTATCATTATTTTACAGTGTGCTTCTTCTACTTATGGAAAAAAAAAAAAAACTTTTAGGTGTAAAACATCCTCAGGCAGGTCCTTCAAGAGGTATTCCAGAAGAAGGCATTGTTATCATAGGAGATGACAGCTCCATGTGTGTGAGTGCCCCTGAAGACCTACCAGTGGGACAAAATGTGGAGGTGGAAGACAGTGATATGAATGACTCTGACCCTGTGTAGGTCTACACTAATGTGTGTGATTGTGTCTTATTTTATAAGACAAAAGTTTAAAAACTTAAAAAAAGGTAAAAGTTTAAAAGTAGAAAGAAGCATATAGAATATGAATATAAAGAAATAAAATACTTTATAGCTGTATAATGTGCTTGTGTTTTAAACTATTACAAGAGCCAAAAGCTTACAAAACTTGTAAAGTAAAAAAGTTACAGGAAGCAAAGATTAAGTTTTTATGGAAGAAACAAAAATATGTATTATAAATTTAGTGTAGCCTAAGTACAATGTTGTAAAGTCTACAGTCATATATCATAATGTCCTGGGCCTTCACATTCACTTACCACTCACTCATTGATCCACACAGAGAAACTTCTAGTCTTGCAAACTCCATTCATCGTAAGTGCCCTTACAGGTGTACATATTTTTTATCTTTTATACTGTGTTTTACTGTATATTTTCTATGGTGAGATATATTTTGATACACAAATACTTAGCACTGTGTTATCATTGCCTATAGTATTTGGTACTGTGCCATGCTGTATAGGTTTGTAGCATAGGAGCAATAGGTCATACCACGTAGCTTAGGTGTGCAGTAGACTATATCATTCAGGTTTGTGTAAGTATACTCTATGAGGTTTGCACAGTGACAAAAATGCCTAAAGACATATTTCTCAGAGGTATCTCCTTTGTTAAGCAGCACATGACTGTACCTGTTGTACGTTTCTTATGGAAAAATGTCCATTCAGATCCTTTGCCCATTTTTGTATGGATTATTCAATGTTTTATAAATATATATATTTTTATATATATTTATATATTTATAAATTTATATATTTATATATTTATATATTTATCTATATTTTTCTATATTTATCTATATTTATATATTGATATATATTGATATATATTTATATATTTATATATATAGATATATATTTATATTTATGTATATATTTATATATTTATATGTATTTATATATATATTTATGTATATTTATATATATTATATATTTATATATATTTATATATTATATATATTTATATATATTTATATATTATATATATTTATATATATTTATATATTATATATATTTATATATATTTATATATATTTATATATTATATATATTTATATATATTTATATATTATATATATTTATATATATTTGTATATCTGTATTTATACATATATTTATATATTTATATATATATTTTTATATATATTTATATATTTATATATTTATATATATTTATATATTTATATATATTGATATATATTTATATATATTTATATATTTATATATATTTATATATTTATATATATTTATATATATTTATATATTTATATATACTTATATATATTCATATTTATTTATATATTTATATATACTTATATATTTATATTTATTTATATATATATTTATATGTATCTTTATTTTTTTATATATATATTTATATATCTTTATATATTTTTATATATATTTTTATATATATTTATATATATTTATATATATTTATATATATTTATTCATATATATTTAGATATATATATTTTTATATATTTATATATATTTTTATATATTTATATATTTATATATACTTATATATTTATATATATTTATATATACTTATATATTTATATATATTTATATATACATTTATATATATTTATACACACTTATATATATATTTATACATATTTATATATGTATTTTAATATATATTTATATATTTATATATGTATATATTTTTATATATAATTATATATGTATATATTTATATATTTATATATATTTATATATTTATCTATATTTATATATTTATATATGTATACATATTTATATGTTTATATATCTTTATATAGATTTATATATTTATATATTTATATAGATTTATATATTTATATATTTATATAGATTTATATATTTATATATTCATATATATTTATATATATTTATATATTCATATATGTATATATATTTATATATTTATATATGTATATATATTTATATATTTATATATATATTTATATATATTTATATTTTATATATATATTTATATATATTTCTTTATTTATATATATTTATATATATTCATATATTTATATATATATTTATATCTGTTTATATGTTTATATATATTTATATATTTATAGATATTTATATATTTATATATTTATAAATTTATATGTATATATTTATATATATAGATCTATATTTGTATATATTTATCTATTCATATATATTTATATATATTCATCTATATTTATATATATTCATATATATTTATTTATATTTACATGTATTTATATATTTATATAGATATTTATCTATATTTATATATATTTCTATATATTTATCTACATTTATATGTATTTATATATTTATATATTTATATTCATATATTTATATATTTACATATTTATATATTTCTATTCATATCCATTTATATATATTTATATATGTTTATATAGATTTATATATATTTACATATTTTTATATAGGTTTATATATATATTTATATATTTTTATATCGATTTATATATATTTATATATATTTATATATTTATAGATTTATAGATTTATATATATATTTATAGATTTATATATTTATATATATTTATAGATTTATATATTTATATATATTTAGATATTTAGATATTTATATATTTATCTATATTTATATATTTATATAGTTGCATATATTTATATATGTATTTATATATTTATATATGTATTTATATTTATATGTATTTATATATGTATTTATATTTATATGTATTCATAGATTTATATATATTTATAGATATTTATATATTTATATATTTATATATTTATAGATATTTATATATTTATATATTTATATATTTATAGATATTTATATATTTATATATATTCATGTGTATATTTATATATTTATATATATTCATATATATGTGTATATATATTTATATATTTATATTCATATATATGTGTATATATATTTATATATTTATATACATATTCATATATTTATATATATTCATATATATTTATATATTTATATATTTATATATATTCATATATATTTATATATATTTATATATTCACATATATATTTATATATATTTTTATATATGTTTATATATTTTTATATATTTACATATTTTTATATAGATTTATATATATATTCATATATTTTTATATAGATTCATATATATATTTATATATTTTTAGATGGATTTAGATATATTTATATATTGATATATAAGTTTATATATTTATATATTTATATATGTTTGTATATTTATATATTTATATATTGATATATTTCATATACATTTATATATTTTCATATATTTACATTTTTTATATAGATTTATATATTTCTATATTGTTATATAGATTCATATATATATTTATATATTTTTAGATGGATTTAGATATATTTATATATTTATATATTCATATATATTTTTATATGTTTATATATTTATATATATTTATATGTTTATATATTTATATATATTTATATATTTATATATATATTTACATATTTACATATATATTTATATATTTATATATATTTCTATATTTACATATATTTATATATATATTTTTATATGTATATATTTACATATGTATATATTTTTATATATTTATATATGAATACATATTTTTATATATTTATATATAAATATATATTTTTATATTTATATATAAATATAAATATTTTTATATATTTATATATAAATAGATATATTTATATATATATAGATTTTTATATATTTATATATAAGTATAAATATTTTTATATATTTATATATAAAGATAGATATTTTTATATATTTATATATAAAGATAGATATTTTTATATATTTATATTTAGATATTTTCATATAGTTATATATATATTTTCATATATATAAATATATATATTTTATATATATAATATATATTTTTATATATTTATATAAATATATATTTTTATATATATTTATATATATTTAGATATAGTTATATATTTATATATATTTATATATATTTGTACATTTATATATTTATATATATTGATATATTCATATATATTTGTATACATGTAAATATTTTTATATATATATTGATATATTTTTTATGTATATATATTTATATATATTTTTATGTATATATATTTATATATATACATTTTATATATATATATTTACTATTGAGTTGTATGAGTTCCTTATATATTTTAAATATTCATCTCCTAACAGATGTATGGTTCCATACATGCTTTCACATTTCGTGGCTTTCTTTCTCATTTTGATGATGTTTTCCCAGTGTTACACTAAAACTTTTTAGTTTTATATAGTCTTACTTGCTTATTTTGCCTTCTGTTGCTTGTGTTTTGGTGTTATATAAAAAAAATCATGGAATTCGGGGTGAGCAAGCATTCTTCAATATATCGCCTTCCTTTACACAAATGCAGTGTATTTGTATTGAAAAATAATTATTAACATTAATTTTTTCAGCAAAGAGGATTCATAACTACTTGAAATGA
Organism: Pongo pygmaeus; assembly: GCF_028885625.2. NCBI lineage: Eukaryota > Metazoa > Chordata > Mammalia > Primates > Hominidae > Pongo > Pongo pygmaeus. Next base: position 130,829,787 of record NC_072396.2, on the reverse strand, counting down.
TATTAATTTTTGGTAATAATTTCCCTAATAAATAGATTTTTCCACAAGGGTTGAACTAGTTTACAGTCCCACCAACAGTGTAAAAGTGTTCCTATTTCTCCACATCCTCTCCAGCACCTGTTGTTTCCTGACATTTTAATGATTGCCATTCTAACTGGTGTGAGATGGTATCTCATTGTGGTTTTGATTTGCATTTCTCTGATGGCCAGTGATGGTGAGCATTTTTTCATGTGTTTTTTGGCTGCATAAATATCTTCTTTTGAGAAGTGTCTGTTCATGTCCTTCGCCCACTTTTTGATGGAGTTGTTTGTTTTTTTCTTGTAAATTTGTTGGAGTTCATTGTAGATTCTGGATATTAGCCCTTTGTCAGATGAGTAGGTTGCGAAAATTTTCTCCCATTTTGTAGGTTGCCTGTTCACTCTGATGGTAGTTTCCTTTGCTGTGCAGAAGCTCTTCAGTTTAATGAGATCCCATTTGTCAATTTTGGCTTTTGTTGCCATTGGAAGTCATTGTGGCCATTCCTCAGGGATCTAGAACTAGAAATTCCATTTGACCCAGCCATCCCATTACTGGGTATATACCCAAAGGATTATAAATCGTGCTGCTATAAAGACACATGCACACGTATGTTTATTGCAGCATTATTCACAATAGCAAAGACTTGGAACCAACCCAAATGTCCAACAATGATAGACTGGATTGAGAAAATGTGGCACATATACACCATGGAATACTATGCAGCCATAAAAAATGATGAGTTCCTGTCCTTTGTAGGGACATGGATGAAATTGGAAATCATCATTCTCAGTAAACTATCGCAAGAACAAAAAACCAAACACCGCATATTCTCACTCATAGGTGGGAATTGAACAATGAGAACACATGGACACAGGAAGGGGAACATCACACTTCGGGGACTGTTGTGGGGTGGGGGGAGGGGGGAGGGATAGCATTGGGAGATGACGAGTTGGTGGGTGCAGTGCATCAGCATGGCACATGTATACATATGTAACTTACCTGCACGTTGCACACATGTACCATAGAGCCTAAAGTATAATAATAATAAGAAGAAGAAGAAGAAGAAGAAGAATAAAAATAAAAATAAAAAATAAAAAAATAGTAGATTTTTTATAGCATATATTTCCTGATTTTATTATGATTACATTCAGGTGCTATTGTTATAACTTTGTCAAGATTATTAACCATTATTTATAACCTTAGTGTTGTCATTGTTACTCATTTATTGACTGCTGGAAGAACATGAAACGCTACAAACTCTGTAGTCCAAACCCACATAGGCATATTTACCATTTTATTCCACATAATCCAGTTTAAATGAATAATGTAAAGTGAAATTAAACTTTTAACTTTAACTACATTCAAAAGGCATCATCCATAGATGAAAGTAGATTTACCACTGAAAATACATTTTTTTTACTTGAGGCTAATTCAATCTATCTATAAACACTTCTACTTCTGACATAATTAAAATATGAAAGAGCCATTTACTATGAGTACCTACAGAGAATGCGAAAATGAAATTGTAAAAGAACACCCACAGCCCCTAACTTAGTTGTTTTTGATGACACTGATTTTTGTTGAAAAAAAATATGTTTAGTGTCTAGATTGCTAAATAAGAATGAAATCACAATTTTTCTACTTTTTTTTTTTTTTTTGGCAGGGTCTCACTCTGTTGCACAGGCTGGAGTGCAGTGGCAGGATCGTGGCTCACTACAACCTCCACCTTCTGGGTTCAAGCTATCCTCCCACCTCAGCCTCCTGAGTAGCTGGGACTACAGGTGCACGCCACCATGCCTGGCTAATTGTTATATTTTTTGGTAGAGGCGGGGTTTCACCATGTTGCCCAGGCTGGTCTCGAACTCCTGAGCTCAAGCAATCCACCCATTTCAACCTCCCAAATTGCTGGGATTACAGGCATGAGTCACCGTGCCCGGCCTGAATCTAAGTTTTGTTGATAAAAATCAATAATATGTGCCATGTAAAGATGTCCTGTAATATTGTGATATAAAATAGTCATTGCAGAAGTTTATTTTTATTCAATAGGTGTATACTTCATGTCTGTAAGATGATGACTCATTATTTATATGTATTTTGGTAATGCTTTTTGAAATTATCTTGTTAACTGATATAACAGAAAGGAGAAACTGCTTTCCAAATTAAGTATATGTTAAATTCAAAAGAAAGGCATTCTTTAAAACAATCTCACCCAGCTTTACGTGATTGCTATGGTGGTATCAGGTTGATATATAAACTTAGAAAAAAAAAATCTACACAAGTAATTCCATTCCTTTGAAAACAAAAATCCATTATTAACAACCATTTTACTTTAGTACATTTTTTAATACAGGCATACCTGGTTTTATTGTGCTTTGTCTTTGTGTTTTGCAGATATTGCAGTGTTTTTTTTGGGGGGGGGTTGTTTATTGTTTTGTTTTGTTTTTAAGTTGAAGGTTTGTGGCAACTCTGCATCCAGCAAGTCTAGCAGCACCATTTTTTTTCATCAGTATGTGTTCACTTCATGTTTCTGTGTCACATTTTGGTAATTCTGACTGTATTTCAAAATTTTTATCACTATTATGTCTGTAATAGTGATCTGTAAACAGTAATCTTTGATGTTACTATTGTAATTGTTTTAGGGCACCAGGAACCACACCCATATAAGATGGTGAACTTAATGAATGTTATACATGTTCTCACTGCCTCACCAATTGGCCCTTTCCCTGTCTCTCTGTTTTCTTGGGGCTCCCTATTCCGTCAGAGGCAACAATATTGAAGTTAGGTCAATTAATAAATATACAATGGGCTCTAAGTGTTCAAGTGAAAGAAATAATTTGTACAACACTCACTTTAAATCAAAACCTAGAAATAATTAAGTTTAGTCACAAAGGCCCATCAAAAGCCAAGACAGGCCAAAAGCTAAGGCACTTATGGCAGTTAGCCAAGTTGTGCATGCAAAGGAAAAGTTCTCAAAGGAAATTAAACGTGCTACACCACTGAACACAAGAATGATAAAAAAGCAAGGCAGCTTTATTACTGATATGGAGAAAGTTTTAATGGTCTAGATAAAAGATCAAACCAGCTACATTACTCTTTTAAGCCAAAACCTAATCCAGAGCAATGTCTTAACTCTCTTCAATTCTATGAAGGCTGAGAGGTGAGGGGGCTGCAGAAGAAAAGCTTGAAGGTAGCAGAGGTTGATTCACAAGGTTTAAGGAAAGAAACCATCTCCAAAATTAAAAGTTCAAGGTGAAGTGACAAGTGCTGATGTGAAAATTCAGCAAGTTATCCTTATTAACTAGTTAGATAACTGATGAAGGTGGCTACACTAAATAACATATTTTCCATGTGGATGAAATAGCTTGATAATGGAAAAAGGTGCCATCTAGGACTTTCATATCTAGAGAGGAGAAGTCCATACCTGGCTTCAAAGCTTGAAAGGTCAGGCTGACTCTCTTGTCAGGGGCTAATGCTGTTGGTGACTTTAAGTTGAAGCCAATGTTCATTTACCATTCTGAAAATCCTAGGGCCTTAAGAATTATGCTGAATCTACTCTGCCTGTGCTCTATAAAAGAAACAACAAAGCCTGGATGACGGCACATTTATTTACTTCATGGTTTACTGAATATTTTAAGCCCACAGTTGAAATCTACTGCTCAGGGAAAAACAAAAACAAAAACAGTTCCTTTCAAATATTACTATTCATTTACAATACACCTGGTCACCCAATAGCTCTAATGGTGACGAGTAAGAAGATTAATGTTGTTTTCATGATTGCTGATATAACATTTATTACGCAGTCCATGGATCCACAAGTCATTTTGATTTTCAAGTGTTATTGTTTAAGAAATACATTTAATAAGACCGTAGCTGAAATGGTGATTCCTCTGAGATATGTGGGAAAAGTAAACTGAAAACCTTGCAGAAAGGATTTGCCATTCAAGATGCCATTAAGAACATTTGTGATTCATGGAAGGAGGTCAAAATATCAACATTTTGATAGGAGTTTGGAGGAAGTTGATTCCAACTCTCATGGATGACATGAAGGTTTCAAGACTTCATTAGAGTAAGAAACCTGCAGATGTGGTGAAAATAGCAAGATAACTGGAATTAGAAGTGAACCCTGAATATGTGAATGAATCCCTGCAATCTCATGATAAGACTTGAACATATGAGGAAATGCTTTTTATAGATGATCAAAGAAAGTGGTCTCTTGAGATGGAATTTGCTCCTGATGAAGATGCTGTGAAAATTGTTGAAATGTAAACAAATGATTTGTAATATTACGTAATCTCAGTTTATAAAGCAGCAAAGGCATTTGAGAGGATTGATTCCAATTATAAAAGAAGTTCTACTATCTTTAAAATGCTATCAAACGCATCATATGCTGTAGAGAAATATTTTGTGAAAGAATCAATCAATGCAACAAACTTCATTGTTGTCTTATTTTAAGAAATTGCCACAGCCACCCCAACCTTCAGCAAACACCACTCTGATCAGTCAGCAGCCACCAGCATTGAGGCAAAACTCTCCACCAGAAAAAAGCATATGAATAGCTGAAGGCTCAGTTTAGTTTTAGCATTTTTAACAATAAAGGATTTTAACTGAGGTATGTGCATTGTTATTTTAGACATAATGCTATCATACACTTAATAAACTACAGTATAGTGTATACATAACTTTTTTTTGGAGACCTGGTCTCTCTCTGTCACCCAGGCTGGAGTGCAGTGTCACGATCATGGCTCACTGCAGCATTGACCTCCTGGGCTCAAGCCATCTTCCTACCTCAGCCTCCTGAGTAGCTGGGAATACAGGCATGCAGTATGGTGCCTGGCTAATGTTTTTCAGATGTTTTTGTAGAGATATGGACTCCCTATGTTGCCCAGGCTGGCCTTAAACTCCTGGGCTCAAACAACCCATTCATCCTGGCCTCCCAAAGTGCTGGGGTTAAAGGCAAGAGCTAGTGCTCTTCACAGCAACATAACCTTTATGTGCACTGGAAAACCAAAAAAGAAAAAAAAAGCGTTACTTGCTTTATTGTGATATTTGTTTTATGGCAGTGGTCTGGAACTGAACCCACATTATCTCCAGGATATTCCTCTAATAGCAGATATATTAAAGGTATAATATTTCTACATTTTAAAAACTAGAATTCAGATTTCTTTATGAATTTAAACTGTCTAATACATTTGTTTGGAATTTAAGTGTTTGGTATACTGTAGAAATTGAGGCACACTTAATTTGTTGTTAATGTATATACAAAAGCCCCTCAATATTGTCATCTAGCTCTGAAGGAGTGACAATATAAATCATAATTCATGGTCATACTGCCAAAAGAACTTTGCAGAGTTTATCTATTTGTAAACAATTTTTTCCATATTTAGTGAAAAAAAGGGTGTTTCACAAGTCGAAGCAAAAAATATAAAAGGTGAAGCAATCATTGTTTAAATTTGAGATGAATCCTATTATTGAATGTTCATTTTCTTTTTTTTATTATACTTTAAGTTTTAGGGTACATGTGCACAACATGCAGGTTTGTTACATATGTATACATGTGCCATGTTGGTGTGCTGCACCCATTAACTCGTCATTTACATTAGGTATATCTCCTAAAGCTATTCCTCCCCCCTCCCCTCACCCCACAACAGGCCCCGGTGTGTGATGTTCCCCTTCCTGTGTCCAGGTGTTCTCATTGTTCAATTCCCACCTATGAGTGAGAACATGTGGTGTTTGGTTTTCTGTCCTTGCGATAGTTTGCTGAGAATGATGATTTCCAGCTTTATCCGTGTCCCTACAAAGGACATGAACTCATCATTTTTTATGGCTGCATAGTATTCCATGGTGTATATGTGCCACATTTTCTTAATCCAGTCTATCATTGTTGGACATTTGGGTTGGTTCCAAGTCTTTGCTATTGTGAATAGTGCCACGATAAACATATGTGTGTATGTGTCTTTATAGCAGCATGATTTATAATCCTTTGGGTATATACCCAGTAATGGGATGGCTGGGTCAAATGGTATTTCTAGTTCTATATCCCTGAGGAATCGCCACACTGACTTCCACAATGGTTGAACTAGTTTACAGTCCCATCAACAGTGTAAAAGTGTTCCTGTTTCTCCATATCCTCTCTAGCACCTGTTGTTTCCTGATTTTTTAATGATCGCCATTCTAACTGCTGTGAGATGGTATCTTATTGTGGTTTTGATTTGCATTTCTTTGATGGCCAGTGATGATGAGCATTTTTTCATGTGTCTTTTGGCTGCATAAATGTCTTCTTTTGAGAAGTGTCCATTCATATCCTTTGCCCACTTTTTGATGGGGTTGTTTGTTTTTTTCTTGTAAATTTGTTTGAGTTCTTTGTAGATTCTGGATATTAGCCCTTTGTCAGATGAGTAGATTGTGAAAATTTTCTCCCAGTCTGTAGGTTGCCTGTTAATTCTGATGATAGTTTCTTTTGCTGTGCAGAAGCTCTTTAGTTTAATTAGATCCCATTTGTCAATTTTGGCTTTTGTTGCCATTGCTTTTGGTGTTTTATTCATGAAGTCCTTGCCCATGCCTATGTCCTGAATGGTATTGCCTAGGTTTTCTTCTAGGGTTTTTATGGTTTTAGGTCTAACATTTAAGTCTTTAATCCATCTTGAATTAATTTTTGTATAAGGTGTAAGGAAGGGATCCAGTTTCAGCTTTCTACATGTGGCTAGCTAGTTTTCCCAGCACCATTTATTAAGTAGGGAATCCTTTCCCCATTGCTTGTTTTTGTCAGGTTTGTCAAAGATCAGATAGTTGTAGATGTGTGGCATTATTTCTAAGGGCTCTGTTCTGTTCCATTGATCTATATCTCTGTTTTGGTACCAGTACCATGCTGTTTTGGTTACTGTAGCCTTGTAGTATAGTTTGAAGTCAGGTAGCATGATGCCTCCAGCTTTGTTCTTTCAGCTTAGGATTGACTTGGCAATGTGGGCTCTTTTTTGGTTCCATATGAACTTTAAAGTAGTTTTTTCCAATTCTGTGAAGAAAGTCATTGGTAGCTCGATGGGGATGGCATTGAATCTATATATTACCTTGGGCAGTATGGCCATTTTCACGATATTGATTCTTCCTATCCATGAGCATGGAATGTTCATTTTCATGCAGAAAATTGTACTCACTATGTATGTAGCTATGTGTCAGATACACTTTCTGCCTTTATGCCTCACAGAAATCCATAATATTGCAGAGCAACCTACCTGTAGACACATATTTGGATTGTGGCTTGAATGGTGGTGACGCAAAACATGGAATATTCATTTATTTTTGGAGTATGTGATGAGAAGGAATAACTGCTTTTGCCAAAGCTTAGGGGAACACAGATATTAAAGAAGACTTTCATGAAAAGGGGTAATTGAGATGGTTTTAGCAAGAATATCTCAGACAATATAGGAAGGGAATTCTAGACATAATGAACACAACATAGAAGTGCATAGAAATGAGAAAAAGTAGCAAGTGGCATTCAGGTCAGGCTCTAATGAGGAGACAGAGAGAAACAGGAATGAGGAAGTTTATGGCACACTACTACAGAGGATTTATATGCCATTCAAATGAGTTTAATACTAGAGTAATAAAAAGCTAATGAGGGATAATTTAGCTTCCAGCCATGTTCCCTAAAGAATGTTAATATTCTTAGTCAACAGGTACTTTGTATATAGACTTCTGAAATTTTAGGGGAAACCAAATAGCAAGCCCTTCTACATGTTTAATTGCAGATTAAATTCAACATTACTTTTCAAGGATTGGTCTGAAAAGAGCAAGTTTTTAATCATTGTGGCTGGCATGGAAGGAGTGACATCAGAACTCATATTTTTAGGGTAAGGTTTGCTAAACAAATATGTGAACAATAACATCTTTTCCACCTCAGCAAAAATGGGTAGTCAATTCTAACTTGTTATTTTCTGTGAGCCTTCCCATCCTTGATGATTATTGTATAATATCCTTCATATCGACTTCTTGCAGTCACAAAGTGAGTTAAATATTGAAAGGGGAAAAAGATTGAAATATTCTGTCAACTTCAAAAGTTGGGAACTCGAGAATGAAGATGCATAATTAGGATACCATAGTGTCTTTCCTTCAGACTCAAAAAGAATTCTTCTAATTCTTCTAGGTTTCAAGTCTAGAGTGCTGTCAAGCTACATTCCAATATTCTATGTTATATGACATTATTCATGTGCTCTTATAAAGTCATTCCCTAATTAATAATCTAAATATTGAAGCAATATTGCACATCACAGGATTTAAAAAAAAAAAAAGAGCCTTAGTCTAAGGGTGTTGTTTTGATCAGTGATGGAAATAAAGGGTGATTTGTGGCAGTGAAGTTCTGGGGCTGCCCAACTTGCATGTCAGTAATTTAAGAGGCAGAACACAATGACACTTCCCAAATAAATATTCATCAGTAGACATTTATTAGCTACCTGTCATTGCTTAGCTCTATATACTTGGCTCGGTGAAAAGTTTAAAGCAGGAGAAAACACAACATATGCCTGCCTAAACTGGAGGAGCTTATGCGCTAGCTGGGAAGACAATATGTATATTCACAAAAAAGGCCAGGCAACAAGGTGCGATAAGTATATGAGGTAATATAGTACAGATGATCCTATGGAAGTTTACGCAGCTTTATGATTTCCTCTATTAACCATCACTTTTCCCCACTGTTCTTCCTTTCATAGAAATGGTGATGATAACCTAGTGTCTTCCTGTAAGGGGACATTGTAAAGATATACTAAGTAACTTTTGGAAAGGAATTTGAGCTCAGAGAGAAGGCATCAGAAGAGTATAATGAAAAGAACCTTATCGTAAACCAAGGTAGAGTTGGTTATAACAGAAAGACTAATAAATCATTCCTTTGTTTACTTTCTTCTTCTTCCGTATTTGACAATTAAGCCTTTTAAAATTCCTGGTGTTTAAACTGACAAAAAATAACTGTGAATTGCCATGAAACAACCTAATGCACAAGATTTTAAGCATACACACTGCCTATTTTTGGCCAGGTCTTTATTTTTAACAGGGGCCTTTAAAAAACGTCTTTAGCAACAGTCTGTAATAATAGAGAAAACCACTAAATGTATCTATTTGTCAGTAATCCTAAGGCATTATTTTGCGAGGAGAGGAGAAGAAGAAAATGGTTTGGTTTTAAATTTTTGAAAGTTCTAAAATATGTTTTTTTATTAGAAACAAATATGAATGTTTATTTTATTGCTTCCTTGTTAAAGTAATTATACACTGACTTTTTTTCCTTTCCAGGGTGTTATTCAAGGACCTTAGACTAATATCTCCAACAGTTCTTTTAATTACTCAGGAAGGATGATTTATATAAACAGATATGAAGGTACTGAACCTGATTTTCTTTATCAGCTTAAGTCGTGTGTTCCACAGACTTCAAAACTCTAAATGATATCTTTGAACTGCATATTTTTAAACCTGAGGGCTTCGGTTTATGTAGACTGGAACTGGAAAACTTCTCTTCCTTTCTCCAATCCTCTCTTCCTTTCTTTCTTCTTGACTTTTTTCCTTTCTTTTCCTTTCGTAACTCAGATAAAGAATATCCATTTAATCATATTCCTCAGTTCATAGCACATTATTAATCACCCACTGATGTAAAGCCCCTCTTGTGTTTGTAATTCCATCCATCCATCCATTTCTTTTTATCTTTTCTACTTCCATTCCCCTTTATTCATAGGCAATCATTACAATGTGTATACATAGTGTATTTTTTTTTAATTTGAGTGCATGCTTTGAACATGTATGTTGTTATTTTGGGTTATGTCTTTGTAATTTATATAAATGGCATAAATAGTAATTGTAGGTATTACTGACATAGTACTTTCTATAAGCCAGACACTGTTCTAAACACCTTTTTATGTACTGACTTAGTTAATCTTTGCAATAACCTAATGATATGGGTACATTTTTTTTTTCTTTTTTAAAGGCATTTTTACTATTTTCACATTACATAAAGTAATGTAGACAACCTTAGGAGAATCTTTCAAGATAATGATTGTGTTTAGGACCAAATAAATCTACATCTGATTAGCAGGATTAATTTGTTTTCAAACAATGACTATGTTTTTAAGAGTTCTTCCCTTAAGTAAATTCACTATTTTTTTATTATTATTTGTTTTTCTAGCTTTATTAGGGTATGATATCATATAAATATAAGTTTTTAAGGTGTATAATATATTTTTATATTACCTTGTGAAATTATATTACCTTGTGAAATGATTCCCTCAATCACATTAATCAAACTATCCATCACCTCACAGTTATTTTACGGAGGTGAGGTTGAGAACATTTAAGATATACTCTGTTAGCAAATTTTAAGTATACATTATTAATAACTATAGTTATCATGGTGTTCATTAGATTTTCAGGACTTACTCATTTGATAACTGAAACTTTAGAAGAGGAAACTAAGGCACAAATTGGCCTGTGCCGCACAGCTAGAAAGTGAAAAAGCTGAGATAAAAACCCGTACATCTGGCTTTGGAATCCACACTTTTAATCACTAGTCAAACTGTCTCTTGCTATGCAATATCACTGTATTTTTTAAATTTTTTACTAAACACTGTCTTGAAAATTCATGTGTCTTGCTATGTACACAGCTAATTAATTCTTTTTAATTTGTGGGAGGCCTCTTTTGTAGGTTTTAGCAACTTCTTGCCTTAACTCTCACCAATGTTTCCAAGTGTATTGTGAGTACACTAGCATCTATGAGTCTGGACAGAGAAGGAGATCAGGATGAGTGTAGCAAAAAGGGTGGTAAAAAATAATCTACAGGTATGTGTCAGTTCCTGTTCGGTCATATTTCTTAATTTTACCTAAATATGATTATCCCTTATAACAAAATATTTGAAAATAGGGAATTTCTGGTAATCTATGCACAACTGAAAAAAATCTGAATTAGTTTGCCAGGGCTGCTATAACAAAGTACCTCAGTCTGAGTGGCTCATAGAACAGATATTTATTTTTTCACCTTACTGGAGGCAAATTGTCCAAGATAAAGGTGGCCACAGTGTTGGTTTCCTCTGAGGTCTGTCTTCTCGGCTGGTTGATGGCCATGTTCTTCCTATGACTTTAAATATCCTTCCCTCTCTAAGTGTCTGTGTCATAATATCTTTCCTATAAGGACACCTGTCATATTGGATTACATCCCATCCTAATGACTACACTTTGACCTAATTTCCATTTTATAGTCCGTATCTGCAAATATGGTCACAATCTGTGGTACTGAGGGTCAGGACATCAGTCTATGATTTTTTTTGTGTGTGTGGTGTAAGGAGACATAATTGAGCCCATAACAATGGCTAAGGGACATAGTGAGACCATGGATTGACTATGTGTTAAAGCTAATGTTTCTTTTAGGAAAACATAAGAAGATTATTTTGATAATTATATACTGATCATCTGTTATGTGTCAAGAACTAAGATAAGATGCCATAGAGTGAGAGTTTGGTGAACAAGTACTTTTCAGATGATAAAGGTGGCTAAATGGTGCTGTTATTACCTAGGAAGGTTTTAGAACCATATTCGATAGTGTTTTCAAAGAATATATTTTCACATGGTGAGACAAGCCTATTGTACACATGCTAGAAGGCAGATCGTCATTTCTTTCTGATGCCATATTTATTTAAAATCAGGCTTTCTTTCTCCTTCTACCCCTTCTAGATCTTTTTAAACTTTTCCTTATGTGCCATGTTTACTACAGTAATACTGATTCCCAGTCCAATGTCACACCATTTATATCACTTACTATGGCACTGTTCTTTTACCAATTACCCTGGTGATAGTTGATTAATTCATACGTGCCCAGGTTATACTTTAGCTCTGTATGAACAGAAGCACACTGTGTCCAGCATATGTAAGGTAAAGATGCAAACATACACCATAGATCTAAAAGAGCAATGAGTGAGAGCAAAAGGCTGAACTTAATATTCCAAGACAATAAATTTTCATAGCATTTAATCTGTTTCATGATTTGGTATTTCTGAAGTTAACAGGAGCCATAAACAAGAAAGAAGGAGTTTTTGTGTGCTGAGGGATGAATTAGAAATAATGTGAACAAAGCAGAATACCTCATAGTTGTATATTCCATGTGGAATAGTCAATCTGCTATTGGCTTAGTTCTTCAGCTGAGTGGACTGGTATGTTGAGACAAATTCCTACATTTCTCACAGAATGGTGTTCCCATGTGTTTTACTGGACTCATGATTGTTGAAATGTCCATGGAATCCTGACTTTCATAATTTAAAAAAAATGCACATACATAAAAATATCAATGCCAAGTTGAATTATTGATATTAAACCTATAAAACAGGTTATTCTCAACAGAGTAAAGTATTTTTTTGGTTTTATTATTTCCTGCCAATTTATAAAGAATAGATATTCTGCTTTTAACTTCTCTCAAAGAGGATACACTGCATTGAGCTACTTTTGTTAACACTTAGTGTAGCTGTATTCCATTTAAAGAAAAGGCGGGTAATAAATGTTTTCCAGCTGTGCAATATTTATAATATGACATGATTTCAAATACAAGCGTTACATTATCTGTGTTTTTTTTTTTTTTTAAAGAAACTCTTTAAATAAACCTAATTATGTGTTATACATCTCAGAACTGGCTTGTTTTTAAACCCAACCATTTGCTTACACCTTTCATACTACAAAAATGCTTGTTCTGTAATAGATATTATTTTTTATGTAACCTTGATTTAAAGGAAATGTAAACATTAAAAATATTTAAGAATCAAAAATATTTGAGTTATTGAAGAGTATTTTTAAACTTTAATATGAAAGTTATATTGGAATTGAGCAGGAGGAAGTTGTAATTAAAGGAGCATTTAAATAAAAATGAAATGTCTTAGTTAGACTTGTTATGCTTTATATTGCAATCCTTATCAGAAATACCTTATAGATATGAGATAAGATAACAATGATTTCCACCAGGGATACTAAACACATTATCAATAATTATTTTAAATGTCTGAATTCAGTAAAAATAAAATAAACTACCTGAAACATGTTCAAGCAAGGAAGATGTTTGTAACTATTCTCATTCTAGCCTTTAACACTTATTTTAATATCTAACATACCCACTCTCTAGGGTTGGTAATACCCCTAGAATGGATTAACTGTTATGATTGTTTAAATTGATTTTGCTGTTTATCAGCTCTTATTCAGCAAATGGCAAGTTTGCTGACATAGCAGTGTACCGTAGATTCATTCTCCCAGATTCTATCAGTCCTGTAATTCAGTGCAGGTGTATCATTGGCGGTCCAATATAAAGAACTTAATGCAGGACTTTAAAACTTCTAGAAATTACATTAAGGACTTTCTTTGATTTTGAGGATTTCGAAGGAAACAACCAATAAGGATAAAACACAAATAGCCTCATTTATTATTTGAAGACGTTTTTACATGATTTTTACCTATGAAAACAGGAATGTATTAGAAGTTGGAATACTACTGCACACATGTAATTTTAACACTTCTGAATGACTTTTCAAAAAGGTTGACTTCTGCATATGGTTTGTTTCTTATTCTAAGTTTCTTAATTCAAAACAATCAATTCTCTTTCATTTCTTTTAAAAGTCTGCTTTGATTAATAAAGGCTACAATTTTTTCCACCCTGTGATTTATCTTTACCACCATTCTTCTGTGCCCATGTTCTCAACCTGTTGTTGACCATGAGGAAGACAGATGTTTATATTAAAATTTGGATTCCCTTTACTTTTCTCTTTTCTATAACAGATAATTGAAAATTGTCAGTAATAACATGATATAATGGACTAAGTGTAATAAATTCTTTAAATGTCTTTATTTTCATGTGGAGTGAGAAAGAAATGCTGTCTTTTCACAGTTATTCCTAACATGTTTTTTTCTGATTCCCTCAAGCCTACTCCAGAACTTTTGCTAAACTGTCACGCCTTCCTACTTTCAATTTCCTCCTTTCAACTGATTTCCTCTCTTTGGCATATAGAAAAACATAGGACTGCCCATTTAGTAAAGGCTTCTCTCAAGTTACTAATTCCCTTAAACTAGCAATTTCTTTAATCTACTGCCCTAGGATCCTCTTTTCTCTCATCACTAAATTTTTTCAAAAGTATTCATTCAGTTCTAGCTAACAACCCTATTTTATTCCCCAATCCACTACAGTACTTTTTGTTCCAATTACTTTACAGACTGTTAAAGTCATCCTTAACTTCCTTTTTTTGTTGTTTGGTTTTAAACCAATGACCTCTCAATTGCTAAATCAATTGGCTCCTCAAGTAACTTCCCTACTTCTATCTTGAGCAGTTGATTAAAAAAAACTATTTCTATCAGAAAGTCCATCTCTCATACATTTTTTTTCAGGTTGCCACTTTCAACTTCACTCTCCTACTATTCCACCTTCCCAATCTTCTTTGCTGACCTCTTTTTCTCCAACCGTTACATGCTAATGTTTCCCAAAATTCTTATGTTTGGCCATCTCTTTTTGTTCTCTGTGTTTTTCCAAGTAAATTAAACCATGCAAATGATTTTATATACAATTTATGCAGAGATAACTTCACAATCTGTGTCTTTCAGCTTGATCTGTATTTTATACATATACTTACACAAACTTACTAGAAGTATTCACGAGGTACTTCAAGCATAGCATACCTTAAATTAAGCACATTATATTTACTCTTAAATCAAAATCCATTTTTACTCCTGTATTCTGCATCTTGTTGAATTACATCTATTTCTTCCCCTCTCGAGCTCCTAGAGTTAACATTGACTCTTCACTACCCTTCAATATCCACATCTAATACCTCATCTAGATAAATTATGCCTCCAAAATATCTTTTAAATATTTTTATCCTGTCCATTCCTACCTTTAGTATCTTACCATTTCTCCACTGAACTATTTATGAAAATACCCTCATTATTGGTTCTCTTACAAATATATTGTATTTTCTTTAACTTTTTCCCAATTATTGCCACAGTTATATTTTTAAATACAATTGGGGTTATGGGACTTGCCTACTTAGGGTACAAGTATGTAAAGCACTGAGACAACACTCTTCAAATCTGGGGTCCAATCCTTCAACATGTCTAATTACACTTGCCATATAATAAATAAATATATATGTATGTTATGTATATATCATACATATTATGATATATAATAAATATAGATAATAAATAGATTATATTATATAGAGATATTATATATATATATACATATTTAGTCATTTTCACTAGTTCTTACCACAGAATTCCTCAAAATATTGGAATTTCCTGAGTGATACAAATGTCTTTTGTTATTTACCACAAACACCTTTTTACCATACCTGAGTTTATGCAAAAGAAGTGACTCCTAGTGGTCCTAAGATAGCTTCACGATAGTAGCTGGTTGCCAGAGGAACCAAACACATGATTAGAAATTGCAACTTTCAGCCTCACCATCCATACCCTGTCCAGGGAAGAAAAAAAGGCTGGAGATTTCGTACAATCACCAGTGGCCAATGATTTAATCAATCATGCCTACATAATGAAACCTTCTTAAATACTCTTGAACAACAAAATTTGGCAAGCTTTTGGGTTGGTGAACATAATGATGTGCTGAGATGGTGGCACGTCTAAGAGAGGGCATGGAAACTCTTCACACCTCTACTCCTCCATACTAGCTCAATGCATTTCTTCTATTTGGTGATTCTTGAGTTGTAGTCATAATAATAATACTTTAATCATAAGTATAGCACTTTCCATTGTTTTGTGAGTCATTCTAGCAAATTATCAAATATGAAGGGGTGAAAGGAACCCCTACATTTATAGTCTGTGTGGTCCGAAGTAAGGTGGCCCCTGGGACTTGCAATTGGCATTTGAAATAAGGCCAGTCTTGAAGGACTGAAGTCTTGAGTTGTAGGGTCTATGGTAACTCTAGGTAGTTAGTGTCAGAATTCAACTGACTTCTGGGAAAGCCAGGTGGTGTCAGAGAATTGAAAATTTTGTTTGAATAACAACATATGTGGTGTCAGAAAAAAAAAAAGCATTCATTGCTAGAAAACCTTATATTGCTAAAAGGGGCCTGACCCATGGAGACATGGTTTGAGACAAGAAAGGATGAGGAACCTTTGATCTTGGAATGAATTAAGACTTTTTGGCTGTTGAGATGAGGGGAGAGGGTGTGAATGTATTTTGCATGTAAGAAAGACATGAATTTGGAGGGCCCAAAGGGCAGAGTGTTATAGGCTGAATTGTTTTTGCACAAAACTAAAATGTTGAAGCCCTAACCCCTCAATACTTCAGAATGTGACTGTATTTGGAGGTGGAGCCATTAAAGAGATAATTGAGGTTAAATGAGATCATACGCATGGGCCTCAATCCAATCTGAGTGGCATAAGAAGAGAAAATTTAGGCAAAGAAAGACATCAAGTGTACCAAGGAAGAGAAAAGACCATGTGAGGACACAATGAGAAGGCAACCATCTACAAGCCAAGGAGAGAGGCCTCAGAAGAAATCAAACTTGGCTAGTACCTTGATCTTGAAATTACAGTCTCTAGATCAGTGCAATAATAAATTTCTGCTGTATAAATCACCTTTTCTGTGTTATTTTGTTATGGCAACACTAGCAAACTAACACAGCAGGTTATTCTTGAGGGAACAGTAAGTCTTATGCACTGTATGAAACTGAAACCTGTTTGATAAAGCCTTAATGTAGGCTCAAGTTAGGGATGTATGTGTTGATGGAATTAAAGTGAAAGTTTAGATGAAAATTGATATGTGATATGGTTTGGTTTTGTCCCCAGCCAAATCTCATCTTGAGTTGTACCTCTCATGATTTCCACAAGTTGTGGGAGGGACCCAGTGGATGAATATGACCTGGTGGGAGATAATTGAATTATGGGGGCGGTTCCCCCCATACTGTTCTCATGGTAGTGATTAAGTCTCATGAGACCTGATGGTTTTATAGGGGGTTTCCCCTTTCACTTGGCTCTCAGTCTCTCTTGTCTGCCGCCATGTAAGATGTGCCTTTGACTTATACCATGATTGTGAGGTCTCCCCAGCCACGTGGAAGTGTGAGTCCATTAGACCTTATTTTTTTCTTTATAAATTGCCCAGTCTTAAGTATGCCTGTATCAGCAGCATGAAAACAGACTAATACAGTAAATTGGTACTGGTAGAGTGGGGTGCTGCTGTAAAGATACCCGAAAATGTGGAAGTGACTTTGGCACTAGGTAAGAGACAGAGGTTGGAATAGTTTGGAGGGTTCAGAAGAAGACAAGAAAATGTGGGAAAGTTTGGAACTTCCTAGAGACTTGTTGAATAGTTTTGACCAAAATGCTGATAGTGATATGAACAACAAAATCCAAGCTGAGGTGGTCTCAGATGGAGATAAGAAACTTGTTGGAAAATGGAGTAAAGGTGACCCTTGCTATGTTTTAGCAAAGAGACTGGCAGTATTTTGCCCCTACCCTAGAGATTTGTGGAACTTTGAACTTGAGGGAGATGATTTAGGGTATCTGGTGGAAGAAATTTCTAAGCAGCAAAGCATTCAAGAAGTGACTTGGGTGCTGTTAAAATCATTCAGTTTTAAAAGGGAAACAGAGCATAAAAGTTTGGAAAATTTGAAGCCTGACGTGAGGAAAAGAAAAACCCATTTTCTGAGGAGAAATTCAAGCCAGCTGCAGAAATTTGCATAAGTAACAAGGAGCCAAATGTTAATCCCCAAGACAAGGGGGGAAATGTCTCCAAGGTATGTCAAGGGGCTCCTTGCAGCAGCCCCTCCCATCACAGGTCTGGAGGCCTAGGAGAAAAAATGGTTTCCTGGACTGGGCCCAGGGTTCCCCTGCTATGTGCAGCCTAGAGACGTGGTGCCCTATGTCTGAGCCACTCTAACCATGGCTAAAAGGGGCCAAAGTACAGCTTGGGCCATGGCTTCAGAGGGTGCAAGCCCCAAGTTTTGCCAGCTTACACATGGTGTTGAGCCTGGGGGTGCACAGAAGTCAAGAATTGAGGTTAGGCAACCTCCACCTCGATTTCAGAGGATGTATGGAAATGGCTGGACATCCAGGCCAGTTTGCTGCAGGGGAAGGGCCCTCATGGAGAACCTCTGCTACGGCAGTGTGGAAGGAAAATGTGAAATACAAGTCCCCACATAGATATGAGTCCCAACTCATGCACTGCCTAGTGGAGCAGTGAGAAGAGGGCTATGGTCCTCCTGACCCCAAAATGGTAGATCCATTGACAACTAGCACCATGTGCCTGGAAAAGCCACAGACAACACCAGCCTGTGAAAACAGCCGGGAGGGAGGCTGTACCCTGCAAAGCCATGGGACAGAGCTGCCCAAGACCTTGGGAACCCACTTATTGCATCAGCATGACCTGAATGTAAGACATGGAGTCAAAGGAGATCATTTTGGAGTTTTAAGATTTGACTGCCCTACTAGATTTTGGACTTTCATGGGACCTTTAGCCCCTTTGATTTGACCAATTTCTTCCATTTGGAATGGTTGTATTTACCCAATACCTGGACCCCCAAAGTATCTAGGAAGTAACTAACATGCTTTTGATTTTATGAGCTCATAGGCAAAAGGGACTTGCTTTCTCTCAGATGAGACTTTGGACTGTGGACTTTTGAATTAATGCTGAAATGAGTTAAAACTTTGGGAGACTGCTGGGAAGGCATGATTGGTTTTGAAATGTGAGGATATGAGATTTTGGAGGGGCCAAGGGTGAAATGATATGGTTTGGCTGTGTCCCTATCCAAATCTCATCTTGAATAAGACTGCTCGTATTTCCCACATGCTGTGGGAAGGACCCAGTGGGAGATAATAGAATCATGGGGCCAGTTTCCCCCATACTCTTCTTGTGGTAGTGAATAGGTATCATGAGATCTGATGGTTTTATAAGGGCTTTCCTCTTTTGCTCGGCTCTCATTGTCTCTTGTCTGCCACCATGTAAGACATGCCTTTCACCTTCTGTCATGATTGTGAGGCCTCTCCAGCTACGTGGAACTGTGAGTCCATTAAACCTCTTTTTCTTTATAAATTACCCAGTTTTGTGTATGTCTTTTTCAGCAGTGTGAAAACAGACTAATACAATATGTTTGAACAGGATTTATATAAAGTGGTTATTGTTTCTGTTTTACCTATTTATTTTTAAACATTTATGTCAGAATTCCTAAGGTCCTTATGGGGCAGCTTATGCTTTGACCCCTTCTGGCAAAATTGGGTTTTATAGTACAGCAGTCCCCAACCTTTTGGCACCAAGGACCAGTTTTGTGGAATAAAATTTTTCCATGGACTGAGGTGGGGGGCATGGTTTTAAGATGAAGCTGTTCTACCTGGGATAATCAGCCATTAGTTAGATTCTCACAGAAGCACACAATCTAGATCTCATGTGTGCAGTTCATAATAGGGTTCATGCTCCTGTGAGAATCTAATGTCACCACTGATCTAACAGGAGGTGGAGCTCAGGCAGAAATGCTGGCACTCCACTCACCTTCTGCTGCGTGGCCTGGTTCCTAACAGGCTGGACCTCTACTGGGTCCATGGTCAAGGGGTTGGGGATACCTGTTACAGTGAGTGCAGCTATATTGCCTAGTGATAAAAATAGCCTACGAGTGGGACAGAATACGAGTGGGATTTGGCTCCTTTTTCAAATTTCTTTTTCTTTTGTCCCACTGATCACAAAACCCATGTCATTACCTCTCTGACACTATACCCGCTATCCTGGAGGCTTTAGTCATACAAATAAAATAAACATTATTTTGTGCTCTCATAGTATTTAGCCATGCCTTTTACTGAAAGAATTTCAGAAACTGGCCTTAGGGGATCCAAATATCCAACTAAGATTGCAGAGTGTCCCACCTCTGGTAGGAATGCTGAACAATTGATTTACAACCTTGTTGCCACTAGCCACACCATTAGGTGGCCCGTTACTCAAGATAACCATCACAACAGGATATGCTGACCCACATACCCTTCCTCTTATGTGCTTTTCCCAGCCTAGCCTGCATACCCTATCCCTGATATAAATTCCTTTCTTTTCCTAATAAAAAAAAATCCCTATAGGCTCGTTTCAGGGAACCAACTGGGGAATCTTTGTACCCCCTCTGTTTCCCTTGCCCTCAAGCACAAAAGCCAGAAGACTTGTCTTGGAAAACTGCTTGGCCCTGTGTTAATTTCCATTATATGGGGAGCCTAGAAGCCTGTGGTTTTTAATACTAGCTCTATCCCAATATAAATGTAACCTATTGAAGTGGGAGTGGATTGATGGGAAGGTACTTGCTTAGAATAGTATTGCTGCTGGCAATCAAGACCAGCACAGTGATCAAACGTAATATCCCTTCCAAAGGTAGAAAATTCTGGGTACAAATGGAGAAAAGGAAGAACAGTAGCTGAGGGTAAATGAATAAATAAATGGGATGTGTGATAAAATAAATTCAATATTAGATTAACACTTCGAAAAAGGCACAAAGCAAAAGATGATACTGTCTCTTAGCTCATTTATACCAGATGCCTGAAAGGGTGAAGCCATATATTACTGAGACTACTTCTGCTTTTTGAATCTCCCAATATCAAATGAAAGCCTGCAAACTTGAATTCCCTGCCCTAGTAGGCAATTTTATACAATATAAAGATGGATTGGTCTAATTATTAATGATGGAATAGACTCCTAATGTGCCAGTAATTTTTGATGTTTATAAATCTTTTCTCATAAGGTATCTGTGGTCACAGGCCAGGGTGTTGCCTGTGCTATAATAAAAAATGCACACTTGGTCTTTGTTCCTGGTTCCTGAGCTCTTCAAACCCTTGGAATTTCCTGAGTGATAGGAAGGACTTTCGTTAAACCTGAGTTTATGCAAATAAGGTCACTCTCAGTGGCTTCTAGGTAGCTTCAGAATAGGGCTGCTTGCCATTGGAACCAAGCACGTAATCGGAGAGTTGGAACTTTTAGACTCATTGTACCCCCAACATCTGGGGTGGAGGGGACCTGATGATTGAGTTCAGTCACCAATCGCCAATGATTTAATCAATCATGCCTACATACTTCATTAAATATTCTTGAACAGTAAAGTTTGGAGAGCTTCTGGGTTGGTGAGCACATCAATGTCCTGGGAAGGTGGTATGCCTGGAGACAGCATGGAAGCTCTGTACGCTTTTAGCCCCACCCCTCCATACTTTGCCCTATGCATCTCTTCCATTTGGCTGTTTCTGAGTTTTATCCTTTATGATATTACTATAATCATAAGTATAGTAGTATTATACTATTATACTGAGTTCCTGAATTATTCTAGTAAATTATCAAAGTGGAGGAGTGGGTTCCAGGAATTCTTAAATTTCAAGTTGATTGATCTAGAAGTGTAGGCGGCCCCGAAGACTTGTGACTGGCATCAGAAGTGAGGGCAATCCTCTGGGACTGAACCCTTTCCTTGTGGGTTCTGCGTTTAAGTAGTTGCTATCAGAATCAAAAGACTTTGTCCTTAACTTGTGGGGCCTGTATAAACTCTGAGTGCTTAGTGTCATAATTCATTTGAATTTTGGGACACCCAGTTAGTTAGTGTCAAAGAATTGATAATTTTTAGAATGACAATGTATGCGGTGTCTGCTATGGACTGAATCTTTGTGTCCTCTTCAAAATTTATATGCTGAAACCGTAATCCCCAAAGTAATGGTCTTTGGAGGCAGGGCCTTTGATAGTAATTAAGGTTTGACTAAGTCATGAGGGTGGGTGTCCCCTGAGTAGATTAGTGCTCTTTTGAAGAAATGAAGGGACCAGAGGTTTCTCTCTTTGACATGTAAGGATACAGTGAGAAGGCAACTGTCTGTTATAAAAGGGAAAACCCTTACCAAGAACCTGACAATGGTGGCACCTTGATCTCAGACTTCTAGCTTCAGGACTCTGAAAAATAAATATTTGTTGTTTAAGCCACTCAATCTATGGTATTCTGTCACGGCAGCCTGAACTGACTAAGATGGTGTCAGAAAAACAAACAACCAAAAACAAAACAAAACAAAATGCTAAACAGGAGAATTGTTTGTGGCACTGTGTCCTCAGTAGAAAGAATACATGGGTTCAGGAACCACAGGGTAGAATCAGGGTGGCGTCACTTATTGTCATTTCCAATGTCCCTCTGGGAGACTTTGTATTTTCTGTCACTGCAATTTTGGGGTTTGTAGAGAGACAGATACTATAAAGTGGGCACACTTTTGTTGTGTGCCAATAAGTTATAATCTACAGCTGCTACCAGGACACTTAGGACTCCTTGTGTTCAGAGAATAGCAGGGTGGAAGAAAAGCTATTATTTTTAACAGGGGTAATTGACTTTGATTGCAGGAGTGAGGAAGTAGGACTACTCCCACACAGTGGGGGCAGGGAGAATTATAGCTAAAATCCAGATGATCTATTAGAGTTTCTCTTGGTATTTCCTTGCCCCACTGTAACTGTGAATGGACACATGCAGCAACCTAAAATCAATTAATTAATTATATTTTTTGAGATGGAGTCTTGTTCTGTCACCCAAGCTGGAGTACAATGGCACGATCTTGGCTGGCTGCAACCTCCGCCTCCCGGGCTCAAGCGATTTTCCTGCCTCAGCCTCCCGAGTAGCTGTGATTACAGGCATCCGCCACCCCACCTGGCTAATTTTTGTATTTTTAGTAGAGATGAGGTTTCACTATGTTGGTCAGGCTGCTCTTGAACTCCTGACGTCAGGTAATCCACCTGCCTCGATCTCCCAAAGCACTGGGATTACAGGCATGAGCCATCACGCCCAGCCCTAAAATTATTTTATTACAAAAATCAATATAAAATTACATCAATGAACAGGGTGCATTCCAAAGATTTCAGAATAAAAGGAAACAAGTGACCATTTTGAAATATTGAATACCTTCTGATATGATTAAGTTTATTTTGAAATACAGGTCCTAACTTTTAAAAATATGGCTTATGAAAGAAAACTAAAATGAGCATGTAGTAATAGGTATAGAGCACAGTGAAATATAAGTTTTTTTTTAAGTTACGCTAAGTTGCTCTACACCTTTGTATGGTATATTAAGACAATATTTAGGAAGAGTCAAAGTGAAAATGCAGATAAACATAATAAATCAAAATCTTCTCTTGTTCTTTGTTGTCAGATTATATAATTTCTTTTTGATTCAGTATTGGATATGGTGTTAATTTTAAGGATATTTAGTATATTGAATAATTAAGTAATAAAATAAAGGTTAATCTTTAAAATGATGTTATCAATCATAGATGTATAGGAAGATTGAACTACACATACATTTAAATATACTTGAAGAGACAGAAATGTTGGGTTTATAGGTTTCTTAATTCTGTCTTAATAAAATATAAATAATAAATTGAAGTCATTAAAAACTGACATATTTTGATATCACTAGAAATGATAGTTTTAGATGTTTCGTGCATAATTTGACAACATGCAATCAATCAATCAATCAAAATTATTCCAAACTCAACAATTAATTCAACGAATGAACCTTTGTCAGAGTACACATTGGAAAGGTAAAGATGGAGAGATACATACTGGTCATAATAGATTACTGTTCTAAAATTCAAATGAAAACTTCCAGTTAAGCATTGAAATTTGAGTAGGGACATTTTAAATCCTCTAATCCTACTATAGACTGAATATTTGTGTTCCCCTCAAAATTCATATGTTGAAACCTAATGTCCAATGTGATGGTATTTGGAGGTGCTGCTTTTGGAAGGTGATTAGCACATGCAGGAAGAGCTCTCATGAATGGGATTAATGTTCATATACTAATGCCTCGATCTTGGACATCCCAATCTCCATAACTATGAGAAATAAATTTATGTTTTTTTTATAAGTCACCTAGTCTAGTATTTTTGTTATAGCTGTCCAAATAGACTAAGACAGAAAATTGGTAATGAGAATGGGGTGCTGTTATAGCAATTACCTACAAATGTGAAAGCAGCTTTAGAATTGAGCAATGAGTATATCCTGGCAGAGTTTTGAGGTACATGCTAGAAAGAGACTACATTACTATGAATGAAACAGTAAGATAAATTCTGGTGAAAGTTCAAATGGAAATGAGGAACATGTTATTGTGAAATGGAGGAAATGCAATCGTTTTTTAAAGAACTTGCCTAGACTGTGTATGTATCTTAGTGGTTTGTGGAAAGTTGAACTTGGGAGTAATGCAATTGGATATTTAGCTAAAACAATTTTTAAGCAAAGTGTAGAAGAAGGAGCCTCATTTCTCCATACTGCTTGTAGTAAAATGTGAGATAGAAATAATTTAAAGACAGAACTGTTAATCAGAAAAGAAATAGAAATTAAAGATTTTGGGGAAAATTAGCTTACGCATATTTTAAAGAATAGGAAATCCTGTTTAGGAGAAAACTCTTAGAGTATGGCAAACACCCGTTTGATTTTATTTTTTTACTTCATTGAGATTTGCTTATTGAGATTTTAGTATTTATTATCATTTATCATTTAGACTTTATTCAGATTTATTATTATTATTGAGATTTTATTATTTGATATTTTATTAATATTATTTTTTATTTGTTTGAGATTAGTCACTTATCTCAACAGAAGCCAAGAGCTATTCATCAAGGTAATGGATGAATGCAAAGGAGGGGCTGCTGGTGCCTGTGGTACCTTGGTGTACATGTGCTGCCCAGCTGCCCGGTGCTGCCTCTCATCATAGGCTCTGCTTCACATCCTCTGGTGCTACACTCTTTGGCTGCCCCTGCTGTTGTTACAAGGGCCTGCTGTGCATTGTGGGCTGCAGTGGCCTCCTCTGACGGGGACACAGGCAGCCAGCTTTGGCTGTCTCCACATGATGCTATCTCCATCAGCACGCAGAATCCATGAGTCATGAGGCAAGCTGCCTCCAACTAGATTTCAAAGTATAGAACCAAATTCCTGCAGAGCTGTTGGAGCAGAGCTGAGACAGACGGCTTCTGTGGGGCCATTTAGACAAGCTGTGGGATGGAGCCACCCAAAGCCTTGGAGACAGGGTAGCTCAGAACCTTGGAGGCCCAGCAAAGCTGTAGCAACAGAACCACTACCCCAGTAGATATGGAAGTTATTATTTCAGGTCTGTCCCTTCAGGGTGTCTGAAAATTGGGACCTATGTCCCAGTGGGCCTGAAGGGCAGAACATCAAGTCAAAGATAATTATTTTCAAATCTTAAGGTCCAGTGGAATTTGCCCTATTGAGTTTTGGACTTGCTCAGGATTTGTCACTCCTTCCTTATTTCCTATTTCTCCTGTTTGGAATGAAAATGGCTATCCTATGCCTGCATCACCATTGTATTTTTGGAAGCACATGTCTCATTTTATTTCACAGGTTCACAACTGGAGCAGAATTTTGCCTCAGGAGGAATATTACCTTGAGTTTTATCTAGATCTGATTTAAATGAAACTTTGACATTAGACCTTAAAGCTGGTGCTGGAGCAAGTTAAGAACTTTGGGGCTATTGAAATGAAATGAATATATTTTGCATGCAAGAAGGACATAAATTTTTGGAAGTCAGGTGTGGAATGTTATAGACTGAATATTTGTTTCTCCCAAAAAATAATATGTTGAAACTTCATCCCCAATGTGATTGTATTTGGAGATGGGGCCTTTGGGATGTGACTAGGTCTAGTCTTTTAACACCTGTGATCTTTTTCAGTATTAGTGTTTCTTTGAGACCAAAAAATAAAAAAGGGGGAAAGTACATAATATATACAGAAGGGAGAGTAGTTCTATCACTATTTTTCTACAAAAATAGTAAAAGTTTACCTTGAAATATACTTCATTGAATATTTTACATAATTTTAAAATGTAAAATACCTATTAAAGTAGGTTGTAGATAGGAAAGAATAAATTAGACACATATCTATGTGAAATTTTATTCTGATCACTCATTTGCCTTTGTGTTCTTGTGTGATTTAGCTGTGGTGTGGCTTTCTTTTACATTTCAGATTAAAGTAAATTTTATATTGGTTTAAATTTAGTATATTTTCACTTTCCTATTTACTTTCTCTGGTAATCTTCAATTTTTTAATCTTTTTAAAATGGAACTTGACTTTCGTCTGGGGCATGAAAAGACTTATTTAAATATTATTAAGTCATTAATATAAATAGCATATTTTAGACAGTCTGGATGATAAATTTTCTGCTCACTGACCATTTTACTGAATTAATGTATGACCTGACATGGAACTAACAATAAGAAATGGAAATTACATTTACCTCAGATCATTCTGGTTTTAACTAAATTTATTAAGCTTTAGAAATGTAAATTATGCATATTTATTGAGTACTTAATACACCAAGATGATGGAGAAAGTGCATATTTGTATTATAGTGTAGCTTTCAACTAATGTTTGGATGAATTCATGGAAACTTACTCAAACTTCGATGTCAGATTTTACTTTAAATAAACACAAGTTTAATATTAGAATAAAAGAGTGCCTTGGTCAAATGTGAGTTGAATTCTGCCAGAGTGAAAACTCCTGATTACTACATAGAAGACTGTGTTATTTGCTAAACATCCCTAACATCTCATCTCAAGCATCAAAGAATAAAATTCAACGGTAATGTCATGTATCTTCCTATCTTTTCTCTTGTCACAGTGTGGTTCACATAAAAGTCAAATAGAATGATTTCCCTGGGAAATGATTCCTTCTGTAAAATGAGACTAATGATCATTCCTGCCAGAGTCAACTTACAGAACAACTATGAAGCAAAAATGACTTGTGTATGAAAGCACCTTGAACACTGTTGCATAAACAGTATTATTAAAGATCAATTGGTTTGAAAAACATAAATTATATTTTGAAATAGAAATAGCTTTATTTCTGATTAAAGTAATATATGTTATCATTGTTTCAAAAAGCCAGTCAATGAAAGAGATAAACATTGTTAACATCTTGTCACATTCTCTTATTACGTATGTGTGTATATATAGCTATCTCTAGTGTGGAAATGTTTCTATGTTGAAAATTAAAAGCTACATAAATATTTTGAATATCTGGATTTTTTTATTTTATATCCATGCTACAATTTATAAAACCGACTGCCATTGAAAGAGTTTATTTTCTATATTTTATAAATTGCAATAAAATAAATATCCTCCTGTATTAACATGTACAACTATTGATTTAAGATGATATAATAAATGTAGATTAAGATAAATTGCTCTCCCTAAAATTCTTACCAATTTGCTCTCCCACCAACAATGAATTTCTGCTTCTTTCCACACTTGACAATATATATTATTTGATCAATTTTTAAATGCTTTGAAAGTGCAATAAATTTTTAAAAGGCATCCTATATTTTTAATTTATAGTGAAGTGAAACTTTTTTCATATGTTTAGTGACCATTTGCATTTTTGTCTGAAATGTTTCTCTTCCCATTTTTTTTCTTTCCCATTTTTTTCTTTCCCATTTCCCTGTTTCTTTCTCATTTTTCTCATTGTTTTGTAGGCTTTCTGCATGCATTAAAATAATTTATCTTTAAACTGTCATAGGTTATATACATTAGCCTAGTTGTTGTTTTTCTTTAAACTTTATTCTTGGTTTTTTAGGTATATAGAAATTTTGTAATTTGTTTTTATTTAATCTTTTTTATGTAATTTGTTTTTATTTAACATATGCCTACAAGGTAGGCATATATGCTTATGAGGTAGATGAGATATTTTGATACAGGCATATAATGTGTAATAATCACATTAGAGTAAATGGAGTATCCATCCCCTCCAGTATCCTTTGTCTTACAAATATTCCAATAACACTTTTTAGTTATTTTTAAAATGTACAATAAAATTATCATTGACTGTAGTCACCCTGTTGTCCTATCAAATACTCGGTCTTATTAATTCTTTATAAATAGTATTTATACCCATTAAGCATCCCCATTTCCCTCCAACCAACTCACTACACTTCCCAGCCTCTGGTAACCAGCCTTCTATTCTCTATCTCCATGAGTTAATTGTTTTGATTTTTAGGTTCCAGAAATAAGTGAGATCATGCAATGTTTATCTTTCTGTGCCTGGCATATTTCCCTTAACATAATGACATTCAGTTCCATCCATGTTCGTGGAAATGACAGGATCTCATTCTTTTTGATGGCTGAATTGTACTGCATTGCATAAAAGTACTACATTTACATCATCCATTTGTCTGTTGATGCACACTTAGGTTGCTTCTTAATCTTGGCTAGATTGCTCCTTAATCTTGGCTTTTGAGAACTGTGCTGCAACAAACATGGGAGTGCAGATAGCTTTTTGCTATACTGATTTTCTTTCTTTTGGGCACATACCCAGCAGTGGGTTTGATGGACCATATGGTACCTCCATTTTTAGTTTTTTGAGGAACCTCCAAACTATTCTCCAGAGTGGTTGTACTAACTTTCATTCCCACCAACAGTGTATGAGGGTTCCCTTTTCTCCACATCCTTGCCAGCATTTGTCATTGCTTGTCTTTTGGATATAAGCCATTTTAACTGGGGTGAGATGATATATCATTGTAGTTTTGATTTGCATTTCTCTGATGATCACAGATGTTGAGCACATTTTCACATACCTGTTTGCCAATTTGTATGTCTTCTTTTGAGAAATATCTATTCATTGTTTTGCCTATTTTTAATTTCGCCTACTTTTAATTTTTCATTGTCTCATTAGATTTTTTTTTCCCTATAGAGTAGTTTGAGAGCCTTATATATTCTGGTTTCATAGTTTGAGGTCTTAGGTTTTAGTCTTTAATCCATCTTGATTTGATTTTTGTGTATGGCAAGAGATGGGGGTCTGGTTTCATTCTTCTGTATATGGATATCCAGTATTCCCAGCACCATTTATTGAAGAGACTATATTTCCCCCACTGTATTTTCTTGGCATCTTTGTCAAAACTTGAGTTCACTGTAGGTGTTTGCATTTGTTTCTGGGTTCTCTATT
Organism: Pongo pygmaeus; assembly: GCF_028885625.2. Taxonomy (NCBI): domain Eukaryota; kingdom Metazoa; phylum Chordata; class Mammalia; order Primates; family Hominidae; genus Pongo; species Pongo pygmaeus. The sequence continues at coordinate 130,800,837 of NC_072396.2, read as the reverse complement.
CTGTTTCATCAGTCTATGTGTCTGTTTTATGCCAGTACCATGCTATTTTGGTTACCATAGTAGTACAACTTGAGGTAAGGTAATGTGAATTTTTCCAGTTTTGTTCTTTTTGCTTAGGATAGCTTTGGCTATTCTGGGTCTTTTTGGGGATCCATATGAATTTTGAATTTTTTTCTATTTATGTGAATAATGTAATTGGTATTTTAATAGGGACTACACTGAATGTGTAGAATGCTTTGGGTAATATTGACATCTAAACAACACTTTTTTCTTCCAGTCCACAAAATGGAATATATATTTGTTTATTGGGGTCCTCTTCAACTTTTTTAATCAGTGTTTTGCAGTGTTTCTTATAGAAATCCTTCACATCTTGGTTAATTTAATTTTTAGGTATTTAATTTACTGTGTGGCTATTGTTTCATGGGATTACTGGTTTTTATTTATTTTTCAGATTGTTCACTGTTGGCGTATAGTAATGCTACTTATTTTTGTATGTTGATCTAATATCCAGAAACGTTACTAAATTTGTTTATCAGTTCTAATAGTCTCTTGATGACGTTTTCAGGTTTTTCCAAATGTAAGATCATATCATCTGCAATCAAGGATAATTTGATTTCTTCCTTTTCAATTTGGATGCCCCTTATTTATTTTACTTGTCACATTGCTCTAGCTAGGACTTCCAATACTATGCTGAATAACAGTGTTAAAAGTAGAGCTCCTTATTGTGTTCCAGAGCTTAGGGGAAAGGGTTTCAGTTTTGCCTCATTCAATATGATGCTAGCTGTGGTTCTGACATACATGACTTTTAGTATGTTGAGGTATGCTCTTTCATCACCCAGTTTTTTGACAATTTTTATCACGAAGGGATGTTGAATTTTATCAGATGCTTTCTCAGAGTCAACTGAAATGATCATACCTTTTTTATTCTTCGTCTACTGATATGATGTATGACACTGATTGATTTGCGTATGTTAAACCATCCTTGCATTCCAGGAATAAATCCTATGTGGTCACGATTAATGATATTTTTCATGTGTTCTTGAATTCAATTTATTGTATTTTGTTGAGGATTTTTACATCAATCTTGATTGGTACTGATATTAGCCTGTAGTGTTTTTCTAATGTGTCTTTGTCTGGTTTTGAACTCAGTGCTGTTAATACTGTTCTTGCTGATTTGTTTGGAAGTATTCCCTCCTCCTATATTTTTCAGAATAGTTTGGATAGGATTACTATTGTTTTTTCTTAAAATGTTTGGTAAAATTCAGCAGTGAGGCAATCAGGTTATGGGCTTTTCTTTGCTGGGAAACATTTTATAATGGCTTTGATGTCATTGCTTGTTATTGGTCTGCTCAGATGTTGGATTTCTTCCTGGTTCAATCATGGTGGGTTGCATGTGTCTAAGAATTTATCCATTTTGTTTATGTTTTCAAATTTATTGCCATGTAGTTGCTCATAGTAGCCTTTAAATCATCTTTTAATTCCTGTAGTATCACTTGCAATGTATCCTGTTTCATCTCTGATTTTATTTATTTGAGTCTTGTTTGTTGTTGCTGGTCTGACTAAAGTGTGTGAATTGTGTTTATCTTTTCAAAAAAACAGATTTTCATTTCATTGTATTATTTTCTTTATTTCAATAAATTTGATTCTGCTCTGATCTTTATTATTTCTTTCCAGCTAATTTTGGTTTGGTTTATTCTTGCTTTTGTAGTTTTTTAAGATGCATCATTAAGTTGTTTATTTGAAGGTTTTTTTTAATACTTTTTTGATATAGGTGATTGTAGCCATAAATTTCCCTCTTAGTACTGCTTTTGCTGTATCCCATACCTTTTTGTATGTTGTTTTTCCGTCATCATTTGCTTCACGAATTTTAAAAACTTTCTTCTTAATTTCTTAATTGATGCATTTGACATTCGGGAACATATTCTTTAAGTTCTACGTGTTTCTATAGTTTTCAAAATTCTTCTCATTGTTGATTTATATTTTTATTCTATTGAGTTCAGAGAAAATACTTGATATTATTTTAGTGTTTTGATTTTTTAAAGTCTTGTTTTGTATCCTAAAATATAGTCTACCCTTGACAATGATCCATGTGCTGAGGAGAAGAATGCGTATTTTGCAGCCATTGGATTAAATATAATATAAATATTTATTATGTTCATTTGGTTTATCTTGCAGATTAAGTCAACTGTCTTTTTGTTGATTTTCTGTCTGGTTTATCTGTCCAATGTTGAAACTGAAGCATTGAAGTCTTCAGCTATATTGTCTGGGAGTCTATCTCTCTTTAGCTCCAATAATATTTTCTTTATATGTCTATGTGCTCCAGTGCTGGGTGCATTTATATTTAAAATTGCTATATCCTCTTGATAAAATTATGACCCCTTTATCATCATACAATGATGTCATTTGTCTTTTTTACAGTTTTTGTCTTGAAATCTATCGTGCCTAAGTATTGCTATTTTTGCTCTTTTCTGGTTTCCATTTGTATGGAATTTTTTTATGCCTTTCTTTTCATTCTGTTTGTGTCTTTTTTTGAGGAAGTGTGTTTCCTGAAGGCAGATCATTGGTTCTTGTTTTCCTAAACCATTCTGCTACTCTATGTCTTTTGCTTAGAGAGTTTAGCCCACTTGTATTCAATGTTATTGTTGATAAGTACAAAATTACTCTTACAATTTTGTTATTTGTTTTCTGATTATTTTGTGGTCTCCTCTTTCTACTGTCCTTCCTTCCTGTCTTCTTTTGAGTAAAGGTGACTTTGAAAGGTGATATGATTTCCTTTACTTTTATTTTTTCTGTGACCCTTGTATTTTGTTTGACTTCAGGTTACCAAGAGGTTTGCAAACAATAACCTTTAACTAATTATTTTAAACTGCTGACAAGGGAACATTATTTGCATAAACAAACTAATCAACTGGAAAAAAGAAAATTAATAAAATTTGCATTTTAACATTATCCCCCATTTTTTACACTTTGTTTTTTCTATTTATATCTTTTTGTACTGTCTGTTTCTTGCAAAGTTGTTGTAGTTTTTATTTTTGTTCAGCTTATCTTTGAGTATTTCTATTCAAGATATGAGTAATTTAAAAACTACAATTACAAAGTTATATATATATATATAAAACTATATATAATAAACTATATATATAGTTTTTCTGAGTCCTTGCTAGTTCCAGTGAGTTTTATGCCTGCAGATAATTTCTTATTGCCCATTAACATGTTTTTTTCTTTCACACTGAAGAACTTCTGTTAGCATTTCTTGTAGTACTGGTCTGGTGTTGATAAAATTCCTCAGCCTCTAATTGTCTGCAATAATTTTGTTTTATCCTTCATGTTTCAATGATAATTTCATGGGATATACTATTCTAGAGTTAAAATTTTATCCTTTTAGCACTTTAAATATGTCATCCACTCTCTCTTGCCCTGTAAGGTTTCCACTGAAAAGTCTGCTGCCGGATGTATTTGAGCTCCATTGTGTATTATTTGTTCCTTTTCTCATGTTTTTTTAGAAATTCTTCTTTATCCTTGACTTTTTGGAGTTTAATTTTTAAATGTCGCAAGGTACTTTTTCTTGAATTTAATATACTTGGTGTTCTATAACTTTGTCGTACTTGAATATTGATATATTTCCCTAAGATTGGGAATTTCTCTGCTATTATCCATTCAAATAAACTTTTTAACTGCATCTCTCCCTCTCTCTCCTCTTAAAGGCCAATAACTCTTAGATTTTCTCTATTGCGGCTGTTTTCTAGATTCTGTAGATATGTTTCATTGTTTTTTATTCTTTTTTCTTTTGTCTACTCTTACTGTGTATTTTCTTTCTTTTATTTTTTTGTGAGATGGAGTCTTGCTCTGTCCCCAAGGCTGGAGTGCAGTGGCGTGATCTCGGCTCACTGCAAGCTCCGCCTCACGGCTTCACGCCATTCTCCTGCCTCAGCCTCCCGAGTAGCTGGGACTACAGGCACCCACCACCATGCCCTGCTAATTTTTTGTATTTTTAGTAGAGACGGGGTTTCACTGTGTTAGCCAGGATGGTTTTGATCTCCTGACCTCGTGATCTGCCTGCCTTGGCCTCCCAAAGTGCTGGCATTACAGGCGAGAACCACTGCGCCCAGCCACTGTGTATTTTCAAATAGGCTGTTGATATGGTTTGACTTTGTGTCCCCACCCAAATCTCATGGCAAATTGTAATTCCTTATGTTGGGGCAGATACCCAGTTGGAGGTGATTGGATGATAGGGACAGATTTTCCACTTGCTGTTTTCATGATGGTGAGTGACTTATGATAAGATCTTATAGTTTAGAAGTTTGTGGCTCTTTCCCCTTCACCTTCTCTTTCTCCAGCTTCCATATGAAAATGTACTTGCTTCTCCTTTACCCTTCTGCTATGATTGTAAGTTTCCTGAGGCCTCCTCAGCCATGCCTCCTGTGCAGCCTGTGGAACTGTGAGTCATTTAAGCCTCTTTTACTTATAAACTACCCAGTCTTGCATATGTTTTTATCAGCAGCATGAAAACCAACTAATACAGTAAATTGGTACCAGTAGAGTAGGGCGCTGCTATGAAGATACCTGAAAATTTGGAAGCGACTTTGGAGCTAGGTAACAGGAACAGGTTGGAACAGTTTGCAGAGCTCAGAAGAATACAGAAATATAAGGGAAATTTTGGAACCTCCTAAAGACTTTTTGAATGGTTGTGACGAAAGTGCTGATAGTGATATGGACAGTGAAGTCCAGCCTGAGGTGGTCTCAGATGGAGATGAGGAACTTATCTGGACCTGGAGTAAAGGTCACTCTTGCTATGCTTTAGCAAAGAGACTGGTGTTATTGTGTCTCTGCTCTAGGGATCTGTGGAACTTTGAACTTGAGAGAGATGATTTAGGGTATCTGGTGGAATAAACTTACAGCAGCAAAGCATTCAAGAGGTTGCCTGGCTGCTTCTAAAAACCTACACTCATTTGTATATAAAAGAAATGTCCTGAAACTAGAACTTGTATTTAAAAGGGAAGCAGGGCATAAAAGTTTAGAAAATTTGCAGTCTGACCATGCAGTAGAAAAGGGCACCCCATTTTCTAGGGAGAAATTCAAGGCTGCAGAAGTTTGCATAAATAATGAAGAGCTGAATGCCAGTAGCCAAGATAATGGGGATAGTGCCTCCAAGCCATTTCAGAGACATTTGTGGCAGCCCCTCCCATAACAGGCCTGGAGTCCTAGGAGGTAAAAATGGTTTTGTGGGCCAGGCCCAGGGTCCTGCTTCTCTGTGCAGCCTTGGGACTTAGTGCCCTCTGTCCCATTTACTGCAGCTCCAGTCATGGCTAAAGGGGCCAAGGTACAGCTCAGGCCATTGCTTCTGAGAATGCAAACCCCAAGCCTTGGTGGTTTCCATGTGGTGTTGTGACTGTGGGTGTGCAGAAGGCAACAGCTGAGGTTTGGGAGGCTCTGCCTAGATTTTAGAGGATGTATAGAAATGCCTGGTTGTCCAGGCAGAAGTCTGCTGCAGGGGCAGAGCCCTCATGGAGAATCTCTACTAGGGAAGTACAAAGGGAAAATGTGGGGTTGCAGCCCCCACTAGGGCACTGCCTAGTGGAGCTGTGAGAAGGGGGCCACTGTCATCCAGACCCCAGAATGATAGATCCACCAACAGTTTGCACTGTGTGTCTGGAAAAGATGCAGGCACACAACAACAGCCTGTGAAAGTAGCTGCTGGGGCTATATCCTGCAAAGCCATAGGGAAAGAACTGCCTAAGACCTTGGGATCCCACCCCTTGCATTAGTATGCCCTGGAGGTGAGACACGGAGTAAAAGGAAATTACTTTGGAGCTTTAAGATTTAATGACTGCCTTGCTGGGTTTTGGAGTTGCATGCTGTCTGTAGCTCTTTTGTTTTGGACAATTTCTCCCATTTGGAATGGGATTATTTACCCAATGCCTGTACTCCCTTTGTATATTGGAAGTAACTAAATTGTTTTACATTTTACAAGCTCATAGACAGAAGGGAGTTGCCTTGGCTCAGATGAGACTTTAAACTTGGCCTTTTGAGTTAATGCTGGAATAAGTAAAGACTTTGGGTGTCTGTTGGGAAGGCATGATTGTGTTTTGAAATTTAAGAAGGACATGAGATTTGGGAGAGACCATGGGTGGAAGATGTGTGTATGAGTCCATTTTTTTTTTTTTTTTTTGAGATGGAGTCTCACTCTGTCACCCAGGCTGGAGTGCAGTGGCGCGATCTCGGCTCACTGCAACCTCTGCCTCCCGGGTTCAAGCGATTCTCCTGTCTCAGCCTCCCGAGTAGCTGGGACTACAGGCACCCGCCATCACGCCCAGCTAATTTTTCTATTTTTAGTAGAGATGGGGTTTCACCATGTTGTTCTGGCTGATCTCGAACTCCTGACCTCATGATCCTCCTGCCTCGGCCTCCCAAAGTGCTGGGATTACAGGCATGAGCCACCACGCCTGGCCAATGCTTAGTCCATTTTCATACTGCTATAAAGAGATTCCTGAAACTGGATGATTTATAAAGGAAAGAGGTTTAATTGACTCACAGTTCAGCAAGGCTGAGCAGGCCTCAGGAAACTTACAATCATGGCAGAAGGTGAAGGGGAAGCAAGGCATTTTCTTCACAATGTGGCAAGAAGTGCCAAGCAAAGGGAGGCAAACCCCTTATGAAACCATCAGATTTCGTGAGAACTCATTCACTATTATGAGAACAGCATGAGGGAACCACCCCCATGATTCAATTAACTCCACCCAGTCTCTCCCTGGACACGTGAGGATTATGGGGATTACAATTCACAATGAAATTTTGGGTGGGGAAACAACCAAACTTTATCAATGTGGTTTGGCTCTGTGTCCCCACCCATATTATATGTTGAATTGTAATTCCCAGTGTTGGGGGAGGGACCTGTTGGGAGGTGATTGGATAATGGAGGAGGATTTCCCCCTTGCATTTCTGGTGATGGCAAGTGAGATCTCATGCCATCTGATGATCTGATGGTTTAGAAGTGTGTGGCATTTCCCCCTTCACTCTCTCTCTCCTGCCACATGCGAAGATGTGCTTGCTTCTCCTCACCCTTATTCCACGATTGTAAGTTTCCTGAGGCCCCCCCAGCCATGCCTCCTGTACAGCATTTTGGACTGTGAGTGAATTAAACCTCTTTTCTTTATAAATTATCCAGTCTCAGGTAGTTTTCTAATAGTGATGTGAGAATAGACCAATATAGCTCTCTTCAAGCTCTCTAATTCTTTTTACTGCTTGATCATTCCTGTTATTAAAAAACTCTGATACGTTATTCTGTAGTTCTTTTGCATATTTCAGCTCCAGAATTTCTGCTTGATTCTTTTTCATTATTTCAATTTATTTGTTAAATTTATCTGATAGGATGTTGAATTCCTTCTGTGTTATTTTGAGTTTCTTTGAGATTCCTCAAAACTGTTACTTTGAATTCTGTTTCAGAAAGATCACATATCTGTTTCTCCAGTATTAGTCCTTGGTGCCTTCTTTAGTTCGTTTAGTGAGGTTCTGTTTCCCTGGTTGATCTTGATGTTTTTCAATGTCTGTCAGTGTATGGACATTTAGGTATTTATTGTAGTCTACACAGACTGGACTTCTTTGTACCCATCCCTCTTGGGAAGGGTTTCCCGGTATTCAAAGGGACTTGGGTGTTGTCATCTAAGTTTTTGTTCAGTCTGGGTGCAGTGGTGCTCACACCTGTAATCTCAGCAATTTGGGAGGCTGGCACAAGTGGATTGTTTAAGGACAAGAGTTGGAGACCAGCCTGGGCAACATAGTGAGACCTCATCTCTACAAAATTAAAAAAAAAAAAATATCCCAGCATGGTGACATCTTTCTGTAGTCCTGTCTTCTTTTGAGTGAAGGTAATTTCCAGCTACTCAGGAAGCTGAGGCAGGAGTATTGCTTGAGCCTGGGGGGTTGAGGCTGCAGTGAACTGTGATTGCACCACTGCACTCCAGCCTGGGCAATAGAGCAAGAGCATGTCTCAAGGCAAAAAAAAGTTTTGGTCACTATGGCCTTGTCTGCATTAGGTAGCACCCAAAGCTCAGTAACACTGTGGCTCTTGCAGACACATACAGGTCCTGGCTTGGTGGTCTTGGGTAAGACCTGGAACAATTATCTGGATTACTAGACAGAGATTCTTGTTCTCTTCCTTTACTTTTTCCTAACAAATGAAGTCTCTCCCTCTCTCTGCTGAGCTTCCTGGAGCTGGGGTAGGGGTGACACAAGCACCCCTGTCGCCACCACAACTGGGCCTTCACTGAGTCAGACTTGAAGCCAGCATGGCACTGGGACTCGTCAAAAGCCTCTTGTAACCACTTCCTGGCTACCACCTATGTTCACTGAAGGCACTAAGTCTATACAATCAGTAGATGGTGAAGTCAGCCAGGCTTGTGTCATTCCTTTCAGGGCCATGAGTTCCCCTACCCCTGAACACATCCTGAGATGCTGCCTGGAAGCCATACCTCAGGAATCTACCTGGAGTTCTTTTCTACCGTGGGTGAGTTAGCCACATTCCCTCCCCACTCTCATGGCCACCACCACAGGTCCAAAGGACTAGTGCTAGGTTATCCCTGAAGTTTACTCAAGGCCCAAGGGCTTTTCAGTGAGGTTGTAGTGAATGCTGCCAGGCCTGGGACTCACCCTTCAGGACAGTGGTCTTCCCTGTGGCCCACGGCAGGTCCAGAAATGTTGTTTGAGAGTCAATACCTGGAATTGGGGAACCCAAGCACCTTCTTGGGACTCTACCCCACTGTAGTTGAACTACAGTTGGTACCTAAGCTGCAAGACAAAGTTCCCTTTCCTCTTCTCTCTGATTTTCTCAAACAGAAGTTGTCTCTCCCTATAGCCACCACAAGTGGGAATATGCTGAGTTACACCTGAAGCCAGCACAGCTCTGAGTCTCACCCAAGGCCCATGGTGTATACTACCAGACTACTGTTGCTGATTATTCAGAGCCCAAAAACTCTTTAGGCAGCGGATTATGAATCCTGCCAGGACTGAGTCCTTCCTTTCAAGGAAGTGGGTTCGTTTCTGGTCCAGGAATGTCTAGAAATGTCATCCAGAGCTAGTGCCTGGAACGGGGTCCTTAGGACTTGGCCCAATGTTCTGTCCTATTGTGAGTGAGCTGGTGCCCAAGATGCAAGACAAAGTCCTCTTTACTCTTCCCTTTCTTCCCTTCAAGTGGAAGGAAGGAGTCTCTTTCACAGCTGTGAGCTGTGCTGCCTGGGTTTGGGGGAGGGGTAATGCAAGCACTTTCTTGGAAGATCCAGCTGGTGTCTCACTAGGTTGTGTGCCCCTCATTCCACTGGCTCAGACTCTACAAGGCACTGGAAATTGCCATCTTTGTGGCCTAGACTGACTTTCTATTTTGTTTAGGACCTCAGATCACTGTAGCCTATGGTGGTGAGGTTTGCTAGAACTCAAGCTCTGACCCCTGGGATGGATGATTCCCCTCTGGTTAGAGCTGGTCTAAATGCTCCTTCTGTGGGTGCCAGCTGAGTTCTGCCTGGTGTTGCTTTCCACAGTAAACAGGGCAGCACTGATTTCCAATATAAAGACCCACAATCACTATGCTTTCCCTCTTCCAAGTACACAGATTCTCCATGCCATGGCTGATGCTGCAGGATGGCGGGGGGTGGCATTGACAATTAAAGGCTGCCTTTCCTACCCTCTTCAGTGCCTCTTTCAGTTATATGAAGTTAAATCTAGTTATTGTGATCACTCACTTCAGTTTTGTTTCTTATGAAGGGGCTTACTTGTGTAGACAGTTTGTAAATTTGGTGTTCCTGCAGGTACAGCAATAGGTAGAAGTCTCTATTTAGCCACCTTACCCTGCCTCAGAAGGTTTTTTTTTTTTTTTTTTGAGTTTTTTATATGATCACTTCTGTTCATCTATACCTTTATCATTTTTAGTTTTGTTGTCAGGCTTAGGAAGGCTTTCTTCATTCAAATATTATAAAATACTCAATTTTAATCTTCTGGTGTTTCTGTGGTTAGAATCAACAGGAATTTATTTTTGTATGAGACAAACGTATGTTTATTTTTGTCCAAATCATTAGGTAGCTGCAACAGCATTAATAATCTTTCTTTCCTAACTGATTTTAAGTGCCAGCTGAAACTAAATATTTATATATACTGGGGTTTGTCTCAAGGTTTTTTATTCCATTCTATGAATATATATGTTCTGGCAACAGTACCATACTGCTGTCATTACACTAGTTTTGTAAAAATAAAGACAACGTTTCTCGCATTACTTTTTTTTTGGGCAGATTTTTTTTTTAACTGGAAGAACCTCATACATTTTTTGTTATGGATAAACTCTGAAATGGCACTTCCATATTCCAAGTTTTCCCATTTTTGCTCATTTATCTTTTCCTTAAAAAAGTGTCCACATTTTCAGTTTAATTAGCATAATTGTATTCTTAATTTACATTTCCTCTGTGTATGTAATTATATGTTAATCTATTACTTTTCCTTTGCAGGCTGATGAACATTTATCTTATAATATAAACAATGACCTGGGTATGATGAGTGCAGGGGATAGATTTTTAATATTGGCACTTTCATTTATATAATATTTTAGCTATCATTCCTTTCTGCTCTCCTTTCTTCCCTCCCATTCCCACTCATTTTATGTGTTGTATTGGGGCCATATTTTCACATCTGATGATAGATTCTACCTGATCTGTATTCCAGGTATAGAAGCTGACTCTGCTTTATCTTTTCTCCCACTTTTCATCTTGTGAATTGGAGGAGTGTCTTCTTGTCTCCTGATCTGTCTCATTGTGAAGGAAGCCCCCTGAGTAACAAGATTGCATCCTCAGTTGGTGATGACTTAAAAATGTTGGTAAAATTGAACAAACATATAACAAACTAAAACACAACTCTCAGTATTTTTCATTGGTGATGAAATTGCCCATCGTTATCCTCCAACACCACCATTTTTTCATCTAAGTGTTAATTTTGGTCAGTTCCTGGGAGGTGGGTGGAAGCAAGCGCTTACAACTTCATATTTCCCAGAAGTCTCATTTGTGTTTGAAAACTTTCAAATTGACATAATGATATTTCCTAATGTTTTCTACTGCTCTCAATTGTATTTAATATAAATTTCTGGTGTCATTTCCTACCTGTACTAACTTTTTGGTCTGAGTTTGGACTGCTTTATTTTTATTTCCCCTGCTTTCTCTGCCAATAAAAGTCACATATATCATTTAAGACACAGCTCAGACATCACCTATGCTATTTTCCCATAGTCAATTGATTCATTAATATTATAATAAATTCAGATTTCAATGGGAGCATAGTAATGTTTAAAAAATGTGTGCAGGCCAAGTGTGATGGCTCACACCTGTAAATCCAGCACTTTGGGAGGCCGAGGTAGATGGATCACTTGAGGTCAGGAGTTCAAGACCATCCTGGCCAACAAGGTGAAACCCTGTCTCTACTAAAAATACAAAAATTAGCTGGGTGTGGTGGTGTGGCCCGTAGTCCCAACTACTCGGGAGACTGAGGCAGAAGGATCACTTGAGCCCAGGAGGCAGAGGTTGTGGTGAGCTGAGAGTGTGCCACTGCACGCCAGCCTGAGCATGGGAGTGAAACCCTGTCTGAAAAAAAAATGTGTGCAAAGATAACAGTGAGGTAGGAAATTACACCAGAACTTAACATAATATACAAATAGGAGCAGTAGAAAATATTAGGGAATGAAATGATATAAATTTAAAAGTTTTCAAACTTGAGTGAGACTTCTGGAAAAGATGAAGGTCTAAGAGTTGACTTCCTTCTACCTCCCAGGGTCTGACCAAAATTACCACTTAGAGGAAAAAATGGTGGTGATGCTGGAAGGAGGGGATGGGCAATTTCATCAAAATGTCATCAACTATGAACAATCAAAATAAATTATTTGTCTTTGACACTGTAACTAATACATTGAATCCTATGTGTTTTAATATCTATACTCTCCAGAAAAGCGAAGCTAATCAGAAATAGTTATATCTTTTTTATAATCCTACTTGTGTTTCAGCCAGCATTTACCTTCTTCAAATTTACACTAGTTATGCAATTGGAAGAACATCCAGGCAGCCCTTCCTCCATATTTGTCTAAAAAATGTAGCCACAAATAACAGAATAAAAAATACAGGGCATTAAAAAATAAGAGGCAGCAAATTATTATAATCTCCATATCCTAAAACATAAACTGTTAGGTTTTTGTGTTCTATCCATACATATATTCATGTCATGGTAAAATAACATCTTATTAAACATTTGTTATATTTTCAGCACGTTGTTATTATAAACATTTTTATTATTGCATAATCATAATATTCAAGTAAAGATACTATAATTTACTAAACTTTCTCCTTAATGTTGCACCGTTCTAAGGCTAATTTCACATATTCACTATTATAAAAATGCAATAGTGACCATCTTTGTGGATCTATTTCTACCTTTTGAATTATTTCCTTAACTTAAATTCCATTATTTTATTTCAAAATAACAGTGGTGTGTTGAATATTGATTGAATAAATATAAAATAGTATTGTGGGGAAAATATTTTTATAATTTATCTCTACCAGTACCACCGAGTTATTGTCTCACATCATTTAATAATGGTGGGTCTTGTGTCAAAATGCAGAATGTTACAATTTTCATGTTGTCAAATATATCAACCTTTCCTGCATTGATATCCTTTTATTTTAACGCTATTTCATTGTAATTATTGTATCTGAATTTTATTAATTAATGGCAAAAGTCTAATCATAACTTTACCTTTTTTACTAAACATTCTTGTGCTTTTTTGCTTATTGATTCCTTTAGGTAAATGATGGCATTACTTTACTATTTTTTTAAGAGGGAAGGAAGAAAGGATAGGACTTTGAGTGGACTTTTATTAAATGTAGAATTTTGAGGAGAATTTGTGTTTCTACAACATCCACTTACTACTTTTCTCTCAATTTATTTACATGATTTTTTGTCTATTCTATAGTAAAACTATTTGTAAGATTCTAAAAATATGTTATAGATACATTCAGTTAAAATTGTTCCTAGATATTTTATATTTATATTTTTGTTGCTATTGTCGATAGAATATGTGTTTTCTTTAACTTTTCAATTTGTATATCTTGTTAAAATTTTAGTATTACACATCAACATCTATAGCATTATACTGAGAAAAGGTGGTGATGGCTGCCATCCCCATCTTGTTCTTAATTTTATAGGAAGTATTTCTAACATTTCACTGTTATATGCTATATGATGTTTGTCATAGTGTTTTAAGCTGTTATTTCAGATACAATTGAAATCATGTTCAATTACTTTAATTTTACAATTCAACGCTATTTAATACATGTGTAGAGTTGTGCAACTGTCACCACAATCCAATTTTAAAATGTTTCCATCACCCCCAAAAGAACCCTAATGTTTATTTTCAGTTACTCACCATTCCTATCCCATCCCCATATTTCAATTATTCATTTACTTTTATTGTCATATAGAACAATAGTATTCCATTTTATAGATATTGTACATTTTGGTTTTGGTAGATACTTAATTATCAATGTAACCTACTTCTTTTCTACTGCAAGTTTGATTGTAATTTTTCTTTTAGTGAATGGATATTGATAGCGCTGTAAATTTTTGACAAGAAATTGCACATTTTTCTTTGTGTCAGAAATATTTACTTTTTAAATTTTATTATTTTTAATTTTTGTGGGTACATAGTGGGTGTACATATTTATGGGGTACATGAGATGTTTTGATGCAAGGCATGCAATGGGAAATAAGCACATAATGGAGAATGGGGTATCCATCCCCTTAAGCATTTATCTTTTGTGTTACAAGAAATCCAATTACACTTTTTTAGTTATTTTAAAGTGTAGAGTTAAGTTATTATTGACTGTAGTTACGCTGTTATGCTATCAAATGGTAGGTTCTTATTCATTCTATCTAACTGTTTTCTGTACCCAGTAATGATCCTCCCCCCAACCCCCCACTATACTTCCCAACCTCTGGTAACCATCTTTCTATTCTCTATCCACATGAGTTCAACCGTTTTGACTTTTAGGCCCCAGAAATGAGTAAGAGCATTCAATGTTTGTCTTTCTGTCCCTGGCTTACTTCACTTGCATAATGATCTCCATTTCTATGTTGTTGCAAATAACAGGTTCTCTCTCTCTCTCTTTTTTTTTTTTTTTTTTTGGCTGGGTAGTACTCCATATGGTGTATATGCACCATATTTTCTTTATCCATTCATCTGTTGATGAACACTTAGGTTGCTTTTAAATCTTAGCTATTGTAAACAATGCTGCAACAAACATTGGAGCGCAGAGTGCAGATATGTCATTAAATATACTTATTTCCTTTCTGTTGGGTATATATTCAGCAGTGGGATTGATGTATCATACAGTAACTCTATTTTTAGCTTTTTGAGGAACTTCCAAACTGTTCTCTGTTAGTGGTTTTACTAATTTACATTCCCACAAACAGTGTAAAAAGGTTCTCCTTTCTCCATATCTTTGCTAGCATTTGTTATTATCTGTCTTTTGGATGTAAGCCATTTTTTTCTTTTTTTTAATTTTATTATTATACTTTAAGTTTATGGTACATGTGCACAATGTGCAGGTTTGTTACATATGTATACATGTGCCATGTTGGTGTGCTGCACCCATTAACTCATCATTTACATTAGGTATATCTCCTAATGCTGTCCCTCCCTCCTCTCCCCACCCCACAACAGGCCCCGGTGTGTGATGTTCCCCTTCCTGTGTCTATGTGTTCTCATTGTTCAGTTCCCACCCATGAGTGAGAACATGCAGTGTTTGGTTTTTTGTCCTTGCAATAGTTTGCTGAGAATGATGGTTTCCAGTTTCATCCATGTCCCTACAAAGGACATGAACTCATCATTTTTTATGGCTGCATAGTATTCCATGGTGTATATGTGCCACATTTTCTTAATCCAGTCTATCATTGTTGGACATTTGGGTTGGTTCCAAGTCTTTGCTATTGTGAGTAGTGCCGCAATAAACATACGTGTGCATGTGTCTTTATAGCAGCATGATTTATAATCCTTTGGGTATATACCCAGTAATGGGATGGCTGGGTCAAATGATATTTCTAGTTCTAGATCCCTGAGGAATCGCCACACTGACTTCCACAATGGTTGAACTAGTTTACAGTCCCACCAACAGTGTAAAAGGGTTCCTATTTCTCTACATCCTCTCCAGCACCTGTTGTTTCCTGACTTTTTAATGATTGCCATTCTAACTGGTGTGAGATGGTATCTCATTGTGGTTTTGATTTGCATTTCTCTGATGGCCAGTGATGATGAGCATTTTTTCATGTGTTTTTTGGCTGCATAAATGTCTTCTTTTGAGAAGTGTCTGTTCATATACTTCGCCCACTTCTTGATGTGGTTGTTTGTTTTTTTCTTGTAAATTTGTTTGAGTTCATTGTAGATTCTGGATATTAGCCCTTTGTCAGATGAGTAGGTTGTGAAAATTTTCTCCCATTTTGTAGGTTGCCTGTTCACTCTGATGGTAGTTTCTGTAGTTTCTTTTGCTGTGCAGAAGCTCTTTAGTTTAATTAGATCCCATTTGTCAATTTTGGCTTTTGTTGCCATTGCTTTTGGTGTTTTAGACATGAAGTCCTTGCCCATGCCTATGTCCTGAATGGTATTGCCTAGGTTTTCTTCTAGGGTTTTTATGGTTTTAGGTCTAACATTTAAGTCTTTAATCCATCTTCAATTAATTTTTGTATAAGGTGTAAGGAAGGGATCCAGTTTCAGCTTTCTACATATGGCTAGCCAGTTTTCCCAGCACCATTTATTAGATAGGTAATCCTTTCCCTATTTCTTGTTTTTGACAGGTTTGTCAAAGAACAGACAGTTCTAGATGTGTGGCATTATTTCTGAGGGCTCTATTCTGTTCCATTGATCTATATCTCTGTTTTGGTACCAGTACCATGCTGTTTTGGTTACTGTAGCCTTGTAGTATAGTTTGAAGTCAGGTAGCGTGATGCCTCCAGCTTTGTTCTTTTGGCTTAGGATTGACTTGGAGATGCGGGCTCTTTTTGGCTCCATATGAACTTTAAAGTAGTTTTTTTCCAATTCTGTGAAGAAAGTCATTGGTAGCTTGATGGGGATGGCATTGAATCTATCAATTGCCTTGGGCAGTATGGCCATTTTCATGATATTGATTCTTCCTACCCATGAGCATGGAATGTTCTTCCATTTGTTTGTATCCTCTTTTATTTTGTTGAGCAGTGGTTTGTAGTTCTCCTTAAAGAGGCCCTTCACGTCCCTTGTAAGTTGGATTCCTAGGTATTTTATTCTCTTTGAAGCAATTGTGAATGGGAGTTCACTCATGATTTGGTTCTCTGTTTGTGTGTTATCGGTGTATAAGAATGCTTGTGATTTTTGTACATTGATTTTGTATCCTGAGACTTTGCTGAAGTTGCTTATCATCTTAAGGAGATTTTGGGCTGAGACAATGGGGTTTTCTAGATATACAATCATGTCATCTGCAAACAGGGACAATTTGACTTCCTCTTTTCCTAATTGAATACCCTTTATTTCCTTCTCCTGCCTAATTGCCCTGGCCAGCATTTCCAACACTATGTTGAATAGGAGTGGTGAGAGAGGGCATGCCTGTCTTGTGCCAGTTTTCAAAGGGAATGCTTCCATTTTTTGCCCATTCAGTATGATATTGGCTGTGGGTTTGTGATAGATAGCTCTTATTATTTTGAGATACATCCCATCAATACCTAATTTATTGAGAGTTTTTAGCATGAAGGGTTGTTGAATTTTGTCAAAGACCTTTTCTGCATCTATTGAGATAATCATGTGCTTTTGTCTTTGGTTCTGTTTATATGCTGGATTACATTTATTGATTTGCATATGTTAAACCAGCCTTGCATCCCAGGGATGAAGCCCACTTGATCATGGTGGATAAGCTTTTTGATGTGCTGCTGGATTCTGTTTGCCAGTATTTTATTGAGGATTTTTGGATTAATGTTCATCAAGGATATTGGTCTAAAATTCTCTTTTTTGGTTGTGTCTCTGCCAGGCTTTGGTGTCAGGATGATGCTGGCCTCATAAAATGAATTAGGGAGGATTCCCTCTTTTTCTATTGATTGGAATAGTTTCAGAAGGAATGGTACCAGCTCCTCCTTGTACCTCTGGTAGAATTCGGCTGTGAATCCATCTGGTTCTGGACTTTTTTTGGTTGGTAAGCTATTGATTATTGCCACAATTGCAGCTCCTGTTATTGGTCTATTCAGAGATTCAACTTCTTCGTGGTTTAGTCTTGGGAGGGTGTATGTGTCGAGGAATTTATCCATTTCTTCTAGATTTTCTAGTTTATTTGCATAGAGGTGTTTGTAGTATTCTCTGATGGTAGTTTGTATTTCTGTGGGATCGGTGGTGATATCCCCTTTATCATTTTTTATTGTGTCTATTTGATTCTTCTCTCTTTTCTTCTTTATTAGTCTTGCTAGCAGTCTATTGATTTTGTTGATCTTTTCAAAAAACCAGCTCCTGGATTCATTAATTTTTTGAAGGGTTTTTTGTGTCTCTATTTCCTTCAGTTCTGCTCTGATTTTAGTTATTTCTTGCCTTTTGCTAGCTTTTGAATGTGTTTGCTCTTGCTTTTCTAGTTCTTTTAATTGTGATTTTAGGGTGTCAATTTTTTATCTTTCCTGCTTTCTCTTGTGGGCATTTAGTGTTATAAATTTCCCTCTGCACACTGCTTTGAATGTGTCCCAGAGATTCTGGTATGTTGTGTCTTTGTTCTCGTTGGTTTCAAAGAACATCTTTATTTCTGCCTTCATTTCGTTATGTACCCAGTAGTCATTCAGGAGCAGGTTGTTCAGTTTCCATGTAGTTGAGCTGTTTTGAGTGAGTTTCTTAGTCCTGAGTTCTAGTTTGATTGCACTGTGGTCTGAGAGACAGTTTGTTATAATTTCTGTTCTTTTACATTTGCTGAGGAGTGCTTTACTTCCAACTATGTGGTCAATTTTGGAATAGGCGTGGTGTGGTGCTGAAAAAAAAGTATATTCTGTTGATTTAGTGTGGAGAGTTCTGTAGATGTCTATTAGGTCCGCTTGGTGCAGAGCTGAGTTCAATTACTGGGTATCCTTGTTAACTTTCTGTCTCACTGATCGGTCTAATGTTGACAGTGGGGTGTTAAAGTCTCCCATTATTATTGTGTGGGCATCTAAGTCTCTTTGTAGGTCACTAAGGACTTGCTTTTAAATCTGGGTGCTCCTGTATTGGGTGCATATATATTTAGGATAGTTAGCTCTTCTTGTTGAATTGTTCCTTTTACCATTATGTAATGACCTTCTTTGTCTCTTTTGATCTTTGTTGGTTTAAAGTCTGTTTTATCAGAGACTAGGATTGCAACCCTGCCTTTTTTTGTTTTCCCTTTGCTTGGTAGATCTTCCTCCATCCCTTTATTTTGAGCCTATGTGTGTCTCTGCATGTGAGATGGGTTTCCTGAATACAGCAGACTGATGGGTCTTGACTCTTTGTCCAATTTGCCAGTCTGTGTCTTTTAATTGGAGCATTTAGCCCATTTACATTTAAAGATAATATTGTTATGTGTGTATTTTGTCCTGTCATTATGATGTTAGCTGGTTATTTTGCTCATTAGTTGATGCAGTTTCTTCCTAGCCTTGATGGTCTTTACATTTTGGCATGTTTTTGCAGTGACTGGTACCAGTTGTTCCTTTCCATGTTTAGTGCTTCCTTCAGGAGCTCTTTCAGGGCAGGCCTGGTGGTGACAAAATCTCTCAGCATTTGCTTGTCTGTAAAGTATTTTATTTCTCCTTCACTTATGAAGCTTAGTTTGGCTGGATATGAAATTCTGGCTTGAAAATTCTTTTCTTTAAGAATGTTGAATATTGGCCCCCACTCTCTTCTGGCTTGTAGAGTTTCTGCCGAGACATCTGCTGTTAGTCTGATGGGCTTCCCTTTGTGGGTAACCCGACCTTTCTCTCTGGCTGCCCTTAACATTTTTTCCTTCATTTCAACTTTGGTGAACCTGACAATTATGTGTCTTGGAGTTGCTCTTCTCAAAGAGTATCTTTGTGGCATTCTCTGTATTTCCTGAATCTGAATGTTGGCCTGCCTTGCTAGATTGGGGAGGTTCTCCTGAATAATATCCTGCAGAGTGTTTTCCAACTTGGTTCCGTTCTCCCAGTTAGGCTACTAGGGTGTCAAGGACCCACTTGAGGAGGCAGTCTGCCCGTTCTCAGATCTCCAGCTGCGTGCTGGGAGAACTACTACTCTCTTCAAAGCTGTCAGACAGGGACATTTAAGTCTGCAGAGGTTACTGCTGTCCTTTTGTTTGTCTGTACCCTGCCCCCAGAGGTGGAGCCTACAGAGGCAGGCAGGCCTCCTTGAGTTGTGGTGGGCTCCACCCAGTTTGAGCTTCCCAGCTGCTTTGTTTACCTTATCAAGCCTGGGCAATGGCAGGCGTCCCTCCCCCAGCCTTGCTGCTGCCTTGCAGTTTGATCTCAGACTGCTGTGCTAGCAATCAGTGAGACTCTGTGGGCATAGGACCCTCTGAGCCAGGTGTAGGATATAATCTCCTGGTGCACCGTTTTTTAAGCCCGTCGGAAAAGCACAGTATTCGGGTAGGAGTGACCCGATTTTCCAGGTGCCGTCTGTCACCCCTTTCTTTGACTAGGAAAGGGAACTCCCTGACCCCTTGTGCTTCCCGAGTGAGGCAATGCCTCGCCCTGCTTCGGCTTGTGCATGGGTCGCTGCACCCACTGTCCTGCACCCACTGTCTGGCACTCCCTAGTGAGATGAACCCGGTACCTCAGATGGAAATACAGAAATCACCTGTCTTCTGCCTCCCTCATGCTGGGAGCTGTAGACCCGAGCTGTTCTATTTGGCCATCTTGTCTCCACCTCGGATGTAAGCCATTTTAACTGGGATGTGGTAATATCTCATTATAGTGTTGATTAGCATTTCTCTGATAATTATGTTAAGCACCTTTTCATATATCTGTGCCATTTGTGTGTTTTCTTTTGAGAAATACCAATTCAAGTATTTTGCCCACCTTTTGATTGGATCAGAATTTTTCCTATAGGGTTGTTTGAGCTCCTTATATATTCTGGTTATTAATCTGGGGTCAGATGTGTAGTTTGCAGTTATTTTCTCCCAGTCTGTGGAATGTTGCTTCTCTTTTTTGGTTCTTTCCTTTGCTGTGCATAAGGTTTTTAACTTTGTGTGATCCCATTTGGCCATTTTGCTTTTGCTTGCCTGTGTTTGTGATCCCTTGAATTTTTGCAGTCTCAGTTGTAATGTCTCCTTTTCCACCTCTGATTTTTTTATTTGCATCATCTCTATTTTGTTCTTAGTCTGGCCACAGTTTTGTTAATTTTATTTGCCTTTTCAAAAAACTAACTTTTTTATTTCATCTTTTGTATTGTTTTTTCATTTCAATTTAACTTATTTCTCCTCTGATTTTATTATTTATTTTCTTCTAATAATTTTGGATTTGGTATGCTCATCTATCGTTTTTTTAAGATGCATCATTAGGTTGTTTATTTGAAGTTTTTTCTCTTTTTCAATGTAGGCACTTATAGCTATAAATTTTCCTCTTAATACTGCTTTTGCTGTATCCCATAGGTTTTGGTATGTTGTGTTTGCATTATTGTTTGTCTCCATAAATTTTTAAATTTCGTTCTGAATTTCTTCATTGACCTGATGGTCATTAAGAAACATAGTCTTTAATTTTCATGTATTGGTATAACTTTCAAAATTCCTCATTATTAATTTTTAGTTTTATTCCATTGTGTTCAGAGAAGATGCTTGATATTATTTCAATTTTTTGAACATTTTAAGACTTGTTTTGTGACCTAACATATGGTCTATCCTTGAGAATAATCCAGGTTCCAAGGAAAAGAATGTGTATTCTGCAGCCATTGGGTGAAATATTCTGTAAACATCTATTAGATGCATTTGGCCTGTAGTGCAGATTAAGTCCAATAACTTTTTTGATTTTCTGTCTGTAAGATCTATCGACTTCTTAAAGTGGGGGTATTGAAGTCTCCCACTATTATTGTATTGTGGCCTCTCTCTTTACCTCCAGTAATATTTGCTACATATATTTGAGTGTTCCAGTGTTGGGTGTGTATATATTTATAATTGTTATATCTTCTTGCTGAATTGTCCCATTTATCACTATATAGTGACATTGTTTGTCTCTTACAATTTCTGTCTTGAAATCTATTTTAGCTGATATAAGTGTATCTACTCCTGCTGTTTTATGGTTTCCATTGGCATGGGATATATTTTTCTATCCTTTTAGTTTTAGTCTATGTGTGTCTTTATACATGAAGTGTGTTTCTTTTTGGCAACATGTTAATGGATCTTGTTTTTTCATTCATTCAGCCACTCTGTCTTTTGATTGAAGAGTTTAGGCCATTTACATCCAATGTAATTATTCATAGGTCAGGACTTACACCTGCCATTATGTTGTTTTCTAGTCTTCTTTCTTTCCTATCTGTCTTCCTTCAGTGAAGGTGTTTTTTTTTTTTCTGGTGATATGATTTAATTTCTTGCTTTCTATTTTTTGCATATGCATTGTATGCTTATTGGTTTCAGGCTACCATGAGGTTTGCAAATGCCTTAACTTCGTCCCTCTGCTTTTTATGTTTTTGTTGTTTCTATTTATATCTTATTGTATTGCCTATATCTTGAAAACTTGTTTTAGTTATTATTTTTGATTGGTTCATCATTTAGTTATTCTACTTAGGATAAGAGTAGTTACCACACCACATTAATACTGTTATAATATTCTGTGTACTTACTATAATTAGTGAGTTTTGTATCTTTAGGTAATTACTTAGTGCTCATTAACACTCGTTTCCTTCTGATTGAAAGAAAATCCCTTTAGCATTTCTGGTAGGACAGGTCTGGTGTTGATGAAATACCTCATGTTTTCTTTGTTTGTGAAAGTGTTTATTTCTCTTTCATGATTGAATAATATTTTCACTGGTTATACTATTCTAAGGTAGATGTATTTTTTCCTTCAGCACTTTAAATATGTCATGCCACTCTCTCCTGGCCTGTAAGGTTTCCACTAAAAAGTCGGCTGCTAGTCATATTAGAGGTGTTTGGTTTTTGTTTTGTTTTGTTTTGTTTTGTTTTGTTTTGTTTTTTTGATGTCGTCTTGCTCTCTCACCCAGGCTGGAGTGCAGTGCTGCGATCTTGGCTCACTGCAACCTCCTCCTCCTGGGTTCAAGCGATTCTCCTGCCTCAGCCTCCTGAGGAGCTGGGACTACAGGTGTACGCCACCACACCCAGCTAATTTTTGTATTTTTTAGTAGAGAAGGGATTTCACCATGTTGGCCAGGATGGTCTGGATCTCTTGACCCCATGATCCACCTGCCTCAGCCTCCCAAAGAGCTGGGATTACAGGCGTGAGCCGCTGCGCCCAGCCTAGAGTTCTACTGTTACTTTTGCTTGATGCTTTTAGCATCATTTTTTATCCTTGGTTTTTGGGAGTTTGATTATTAAATGCCTTGAGGTAGTCTTTGAGTTAAATCTGCTTGGTGTTCTATATCCTTGTTAAACTTGATTATTTATATTTTCCTCTAGGTTTGGAAACTTCCCTGTTATTGTCTTTTTGAATAATCTTTCTATCCCTCTCTCTACCTCCTCTATAAGAGCACTAATGCTTTGTTTGCACTTTTGAGGCTATTTTCTAGATCCTGTAGGTGTGCTTCATTGTTTCTTTCTTCTTTTTTGTTTTGTTGCTTCTGATTGTATATTTTCAAATAACATTGTTTTCAATCTCACTAATTCTTTCACCTTCTTGATCAATTCTTTGGTTTAAAGGCCTCTGATTTGTTCTTCAGTATGCCAGTTACATTTCTCACTCTGGAATTTCTGGTTGACTATTTTTAATTATTTCAATTTCTTTGTTAAATTTATCCAAAATAATTCTGAATACCTTCTCTGTGCTAACATGAATTTCTTTGAGTTTACTAAAAACAACTATGTTGAATTCTATCTCTGAAAGGTAACTTGTCTCTTTTTCTCTAGGATTAGTCCCTGGTGCTCCTTCCCTCTTCTCTTACTTTCTCCCAAAGAAGGGAAGTGTCTCTCTCAGTTTCTGAGTCACCTAAAACTGGGGGTGGAGTGACAGAAGTATCCCTGGGGCCAGCACCACTATGATTGTGCCCAGTTAGACCTGAGGCCAGCATAGCACTGAGTCTCACCCAAGGTCTGCTGTAACCACTACCTGGCTACTGTCAACATTTGTTCAAGGTCCTGGGTCCCAAACTCAGCAGTTGGCAAAGCCAGCCTGGCCTATGTTTTTCCCTTTCAGAAGGCGAATGTCCCCAGGTCCCAGTTGGCTCCAGAAATGCCTTCTGGGAGTCAAGGAATAGAGTGAAAAACCTTAGAAGTCTACCTGGTGTTCTATTGTACTGCAGTTGAGCTGGCACTCAAACCACAAGACAGAGTTCTTCCCACTCTTCCCTCCTCTTTCCAGATGCAGAGGAGGCTCACCTCATAGCCACTACCACCAGAGGCCATGAGGAGTACTGCTAGACTACCATAGATTTTCATTCAAGGCTCAAGGCTATTATGTCAGCTTGTGGTAAATGCTGCCTGGCTTGGGACTCACCCTTCAGGGTAGTGGGTTGTCTTCTGGCCCAGAGCAAGTCCAGAAATGACATCCAAGAGTAAAGTCCTAGAATTAGGGACCTCAAGAGCCTACATGATGCTCGACCCACATGTGGCTGTGCTGGTATGTAAGGTGCAAGACAAAGTCCCATTTACTTTTCCTTCTGCTTTTCTGAAGCAGAAAGATTTTTGCCTTGTACTCAGCATAGCTGGTAGTGTACTGTATCTCACCTGAAGCTGGCAAGTCTCAGAGGCTGACCCAAGTTCTTTGACATAGTACCTGATATCACTGCTGATTTTTCAGGGTCCAAGGGCACTTCAGTTTACAGATGATGACTGCAGTCAGGACTGGGTCCTTCGTTCAAGGCAGTAGGTTCCTTTCTGGCCCAGGGTGTGTCTAGAAATGTCCTCTGGGAGATAGGACCTGGAACGGGGGCCTCATGAGTCTGACGCATGCTCTATCCTGCTGTAACTGAGTAGGTATCCAAGATGCAAGACTCTTTCCTCTCCTCTCTTCAAGCAGAAGGAAAATGCCTTTTTTGGAGCTATGAGCTATACAGCTTGGGGTTAGGGGAGGTGTGATGCCCATGCCCCTTAGCCAACCCATTTGATGTTTCAGTAGGTCATGTGCCCCACCCCCTACTCTGAATCCACTGTCTCTGGGCCCAGTCCAGCACCAGGACTCACCTAAGAGTTGCAGTCCTTATGGCCTAGACTGCCTTTCAAGTTTTCTGAGAGACCCAGCGCAATTTAGCCCTCAGCAGCCAGGTTTTCAGGCACTCAAGTTCTGAGTGTGGGGATCAGTGATTTATATCCCTCTGGTTAGGTTTGTTTTAAATGCTCCCTCCATGGGTGGGCATCAACTGTGTTTAGTCTGGTTTTCCTTTCTGTTCTAGCAGGACAGCACTGCTCAGTGCCTCACAATTGATGTTCTCTCCTTCTCCTAGCAAACAGAGATGGTGTCAGCACCATGCCGCCACTGCTGGGTTGGGAGAGGGCTGGCTTCAGAGATTCAAGAATGTCTTCAGTGCCTCTTTCAGGGATACAAAAATAAAGCCAGATATTATGAGTGATCACCTGAGTTTTGGTTCTTATGAAAGTGTTTTTATTTTAATGTAGATAGTTGTTAAATTGATATCCTTGTTGGGGGAGACAATATGTGGAGCCTTCTATTCTGCTGTCTTGATTCATCTCTCCTCAGTACTTGAATAACTGTGAGTTTATCTGTTCTTTGAAGATATTTAGATCACAAAATTGTTGGCCTCAGCTCTTTTATTAGAGGTTTGCATCTTTTTATAATTATTGACTTATTCACCCTGGTTACTGATCTAATATATATGAATTTTTCAAAGAAAATTACTCATTTTATGTAGAATTTTGCCACAGAGTTGTACTAGTAATATTATTCTCATAATGATTGAAATCTTCCTATAAGTATTTAAATGTTTATTGTACAACAAATACCAAATTATAGAAAGAGAATAACAATCAACTTATCTTTCAACACCCAGATATAATAAACATTAAACATGCTTATTAATATCTAGTTATAATGGTGCATAAACTTCTAAATTTCATCACACACACACACACACACACACACACAGACATCAAATGAATGAGTTTGAAAGCATGCTGTTTCTTTTTCTAATCTATTTTTAACATGTAACAATATGACCTTAATATTTTTGTAAGCCCACACATATCTTCAGTATGTTTTCTTTAACATTTTTGAGAGTCTATGATTTGCATGATATATGCATATAACATAACTTTCTTTACCAACAGTCCTCATACAGATATTTTTATTGATATTTAATCTTTTTTAAAAAAAATTCTATAGCCTTATGTGTGCATATTTCCTTACCCTTAAATGGCTAAAATTTAATAATATGAACATTTCACATTTTGATATATGATTGCCATACTCCCTTCTAGATTTATTCTGACAATTTACATTCCTGTTGACAGTATAACAATCAGTTAATTTTTCATTATTGACATCACTGTGTCTTTTCAATATTTCATATTTTAAGTGCTATTTTAGGGAAATTATATTTAATTGTCTGTACTATTATTTATTTTATTATTAATGAGGTCATATTTTTACTACTACTAGTTTATGTTCCTTTTTGTGTGTTTTAAATCTGTATCTCTTGTTTACCCTTATTGGAGTGCTTTTTGTTAATTTTACATAAAACGTTTTTCTGTTATTTATTTTAAGTATTGTTCTCAGGATTTCATTTATTGCTCAAAAATTGTATGGTGTTGAACAGATTATTTTTTACATTGTCAAATGTATCAGTCTTTTT
Source organism: Pongo pygmaeus (assembly GCF_028885625.2). Taxonomy (NCBI): domain Eukaryota; kingdom Metazoa; phylum Chordata; class Mammalia; order Primates; family Hominidae; genus Pongo; species Pongo pygmaeus. Next base: position 130,774,880 of record NC_072396.2, on the reverse strand, counting down.
GATCTGTAATATTTATGTTCTGCTTAAAAGCTTTCTGCAATCCAAGATTATAAATATATGAACATATCCAGCCATATTTCCATATCTTTTTATCATCTATATTTAAATATTTTATCACTTGTGAAAAATTTTGGTTTAAGTGTGAGATGATATTTAAGAAAATAGTTAATGCCTGCACAATTCTCTCTGTTCTTTTCATCTATTTCTGTGCCAGACCACAATATTTTGATACCACTTATTTTACTGTTTTATTTAATACATTAGTATTTGTTATGGCTAATTTGATAAGTCAACTTAACTAGGCAATTATTAATGCCCAGTTATTTAGTCAAACACCAGTTTAGATTTTATTATAGAAGGATTTTTTTTAGAAGAGATTACATTTAAATCAGTACACTCCATAAACTCAGCCTCAAGCTTCCAACATAGTAACCCAGCTTGAGTTTCAAGGCTGTTGGCCTGCCCTGTGGATTTTGGACTCAATACTGCAACATGAACTGTTCCCTGAATGTTCAGCCTGCCAGATGCCTATACAGATTTGACTTGCCAGCCCTCTCAATTGTGGGCCAGTTCTTTAAAATTTCTCTCTCTCTGTTTATGTAATATACATATATATACATTATACACACACACACACACACACACACACGATATATACCTAGGTGGTGGCCCAGTGGAGACTCTGTATGGGGGTTTTGACCCCACATTTCCCTTCTACACTGTACTAGCAGAGTTTCTCCATGATGGCCCTGCCCCTGAAGCACACTTCTGCTTAGACATCCAAGTGTTTCCATATATCCTCTGAAATCTTGGCAGAGGTTGCCAAACCTCAATTCTTGACTTCTGTGCACTTGCAAGCTCAACACCACCTGGAAGCTGCCAAGGCTTGAGGTTTAACCCTGTGAAGCAAAGGCCCCAGCTCTACATTGGCCCCTTTCAGCCATGGCTGGAGCAGCTGGGACACAGGGCACAAAGTCTCTAGGCTGCACACAGCATGGGCACCCTGCGCCCAGCCCATGAAACTATTTTTCCCCACCTAGGCCTCCAGGCCTGTGATGGGAGAGGCTGCTGTGAAGACCTCGGACATGCCCTGGAGACATTTTCTCCATTGTCTTGGGGATTAACATTCTGCTCCTCATTACTTATGTGAATTTCTGCAGCTGGCTTGAACTTCTCCTCAGAAAATGGGATTTTCTTTTCTATTGCATTTTCAGGCTACACATTTTCTGAACTTTTGTGCTCTGCTTCCCTTATATAACTGAATGCTTTTAACAGCACCCAAGTCATACCTTGAATGCTTTGCTGCTTAGAAATTTCTTCTGTCAGACACCCTAAATCATCTCTCTCAAGTTCAGAGTTTCACAAATCTCTAGGGCAGGGGCAAAATGCTGCGAGTCTCTTTGCTAAAACACAACAAGAGTCGCCTTTGCTGCAGTTCCCAACAAGTTCCTTATTTCTATCTGAGACTACCTGAGCCTGGACTTTATTGTCCATATCACTATTTGTATTTTGGGCAAATCCATTCAACATGTCTCTAGGAAGTTTCAAACTTTTCCACATTTTCCTGTCTTCTTCTGAGTCCTCCACACTGTTCCAACCTCTGCCTACTTCCTAGTTCCAAAGTCACTTCCACATTTTCAGGTACCTTTTCAGCAGCACCCCAATCTACTGCTACCAATTTACTGTATTAGTCTATTTTTATGCTGCTGATAAAAACATACCTGAGACTGGGCAATTTACAAAAGAAAGAGTTTATTGGACTTTCAGTTCCACATGGCTGGGGAGGCCTCACAATCATGGAGAAAGGCCAGGAGGAGCAAGTCACATCTTATGTGGATGGTAGCGGGCAAAGAGATACTTGTGCAGGGAACTTCCATTTTTACAACCATCAGATCTTGTGAGACCCATTTGCTATCACAAGAACAGCACAGGAAAGACCTGCCCCATAATTAAATCACCCTCCCACTGAGTTTCTCCTGTGACACTTGGGAATTGTGGGAGTTACAATTTAAGGTGAGATTTGAGTGGGGACACAGCCAAACCATATCAGTAAGATCTACTGTCAGTGTACTAGGTCCATTTGTTCACATAAAAAAGGAACATTGCTACATGGCAAATAGCCAAGGTTTTGGCTTACAGAAGTAGTATTATTTAATTCACTCTCCTTGGCACTCATATAGCTGTGCAAGGGTTGCAAACATACACACATAATAACACTGAAATTAATATTTTTATATCCTTATTTATCCAGATATTAAATCCAGCTTTGTTAAACATTGATAGGAATCTAAATATTTCTAAATAGGGAGTTAAATAAATGCAATATAGTATACAGGACACTAAAAATCTAAAAGAATAATGCAACTACACACTTGGGAATAATGCAAATATACACTGATATGAAAACATGTTCACAATGAACTAAATATATTTTATAAGACTATATATATATACATTCATATATTTATGGAAGAATTTATAAGAAGCTGCTGAAAGTAGTCATCCTGACATTTTAGAACTTCCAAATTTACTTAGTATATTTTGCATAAGTGCCTTCATAACATATACAAATTAATTACTAAGGAAACAAGTAAATATATAAAATAAAATGAGTAAATCGAAAAAGAGCTATTGTGATATATTTTCACCTGGATAAACTACATAGATATATGTTTATAAATGAATAAAATACTAGAAAAATACATACTTAAGTTTTTAAAATGATTCTTTAGAGGGGGTGGGGTATGGTTGCAATTTCACATTATGCTGTCTGACATACTGATTTAGTCAATTTTACTGTATATTTGAATTCTCTAGGCATTAGAAACTCTTTCCCTATTTCAATGTATGCTGTTTTGCGGAATAAGATGATCTAATATTCTAGACTTGGATAACCTTCCAAAATAATACAATTAGTTAATTGAATGAGCATTTCTGAAGTAATGGTAAAAGTTTCAAATTTGCTTTAGAGTATATAATTTGTCTTTTAATATTTAATATACTCAAATTTTAAAAATTATTTTGTTCATGAAAGTAATTCAAAGGGAATGATTAAAATAATATGCTTCAATTAATAATTAAGAAGACTTCGTATAATATATTTTAATCACAGTCATTTCCAGTAGCTAAAACATTGATTCTTACATTTAAAATATACTGAATAAAACAGTACCTTAAGAATTTTTGATATCTAAATTCTATTTACTTTTTTTATCAATCCTTAAATTTAAATATTTTGACTTACAGTGGAGAATTCTTAAAGGAATGATCAAAAAAGTAAAATAATAAATATTTCACTTTAACCAATTATTTGAAACAACTTTGCCATATTAATCTTTTATATACAGGTGAAACAAAACAAGTGCACCTCTCTTAAAGGCAAGTAAAGATAATCAAATAATTTTCTTTTTAATTCTGGTGTTTTTATGGACGTTTCTGATAATACTGAAGAATATGTGGTTCACTAAACCTACCTAGGACTATCTCTCATTGGAAAAAATATGACAATGGAAAAATACAATATAATGTAAACAGAAAGAATTAAAAGATTTTTTATTTACAAAAATAAAAATGCATTCACTATCTTTCCTTAAACAGTCTCACACATATACTCATATCACTGCAGTAATAAGTAATCAAACCAGGTTAAAGTTTAGATGATTAACTGAAAAAGTATATATCACATTATTCCTTGTTGTGTAATTAAATGGGCATTTTCATATAAATAACATGAAAAGTGCCCTTTAAGTAAAGTTTAATTATCTGAAAGACAATTGTAATTACTCTTATTAGACTTTTTACATTTAAAGGAAATTGGAAATCATATGACGTCATGTAATGGGATCAAACTATCAGAAAGTGTTTTAAAAATCATATCTCAGGAATAATCACTTAAATCTAAGCATACTTGGCATATATAGATTATGCCATTTGTGATAAATGGGTATTTGGGGTTTTTCATGTGTTTCTCTGTATTTTGTAAAGCATGTATAGGAAAATAATTTTAGTTTCCAGTATTTGATGACAAATATAATAGTTTAATGAAACTATTGTTTTTCATAGAAACTCACATGATCAAAGTACTAGTATCTTATTTTTATTAATTAACTCATCTAAATTATAAGACAGACACATCATTTTAATAGGCCAAATCAAGTAACTTTCATAATAAATAGACATTTACTATTATCCTTATTTTATAAGTTGATTGTTATTTTGCTAGATATTAGGTTCATACCTTCCATTGATTTTTCTCAGTACTGTATTCATTATGTGTTAACATTGTCTCTAAATCCAAGACTTGACACATTGCTTATAAAAGTTTTCTTCTCAAGCACAGGTAACATCAGAGAAGTAGGTTCACATCCCTTAGTTGTCTATCTGGAGAAGCCTAGTCAAAATAGTTTGCTGCAATGTAATTGTTTTTTGAATCTTTGCTGTCCTTTTAAAAATGCACATAGGGAGCTAAGAAAGTTGAGAAAGATGGTAAAATAAAACTCTGTAGGGATTGTCCTCTCCTTGATAGAAACATCAATTTGAACAACTATAAACATTTAAAAATATCTTCAAAAGAGCTAAGAAAACCAGGTGACAGATTACAGTACCTGGTTATAAGGTAATAATAAGTAAAGATGCATTAAAGAGCTTACAATGTACAGTTTTCTATTACCTGCATCGAACCTTCTGCAATCCCAGGCAGCATGGAATGAAGAGATATCATCTACTTAGGGGAAAAAGGGGGAAGTAAGCACAGGACTTATCCTTGGTCCCTAACACTAGGCTTATGACAGTTAAACCCAGTGCCAGGCAGACTCTTGTGGTCCATCTATCCTGGCCAGCATCCAAGGGTTGAGCCTCCTGACCTGCCGCAATACCAGGCAGAAACCTGCAGCCCCTGAGAGATAGATTTAATATCTGGTCAATATCACTGCCAGCTAACTATAGTGGCCTAGTGTTCTGGATACAGGCAAGCTTCAGCAGCTGTTGGTGTCGATCAGGCCCCACTGTTGTGCTAGTGTCAGTGGCTCTGAGGTTTAGATATGCCTGAGTGCTTTGCCAGCATGGGCAGCCAAATAATTTCAACTTAGCAATTAGCTGTCCATGGCAGTCTTGGGCTTAGAGCATCCTCTAACACTGCAGCAGCTGCAGTAATCATGGAATTAGAAACCATGCAAGATGACTTGCCCAGACTCTCTAGACAGGCTTACAGTTGAAGGGCATTCCAAGATGAAGCCAGACTGTGAAGACTGAAATAAGCACTTACTTTTTTACTGAGTAGAAACTGATACAAAACCATAAAGATCAAAAACAATCAGGGTAAAAGTGTTCCTATTTCTCCACGTCCTCTCCAGCACCTGTTGTTTCCTGACTTTTTAATGATTGCCATTCTAACTGGTGTGAGATGGTATCTCATTGTGGTTTTGATTTGCATTTCTCTGATGGCCAGTGATGATGAGCATTTTTTCATCTGTCTTTAGGCTGCATAAATGTCTTCTTTTGAGAAATGTCTGTTCATATCCTTTGCCCACATTTTGATGGGGTTGTTTGTTTTTTTCTTGTAAATTTGTTGGAGTTCATTGTAGATTCTGGATATTAGCCCTTTGTCAGATGAGTAGGTTGTGAAAATTTTCTCCCATTTTGTAGGTTGTCTGTTCACTCTGATGGTAGTTTCTTTTGCTGTGCAGAAGCTCTTTAGTTTAATTACATCCCATTTGTCAATTTTGGCATTTGTTGCCATTGCTTTTGGTGTTTTAGACATGAAGTCCTTGCCCATGCCTATGTCCTGAATGGTAATGCCTAGGTTTTCTTCTAGGATTTTTATGGTTTTCGGTCTAACGTTTAAGTCTTTAATTCTTGAATTAATTTTTGTATAAGGTATAAGGAAGTGATCCAGTTTCAGCTTTCTACATATGGCTAGCCAGTTTTCCCAGCACCATTTATTAAATAGGGAATCCTTTCCCCATTGCTTGTTTTTCTCAGGTTTGTCAAAGATCAGATAGTTGTAGATATGTGGCATTATTTCTGAGGGCTCTGTTCTGTTCCATTGATCTATATCTCTGTTTTGGTACCAGTACCATGCTGTTTTGGTTACTGTAGCCTTGTAGTGTAGTTTGAAGTCAGATAGCATGATGTCTCCGGCTTTGTTCTTTTGGCTTAGGATTGACTTGGTGATGTGGGCTCTTTTTTGGTTCCATATGAACTTTGAAGTAGTTTTTTCCAATTCTGTGAAGAAAGTCATTCGTAGCTTGATGGGGATGGCATTGAATCTATAAATTACCTTGGGCAGTATGGCCATTTTCACAATATTGATTCTTCCTACCCATGAGCATGGAATGTTCTTCCATTTGTTCGTATTCTCTTTTATTTCATTGAGCAGTGGTTTGTAGTTCTCCTTGAAGAAGTCCTTCACCTTCCTTGTAAGTTGGATTCTTTGAAGCAATTGTGAATGGGAGTTCACTCATGATTTGGCTCTCTGTTTGTCTGTTATTGGTGTATAAGAATGCTTGTGATTTTTGTACATTGATTTTGTATCCTGAGACTTTGCTGAAGTTGCTTATCAGCTTAAGGAGAGCACTTTTACACCGTTGGTGGGACTGTAAACTAGTTCAACCATTGTGGAAGTCAGTGTGGCGATTCCTCAGGGATCTAGAACTAGAAATACCATTTGACCCAGCCATCCCATTACTGGGTATATACCCAAAGGACTATACATCATGCTGCTATAAAGACGCATGCACACGTATGTTTATTGCGGCACTATTCACGATAGCAAAGACTTGGAACCAACCCAAATGTCCAACAATGATAGACTGGATTCAGAAAATGTGGCACATATACACAATGGAATACTATGCAGCAGTAAAAAATGATGAGTTCATGTCCTTTGTAGGGACATGGATGAAATTGGAAATTATCATTCTCAGTAAATTATCGCGAGGACAAAAAATCAAACACCGCATGTTCTCACTCATAGATGGGAATTGAACAGTGAGAACACATGGACACAGGAAGGGGAACATCACAGTCTGGGGACTGTTGTGGGGTAGGGGGAGGGATAGCATTAGGAGATATACCTAATGTTAAATGATGAGTTCATGGGTGCAGCACACCAGCATGGCACATGTATACATATGTAACTAACCTGCACATTGTGCACATGTACCCTAAAACTTAAAGTATAATAAAAAACAAAACTATCATGGAAAGATGGCATCATACAATGAACAAAATAAAAAAAAATTAAGTGCCAATGACCAACCCAAAAATATGGAGACGTATCGAATGGCAGGCAATGAATTCAAACTAACAGTTTTGATGAAGCTCAGAAAACTTCTAGTAACTACAAAGAGACAGTATAACAAAATGAGGATAACAATAAGTTAAGAGAATGGGAAACTTAACATAAAGATTAAAATTACTTAAAAAATCAAACAGAAGCCTACAGCTGGAAAATAGAATGAACAAAATAAAAAATGCAATAGAGAGGATCAACAGCAGAATTGGTCATGTGAAAGAATCTGTGAACTCAAAAACAGATTATTTGACAATATACAGTCAAAGGAGAAAAAATAATGAAAAGGAATAAAGAAAACCTATGGAATTTATACATTTGCATCAAAAGAAGAAATGTTCAAGTTATTGGTGTTCAAGAAGGAATAGCAAAAAAACAAAGGGGTAGAAAGTTTATTTTAAAAATATGAGCAGAATGTTATCCAAACCTGGAGAAAGGCATAAATATCCAGAAACAGCAAGGTCAGAGGTCAACAATCAGATTCAATCCAAATAAGGCTACTCTAAGAAGTATTACAAACTCTCAAAGGTCCAAGACAAAGAGGAGATCCTGACTGTGTCAAGGGAAAATAAGCAAATAGCATAAGGGAGTTTTAATATGCTCAGCTGCAGACTCTTCAGCAGTAACCTTACAGGCCAGGAAGAAGTGAGGTGATATATTTAGAATGCTAAAGGAAGAAATTAAAAAAACTACCAACTAAAAATACCATAGACAGCAAAGAAGTCTTTCCTCCAAAACGGAGGGGAGATAAAGAATTTTTCTTTACACATATGTTCACTGCACCACTGTTCACAATAGCAGAGACATGGAATCAACCAAAATGCCCATAAATGGTAAACTGGATAAAGAAAATATAGTACATATACACCATGGAATACTATATAAAAGAATGAGTCATATAAAAGAATTGAGATCATGTCCTTTGCAGGAACATGGATGAAGCTGGAAGCCATTATCCTTAGCAAACTAACACAGGAACAGAAAAGCAAATACTGCGTGTTCAGTTTAATAAGTGGGAGCTAAATGATGGGAACAAATGGACACAAAGAGGGGAACAATAGACACTGGGGTCTACCTGAGGGTTGAGGGTGGGAGGCAAAAGAGGATCAGAAAAAGTAACTATTAGGTACTAGGCTTCTTACCTGGATGATGAAATAATCTGTGAAACAAACCCTTGTAACACAAGTTTACTTATATAACAAACCTGCACATTTTTCTATATGGTGTAAGGAAGGGGTCCAGCTTCAATTTCCTGCATATGGCTAGCCAGTTATCCCAGCACAATTCATATTCTTAAATACAAATTTTTTTCCCCATAGCTTGTTTATGTCAGTTTTGTCAAAGATCTGATGGCCGTAGATATGTAGCCTTATTTCTGGGCTCTGTATTCTGTTTCACTGATCTACATGACTTCTTTTGTACAAGTGCCATGCTGTTTTGGTTACTGTATTCCTGTAGCATAGTTTGAAGTCAGGCAGCATGATGCTTCCAGCTTTGTCCTTTTTGCTTAGGATTGCCTTGGCTATTCAGGCTCTTTTTTGGTTTCATAAGAATTTTAAGATGGTTTATTCTAGTTCTGTGGAGAATGTAACTGGTAGTTTGATAGGAATAGCATTGAATCTGTAAAGTGCTTTGGGCAGTATAGCCATGTTAATGATATTGATTCTTACTATCCATGAGCATGGGAGTTTTGTTTTTCATTTGTTTGTGTCTTCCCTGATTTCTTTGAGGGGTGTTTAATAATTCTTATTTTAGAGATCTTTTACCTCCCAGGTTAGCTTTATTCCTAGGTATTTTATTTTATTGTATTTTGTTTTATTTTATTTTTTGTGTGGCAATTTTGAATCAGATTGCCTTTCTGATTTGCCTTTCTGTTTTGCTGTTGGTGTATAAGAATGCTAGTGATTTTTTAGATTGATTTTGTATCCTGCAAATTTGCTGACATTGTTTATCAGCTGGAGAGAGCTTTGGGGCTGAGACTATGGAGTTTTCTAGATATAAAATGATGTCTTCAGAAAACAAAGATGGTTTGAATTTCTGTCTTCCTATTTGGATGTGCTTTATTTCTTTCTCTTGCTTGATTGCTCTGGCTAGGACTTCCAATATTATGTAGAATAGAAGTGGTGAGAGAGGACATCCTTGAAACACTATAATAAAAAATCAACTCAAGGTGAATTAAAGACTTAAATGTAAAACCCAAAACTATAAAAAACCCTAGAAGACTACCTAGTGAATACCATCTTGGAGATAGGAAAGGGCAAAAATTTAGTGAAAAAAAACATCAAAAGCAATTGCAGCAAAAGCAAAAATCGACAAGTGGGATCTAATTAAAGTTAACAGCTTCTGCACAGCAAAAGAAACTATCAACAGGGTAAAAGACAACCTATGAATTGGAAAAAAGTTTGGCAAACTATGTACCTAACAAAGGTCTAATATTCAGCATCTATAAAGAACTTAAACAAGTTTACAAGAGAAAAACAAACAACCCCATTAAAAAGTGGGCAAAGGACATGGACAGACACTTCTCAAAAGAAGACATGCATGTGACCAACAAGCATATAAAAAAACTCAATATCATTGATTAGAGAAATGCAAATTAAAACCTAATAAGATACCATCTTACACAAGTCAGGATGGCTATTATTAAAACGTCAAAAATAACAGATGCTGGCAAAGTTGTGGAGGAAAGGAAACACCTATATACTGCTGGTGGGTGTGTAAATCCATTCAACCATTGTGGAAGACAGTGTGGTGATTTCTCATAGACCTAAAGACAGAAATTCCATTTGACCTAGCAATCCCATTGCTTGTTATATACCCAGACGAGTATAAATCATTCTACCATAAAGACTCATGCACGCAAATGTTCATTGCAGCACTGTTCACAATAGCGAAGACATGGAATCAACCCAAATGCCCATCAGTGACAGACTGTATAAAGGAAATGAGATACATAGTATTCTAGGTGCACCATGGAATACTATGCAGACATAGAAAAGAATGAGATCATGTCTTTTGCAGGAACATAGATGGTGCTGGATGCCACTATCCTTAGCAAACTAATACAGGAACTGAAAACCATATACCACATGTTCTCACTTATAAGGGGGAGCTAAATGATAAGAACTTACTAACACAAAGAAGGAGACAACAGACACTGGAGTCTACTTGAGAGAGAAGGTTAGGAGGAGGGAGGGGAACAGAAAAGATAACTATTGAGTACTGGGCTTAATACTTGGGTGATGAAATAATATGTACAACAAACCCCCATGACACGTGTTTACCTATGTAACAAACCGTCGCATGTACCCCCAAACATGAAATAAAGGTTAAAAGTACCTAAATAAATAAAATTATCCAGACATACCAAAACTGAGGAAGTCATCACTAGAACTGTTGTACAAGAAATTCTAAGATGAATGAAAATTATGCTAATGAGTAACATGAAAACACCTGAATGCATGAAAGTCACTGGTAATAGTAAGCACTTTGTCACATTTAGAATACTTTAGTACTGTAATGATGATGTGTAAATCGCTTGTATCTTTGGTGTGAAGGTCAAAAGATTAAAGTTTTAAAAATTATAATAACTTCAAAAATGTGTTAAGGGATATGCAATATAAGAAGATATAATTTATGGCATCAAAAATTTTAAATGTGGAGGAGAAAGTGAAGTAATCTGTGGAGCTTTATTTTTATGTGGGTGACCAATTAAGTTTTTATCAGCTTAAAATACCCTGTTATAACTATACAGTATTTTTTAAACCTCATTGTAACCACAAGGAAACATCTATAATACAAAAATATTGAAAGCAAGGAATCAAAGCACGCTATTACAGAAAAATCAATTAACCACAAAGGAAGATAATAAGAGAGTAATAGTAGACTTACAAAGCAACTAAAACGAACAAAATGCCAGTAGCAAGTCTTTATGCATTGATAATTACCTTGTATGTAAATTGATCAAATCCTTTAATCAAAAGTTATAGAGTGGCTGAATGGCTGAAATTATAAGATCTAGTTATATGATGCCTTCAAGAAACTCCTTTCCCCTGTAAGGACACACATAGACTAAAAATGAAGAGATTGAGGAAGACATTGTATATAGTAATACATTTACATAACACGGGAGCACATAAATATATAAAGAAAATATTGATAGTTGTAAAGGGAGATATAAACTTCAAAACAATAATAGTATTGAAATTGAACACTCTACTTCCAGCAATGGATATATCATCCAGACAGAAAATCAAGAAGGAAATATCATAATTAATCTGTACTCTAGACCAAATGGATGTATAGACACACACAGAACATTCCATCTGACAATATCAGAATGTACATTTTCTCAACTGCACATGGAACATTCTCCAAGCTCAAACATATGTTAGGCTACAAAACGGATCTTAGCAAATTTAAGAAGATTGAAAACATATCAAGTATTTACTTTAACCACAATGGTAAAAACAAAGCAAAACAAAACTCAGTAACAGGAGGAACTTTGGAAATTTTGTACATATGTGAAAATTAAAAAATACACTTCTGGACAACCAATAGGTCAATGAAGAAATTAAAATGGAAATGTAAAAATTTTCTTGAGACAAATAAAAATGGAAGCATCGTATACAAAAACTTATGTTATACAGCAACAGAAGTTCTAAGAGGGAATTTCATAGCGATAAATGCCTACATCCAAAAAAAGAAAAGATGAAAGAGTTCAAATAAAAAATCTAATCTTGCACCTCAAGAAACTACAAAAAAAGAACAAACTATGCTCAAAATTATTAGAAAAAATGATAAAGAGCAGAGCAGAAATAAATAAAAAGACTAAAATAATAGAAAATATGAAAGAAATTATGTGTTTTTTCAGAAAAGATGAATCAAATCAACAAGTCTTTAGCTAGACTAAGAAAAAAGAGAGAAGGCTGAAATAAATAAAATAACAATTAAGAAGACATTACAACTGATATAACAGAAATAAAAAGGGATAATTAAAGAAAATTATGGAATGTTATACAACAACAAATTGGATAACCTAGAAGAAATACATAAATTCCTGGACACATAAATCCTACCAAGACTGAATTATGAAGAAATAGAAATCTGAACAGACCAATAATGTGTAAGGAGATACAATTTGTAAAAAAAACTTTCGTATTAAAGAAAAGCACAGGACGTTATGGCTTCACTGCTGAATTCTACTAAACATTAAAAAAAAACTAATACTGCTCCTTCTCAAACTCTTAAAAAATTAAAGAGGAAATAATATTTCCAAACTCAATTTATAAGGCCAGAATTACCCAGATACCAATCCCAGATATAGACACAACAGCAATAAAAAGGAAAACTCCATGCCAATATTCCTGATGAACACATATGTAAAATTTCTCAACAAAATATTAGCAAAGAGAATTCAATAGCACACTAAAAAAATAATTCAACTTGTTCAAGTGGTATTCATCCCAAGGATGCAAGGATGGATTAATATAAACAAAACAGTAAAAGTGACACGTCGCATGAATAGAGTGAAAGACAAAGTTTATGTAATTCTTTTAATAGATGAAGGAAAAGCATTTGACAAAATTCAACATTCCTTCATAATGAAAACTCCCAGCAAATTAGGCATGCAAGGGATGAACCTCAACACCATAAAGGCCATATATGACAAGTTCCAGCTAATATCACACTGAATGGGAAGGTGGTGAAAGCATTTCCTCTAAGATCTGCAACAGGATAAGGATTCCCACTCTTGCTAGTTCAACGTAATACTGGATGTCCTAGCCAGAGTAATTATGCAAGGGAAAGAAATAAAAAGCATCCAAATTGGAAAGAAAGAAGTTATGTTGTCCCTTTTCAAAGGTGACCTGATCTTAAATATAGAAAACCCCAAGACTCTAACAAAAACTTGCTAGATCTAATAAACAAATTCATTAAAATGGCACAATAATCACACAAAAATTAGTAGTGTGTCTATACACTAAGAGTGAACTATCTGAAAAGGAAATCAAGAAAACAATTCCATTTACAAAAGCCATGACAAATAAAATAGTCAAATAAATTTAACCAATGAGGTGAAATATTTCTACAACGGAAACTATAAGATATTGATGAAATACATTAAAGAAGACACAAATAAATGGAAAGATATGCAGTGTTCATGGATTGGAACAATTATTACTGTCAAAATATCTATACCACTTAAATAATCTACATATTCAATGCAATCGCTATCAAAATACCAATGACATATTCCAGAGAAAGAAAAAATGTAATCGTAAAATTCATATGGAGCTACAAAAGACCCTAAATAGCCAAATCAATCCTGAGCAAAAAGAAGAAAACTGGAGACATTACACAATCTGACATCAAAATATACTACAAACCTATAGCAAGCAAAACAGTATGATACTGGCATAAAAACAGGCATCTAGACTAATGGAACAGAATAGAGATCCCTGAAATAACTGTGGCATTTACAGCGAACAGATTTTTTATAAAGGTTCCAAGAACATACATTGTGAAAAGGACAGTCGCTTCAGTAGGTGGTGGGAATACTGAATATGCATATGCAGAAAAATAACAAAATTAGACTCTTATCTCTCATGATATTCAAAAATTATCAGAAAATGGATTAAATCTTTAAATGTAAGATCTGAAACACTGAAACTACTGGAAGTAAATATAGGACAAAAGCGTCTGGAGAATTGTTTTCTGGATATATCCTCAAGAGCACAAGCAAGAAAAGGAAAAATAGACAAATGAGAATTCGTTAAACTGAGAGGCTTCTGCACAACAAAGGAAGCAATCAACAAAGTGAAGAAACAGCCTGCCATATGAGAGAAAATATTAGAAACCATATATCTGACAAGGGTTTAATATATAAATATATTTAAAAACCTCAAACATCTTAATAGCAAGAAGACAAACAACCCAATTGCTAAATGGCATAAATACTTGGATAGACATTTCTAAAAAGAAGACATACAAATTGTCAACAGCTGTATGAAAAAATACTCAGCATTACAAATTGTCAAGGCAATACAAATCAAAACCACAATATCACCTCACTTCTGTTAGAATGGCTATTCTAAAAAAGACAATCTGATTGTTAGCAAGGATGTGGAGAAAAATGAACCATTGCACATTGTTGGTGAGAAGTTAATAGGTACAGCCATTATGAAAAACAGTATGGAGGCTCCTCAAAAAACTAAAAATAGAACTACCATGTGATGCACCAGTCTGACTTCAGGGTATATATCCACAGAAATTAAAATCAGTATATCAAAAGGATATCTTCACTCCCATGAGTAATGAAGCATTATTCACAATAGCCAAGATATAGAATAAAAGAATAAATCCGTGTCCATTGTGTGTGTGTGTGTGTGTGTGTGTGTGTGTGTGTGAGAGAGAGAGAGAGAGAGAGACAGAGAGAATATTACCTGGATGTACTTTTACTTTTGAGGTGAATTGAATGCATGCGTGACCAAGCCTAAAATATCTAAAATATCTTCTATGGTGATGACATAAGGCATCCAATGTCAAAATAAACACTATTATATTGTTTTAAATAAACAAAATAGCCTATCTAGGGATATATATTTGCAGCTAATTCATCTCGATGGACTTAATCCAACATTTTTTAGGAACTGTAAAGATTCTCTGTCATTTTCAAAACTGGTACCTGGCATTCTCTTCCCTTATATATTTCCTAGTCAAAGTTAGCTCTTTTTGAATAATTTATATAGCTCATGTAAAACAATCATAAGTAATATCCCAAAACAACAACAGTAATAACAACAAATAAAAATACCATGTATTTACTAATTAATATCTGTCAGATACTCTGCTAGCAACATTATATGAATTATCTTAGTCATCATAATAATTTCTTTGCTATTTGTCTCCCCACGAAACAGATGAAAAATTGAAATGCAGAGATTAAAAAACTTACCTAAAGTGACGTAGCAACATAATACTTAGTGAAACTAGCTTTGAAAACAAAGTCAGCTTCTAAAATTATTTATTACTATAATAACACCCTTAAATATTCATAGTGGTTCCTTTGAGTGAAGAGATTCAATCCACTTCTTAAAATCTCCCTTCTGCCTTCTTGTACTTTCCCAAGTTTTCTTCAATCTGTATTACATTTGTAACTCAAAATATTTTAAAATATTTTCTTCTTTATTGTATATAACACAGGAGTCTTTTAGTAGTTGTGTGGTGTTTTTGTGTCCTCAATAATATTTTTTGAAATAAATTATTTCCCATTTTATTTGTATCTTATAGATCTATCATTTATGATATCAGGGTTTTTTGTTTGTGTGTTTCAGGTATCAACCTTTCATTAAATCCAAGCTTATCAATATATTAAATCTCACAAATAACAGCAATTGGTTCATAAGTTGGTTACATTACCCAGAGTCCTTTTCTCGAATTTATAATATGACTTCACAGTAAAGAAACTCCTTTTCACTGGGGTTACAAAGTTAGCAAAATATGAATATAAAGCTATTGGTGGCTATGTTCCCTGCTATATGCAGAGAGCTTGTCTATAAAATGAAGCCAAACAGTGAAGCCAAACAGAGGGAGGGAAGTAGAGATGAAAGATAGATAGTTATTTTGATAGTAGTAAGTCTTAGTTTCAGACCTTAAAGTCATTGTACTTGCAGTTTTTCCCTCACCTTATTCTGAGGTTGAGTCCTGGAATATCTTATTATTATTTTTAAAGATCCTCAATTAATCATGATGACTGGCTGTGTGTGGCAATCATAGGACATGTTAATAATCTGTCCCAAGGAAAAGGCGAAAGCATGTGTTAGTTGATCTAGGTCAGTTTCGCACTGAAAACATTCTCTGAAATACTCGTCTCTCAAAGATCTCCATAAGGAAAATAGTTTTTTGCTGTTTATTAAAGAGTCTTAGAAGTCCTGCGGTAACAAAAAATTGATTATTTGTTAAGCATACCATTCTCAATTATAACTTCTTTCATTAGACAGTTATTGGCATACTACAAGGCACATTTTAAAAAATTCCAATTGACATGTTATACTTATATATAAGAATTGGCCAATATTACATTTTTGAAGCTTTACTGTAACTAAAATTGTATGTCTTTCACAGGAATTCTCCCCAAATGTTTAATTGTGTAACTAATTCAATTTAAATTTATATCACTGGATTCACCAGCAAGTTTGAGTTAGCCAAGACAATGTTTAATTTCAACTGGAATCCAGCATGTTTGATTTCTCTCCTAGCTTTGAATTATCGGAATATTTGATAAGGGGAAATTCTAAAGCTCCATTTAAGATATTGGTCACTATGTATAGGATCAGATAGGATTAAGGATAGAGTTTTAACTCACTCTGCTATCTGGTACCATCCAAGTTAACACTGGTTCATTATTTTATATCTTTGATATGAAGTTATTCAACTGCTAATTGACCTAACACTTTTCTAATTCAGGCCATATATTTTTTCAAATATAGGTATGTCGCAAGAGGTTTTGTCATTTGGTTTACGTAAATCAAACTTTATCTTCATAGATAGTTTGTTGTGATCTTTTAGTTAAATACCAGTAATATTTCCCCTAATATCTGAATTAGAATTTTTTGATAGAAGTACAGCCGAAAGGATTCTTAATTTTAACTTTGCCAAGACTCAACCAGATAGAAACAATATATAGCAGTTGATAGAAAAACAGAATAACTCTAAATAAAATAATTGATAGACAAAACTTTCAGTTATTTTGTTTTTCAAATGAGTGACCTTATTACTCAAAGTACTCTCCTGCATAGATATTAAATTTTGTACAATTTAAAATATAATTTTTTTGCTTATCTGCAAATGTTCCTGGAAAATTTTGAAAATATTGTTCAAAATGTTAATATTATATATGCATATGTGTGTGCATGTGTGTAAAATGGCACATAACTGTACAGCTTGAATTATTTTCACCAACTGAACATACTTATATTATTAGTGCTCAGATAAAGAAACAGAACCCCAGTATTCAGAAGCCTTCTTGCAGGCTCCTTTCCACTGGCTATTCCTCCAAAAATAACCACTATCCCAGCTTTTAACTTTATAGACTAATTTTGTCTCTTAGAACAAAGCACATGTTCAGATTCGTCGGATACATTGTAGTTCATAGAATTACTCCAAATGTTCAAGTTGAAGAAATTCAATATTTTTCCTCTATATCAAATAATAAAGTTTAAGGCAACATTGCAGAGTGAAATTATGTTTCTTAAACTTTCTAGTTCTATCACCTTAGGCAAATTGGTTAACATATATGGCATATATATATATATATATAGAGAGAGAGAGAGAGAGAGACTTCATCAATTCAGGCTTCAATAACAAAATATCTGTATATATTTATATATATATATATATATATATATACACATTATATATCATATATAATGGTATTTTGTTATAGAAGCCTGAAAGGATGAAGGCAACATGCCAAAACCAATTAATGTAATGTACTACATATATAGAAGAAAAAGCACACATGATCATCTAAAGAGATGCAAAGAGTCATTTGACAAAATATGACACCTATTATGAAATAAAATGAAAGAAATGAAAATCTTGACAAATGAATTTGAAGACAAGTCTCTCAACCAGATAAAGGGTATCTATGGAAAATCCGAAACTAACATCATACTTAATGGTGAAAGATTGAACACATGCTATTAAGACAAGGACATCTGCTATAATAAACTTCTATTTAACCTTGTATTACTGGCTCTGGCCAGTACAATAAGGTAAGGAAAAGTAATAAAAAGCACTCAAATAAAAATCTGATAAGTAAAAATACCTTAATCTGCAGATGAAATGATGAAATAAACATTTATGTAGGAAATATTTAGGAATTTTCTCCCTTTCTCATTATGTAGCTCATTTTATAAATATATATGCATGCATGTGCATTGACATATATATCTGTACCTATCTATAAAATATATATTTATACTAGTATATTAATTATATATTGTATATGTAATTATATATAATTATCTGTTATGTTTAGTATGCAATAATATAATTAATTTGTATATGTCAATTATATTATGTAATAGAATATTAATTGTACAAATGATGTATTTATATACAATTATTGTATATTGTAATTATTTAATCCATAGATAATTAAATTATATCTATTATTATATGTTATTACATTATATATTATATACTATATTTTATCACATATTAATTTTATTGTATATAATATATTGTATATAAATGTATGTATATAAATATATGTATGTATTATATATAAACATAGATATACTGATAGATTCTGTAAGGTGTAGCACTTAGCCCACAATAGGTACTAAAATGATGCTCATTAACTAAAATTTTAATGCTTAAAAATACCCAAATATATTTTTAAAATCATTATTATTGTCAATTAAAATCACTACTAATTAGATCTATTTTGTTAAGAAGCAAAATATTTCCGATACTTCAAATAAAAATGTTGTCTTTTCATTGAATCTTATTATAAACACTAATATAATGAGCATCATGTTCTTGAATGATGGATTTACCTGTCATACATTTCATCTTATGATTATGGTCATTAATTCTAGAGTGAAAATTTATCTTCTATATTATGGTGTTTTAAAACGCCTCACACTGACATGGAAGTGTGTCAATAATCTGTTAGCACATTTATGACTAACATAACAATCTATATGAAAAGCTATTGATAATTCTCAAACATTTTTAGAAAAATGTCTTAATAAAGCCATGAGTCATAAAAGTTATTTTTGATTTTTTAATAGTTTCAATATTTTCAGATCATAACAGAGTGTGAATTTTCTATTATGTTTCAGTAATAGTTATTGAGAATCCATGTTGGATCATATTTAGTTCAACAAGTATGGAATTGTAAAGTTAGGCTGTGTCATAATTACCCAAATATATTGAGGAAAGCCTTATTTATTTGTTTGGTTGGTGGTTGTTTAGCTTTGTTCTGCTTTCCTTATATATCAGGGTAATTATTTCAAGGCTCTACTTCACTAAAATATTAGAAGTCCATGCTCTTACTGATGTGATCCTTTTTTTTTTTTTTTTTTTTTTTTTTTTGAGACAGAGACTTGCTCCATCACCCAGGCTGGAGTGCAGTGATGCGATCTTGGCTCACTGCAACCTCTGCCTCTGGGGTCCAAGCGATTCTCCTGTCTCAGCCTCCCGAGTAGCTGGAACTACAGGTCTGCGCCACAATGCCCGTCTAATTTTTGTATTTTTAGTAAAGATGGGGTTTTGCCATTTTGGCCAGGCTGGTCTTGAACTCCTGGCCTCAAGTAACTAGCCCGTCTCGGCCTCCTAAAGGGCTGGGATTACAGGCGTGAGCCACTGTGCCTGGCCTGATCCATTTTTAAAGACCTCATTGATGTATAATTTACATACCATGCAATACACTTGTTTAAATACATAACTCAGTGATTTTTAGTACTTTAAACAGTTGTGCAAATATCACAGCAATCCAGATTTTCAACATTTCCGTCATCTTAAAGATGTCCAATCATCACTATTTGCAGACAATTCCTGTTTTCCTCCCCTGTAGCCAGGTAACCACTAACTTACTTTATGTTTCTATAGACTTGCCCTTCCTGGACATTTAGTAAACTGGTATGATACAGTATGTGGGATATTTTTCATCTGGTTTCTTTGTGTTAGCATGAGGTTTGTGAGGTTTATCCACATTGTGGCGTGTATCAGGATTTTTTCCTTTTTATTGTCAAACAGATTCCATTGCATATATTTAACACATTCAGTTTAACCATTTTTGCACTAATGGACATTTGAATTGTTTCCATTTTTTGACTGTTATAAATAATGCTGCTGTGAACATTCTTGTATGATTCTTTGTGTGGAAACAGAGCAGGCACTACTTGCTCTTTGGTAGAAACCTAAGCATACAATTACTGTGTTTTACGTACATTTATGTTTAACTTCTTTAAAAATTGCCAAAATGTTTTCCAAAGTTGCTGCACAATTTTACACTATCACCAGCAATGCATTAGGGTTATAGTTTCTCCACATCATCACCAACACCTGTTTTGGTCAATATTTTGAATATTGCTTTTCTGGTTGATAGGTAATGGTATCTAATTGTGGTTTTGATTTGCATTTACCTAATGATTAATTATGTTGAGCACATTTCCATGTACTTATTCACCATACAGATATGCTTATTTAATGAAATTTCCACTGAAATCTTTGTCCCGTTACTTATTTGGGGATCTTTCCCCTTATTATTGAATTGTAAGCATTCTCTATATATTCTATACTTGTAAGTCATTTATCAGACATATGAGGTATAAATATTTTCTTCAAGTCTGTAGTTTGCATTTTCACTTTCTTCATGGAGTATTTTGAAGCAATTTTTAAAAATTTTGATGAAGGCTAATTTATAAAAGTTTTCTTCTATTGCTTGTGCCCTTGGTTTCAGATCTGAGAAATCTTCAGCTGACTTAAGATAAAAAAAATTTACTCATATTCTTCTTCTAAAAAATCTTCAGTTTTTATGAATAACTTTATGTTTATTATTCATTTTGAATTATTTTTGTGTATGATGAGGTATTCATCTAAATTTATTCTTTGCATATAGATGTCCAGTTGTGTCAGCAATATTTGTTGAGGTTAGTATGCATTGCTAGTTGGGTTGATTGGAATCTTCGTCAAAATCAATTGACCAAAAATGTAAGAGTTTCATTTTGGACTCTAAAAAGTATTCCATTGATTGATGTCAA
This sequence comes from Pongo pygmaeus, assembly GCF_028885625.2. NCBI lineage: Eukaryota > Metazoa > Chordata > Mammalia > Primates > Hominidae > Pongo > Pongo pygmaeus. The sequence continues at coordinate 130,753,814 of NC_072396.2, read as the reverse complement.
CATTTATGCCAGTGCTATATCATATTCACTACTGTAGCCTTGCAGTATATTTTGAAAAGAAGTACATGCCCTCCAACATTCTCATTCTTTGTCAAGATTGTTTTGCTTATTCTGGGTCCCTTGAATTTCTATGTGAACATTAGAGTTAGCTATTACGTTTCTAAAAGAAGGGAGCTAGGATTTTGATAGGGTTGTTGTTGAACACATCTATTTGGGAATATTGCTATTGATATCATAGAGTCTCCCAATTAATGAACATGGCATATCTTTCCATTTATTTATATATTCTTTAAATTTTTGGTAATGGTTTGTATTGTCCAATATCAAAATGTATACGTCTTTATTCATTTTAAAGTATTTTGTTATTTTTGATATTATTGTGAATGAGGTAGTTTTCTTAATTTCATTTGTGATAGTTCATTGTTAGGCTGTAAAAATACAATAGACTTTTCTGTATTTATCTTGTACCCTGTGAATTTCATGAAGACATTCGTTCTTGTGGAGAGGGAGAGGACAAAGAGAGACACATAAAAGGAGAATGAGAAAAGAAGATAATGTCTTAATACTTCCTACATAAATGTTCATGCTCTTAAGCAGGAATTAAGACATTTTACTTTATCAGATTTCCATTTTAAATGTTTTTTTAACTTCTCTTGCCTGACTCTACTGGCCAGAGCCCCCACTATAATGTTAAATAGAAGCTAATGATAGTAGACATCTTAGTCTCATTAGCATTCATTCAGTCTTTCACCATTAAGTCTGATTTTAGCTGTGTATTCCCCACAGATGCCCTTTATCAGATTGAGGAAGTTCTTTTTTATTTCATTTGTTGAGAGTTTCCTTCCTTCCTTCCTTCCTTCCTTCTTTCTTTCCTTCCTTCCTCCTTCCCTCCTCCTCTACCTCCTCCTCCTTTTCTTTTTTTTCTTTTCTTTCTTCTTTCTTTCTTTCTCTTTCTCTTTCTTTCTTTCCTTCCTTCCTTCTTTCTTCTTTTCTTTCTTTCTCCTTCCTTCTTTTTTCTTTCTCTTTCTTTCTTTCTTTTTCGTTTTCTTTTTTTTCTTTAAATTATGAAGAGTGCCGGATTTTGTCAAATTACTTCGTTTATCTCTTGAAATTATTATGTGCTTTTTGTTCTTTTGTAAATATGGTATATTACAGTAATTGATTTTTGCATGTTATTTGAGTCCATTTGGTCTGCTATAAACAAAGTACCATGAACTGAGTGACTTATAAATGACAGATTTTATTTCTCACTGTTCTAGAAGCTAGAAAGTGAAAGATCAAGACACCAACAGATTAAGTGTTTGGTGAGGCCCCATTTTCTGGTTCATAGATGACACCTTCTTACTGTGTCCACACATGGTGAAAGGGGCAAGTCTCTCTCTTGGGCCTGTTTTATAAAGACACAAATTTCATTCATGAAGGTTTTGCCTTTATGATTTAATCATCTCTCAAAGGCTCCACCATCTATACATTCACCTTGGGGGTTGGCATTCCAACACATGATTTTGGAGACATCCAAGCATATATATGTTAAACCAACTTTGCTTTCCTAGAAGAAATCCCACTCACTCATTACAAAAATTTGTATATGTCACTGGATTTAAGTTTGTAATATTTTGCTAAGAGTTTTTTTTCTATAATCATAGAAGGTATTGAACTTCACTTTTAATTTCTTGTGATATCTTTTCCTGGCTCTGGTTAAAGAGTAATATTTGCCTTATAGAATAAGTTAGGCAGTGTTATCTCCTCAATTTTCTAAAAATGTTTCACAAAAATTATAATTATTTATTATTTAAATGTTTGGTTAAATTTATTTGTTAAGGTATATGGGACTAATATTTGATTTGTAGGAAATTTTAAAATAACTAATTGAATCCCTTTACTTGTCATCAATCTTGTAAATTTTCTATCTCGAGTTAATTGTGGTAACTTGTATTTTCTTGGATAATTGTCCATTTCATGTAAATTATCTAGTTTATTGGCACACAATTGTTCATGGTATTCTCAGACTTTTTTTCTGTAAGGTCAATAATAATTATTCCTCCTTCATTCTGAATTTTAGTAATTTTAGTAATCTTTTTAAACTGTTGATCAGTCTAGCTAAAGGTTTGTCAGTATTATTGATTCTTTAGATGAATTAATTTTGATTTTATTTTTTATTTTATTTATTTATTTATTTATTTATTTATCTATTTATTTATTTTTGAGACGGAGTCTCGCTCTGTCACCCAGGCTGGAATGCAGTGGTGTGATCTTGGCTCACTGCAAGCTGGGACTCCCAGGTTCACGCCATTCTGCTGCCTTAACCTCCTGAGTAGCTGGGACTACAGGCGCCCGCCACCATGCCCAGCTAATTTTTTTTTTTTTTTGTATTTTTAGTAGAGAAGGGGTTTCACCATGTTATGCAGGATGGTCTCGATTTCCTGACCTCGTGATCCGCCCTCCTCGGCCTCCTAAAGTGCTGGGATTACAGGCATGAGCCACCGTGCCCAGCCTAAATGAACTAATTTTTAATTTCACTAATTTTTGTATCAATTTTCCATTTTCTATTTCATTTATTCAGACTTGATCTTTATTGCTCCTTCCATTCCACTTTTTTGGGTATATATTTTGTTTTTATTTTAGTTGCTTACAGTAAACTCTTAGGTTATTTGAGAGCATGCTTCTATGTTAAAACTGATGTTTAAAACTATAAATTTCTGTTAAGCACTACGTAAGTGTATCTCATTAATTTTGATATGATGTGGTTTAATTTTCATTCAGTTCAAAATAATTTCTAATGTCTCCCATGATTTGTTCATTGGCCCACTGGTTATTTAGAAGTACTTAATTTCCAATTATTTCTGAATTTCTCCAATTTATTTCTGTTACTGAGTTCTAATATAGTTTAACTTATTTGGTCAAAAAGTGTGCTTTATGTGACTTCAATTCTTTTGAATTTGTGGAGACTTTTCTTTATAAATTAGCATATAGGTTTTCCTGAACATTGTTCAATGTGTTATTGTGAATAATTTATAGTCTGCTGTTCTTGATGGTTTTAATATTAGGTCAAGTTATTTCACATTGTTGTTTAAGTCTCCTATAACCTCACTGATATTCTGTCTAGTTGTTGCTCTATCCATTAATGAGAGTGAAGCATTGAGGTTTCCAAGTATTGTTGTTGAATTTTTTATTTCTCTCTTGGTTTCTTTCACTTCCTGCTGTATATGTTTTGGGGCTGTCTTTGAGTATGGACATAGGCTTTCAAATTATGTTTTATGCAACAATCATTTCCATGGTGCTAATGAGCTCCAAAAAATTCAGGAAAAACATTATAAAAGTCATTTTTTTCCTGAACTTTGGAAATTAACCAAAATATTTGGATAATCTGATAATTTATTCTTAAAATGGCTGAATTTCAGTAACAGCAATGAGCATTTTTGCATTTTAACTTGCCCTGTTTCTATACCCCTCTCTCTAGCTGTGTGATGTACTTGAAAAGCAACACCATTAGAATGAGTGTACCTTTGGAAACTGGGAGATTAGCCCATAATGAATGAAGGGCCCATAAAGATTGGACATGTCCCCAAATCCCATCCACAAGGAATTGTTGCTATTCAACCTCTTTGGCAGCTTCCTAAGAAGCTCCATTCTCAGTGCTTGCTTTTATTTCACCTGGCTGAGAGCTCACTCTGCATGAACCCTATCCATAGGATGTTGAAAACAACCAGAAACAACAGTGTAGCATATGAGTTGTGGCTAACTAGAGGCTAACCAAAAACCTTTTAAAAAACTTAACTATTATAGTATAAATTAGTTATTATAAATATGTTCAAAAACTAAAGATAATTGCCTAGATAAATAAAAGACATTATGAGAAAAATATATTTCTTAGTCCATTTATGCTGCTATAACAGAATCCCTGAGACTGGGTAATTTATAATTAACAAAAAATATATTTTTTAACATTTCTGGGGCCTGGGAAGTCCAAAATTGAGAGGCCAGCATCTTGCAAGCATCTTCTTGCTACATCATCACATGGCAGAAGGCAAAAGGACAAAATAAGGACCAGACAAAAATAAAAGCTGAAGGGGGTCAAATTCATCCTATTATGAGAAACCCACTCCATGATAATAAAAATCTTCTCATGATAACAGCATTAATTCATTCACATTGTTTTCATGGCCTCATCACCTCTTATTTGGCCCTACCTCCCAACAATGTTGCAGTAGGGTTTAAGATTCTAACACATACTTTTTGAGGAACACATTTAAACCATAGCATTGTATGCCTGCCCACCCCAAATTAATGGCCTTCTCAAAGTACATTAATGCAAAGTACATTAATTCTGTTTCAATAGCCCCAAAGTCTTAAGTCCTTTCAGCAACAACTCAAAAGTCTAAAGTTCAACATTTCATCTAAATTAGATATGGATGAGACTCATGACACAATTCATCCTGGGGCAAAATATTCTCCAGGCATAAGCCTGTGATATTAAACAAGATATTTACTTCTAAAATGTAATGGTAGAGCAAGCATAGCCATTTCTATACCAAAAGGGAGAAATAGGCAAAAGAAAGGGGCAACTTGTCCCAAATAAGTCCAAAACCCAACAGGATAGCAACCTTAAATCTTAAAGCTCAGGAATAATCTACCTTGACATTGTTTCCCACCTCTTGAACACACTGGGGTTGGCATTGGGCTCCCAATGCCTTGGGCAGCCCTGCCTCCATGGCTTTGCTGGGCTCAGCTCATGCAACAGCTCTCATGGGTTGAAATCTCATGCCTGCAGGTCTCATGCCTGCAGTATGGAGCTGCAATCACAGGTGGTTCTATAGGTCTGGGGATTTGGAGGAGGTTCTACACCTATGGTTCCACTAGACATTGTCCTAGTGGGAATTCTCTGCAGTGGATACACCCCTGCAGCAGCAGATTTCCATCTGGACTCCCAGGCAGTCAAATACATTCTTTGAAATTTAGGTGGAGGAATCCACACCCCCACAGCTCTTGCATACTTCAAATCTGCAGAATTAGCACCAGATAGACACTTCTGGGGTTCATGGCTTGTACCTTTTGGAACAGTGGGTTTGGCTGCACTTAGATCTACCTGAGCCACAATTTGGGTGACCAAGGAACACTGTGCTGGAAATTAGGAAGCAGAATCTGAAGGCATCCTTGAGGAGCACCACAGGCCTTTCCCCCAAACCATTTGGCCCTCCTGGAGCTCAGGGCCTATGATGTAAGGGGCAGTCTTGAAGATCTCCCAAGTGCCTTCAGGGTCATTTTCCCATTGTATTGTTGAATAGCACCTGGCTTTCTTTTACTCATACTAATATTTTTGTCAAAGAGCCACTTGGCACATCCTTGTTATTCTCTCCCAAACAAGCTTCATCATGCTTTACATGGCCAGGCTGTGGGATGTTTCAAAGTTTTAAGTTCTCCTTTCCTTTACATTATAAATTGCATCATTATATTATCTCTCTCTTTTGCATTTTACTATATATAGTTAAAATAAGCCAAATAGCTTGTTTAATGTTTCTTCTTCCAGATATCCTAGTTCATCTCTCTTAAATTCCACCTTTCACAAAGCTCGCAGGCATGGACACAACTCAATCAAGTTTTCTTTTTGGCCCTTAATCAATCACAAGGATGACCATTACTCCAGTTTCCAATAAGATATTCCTCATTTGTGTCTGAGACCTCATTAGAGTGGTCTTTACTGGCCATATTTCTAACAGCATTCTGGTAATGACCACATAATCTCTAAGAAGTTTCAGACATTTCCTACAGCTCTTCTCTTCTTCTGAGCCCTCACCAGAGTTGTCCTTAACATGTTGGTCATGGCAATATAGGCTTTTCATACTCTGATCCTCCCAATTCTTTTAGCCTCTGCTCATTACCCAGTTCCAAGACTAGTTCCACATTTCAGGTTGTTATAGAAACACTCACTCTACAGTACCAGTTTTATTTCTTAGTCCATTTGTTATTCTATAAGATAATACCTGAGACTGGGTAATGTGTAATAAATAACATTTTATTTTCTCAGTCTTTGCGAGTTGGAGAAGTTAAAAATCAAAAACCCAGTATCTGGCAAGGGCCTCCTTGCCTTCTTGCTGCATTATTACATGGTACAAGTTGCAAGGACAAAGAGAGGGTAAGAGAGAAAGAGACAAAAAGGAGTGAAACTCACTGTATTCTGAGTAACCCTCTTCCACAATAACAAACTAACTCCTGTGATAGCAGCTTTAATCCATCCTCTCTGCCCTCATGGACTAATCACCTCATTAAGTCCCACCTCCCAACACTGTTGCATTAGAGATCAATTTTCCAACACATGATTTTTAGACATTCAAACCATGGCAATGTCTTACCAAATAGAAAATGTCAAAAATGTCATAAGAAATATATATAAATAAATAAAATTATTGAACGAAAAATTACAACTGAAATGAAAAAAACACTAGAGGGGCTTAACTGCAGACAAGAGCAGCCAGAAGAACAAACAAGTGAACTTGAGATAGGTCAAATAAAATTTTTCAGTCTGAGGAACAGAAGGATAGCAGAAAGAAGAAAAATGTACAGAGTATAAGAGACCTGTAGGACACCATCAAGCATACCAACATAGGCATAAAAGGAGTTCCAGAAGGATTAGCACAAACAACATTTAAATAAATAATGGTTGAAAACTTGCCAAATTTGAATTAAAAATCTACTTATCCATTAAGACCAATAAATTCCAACTAGGATAACTCTAAAGATGCACAACTGAGCACATTGTAGGCAAACTGTCAAAAGACAAAGACAGAGAGAGAATCTCTAGAACAGCAAGAGAAAAGCAACTCATCATGTAAAAGAAATTTTCAATAACATTAATAGCAGGCTTCTCTTCAGAAATCATGGAGACCAGAAGGAAGTGAGATGACATAATGAAAATGCTGAAAGAAATACTATCCCTCATGGATTCTATATCCAGAAAATTAGCCATCAAAAATAAAAGAAATATTAATTCATTCCCCAACAAACCCAAACTGGAAGAAATCTGTTGCCCACAAACCTGCCCTACCAGAAATACTAAAGGGAATCTTTTAGGGTGTAATGAAAGACTATAGATAGGAAAGTACTCAAACTCACACAAGGAAGTAAACAACAGCAATAAAGATAACTACAATATTACTTCAGGAGACATATAAAATATATTATAAATTTATTTTTCTTTATAAGCTTTCTAAAATATGCTGTAAAAGCCAAATGCAAAAAAATTGTGAAGCTGTGCTGATGGATTTAAAATGTATAATGATATAATTTGAATGCCAATAATACCAAAAAAGAAGGGATGAAATAGAGCTATATATTATGAAAGGTTTTTGTAATATTTAAATTAAATTGCTATTAATTCAAACTAGATTTGTTTAATTTAAGATGATAGTTGTAATCCCAGGATAACCAGAAAGAAAGCAATTCCACAAAATATGTTAAAATAAGGACTACAAGAGTTGAAATGGTATGCTATGTCATATATGTTTAACACAAAAGAAGTCAGTAATAGACACAAGAGCAAAAACGTAAGATATATTAGGAGACAAATAGTTTGAAAGTAAAAGAATATAAAAAGAGAAGAATTAGCACACAAATGCTAATCCATAAAAACTGGTGTGGATCTACTAATAAAAGGCAAAATAGACAACAAAATTAGAATTATCACTAGATACTAAGTAAATTGTATGATGATAAAAGGGTAAATCCTTCAAGAATATATAATAGCTATAAGCTTATATTCACTTAAAAAGTCTTCAAAATATGTGAAACAAATCTGACAGAATTAAATAGAGAAATACACCATTTAACTATAATAGTTGGAAAATTTAGTACTCCATTTTCTTTTTTTTTGGAAGTAATAATAATAAAATAATTTTTTATTATGCCTTCTTTGAAAGGGAGTTAAAATACATATAAAGAAAAGCACAGATCTTATGTATTTGCTTGAATGAGATTTGACAAACACATATATATGATTGCACAACGCCTAGATGAACATACGGAACATTCATCTTGCCTTATGATCCTTTCAAATTCAGTCCCAGTTCTTCAGGGGCAAATAATATACTGACTTCTAGAAACTCATAACTCGCCTGTTTTTAATCCTTATATAATGAATTTATGTAATAACATTACCTTTTGTGTATCGCTGTTATTCAGTGTTTTTGAGATTCATTCTGTTTTGTATGTATCAGCAGTTCATTCATTTTATTGCTGAATAGTATTCCATTGTTTGAGTCTCCACATTTGTTCTTCTATTTATCTGCTGAAAAACATTTGGTGTTCCCAGTTAGGGTCATTGTGAATTAGGATATCACATAAGTTCTTGTACAAGGCACAGTAATATATATTTTTAAATATCTGTGGTAAATACCTAGGAGCAGAATTTTCTCCCAGTGTGTGGCTTGTTTTGTTTCGTTTTGTTTCTTAATGATGATGTATTTGGAAGAGCTAAAGTTTTAAAGTGTGATGAAATCAAACATATTCATTTTCCTTTTAATATGAATATTATTGTATCTAAGAACTTTTGCCTTCTCCAAGGCTGCAGAAATGTTCTGTCTGTGATGTCCTTCCCTAGAAGCTGCATAAGTTTAGCATCTATACTAAGGTTTATGGTCCAACTTGATTAATTTGCATTCCACTCAAGGTGCAGATCCCAATCACGTGGGCTTTTCCCTCATAATTTAATCACCTCCCAAAGGTCCCACCTCCTAATACCATCACCTTAGAGGCTAGATTTCAACATACGAATTTTGAGAGAAATAAGGCTTCAGTTCATAGCACAGAGAATATAGCTATTATGTCCTTATCCTTTAAAATTTATCGAGGTTTATTTTATAACCTAAAATATGGTTAATCCAGGAAAATGTACCATGTATACTTAAGAAGGAAGTATTCTTCTTTTGTTGAGTGACATATCCTATAGATATGTCACTCCACTCAAGGTGCAGTACTCCATTTTCAATAACAAATAAAACAACTAGGCAGAATAACAACAAGGGAAATAGAAGACTTGAGCAATATTACAAACCAACTAAACCTAACAAACATCTATAGGATATGTCACTCAACAAAAGAAGAATACTTCCTTCTTAAGTATACATGGTACATTTTCCTGGATTAACCATATTTTAGGTTATAAAATAAACCTCGATAAATTTTAAAGGATAAGGACATAATAGCTATATTCTCTGTGCTATGAACTGAAGCCTTATTTCTCTCAAAATTCGTATGTTGAAATCTAGCCTCTAAGGTGATGGTATTAGGAGGTGGGACCTTTGGGAGGTGATTAAATTATGAGGGAAAAGCCCACGTGATTGGGACAAGCACCCTTACAAAAGAGACTTCACAGAGCTGGCTATTCCTTTCTACCATGTTTGGAAATAGCAAGAAGGCTGAATATGAGAAAGCAGGAGTTTATTTTTCAGTTTTGGAGTTTGAGATTTGAAATCTGCTGGTGTCCTGACCTTGGACTTCTCAAACTCCAAAACTGAAAAATAAATTTCTGTTGTTTATAAGCTACTTGTCTATGATATTTTATTACAGCAGCCCAAACAGTTTAAGACACTCTGATTACATGGAATGAAATTCGAAATCAATAACTGAAGGAATTCTGGTAATACACAGTGTGTGAAAATTAAACAGTACAATATATCCCAAACAAACAATACATCCTTGACATCACAAGTGAAATGGAAAATTATCTGGGATAAAATAAAATGAAGCACAACCTACCAAAAATCATAAGATATAGCAAAAGCAATGCTTATCGGAAAAATTATAACTATAAACTCTAATGTTAAAATGGTGAAAGGTATCAATTCAATGACTTAAATGCTCATGTTATGACACTAAAATACAATAAAGCAAACTAAAGCCAAGCAAGAGGAAGAAAGGAAATAATAAAGATAGCATTGAAGGCAGAACAAGATGACAGAATACAAGGTTCCACATATTGTCTCCCCAACAAGGACACCAATTTAACAACAATCTACACACAAAACACACCTTTGTAAGAACTAAAAATCAGTTGAGCATACATAGTACCTGGTTTCAATTTCTTATCACTGAAAGAGGCACTGAAGAGGTAAAAAACAAAAGAAAAAAAAAGACTTTTTAATCACAGATGCCACCCCTCCCCCACACCCCAGCAGCAGTGGCTTGGTGCAGAGAGGATCTCTGGGTGGTTGGGCAGGGAGAAAACAGCAATTTTGGGACATTAAACTCAGTGCTGTCCTGTTATGGAAGAAAAAAAAAAAAACTGGACCAAACTCAGCTGATACCAACCCATGAAGGGAGCATTTAAACCAACCCTGACCAGAGAGGAATAGCAGATCCCAAGGGCCAGAACTTGAGTTCATGCAAGCCTTGACACCATGGGCTAAGGTGCCCTGGGTCTCTAAATTTGCTTGAAAGGAAGTTTAAGCCACAAAGATTGTAACACCAAGGTTAGTCCTAGGGCTGAACTGGGTGCATAGACCTTGAATGGGGTGGCGGGGCACATGACCTACTGAGGCACCAACTGGGATGGCTAAAGGAGTGATGGCATCACTCCTTCTTTAACTCCAGGCAGCACGGCTTCTGGATCCAAAAGAGAACGCTTCTTTTTAACTGAGGCAAAGAGACAGAAGAGTCGGGAGAACTGTCTTGCATCGTAGATACTAGCTCAGCCACAGAAGGATAAGGTACCAGTCAGAGCCATAAGGCCCTCTTTCCAGACCCTAGATCCTGGGCATTTATAGATGCAACCTGAGCCAAAGGGAAACCTCTGTCTTGAAGGGAAGGACCTAGTCCTGGCAGCATTCATCACTTGCTAACCTAACATACCTTGGGCCCTGAATGCCAAGCAGTGATACCCAGATACTATGTCAAGGATTTGAGTAAGACCCTGAGACATTCTGGCTTCAGGTGAGACCCAGCACATTCCCAGCTATTCTGGGTTTGGTGTAAAAACCTGTCTACTTGACAAAAGCGTAAGGAAAAGTTAAAGGAACTTCATCTTGCATCTTAAGTACCAGCTTGGCCACAGAAAGGTAGAGGATCAAATAGGCTCTTGGGGTTCCTGATACCAAGACTTGGCTTTTGGATAGCAATTCTGGACCTGCCCTGGGCCAGAGGAGAGCCCATTGTCCTGACTTGTGGTCTCAGGTCAGGCAGCATTTACCACAAGCTAACTGAAGAGCCCCCAGGCCATAGGGGTACATCAGAAGTAGTCTGGAAGTACTCAACAGTGGCCTGTGGTGGCAGTGGCCATGGGTTGAGGCTTCTCTGCCTTAGGAAAGAAGAGTGGGAAAAGACTATTTCTTGTGGTTTGAGCACTAGCTGAGCTGAAGTACAGTGGAACACCAGGTAGACTTCCACAGTTTATTACTCTAGTCTATGGCTTTCAGATGACAAGGACTAGAGTAAAAATCCTTAGAAGTCTACTTGGTGGACTGGTTGAACTTGCAGCCTTGAAGGGAAGGACACAGACTTGGCTGGCATTGCAAAAAGCTGTATGCAGAGCCCCAAGGCCTTGAACAAACATAAGAGGGAACTAGGAATTGGTTACAGCAGGCCTTGGGTGAGACCAAGTCCTATGCTGGCTTCAGAATTGACTTAGCAATCCTGAAGTAATAGTGGTGTCACTATGCCCCCAGCTTCAGTTGACTGAGGACAGAGAAAGACAGATCCTGTCTGACAGCAATTAAGGGAAGCGAACAAAAGTCTCTGCCTGGTAATCCATAGCATTTGCCTGGATATTGTCCAAGACCATTAAGGCAGTACCTCTAAGAGTCTGTAAGAACAACAGTGTTACTGAGCTTGGAGTGACCCTAAAGCAAATAGAGCTTAGATTACAACAGCCAAGTCTTTTCAAATTTCCGGAAAGCCTACCCAAGAAGAAGGGGTACAAAGAAGCCCAGACTGTGCAGACAAATTAAGTACCTAAATCTTCAGTGGCCAGACAATAAAGAACATTTGCAAGGATCAAGATGATCCAGGGAAACATTACCTCATGGAATAAACTAAATAAGGCATGAGAAACTTATCCTGCAGAAACAGAGACAGGTAAACTTTCAGAAAGATAATTAAAAATAGCTGAGTTGAGGAAACTCAAAGAAATTCAAAAGAACCCAGAAAAAAAATTTGGAATTCTATCAGAGAAATGCATGAAAGATATTTATATAGTTTAAAAGAATCAAATAGAAATTCTGGAGTTGAAAAATGCAATTGACTTACTGAAGAATGGACCAGTCTTTTAATAGCAGAATTGATCAAGCAGAAGAAAGAATTAGTGCACTTGAATAGAAGCTATTTGAAAATACGCAGTCAGAAGAGACAAAAGAAAAAAATAATACAAAACAATAAAGCACACCTAAAGGATCTGGAAAATAGCCTCAAAAGTGTAAATGTCAGAATTATTGTCTGTAAAGAGGAGGCAGAGAAAGAGACAGGTGTAGAAAGTTTATTCAAAGGGAAAATAACAGAATTTTCAAATCCTAGAGAAAGGCAGCAATATCCTTATATAAGAAGGTTATGCAGTACCAAGGCAATTTAACACAAATACAACTATCTCAAGGTATTCAATAGTTAAACTCTCAAAGATCGAGAATAAAGAAAAGATCTTGAAAGCAGCAAAAGAAAAGAAAGAAGTAACATACAATGGAGCTCTAATATGTCTGACAGCAGACATTTCAGTGCAAACTTTGCAGGTGAGGAGAGAGTGGCATGAGCTATTTAAAGTGCTGAAAGAAAAAAACCTTTTACCCTAGAATAGAAAACCAGTGAAAATATCCTTCAAACATAAAGGAGAAATAAAAAATTTCCCAAACAAAAGCTGAAGGATTTCATCAACATCAGAATTGTCCTGAAAGAAATGCCAAAGGGAGTGTTTCAATCAGAAAGAAAAGGTCATTAGAGAGAAGTAATCACCCGAAGGTACAAAACTCACTGGTAATAGTAAGTACATAGGAAAACACAAAATATTTTAACACTGTCACTGTTGTGTGTAAACTGCTCTTATCCTAAATACAAAGTTTAAGTGATGAATCAATCAAAAATAATAATTAAAACAACTTTTTAGTACAGAGAGATTACAATAAGGGATAAATAGAAACAACAAAATTTTAAAAGCAGGGGGTTAAAGTTAAGGCGTAGAGTTTTTATTAGTTTCCTTTTTGCTTATTTGTTTGTTTGTTTGTTGCAATACTCATGGTAACCACAAACCAGAAGACATAAAACAAATACACAAAAAATAAAAAGCAAGAAGCTAAATCATGTCACCAGATACAATCACCTTCATTAAAAGAAAGATAAGAAGGAAGGAAAGAAGGATGGGTAGACCACAAAACAATAAGAAACAAATAACTAAATGGCAAGACTAACTCCTTATTTATCAATAATATCATTGAGTGTAAATGGTCTAAACTCTCCAATCAAAAAAATAGAGTGCCTGAATGGATAAAACCCAAGACCTACTGATCTGTTGCCTACAGGTAACACACGTATAGAGACACACATAGACTAAAAAAAAAAAAAAAAAAAAAAGGGGGATGGAAAAAGATATTCCATGCCTATGGAAACCAAAAAGCACAAGAGTACTTATAAAATAGATTTGAAGACAAAAAATATGAGAAGTGACAAAGTAGGTCACTGTATAATGAGAAGTGGATTAATCCAACAAGCGGATATAACAATTTTAAATATATATGCACCCAACACTGGAGCACAAGATATATAAAAGAAATATTATTAGAGCTAAAGAGAGAGATAGGCCCCAATACAATAAGAGCTGGTGACATCAACACCCCACTTTCAGCGCTGGACAGATCTTCCATACAGAAAAGCAACAGAGAAACATTGGACTTAATCTGTACTGTAAAACAAATGGATCTGATAGATATTTACAGAACATTTCACCCAACAGCTGCAGAATATATATTCTTTTCCTCAGCACAGGGATCATTCTCAATAATAGACCGTATGTTAGGTCACAAAACATGCAAAAATTTGAAAGAATATCAAGCATATTTTCTGACTACAATGAAACAGAACTAGAAATTAATAAAAAGAGAAATTTTGAAAAAGTACAAATGCATGGAAATCAAACAATATGCTTCTGAATGACAAGTGGGTCAATGAAGAAATTACAAAAAGAGGAAAAATTCTTGAAACAAATGATAATTGAAACAAAACACACCAAATCTATGGGATACAGCAAAAGTAGCATTAATAGGAATATTTAGAGCTAAAAGTTTCTACATCACAAAGGAGGAAAAACTTCAAATAAACAACCTAATGATGCATCCTAAAGAAATAGAAAAACATGAGGATACCAAAGCCAAAATTAGTAACAGAAAAGAAATAGTAAGAAAGAAATGCAATTGAAATAAAAAATACAAAAGATCAGTGAAACAAAATGTTGTTTTTTCAAAACGTTAAATCATATTGACAAATCTTTAACCAGATTCACTAAGAAAAATCAAGATAAGATACAAATAAAATCAGATATGAAAAAGGAAACATTACAACTCATATTGCAGATATTTGAAGAATCTTCAGTGGCTACTGTGAGCAACTATCTACCAATAAATTGAAAAATCTAGAAGAAATGGAAAAACAACTAGACACCTACCACCTACCTAGATTGAATCAGGAATATATTCAAAACCTGAAGATGATAATACCAAGTAACATGATTGGAGCAAAAAAAAAAAAATTCCCAGTAAAGAAAATCTCAGGACTTGATGGCTTCACTGCTGAATTCTACCAAAAATTTAAAGAAGGAGTAATACCAATCCTGCTTAAAATAGTCTGAAAAAATAGAGAAAGAGGGAACACATCCGAACTCATTCCAAAAGGCCAGTGTTAATTTAATACCAAAACCAGACACACATCAAAAAACAGAACAAAACTACAGGCCAATATCTCTGATGAATATTGATGTAAAAATCATCAACAAAATACTAGTAGATCAAATTCAACAGTATATTAAAAGGATCCTTCCTCGTTACCAAGTGGGATTTATCCATGGGATGCAAGGATGGTTCAGCATATGCAAATCAATCAATATGATATATCATACTGATGCAGGATTTTTTTCTCCTTAGCTCAGCTAAGTCCGGGTTCTTATCTTACTACCAGGAAAAATTAGGCACGTGGACACTCAAAGAAAGAGTGCAGTAGATTTATTAAGCCAAAGGAAAGCTCTCGGGAAAGAGAGGGGTCCTGAAAGCAGGTTCCTAATTATCCCCTTCACAGGGGGCTTTTACATACAAGGGCTTTACATACAAGCTGATGGGGCTGGGTTCCCTATTTGTATAAGGTACAAATTCTGGTGGCTCCACCCCATTTCTGAGTGCACGTGCAGGCTCTTAGTCCACTGCGGGCATGTTTAGGCAACTTCCCTGTGCAAGGATCCCTATTTACACAAAACACAGGTCAGAAGTTCTCTGGGGACCCTTCCCTTGCTGTCTGCCTAAAGCAAGCTGGCTAACTCCTTTCAATATCCACAGAATGAAGGACAAAAGCCATATGATTAATACAATTGATGAAAAACCACTTGATGGACTTTAGAATCCTTTTATGATAAAAACCTTCAAAAACTGAAGATAGAAGTAATATACCTCAATATAATAAAAGCTATATACCACAGACCCAGAGTTAGTATCAGATTGAATGGGGAAAAACTGAAAACCTTTCCTTTAAGACCTGGAACATGACCAAGATGACATTTTCACCACTATTATTTAGCACAGTACTGGAAGGCCCAGGTAGAGTAATCACGCAATAGAAAGAAATAAAGAGTATCCAAATTGGAAAGGAAAATGTCAAATTATCCTTGTTTACAGATGATATGATCTCTTATTTGAAAGATTATTACTTGAAAGATACCTAAAGACTTCACCAAAATGCTATTAGAACTGATAAACAAATTCAATAATGTTGCAAGATACAAAATCAACATACAAATACCAGTAGCATTTGTCTATGTCAACGGTGAGCCATCATAAATGCAAATTTAAAAAAATAATCTGGCCGAGTGCAGTGGCTCATGCCTGTAATCCCAGCACTTTGGGAGGCTGAGGCAGGAGGATCACCTGAGGTCAGGAGTTCGAGGCTAGCCTAGCCAACATGGCAAAACCCCGTCTCTACTAAAAAATACAAAAATTAGCTGGGTGTGGTGGTACACATCTGTAATTCCAGCTACTCGGGAGGCTGCAGCATGAGAATCGCTTGAACCTGGGAAGCAGAGGTTGCGGTGAGCCGAGATTGTGCCACTGCACTCCAGCCTGGGCAACAGAGTGAGACTCCATCTCAAAATATTAATAATAATAATAATCATCATCATCTTATTCACAGTAGCCACAAATAAAATTAAATGTCTAGGAATTAACCGAAGAAATAAAATATCTCTATAATGAAAACTATAAAACATTGATAAATGAAATTAAAGTGGACACTCAAAAGTGGAATGATTCCAGTGTCATGGATTAGAAGAACAAATATTGTTGAAATGTCCATACTATCCAAAACCATCTACAGATTCAATGCAATTCCTATCAAAATACCAATGATGTTCTCAACAGAAATACAAAAAACAATCTTAAAATTTGTATGCAATTAAAAAAGACCCAGAATAGCCATAGCTATCCTGAGGAAGAAGTTACCAAACTGGAGGAATCAAATTATCTGGCTTCCAATTATACTACAGAGCTATAGTAACCAAAACAGCATAGTATTCTCATGAAAACAGACACATAAAACAATAAAGAAGAATAAAGAATGCTGAAAGGAATCCACATACCTACAGTGAACTCATTTTTTACAAAGGTGCCAAGGTGTAAAGACAGTCTCTTCAATAAATGGTGCTGGGAAAACTGGACATTCATATGCAGAATGAAACTAGACTCTGCTCTCTCGTCACATAAAAAAAATCAAACAAAATGGATTAAAGATTTAAACCTAAGACCTTAAACTATGAAACTACCACAAGAAAACATTAGGGAAAATTTCCAGGACATTGGCTTGGGCAAAAATTGTTTGAGCAATACCCAAGAAACAGAGGCCACCAAAGCAAAAATGAACAAATGTCATCACTTCAAGTTTAAAGGCTTCTGTACCACAACAGAAACAACCAACAAAGTAAAGAGAGAGAATGGGAGAAAATATTTACAAAGTACCCATCTGACAAGGAACTATTAACCATAATATATAAAGGGCTCCAACTAATCTATGGGAAAAAAATCTAACAATCTGACTTTAAAAATGGACACAAGATTTGAATAGACATTTCTCAAAAGAAGATATATGAATGGCAAACAGGCATATGAAAAGCTGCTCAACATTATTTCTCATCAGAGCAATGAAAATCAAAACCACAATGAGCTGTCATCTCATCACAGGTTAAATGGCTTATATCCAAAAGACAGGCAATAACAAATGCTGGCAAGGATTTGGAGAAAAGGATGCCCTTGCACACTGTTGGTGGGAATGTAAATTAGTACAATTACTACAGATTTGAGGTTCTTCAAAAAACTAAAAATACAGCTATCATATGATTTAGGAATCCCCCTAATGGGTGTATACCCAAAAGAAAAGAAATCAGTATATCAAAGAAACGTCTGCACTCCCATATTCGTTGTCGCACTGTTCACAACGGCCAAAATTTAGAAACAATCTAAGGGTTTCAACAGATAAATGGATCAAGAAGATGTGGTACATACACACAATGGACCACTATTCAGCCATAAAAAATAAATGAGATCCTGTTATTTGCAAAAAAAAAAATAGATGGAACTATAGATCATTATGTTATTTGAAATAAGCCAGGCATATAAAGACTAATATTGCTTGTTCTCACTTATTTGTGGCATGTAAGAATCAAAACAATTGAATTCATGGATATAGAGAGTAGAAGGATGGTTACCAGTGGCTGGGAAAGGTAGTAGGCTGTGAGGGGGAGTTGTGGGTGGTTAAGAGGTGCAAAAAATAGTTAGAAAAAATGAATATGATCTACTATTTGACAGCACAACTGGGTGACTATACTCATTAATAATTTAATTGTATATTTTAAAATAACTAAATGAGTATAATTGGATTGTTTATTAACACAAAAGATAAATGCGTCAGGAGATTGATACCCCATTCTTCATGATGTGGTTATGATACACACCTATAGCAAAACAGCTAATGTTCTCCATAAATATATGCATCTACTAAGTACCCACAGAAATTAAAAATGAAAAAAATAAAATGATATCTGAAATTAATAAAATAGAAAGCAGGTAAATAATAGAAACCAATGAAAACAAAAGTCAGTTCTTTGAATAGAGCAACAAATTTAATGATCCCTTAACTATAATGACTGCAAAAATAGGAGAGTAATTTCAGATTACTTCAATCAAGCATCGGAAATGAACACCACTACACACCTTACAGAAATAAAAAATTGATTTTACATGAATATTGTGAACAATTGAATGCCAAATTATTAGAAAACCCAGATGCAATGAACATCTTTCTCGAATGGCATAAACTACTGAGACTGACTCAAGAAGAAATGGAAAATCAGAATAGGCTTACAAGTAAGGGGATATAATTAGTAACTTAAAAACAAAACAAAGTAAAAGTTTAGCAATTATCCTGAGCCTATTCTTGGACGAAATGGGTTTACAGGCAAATTCTGGAAAGTAGTTGAAGAAGTAACACCAATTTTCAGAAGATCTTCTACAAAAGGGAGAATAAGAAGTCATACTTCCCAACTCATACTATGAATTCAGTATTAAAGTGATACCAACACCAGACAGCCATAACATGAAAACTACATATTATTATCCCTTAGTAATATAGTTATAAAAATTCTCAACAAACTATTAGTAAACTAATTCCAGCAACATATAAATAGGATTTTACACCATGATCTGTAAGTATTTATCATAGGAGAATGTAAATTTGAGTCATCATAAATGTCTATCAATACAAATATCACATTAACAGAATAAGGGAAAAATTCTTCATGAGCATGTCTATGGATACAGAAAGATTCACTGATGTGACCCAGCATCCTTTCATAATAATAATACTCAGTGAGCCAGGAATAGAAGGAAATTCCTCAACTGTTAAAGGCCAACTATGAAAAATGATTTAATTGTAAATGGTTGAATGTTTTCATCATTGAATCATTTAATCCTTCAATCAATGATTGAATGTTTCTATAATCAGGAGCAAAACAAGGTGTCCACTGTCATTTTATTTGTTATGTTGTGCTTGGGACTCCTATCAGAGATATAAGCAAGCAAAGTTATAAAAGAGGTCATTGGGTACAATGAGATTTGTATAGGTAAGTCAGATTCAGACCATGTTGGATCTTGAAAATCATATAAAAATCATTTGGGTTTATCTAAGAACAGCATAAGTACAAAAGAAAGTACTGACATAGAGATGGATAAGGCATTTCATACTATTATAATTTATTAATTCCTTTTAATTATAGTTAAGCCCACATTTAAATTTTAAAATTCTAATATTTCAATTTAAAAATGATATTTCTAATTATGTGTCCATCATAATACAGATTTAAAATCTGTTTCAAATCAGAGACTTTTTATTTGTATTTCTCTTTTTTTCACTCCTAGAAACATTTGCATGAAATAAAGGTCCCTGGGAAATTCTCATTTCCCCATTTAAATTTGCATTAAAAACACAATGCATAGTCAGGGAATATATACTGTGCTTAGAATTCTCCATTGCATACTGTGCTGTGTGAGTTAATTCCAGCAGACTTAGTATTGGCCCGGGCTGCCTCGCCTAAATAAAAAATGTACCTGTCTGTTACTGATCCCTGATCAAAGCATGTATTTCTTTGCCATGGTAGGGAAAAGGAGGTTTAGGGAGTTTTGAATCTGCTTTTCAGCATTGTTTTTTATTAACAGTGAAATTGATGACTTGCGCATGGTCTCATTGAGGTCCCTGGGGTCTCTGCCATTGCAGCTGTTTACATTGCAAGAATGGACCTTATATTCGAGCACAAATGAAACTTGTGTCTAGACTTCCTGGATCCGATGCTGTGAGACAGCCTTTGACAGTGATTCATTTATTAACTTTAACATGGTCACTATATTTTTTTGTATTTCTTCAATAAACCATACATTTGCAAGCATTGCCATTTTGGGTATTGTTAGTATACTTTAGCAATGAAACCCTAGCTAACTGCCACTTACAGATACTTATTTCCTACAGTGCGGATTTCAAAATCCTTAATGCAATTAGCAAGGACTTTCTCAATAAGGTCCAATTTATCTCTCCAAAACTATGTGTTATACCTGCTAGCGTCTTACCCAATATCATTTTATTTTCTCCTCTATATTTTCATAGAAAGCGGATCATTGCACCACTGTAAAATTATTGTATTGAATCACACCTATTTGCCAATATTTTTTGTCTACGTATGCTTAATACAGTGTCTGACACACAGTAAGTGCTCAATAAATGTTGGATGGATAGACGCATGCATGAAAGATTGTCCTTTGGTTTGGCCTTACTGCCATTGAAATACTTCTCTAACAACAGATAACACAACGTGATACATAAAAATAATGTTTGTGGAAATACATTAGAACATGAACATGAATCATATTTTTTGCTATCTACCTTCCCTTTCTAATGTTCATAACTACTTCTACTACCAGTTAATTATACCCCACTGTTCATTTATTATCACAATTTAACTTGGTTATCACATACAGCAGAAGGCTTCATTGAACTACAGTGAAAGTCTGGCTCTAAGAGTGCCAGGGATAGTTAAATGAATTATAATTTAACATTGGCCCAGGGACTCAGGCTAAAAATTACTGAATGGACAGTTAGCTGATCTGAAAGGAGAGTACAATGGAAATTTTAAACAATTCACTGATAATCACCCAGGAGGGACCCAGGAGGGATTTGGAAAGTATGTTTTTATAGATAACATTCACAAAAATATTTAAAATTAATGCCTGAAAACCTTCTGCCAAATTTGTTTTAATCCCTATAATATGCAGAGTATTACAGTTTTCTTTTTTAACGGTTAGACTTTGCATTAGGCTTTCATGTTCATGTAAAGTATTGAAATGGAATGGAAATTTATACAGTCACTTTTGAAGGAATAATTCCAAGACATTAACCTGGCCAAAAATGACTACATTCAACCAATGAATGCTCTTGACATTATGATGGGTACAACCATTCCCCAGGAGGTTATGCTCCATTAAAAAATATATTTTCTCCTTATCCTCACAGCAATTGGACTTTAAAACTAATGGATATATTAACAGTAAAAGTTTTAACACTCTGCAAAAAAAAAAATCAACGAAAACTTTTGTATACAAATCACTATGTTGGGTTATTAGTATTATAATAGAAGAGGTTTAAATTAAAAGTACTGTTGCAGAAAGCCTAATCCGCAACTGTACCAATAAAATGCAACAAGTTCTGTCAATAAATCAAGGATTTGCTGATAAAATGTTACTTTTTATTCTCGAGTTAACTCAGGTGTGTTTATTCTATTAACCTTACATTTTGAAAATGACAATTCAGTTTTACTAATTACAGTTCTCATCGTTTTCATCATATATCCCACAGAAATATGCACATGCTTCTTCCTTTGAATCCCTGGAATGCAGAAATTTAATTTCATTTCTATCTTCAGTAATTTAATGATGTTATTACTCAATACATAGAAGAATAATGTTTTGTTTATTCATTTTTCATGTGCTTTGGTTCCCTTTCTTTCAAGTAATGAATGACATGTTAAACCACTGAATATTCTTTTTTCTAAATATAGGTATTATATATCTACTGTCCAATTTTTGAATACAAATATAGCTAACCATAGTTATTTTACATCAGTTATGTAAACAGACAACCTAAAAATCTAACTGCTATTTATGTATTTTTTTATTATACTTTAAGTTCTGGGATACATGTGCAGAACGTGCAGATTTGTTACATAGGTATACATATGCCATGGTGGTTTGCTGAACCCATCAACCCGTCATCTACATTAGGTATTTCTCCTAATGCTATCCCTCCCCTTGCCCCCCAGCCCCTACAGGTGTGATGTTCCCTTCCCTGTGCCCACGTGTTCTCATTGCTCAACTCTCACATATGAGTGGGAACATGCAGTGTTTGGTTTTCTGTTCCTGTGTTAGTTTGCTGAGAATGATGGTTTCCAGCTGCATCCATGTCCCTGCAAGCGACATGAACTCATTCTTTTTTATGGCTGCATAGTATTCCATAGTGTATACATGCCACATTTTCTTTATCCAGTCTATTATTGATGGGCATTTGGATTGGCTCCCAGTCTTTGCTATTGTGAATAGTGCTGCAATAAACATATGTGTGCGTGTGTCTTTATAGTAGAATGATTTATAATCCTTTGGGTATGTACCTACTAATGGGATTGCTGGGTCAAATGGTATTTCTAGTTCTAGATCCTTGAGGAATTGCCACACTGTCTTCCACAATGCTTGAACTAATTTATTCTCCCACCAACAGTGTAAAAGCTTTCCTATTTCTCCACATCCTCTCCAGCATCTGCTGTTTCCTGACTTTTTAATGATCCCCATTCTAACTGGCATGAGATGGTATCTCATTGTGGTTTTGATTTGCATTTCTCTAATGACCAGTGATGACGAGCTTTTTTTCATATGTTTGTTGGCATGGGCAAAGATTTCATGGCTAAAACACCAAAAGCAATTGCAACGAAAGCCAAAATTGACAAATGGGATCTAATTAAACTAAAGAGCTTCTGCATAGCAAAATAAATTATCATCAGAGTGAACAGGCAACCTGCAGAATGGGAGAAAATTTTTGCAATCTATCCATCTGACAAAGGGCTAATAAAATTTTTGCAATCTATCCATCTGACAAAGGGCTAATATCCAGAATCTACAAGGAACTTAAACAAATTCACAAGAAAAAGACAAACAACCCCACCAAACAGTGAGTGAAGGACATGAGCAGACACTTTTCAAAAGAAGACATCTAACTGCTATTTATAACAGACTTTACTTCATCTCTGCCATTTTAAAATTTCCTAATACAAAAGCTGGATTAGTCTCATTTGTTGCTAGTGCTACTAGTGCACATATCTATCAGTATTAATAATACTTTGAATACAAATGGTCTGTTTATTTGTCTGTCTTCCATACTGCGGAAGTTTTCACAGGGAAAAGATTTTGCTATATTTGTTGTGTTGTTAAATTCTCAGCATCCAGAAAAAAATGTCTGAGAAATGGCAGCTACTCTCTGTGTTTGAAGGAAACTGAGTGGGTCATGGAGAGCTCAGATTAAACATTTTTTCTGGATGTGTCTGTGTGTTTCCAGGTGAGATTAACATTTGCATCGGTGGACTCAATAAGGTAGATTTCCCTCCTCAATCTTGTTGGGCATCATCAAATCTAGTAATGGCCTGAGTAGAACAAAAGGCAGAAGAATGAGGAATTTGCTCCTTTATTTATGCCTTACTGCTTGAGTTGGAATGTCTCATCTCATTTTCTCCTGCCCTCTGATTAGGATTTACATCATCAAGTTCATTGGCTTTCAGTCCTTCAGACTCAGACTAAATTATGTCACTAACAGATTTATTGGACTTCTCAACCTCCGTAATCATGTGATCCAATTTCTCATAATAAATCTATCTATCTATCTATCTATCATCATCATCTGTCTATATCAATCATCTTTTATTGGCTTTGTTTCTGGAGAACTATGGCTAATACATGCATGAATTATTTTTTGCAAAGCCTTATACATTTATTCTAAGTTAATCTTAAATACATTGGTAAGATTTATGCCTATAATATTTAACTTGTACAATTAGGTAGAAAATGAACTATAAAAGAGATAAAATAATCTGTGTGTTATATCTATAAATTAAAAGATTTTAGTCCATAGTGTAAGGAAATTGATTGCTTTTATTTCAATTACACTGGACCAGTATCCCCAATTAATAGTATATTATAGGCATTCTTTATTATATCATAACATTTTGAGTTGACCCATTGATCCTTTGGGAGCATATATTTAATTTTCATATGTTTCTATATTTTCCAGCATTCTTCTTGTTATTCCATTGTGGTAAGAAAGGAAAGTTAATATGATTTAAATATTTTGTATTTGTGGAGACTTCGCTATGCCCTAGTAAGTATATGGTCTACTCTGGAGAAGATCCCATGTGTTGATGAGGATAATGTGTATTTTGCAACAGTTGGATGAAATGTTTTATAAATGTCAATTACATTCATTTGTTCTAGAGTGTAGTTTAAGTCCAATGTTTCTTTGTCAATTCCCTGTCTGGATGATATGTCCATTACTGAGAGTGGGATGAGTCTGTCTTCTGCTATTATTAAATTTGAGTCAATCTCTTCTTTAATATGTATTAATATTTGCTTTATATATTTGAGTGCCTATGTATTGGGTGCATATATATATATACATATATATGTATATATCTTTCTGCTTAATTGAACCCTTCATCATTATATAGTGACTTTCTTTATCTCTTTTACTGTCTTTGACTTGAAGTCTGTTTCATCTAAATAATATAAGTATAGATTCTCTTGTGCTTTTTTGGTTTCCGTTGGCATAAGATTATCTTCCGTGCCTTAACTTTCAGTTTATGTGTCTCTTTATAGATGAAGTGAGTTTCTTGTAGGGAGCAAAAATTTTGGGTCTTGTAATTTTATTCATTGAGCCACTCTATGTCTGTTAATTGGAGAATTTAGTCCATTTACATTTAATGTTATTATTTACAGGAAAAGACTTACTACTGCCATTTTGTTTCTTGTTTTCTGGTGATTCTGTGTCTCTTATCTTTCTTTCTTAATGTTTTCTTATGTGGCTTAGTAATTTTCTCTGGCAGTATGTTTTGATTTGTTGCTTTTCAGTTTTAGTTTACTACTACAGGTACGTGTTGTGTGGTTACCATGATGTTTACAAAAATATCTTATTGATACAACAAGTTATTTTAAATAAATGAATACTTAACTTTGATCACAAAGGCAAAAACTAGAAAAAAAATTCTATACTTTAACTCCATCTGTGATTTTGACCTTTTTTAAATGTTTAATTTTTGTGTGTTTATTGTCATTGTCCCAATTTACAACTTTGTATATTGCCTAGGTCTTAACATGCTGTTGTTATTATTAATTTTTATAGATTTGTCTTTTAGTCTTCCTACTAGAGATATGAGTGGATTACACACCACAATTACAGTATTAGAGTCAGGTAAAGCAACTTTATTATTCACAAATAGGAAGCAAAAATCAACAGAAACCTAATTTTCATGGCAAGCTAGTACTCCAAGGCTCAGAAAAAGTGCTCAGGGCAGTGGCTCATGCCTGTAATCCCAGTATTTTGGGAGGCCAAGGTGGGTGGACTGCTTGAGTCTAGGAGTTCAAGACCAGCCTGGGCAACATGATGAAACCCAGTCTCTACAAAAAATACAAAAATTAGCCAGGCATGGTGGTGCTTGCCTGTAGTCCCAGCTACTTGGGAGGCTGAGGCAGAAGGATCTCTTGAGCCCAGGAGGCAGAGGTTGAAGTGAGCCAAGATTGCACCATTGCACTCTAACCTGGGTTACAGAATGGTACCCTGTCTCAAAAAAGAAAGAAAGAATGCTCAGGGCAGAGAGAATCTTGTCTGCCTGTTTCCCACTTTGCACCACAACTGCAGAAACCCAAAAGCACTCCAATCTGGCTTTTTACCTCTAACACTACTGAGCATGTGAAATACAAGTGTTGTATAAACTCTTGTTTTAGTAGAGACCAGTTCAGAGCCACAAGTGTTCTGTCAATTTATTCTTATCTATGGCCACTGCATTCTAGCACTTCCTATAGTTATCCTCAGAGCTACAAGAAGGATGGGGAAGAGCTGGGTTAGCCAAGCCAGGGTCATCTGGGGACCTCTCCTCCAACACTTCTAGTTTAATCAATTTGTTGGTATGTAATTGTTCATAATGGT
This sequence comes from Pongo pygmaeus, assembly GCF_028885625.2. Taxonomy (NCBI): domain Eukaryota; kingdom Metazoa; phylum Chordata; class Mammalia; order Primates; family Hominidae; genus Pongo; species Pongo pygmaeus. The sequence continues at coordinate 130,727,816 of NC_072396.2, read as the reverse complement.
CTCCTGTGATCTTTTTATTTTTGTGAAACCAATTGTAATTTATCCTCTTTGCTATTTCTGATTTAATTTATTTGTGTCTCCTCCCTTTTGTTTTCTAAGGGAATCTAGCCATAATTTATCAATGTTGTTTAGATTTTTCAAAACCAGTTCTTAGTATTGTTGATTTTTTCTATTCTTTTTTCTTTTTCTTTTCTTTTATTTTATTTGAGATGGAGTCTTTGTCGCCAGACTGGAGTGCAGTGGCGCAATCTCGGCTCATTGCAACCTCTGCCTCCTGGGTTCAAGCGATTCTCCCGCCTCGGTCTCCCAAGTAGCTGGGAGTACAGGTGCGTGCCACCACGCCTGGCTAATTTTTTGTATTTTTAGTAGAGATGGTGTTTCACTGTGTTAGCCAGGACGGCCTCAATCTCCTGACATCGTGATCTGCCCACCTCGGCCTCCCAAAAAGTGCTGGGATTACAGGCATGAGCCACCGCACCCAGCTATTCCTTTTATTTTTTTCTCTAATCTATATTATTTCTTTTATTGTGCTAACTTTGAGCTTAGTTTGTTCTTGTTTTTCTAGTTCTTTGAGGTGTAAATTTAGAAGGTTTACTGAAATTCTCTCTTATTTTAGTATAGATATTTATCATCATAAACTTTTCTCTTAGCACAGCTTTTGTTGCATCCCATAGTTTTTATTGTGTTATCTTTTAATTTTTCTAGGTCTCAAGATCTTTTCTACTTTTTATTTTTATTTATTATTGAGTCATTGATTGTTCAGAGGTGTGTTGTTTAATTTCCACATATTTGCGAATTCTCCAGTTTTCCTTCTGTTATAGATTTCTAGTTTCATTTCATTGTGATTAAAAATGATATTTAGTGTGATTTCAATCTTAAATTTGTCAAGATATTCTTTGAGACCTAACATATCATATATCCTGAATAAAGTTGCATATGTGCTTGAGAAGAACGTATATTCTGTTGCTGTTGGGTTGAATGTTCTGTATATGCCTGTTAGATCCATTTGATCTACATGGTTGTACAAGTCTAATATTTCCTCATTGATTGTTTTCTGGATGTTATATAAATTATTTAAAGTAGGATATTGAATTCTCCTGCTAATATAATAATACTATCTATTTTTCTTAAGTTCTGTCAATGTTTGCTTTATATATTCAGCTGCTCTAGTGCTGGGTGCACATATGTTTATAATTGTTATATATTCTTGGTGAATTTATCCTTTCATTATTATATAACGACTTTCTTTGTCTCTTTTAACAGTTTTTGACTCAAAATATATTTTGTCTGAAGTGAATATAGCTACTCCTGCCCTCTTTTGGTTACCACTTGTATGGTATATTTTTTTTCATTTCATCAATTATAGCCTGTGTGTGTTCTTAAAGCCAAAGTGACCATCTTATAGACTGCATGTAGTTGGATCTTACATTTTAGTTATTCAGCTCTAGATATCTTAGGTGGGAAGTTTAACACAATTATGTTTAAAATGATGATCGAAAGGGAAATACTTACTATTACCCTTTTTTCGATTATTTTCTGTTTCTCTTGTAGTTATTTTTTCCCTATTTTCCTCTCTCATTGTTTTCCTTTGAGTTTATTTAATTTGTTTGAATTGATATACTTAGATTTCTTTTTCTTTTTCTTTCCTGTTTCTCTTATAGGTATTTTCTTGTGGTTACCATGAGGATTACAAAAAAAAAAAAAAACTTACAGTTATGATAATCCGTTTTAAGCAGATAACAATTCAATTTAACTTCACTTGCATACAAAAATTCTTTTTCTTTTTTTGAGACGGATTCCCGCTCTGTCACCCAGGCTGGAGTGCAGTGGCAAGATCTCTGCTCACTGCAAGCTCCGCCTCCCGGATTCATGCCATTCTCCTGGCTCAGCCTCCCAATGTAGCTGGGACTATAGCCACCAGCCACCACGCCCAGCTAATTTTTTATACTTTTAGTAGAGATGGGGTTTCACCATGTTCGCCAAGATGGTCTTGATCTCCTGACCTCGTGATCCACTCGCCTTGGCCTCTCAAAATGCTGGGATTACAGGCGTGAGCCACCACGCCTGGCCAAAAACTCTTTAATTTTCCCAACTTCACACTTTTTTATTGAGGCCATAATTTATACTTATAGTGTATATTTATTTATTTATTTATTTTATTTATTTATTTATTTTTATTTTTTATTATTATACTTTAGGTTTTATGGTACATGTGCGCAATGTGCAGGTTAGTTACATATGTATGCATGTGCCATGCTGGTGCGCTGCACCCACCAACTCGTCATCTAGCATTAGGTATATCTCCCAATGCTATCCCTCCCCCCTCCCCCAACCCCACAACAGTCCCCAAAGTGTGATGCTCCCCTTCCTGTGTCCATGCGTTCTCATTGTTCAATTCCCACCTATGAGTGAGAATATGCGGTGTTTGGTTTTTTGTTCTTGCGATAGTTTACTGAGAGTGATGATTTCCAATTTCATCCATGTCCCTACAAAGGACATGAACTCATCATTTTTTATGGCTGCATAGTATTCCATGGTGTATATGTGCCACATTTTCTTAATCCAGTCTATCATTGTTGGACATTTGGGTTGGTTCCAAGTCTTTGCTATTGTGAATAATGCCACAATAAACATACGTGTGCATGTGTCTTTATAGCAGCATGATTTATAGTCCTTTGGGTATATACCCAGTAATGGGATGGCTGGGTCAAATGGAATTTCTAATACTAGATCCCTGAGGAATCGCCACACTGACTTCCACAAGGGTTGAACTAGTTTACAGTCCCACCAACAGTGTAAAAGTGTTCCTATTTCTCCACATCCTCTCCAGCACCTGTTCTTTCCTGACTTTTTAATGATTGCCATTCTAACTGGTGTGAGATGGTATCTCATTGTGGTTTTGATTTGCATTTCTCTGATGGCCAGTGATGGTGAGCATTTTTTCATGTGTTTTTTGGCTGCATAAATGTCTTCTTTTGAGAAGTGTCTGTTCATGTCCTTTGCCCACTTTTTGATGGGGTCGTTTGTTTTTTTCTTGTAAATTTGTTGGAGTTCATTGTAGATTCTGGATATTAGCCCTTTGTCAGATGAGTAGGTTGTGAAAATTTTCTCCCATTCTGTAGGTTGCCTGTTCACTCTGTTGGTAGTTTCTTTTGCTGTGCAGAAGCTCTTTAGTTTGATTAGATCCCATTTGTCAATTTTGGCTTTTGTTGCCATTGCTTTCGGTGTTTTAGACATGAAGTCCTTGCCCATGCCTATGTCCTGAATGGTAATGCCTAGGTTTTCTTCTAGGGTTTTTATGGTTTTCGGTCTAACATGTAAGTCTTTAATCCATCTTGAATTGATTTTTGTATAAGGTGTAAGGAAGGGATCCAGTTTCAGCTTTCTACATATGGCTAGCCAGTTTTCCCAGCACCATTTATTAAGTAGGGAATCCTTTCCCCTATTTAATAAATGTTTTTCTCAGATTTGTCAAAGATCAGATAGTTGTAGATATGTGGCATTATTTCTGAGGGCTCTGTTCTGTTCCATTGATCTATATCTCTGTTTTGGTACCAGTACCATGCTGTTTTGGTTACTGTAGCCTTGTAGTATAGTTTGAAGTCAGGTAGTGTGATGCCTCCAGCTTTGTTCATTAACATATTTCTGTATTTATATATTTTAATACTTTTGTCTTTTAACTTTTATACCAGAATAATTTTTGTCACCATTACAATAATACATTATTCTGTATTTTCAATATATTACCATTATCAGAGCGTTTTATTCTCTAATATGCTTTAATATTACTTTTATTATTTTTAATTTTCAACTTAAAGAACTCAATCTTTATTGCCTGGGCTCATATTGAGGAAGAACTTCACCAATCACCCCAGTCAGAGATTTTGGGATCTGTTCAATCTTTCATGATGATCTCACCTGCTTTCTTTGTTTTTAGCAGCCCCTGCATGTCAAGAGTATGCTATGTTCCATCAGTACTCAGAAAAGTGAAAATGAAGCTCATTTCTTGGGTAGCTTCTGGAAAAGTTGGATCATTGAACACTCTGCCCAACTCTTTCTCTCTCTGGAGGAAGCTGGGGTCTTGGTGTTTGCACCTTTCTACTTTACGCTGAGTCAGATAGAGGGTCTATAATGTCTGCTAGTTCAAACCAGTGTCTTTTTTATTTTTTTCACCTGATCTTAGGCAGCAGGAGTATGCCTGGTCATGTTAGTACTCCAGGATAAGTAAGACAGAAGATAGACTTTTGGGCAGCTCCTTGAAAAGTTGGAAACACTGCAAGCACAGCCCAATTTTTCTCTTTCCGGGGAGAAAATGGGAGCTGGGTTATTTTTTTCTGTTCACTCTTTTGTGAGGCAGAAAGATGGGCTATGTTGACTGCTTTCCCAAATTGTCATCTTTATTCCCACTGGTGCCAACGTAACTGCAGTATTCTGGTCCCATTAGCACTCTGAAATAGTCAAGAGAGAAGCAAGTCTCCTGTGAAGCTCTCAAAAATGTTTGGGTGTTGAATTCATGTTCCAACTTTTCCATTCTTAGGGAGAAGCTAGAATGTTGGGGGTTTTGTCTGGATCATAGGGTGCTGTGCCAGGATGTGAGAGGGTATTTTAAATATCTTTATTGGCTTTGGCATTTCTGGTTTTGTGCTCACTCATGGTACAGAAGCCTCTCAAGTATTTTCTCAATTATTCACAAATGAAATTTATGTGTTTTGTTGTTAAATCAGTGTGTTTGTGAGGGGAAGGAACATGCATGCCTTTCTATTCTGCCATCTTGCTGACATCACTCTAAACATTCAAGTTTTGGTAAGTGTATAAAAATACATAATTTTTCCTTTGGGGGACCGAGGTGGGTGGATCACGAGGTAAAGAGATCGAGACCATCCTGGCCAACATAGTGAAATCATCTCTACTAAAAATACAAAATTTATCTGGGCGTGGTGGCATGCGCCTGTAGTCCCAGCTACTTGGGAGACTGAGGCAGGAGAGTCACTTGAACCCAGGAGGCAGAGGTTGCAGTGAGCCAAGATTGTGCCACTGCACTCCAGCCTGGCAACAGAGCGACATTCTGTCTATTTTTTAATATATGATCTAATATACATTCAACATTTACTGTGAGGAAGGTGCTATATTCAATGTGCTACATGCATCATCTCCTTTACTCGTAATAACCCTGTAATATATCTATATCTATCTCTATTTCACAGATTAATAATCTGTGTTTCCAAAATATTTATACACACACACACATACACACACACACACATGCAGCCACAAAAAGTGGCAAAAGAGAGCCTAGAATTCAGAAATGTGACGTGACAAAACATATTGTCTCCTTATGGAAGATTCAGTGTTCAATGCATGTAGTATAAGTTTACCTGGTCTATAAAATGGGATAATGATCAAATATTCACTTATTATGATTGCAGAGATGATTAATGAGACAATGCATCATATATAACGTCCTTAACATGGTAGTGACTTACGGTTTTCAGCCCAGAGACCCCAGTGCACTACGCTTACTGTTCCTGGCCTGGTGACCTCCTGTCACATATTGGTTTGTCTCTAGATAGGCTGTGCTCCTGAGAAAAGCCTGATAAATTGTAGAATACGAAGATGAGGGTGAAAGCTATAGCAGGGATGCAATTAAACATCAACATGCAATCTCCACTAATTTATCATCATTGTTAACTCCCTCAGGTGTTTTTGTATAGTTTTTAATAGCTCCTCTTGGCAATATTTCTGCCTATTAATTGATATTTTTAGTATTTACTCTCTTGGTTCTGAGTGGCCAGTTGTTTCCACCCAATTATAACCAGTAAGCTATACCTCCTCTCTTGGCTCTTGACTATACCCAAATGACATGTTAATTCCATTCCCTTCCCCAACCTCATTCTATTGCTTTACAGAAAAATAGAGATACAAATAATTTTCACAAGTACAATTCAGTGGCAGAATAACTTACAATGCATTCTCTATGCAAACCACGTGTTTTTAAAAAGATCCTTCTCAGACAATTGGATGAGCTGCATATTTAACTTACCTAAAACACTGAATATTATAATAATCATGTGTTAAAAAAGTATATACTTTACAAAGTGGAACCTTTTAAATGTGAAACTTCCTTGAACGTATATACCTTTATTAGACTTGTTTAATGGAATGGTCTATCAATTTACTCAGGAAAACTAAAATTATAAATTATCTTGTTTGTAACTTTTATTACCCCAAAATTTAAAAGACTGAAACTTTACACATCTCACATGTGCAGTTTTCTGAATTAAGCTATGTATCATTATTCTTTTCACTGTCTTCATTTAAAGATTAATTTTTGGTGTTCTGCTGGAAAAAGTTGAATTGTGTCAGTGTGAACATTACTTCTCATTTTCATGACCTCCATGTAGTACAAGCTAATAATACATAATTATGAAAATGTGCCCTTTTCAGAATAACATATTTCCTATAAGAAAAAGAATATTTACACAAAATCCAAGACACATAAAATTAATCAAACTCCATAAATGTTTTATTTTTCATGAATTTGGTTGACATTATAAAGTGATGACATTACAAATACCAAAATAATTACATTATTAAAAATGAGTTCCATATTACTGAAAATGTTTTGGCAAACAGTGCAGTTCTAGGATAGGCAGTACTATTTAATGAGCTAGGCCAGCATTTCTTAAAGTAGGCTGCCTGGATCACTAATTTTATGGAATGCTAATAGGTGTTACATGAAAAAAATATAGTTCTACAAGTTTATCTTCTGTTTTAAACAGGTTTTATTCCTGCAAGGTTGTTCAAAGCTTTAGTATGCTAATATTCATTGTGAATTTTTAAGAATCTGGTATACCATACAGCATTTCTCAGACTTATTTTATTTTAGAACACTTCATTTCACGGATTTTGTTTTTAAGAACTGGCCCATGAACTGTTCTTTGTGAAATACTGGTTTTTGCATAGTTGAAAGAAAGCTAAAAGTGAAAACAGGTGAACGTAAGAGAGCAGAAAGATAAAACTGTATATAAGCAACCAATAAGCATTCTAGGAATAACTTATTGCGTAGCACAGTGTTTTATATACACAATATGTGTTTGTAAATATTCATGGAATAAATGGAAAGGGGAATACGTGACTGTAATCCTATAATTACTCTTTATTGATTAGAGCATTACATTTTAGAAGTCAAATTCCAATGTTATAGTTAAAAAGAAAGGATCGGATTTGCAGTTAGACATACACAAGCCTCACTCTACAACTAGGTACCTCTGACAAATTGTTAATGATTAATCATCCTAAGCCTTAGTTTATCTCTTAATAGTAAATAATACTATTTAATTTTCAACTTGTCATAAAAATTAAATTTACAATAGCACTTTAAAATTGCTTGGCACAGAGTAGGTATTCACCAAACATTGGTTTCTTTCCCTCTCAAAGAAATTAAACTTTGATTCCAAGTAATTGTGACGGAAAATTTTACAGATATGGGAATCACAGCAAATTTGATTTTAATCTCTACTCACATGCTTGCCTGCTATGCAGCCCTGTGTAGTCCTTAATTTCTCTTTGCTATGGCTTTTAATATATAAAATGAGAACAAAATTACCAAGCTCAAAGTGCTATTATGTTTAAAATATAAAACACGTAGTAAGCAGCTTACACAAAGTAGGCCCTCATAATTCACTGCCCTTATTTCTGATTTCTGAAAAACTCTGAAGTGAAAAACCTATTTAACAAGTATGCAACAACATTGTAAAAATTGTGTGATATCTATTGTAGATGATGATTGTAGACAACAGGTTTTCAATGCATAGACTCTATTCAAAAGGGGAATATGTTCTTAACATAAGCAAAGAGGTAACAAACTATTTTATATACCTGGTAAAAAATTCACTGCCACTCAGAATATAGTCAGTTTAGAATCCATTTCTCTCTTTTGCTAGCCTAAATAGCAATATGAAGTTTATCAAATATAGTAATAATAATTAAATTATCTGGGAACAGAGATGAGCAGAGTTGGGTAAAAGGCAAGGAAAGTGCTGATAATTATAAAGCTATGATTCCATTATTATTGGATTGTATATTTTCTACATTTTCTCGTTTGCTTCCTAAACGTTCCTATTGAAGAAAAACACTGATTTTGTTCTTCTGCTTCAGAGTAAGTCCTATATGATAAAATCACATTTCCCCATGCACATACACTCTCTGTCTCTCTCTCTCTCATTCTCTCTCTCTCTCTCTCTCACACACACACACACGCACACACACACACATATTCTTTTAGTACAGAATAATAGCTGAATAGATTTTATTTATTGTCTTCCAGATTAAAAATATATATATTTGAAACATTGACACTCTCTCAGCTACTCTAATGACTGGAAGGCAAATTCTCTCAGCTGAGTTGTAAAGCACAGGAAATAGAGGTTTATAATGGCAGAGATGACAGACCTTTAACTAGACTGGCACCAACACACGGCTATAATTTTACTTTTTGTCTAATTCTGACAAGAGCCTCCATAGATCATGGTTAATGACACTCTGGGGGCTTCAATATTTCTGAGAGGGGCCACATAATTCAGTGAATATATGGTGGGTATCCAGTATACATGTCAGAAAAGGAGGAAAGGAAGGGTTTGGCATTTTCCTCAAATACCAACAGTCAGAGCTGTACTGAGAACAAGACAAAAACATTGAGAACAAAACAATTGCCATTGGCACAGCATTCTATATGGAATTTTTTTCTGCCAGGCTTGTCAGTTAAGCTGCTATATCAATTGTGGTTTGTGATTGATTTATCTGACTTTTTACTTTTAATCCCTTCAGCTATTTTGGATACACTTCTTGTGTGTTTTTCTGAAGGCAGCGGACAATGGGCTCTAGGCATTATAAGGTGATGAATTCCTTAATAATTCCTCCAAACTATCTTTACTTTATCAATTCAATGCTGTCTCATTCTTTTCCAAGATATGTTAAAAATGAAGCATATTGTGAAATAATTGAATAATAAGAGTAATTATCTACTTTTTTTTTTCTTGAGTGTCTCCCAAACCAGAAAATTACTTCAAATGAGTATGAAAATTTAGTTGACACTTTGTCCTCAAGAGGGGAAGGCAAAGCTTTGCTGGTGAGAGGTCTGAAAACATGGTATCCTGAATAAGTGAAGTTTGTTGGTATAGAAAGAATTCCTTAATTCATGTTTCTTCTCTAAGAAATCATCACAAAATGGGCGTCTTACAGTTCTCTAAAACTTTTACTGATAGGTTATAAAGTTGAATACAAACATTTTTAGAAATAATATTTCCTTTATTGAAATACAGAGCACATTCAAAGAAGTGAAATAATATTTTATCTGATAGGAAGGAGGCATAATTATTGGGAGACACTTGGGAGAAGAGGATGAGATGCTGATAATGTTTTTATTCCTTACTCTGGATGGTAGTTACATGATGGACTCACTTTGTGATCATTAATTGAGTTATACATGTGTATTTTTGAGACTTTTATGAGTGTGTTTGTATATATGAGAAATGCAAATAAAAATCTAATTGCATTGTGGAATTAAGGAAGGAAGTTTAGTCTACAAATTGATCAAGGGGAAACTTCTAAAACCGTAGCCAATTGATAACACAAAAGGGACTTTTTTATAAATATTGATAAAAAATTAAGTCAGTTTTAATTGTAGGTTTACTACTATAAGATGAATAAAAATTATTTATTTCCTGATATATTGCTGTTAATATCTTTTTAGAAGCTAACCATGTTTAAAATCTATAATTTAGCTCATGAGTTATGCGAATTTATTGGATACAATTTCTTATTAATATATTGAGGGTAGTATCATCAGCAAGAGTATGGAGTAGGAGATCCCAGTTTTTATCACTCCATAAAGAACAACAACCGGACAGCTCTCTGTGAATGTAAACAGCTCTGGAGAAGTCAGGAGTTCATTTTAACAACTTCAACAGCACACCGGAGCAAAAAGGAAAAAAAAAAAACAAAACAAGATGGTCACACAAAAAGTGTAGGAATAGCAGTTTAATTTTGCCTGCATCATCCCATCTTCTGGCCCAGCAGTGCTCAGTGTTGAGAGAAAAATCCCCAGCTTGTTATATTCCTTCATAGGGGGAAGGAGAGCAGGGTAAATGAGTAGCTTCTCTAGACTGCGGACACTGCCCCCAAGGCCCTGCTATGGTTTCCTCTACTCAGATCACTGAGGAGACCAGAGTATCTATATTACTAGAAACTACTGTAACAAACAGTAGAGAATGTCAGAATCAGCCATGTGGTAGGTGCCAAAATGATCCCAAATATCCTGCTCTGTAGGGGGCACCAGCAATCTGCTGCTGAGAACCTCAGGAGCCTCATGACCACCTTGTACTTCCTGCAGGTTTCACCATTGAAGACCCCACAGCGTTCATCATTTCAAATCCTAGTGTTCTGTTCTGCAGAGGATCTAAGTAGATTTTCCTGCTAAGGAAACCAACAGCTAGCACAGCCACCACACGAACCCTGCATGTTTTGCTGCCAAGGGCTACTGGTTTTACCTTCACAGATTCCAGTTGCCTGACCCACCTCCCTTTTTCTTCTCCTTTACCAAGAACCACCCCAGCCAGAGCCACTGCAGACTCCCTGGCCCTAGGACCCAGCACAGCCAATGCATGAGTGCCTGCAAACAGCTAGGTCCTCTGCAATTGGCACTGGCTCCCAATGATGCATGCAAGTCTTTAGCTGATCCTTCAGCCATGGTCATGCAGGTAGCCACCGCAACCCTGCTGCCAGCCCTCGCCGCCATGAAAACACCTGTAACTGGCCCCTAAAGCTATGTGTATGTACATTGCTGGGCCCAGATCCTGCAGCAGTTCACATACATGCAGCAAGCCTCAACTCCCATTTCTTATTCACAATGCCAAAGTTACATATGTGCATGTCACAGCCTTAGCCCCCATAGCAACACAAGCACATGCAGCCATCCCCAATACCCATTCCTGGCTCCAACTGCCACACTTGTGTGAGAAGCTTGTTTCTACAGTTGTGTGCATGTACACTACCAGTTCTGATCCTTGCCGATGTGTTCACTCATGTTGCTAGCACTCCCATGCATATACCCAGAGCTGGCCTCTGCAGCTATGTGCATGTAGGCAGCCAGCCCTGATCCCTGTAGCAATGCATGTACCTGCGGCTGGACATAGCATGTGCACACTGGTGATTGATGTCTCCAGCCCCACTGCTGGTGGCCCCAGATTTTTGCCACTGGAACCAGAGGAACCACTAGAGACCTCAACAGCTCTGACATCCACTGTGGAGGCCCCATAGCTCTTTCCACCAAGGCCCATGCAGTTTCCAATGTCACAGACCCCAGCAACCTGAGTCAATGAAAAACCACACCTCCTTGGACCCAGAGATGCTACATGCCCTACAGTTAGTGCCTAGTGCCATAGTGCACTACAGTGTTATCTTCCATCAAAGGGAAGGCCTTTCCTTACCAAAGGCAGCCATTTAAGCCTGTAAGTGTTGACTGATGTTTCAGATGTGCAGACACCTATGCAAGGCTGCAAGAATCAAGAAGAATCAAGGGAATTGTGATTTCACCAGAGGAACCAATTTACTTCCTCTTTTTTTTCTTGTTCTTTTTTTCTTGTTCTCATGAGCTTTTATTTCTGTGAGGATAGTCAAAGAAACATAAAAAACAGTCAATGCATAGGGTGTCTTGTGTCCCAACCAATGTTCAAAGCTAACTACACATATTAACACATTCAATTAACACAACCAATCCCAAAGAAATGGAAATCTAAAAATTTCCTGAGAAAAAAAATTCAAAGAAATTGTTCTAAAAAGAAGGACAGAAAACTACAAGAAAACACAGATAAACAGCTTAACTAACCAGGAAAGCATTACAAGAACAAAATGAGAGGCTCAATAAAGAGTAAACATATAAAAGAACCAAACAGAAATTTTAGGGCTGAGAATACAATGATTTAACTAATAAATGCAGTAGAAAGCATCAACAACAGGTTCATTGAAATAGAAGAGAGAATCAACAAACTCAAAAATAAGCCATTTGAAATTATTGTCAGAGAAAAAAAGTTTACAAAGAATGAAAAGGAATGAAGGAGGCTTAAGGGATGAATGGGATGCTATCGATAGATAAAATATTTGCATTATGAAATTCTGAAGGAGAAGAGAAAGAACAGGGGGCCAAAAGCTTGTTTAGATAATTAGTCATTAAATATTTCCCAAATCTATGCAGAAATATGGACATTCAGTTACATGAATCTCTGAATTCTTCATATAGTTTCAATTAAAAGAATATTTCACCAAGACCTAGTATAATGAAACAGTCAAAAAATCACAGAGAGTATCCTGAAAGCAACAACAAAAAGAAGCGTATTACATACGAGTTTCAATTAAGCTAGTGGCAGATGTCTCAGCAGAAACCTTGCAGGCCAGGAGTGGGATGATATATTGGAAGGCTGAATGAGAAAAACTGCCAAACATAGTTGCAAAGGTCAGCTGTAGGCATTTGCGTGGGAACATGAATGCAGACAGCTGCAATTAGCAACATGAAAACAGATGAAGGTGTAAACCTCATTGGAAAAGGTAAATATATAGTCAAATTCAGAATACATTAATACTGTAATAATGGTGTATAAATCAAGTCTTAACAAATTTAAGTCACGGAAATCTTAACAAGCATCTTTTCTGACCCCAATGCTATAAACTAGATATCAGTAACAGGAGAAAAACTGGAAAATTCACAAGTATGTGGAAATTAAACAACATCCTCCTGAATAGCTAGTGACTGAAAAAGTAAATAAAAACGAATATAAAAAATGTTTTGAGACAAATGAAAATGGAAGCACAACATACCAGAACTTATGGAATGCAGCAAAACAGTTCTAAGAAGTTTATAGTGATAAATACCTACATGATAAAAGGAGAAATATCTCCAATAAATATCCTAAGTTTACACCTCAAGGAACTAGAAAAACAAGAACCAACTAAGCCCAATTTTTTTTCTTGTTCTCATGAGCTTTTATTTCTGTGAGGATAGTCAAAGAAACATAAAAAACAGTCAATGCATAGGGTGTCTTGTGTCCCAACCAATGTTCAAAGCTAACTACACATATTGACACATTCAATTATCACAACAGCCCTACGAAATAATTACCATTATTACCCCTAGTTTACAGATGATAGAACTGAGGACAAAAGGATTAAGTTAATTGCCCAAGGTTACAGAGCTAGTAAAATGCATCTCCCCTACTCTCAAATAGAAGACAATCACTTTTTTTTTTTTTTTTTCTGAGACAGAGTCTCACTCTGTCGCCCAGGCTGGAGTGCAGTGGCATGATCTCAGTTTACTGCAGCCTTCGCTTTCCTGGGTTCGAGGGGTTCTCCTGCCTCAGCCTCCCTAACAGATGAGATTACAGGCACCTGCCACCAGGCCCAGCAAATTTTTGTATTTTTAGTAGAGACGGTGTTTCACCATGTTGGCCAGGCTGATCTCAAACTCCTGACCTTAAATGATCCACCAATCTCGGCCTCCCAAAGTCCTGGAATTACAGGTGTGAGCCACCATGCCCGTCAACAATTACTAAATTAATTATATAGAAAAGACTTTCTGAAAAAACAAACTCAGAGCTCCTTAGAAATTCCTATTTTTTTCTTATCCTCTGTGTTTTTTTATATAATTTTAGCTTTTATTTTGGATTAAGAGAAGCCCAAATATAGCAGAAGGAAGGAAATAACAAAGATCAGGTCAGTAATAAATGAAATGGAGACTAGGACCATCATAGAAAAGATCAATAAAACTGTGAGTTGTTTGTTAATATAAGCCAAATGGACGAATTTTTATATAAACTAACCAAGAAAAATAGAGAAGACTCAAATAAATGAAATAGAAAAAAGAAGAGACATTAGAAATGATACCTCCTGAGTACAAAAGGTCCTAAGAGACTAATATGAACAATGACACCTCAACAATTGGATAATATAGAAGAAATAAATTCCAGGAAACATAAAACCTACTAAGAGTGAATCATAAAAAATAGAAAATCTGAACAGACCAGTAAGTAATGAGATTGAATCTGTAATCAAAAGTATATCAACAATGAAAAGTTCGGTACCAGATGTCTTAACTGGTGGATTCTACCAAATACTTAAAGAATTAATGACGATTCTTCTAAAACTCTTTCAAAAAACTAATGAGGTGATATCACTTCCAAACTCATTTGTATAAAGCCAGTATAACCCCATTACCAAAGCCAGACAAAGACATTACAAGGAAACAAAATTACTGGCCAATATCCTTGATGAAAGTAGATGCAGAATTTTCAACAAAAATGCCAGCAAGCCAAATTTAACAGTACACTCAAAATACCATACATCATCATCAAGTGGGATTTATTTCTGGGATACAAGAATTACTCAATATGCACAAATAAATCAATATGATATACTACCTTAATAAAATAAAGGACAAAAATCACATGGCCATCTAAGTAGATGCAAAAAAAGCATTTGACAAAATTCAACACCCTTTCATGATAAAACTCTCAATAAATTAGGTATAGAAGGAATACATCACAACATAATAAAGGCCATAAATGACAAGATTACAGATAAAATCATACACAATGGTGAAAATCTGGAAGCTTTTTCTCTAAGATCAGTAACAAACAAGGATGCCCACTCTCATCCCTTCTACTCAACAAACACTGAAAGTTTCAGACCGATCAGTTAGCCAAGAAAAATAAATAAAAGGTAACACAAAACCAAATATCATTCAGCCTTTAAAAAGAAGGAAATCCTACCATTTGCAACAATATGAGTAAACCTGGAGAGCATTATACTAAGTAAAATAAGCCAGACACAGAAGAACAAATACCACACGATATAACTTGCATTAGGAATCTAAAATGTCAAACTCACGGAAGCAGAGACTAGAATGATAGTTACAAAGGAATGGGGGTGGAAGACGAAGGGAGATAATGGTTAAAGAGTAAAAACATTCAGTTATAAAATGAGTAAATTCTGGAGACCAAAAGTGCAGCATGCTGACCATAGTTCATAATAATGTATTATATACATGAAATTTGCTGAGAGTAGATCTCAATTTTTTGCACCATGAACACACGTATATGCAAAGATAACTATGTGATGACGAATATGTTAATTAGCTTGATTGTAGTAGTAATTTCACAATGTATACATATATCAAAACATCACACTATATACTTTAAATATCTACTTTTATTGGTTGATTATCTTTCAATAAAGGCGGAAAAATAAGGGCCAGATTTTTGCATTGCCACCCTCTATACAAGCTAGAGGCCATAGGAAACATGGTTCAGATTAGCAGTTCTCAACCTGTATATCATAACATCATGACATAGTCATGTGTTGCCAGTAATTTGCTACTGTGCAAAGTTAAAATACAAAGTTTACCAATATTTTATCTTATGTAGCTTATTCGTTCATATATTATCCTTATAGGCATATATTCCTTTATTTCTTCTTTAGTAGAAGAGAAACACATAGAATTCACTAGGAACATCACATGACCAACAGACTATTTAATGTATTCCATATCCCATGACTAAAATTGAAATCTGTCTAAAAGAATGTGTTTCGTATGCAATCTTTATCCATCTTGTAAAACACAGTGAAAAGAAGTTGACAACTACAGCTATAAATCATCCCCAGAGAGTGCATGTGGGACCTGGCCTTGGAAAATATAATTGAGCTACCTTAGAATTGGAGCACTGGCTCCAGCCCACAGCTTTCATATTGATAGTATCATTAAAGCCAAGGCCTAGATCTTGAAAGAAAACCTAGCTATGTTCTCATGTCATTATTGAAGTCACAGAAATCCATTCCATAGTAATGGATGAGATTTCTCATTGAAAATCTTTGAGATATCTGAAGAAATCACCAGGGACAGGAGAGTACATGCATAAATTATGACACTCCAAATAAGCATATGTTTGTACCCAATTAATATAGACAAATTTAATTAATGCTTGAAAGGAAAAATAACAAGATAGTATCATGTTTATGTTTCTACATGAAAGATAACGATTGTCAACTTACATATGTAATTTTGACTTGCATCAGGATTTGACTGGGTCTAGAAGCCTACTCTGAAATGTCATACATGCAAAAATCACACATAGTCGGACTTTCAAATGTAGTTTGAATTTTCATAGGCCTCACCAGTTTCTGAGAATATATGGGGTCACACATAATATAATCATTCAAATCCACTGGCTTTTGTCTCCACCTGCTTACAGTATCTCAGACTTCTTTAAAGACTCCTTTAAGAATTTCTGGAAATTATTGGGACTGTCTCACATGTAGTTAGCATTTCTACTGATCTGTTTTCTACTTACCATTTTCTCTGTCATCTCCATTCTGATAATTACCCCATCCAACTAATGTTTATATTTCAGATATGGAATCTTTTCATTATAAAATTTCCAATTTTTTGGTAATTTGTATTTTCTGCTAAGAATATCTATCTTAGCATTAATTTCAAAGGTGTTTACTTCATCAGAGGGTGATTATATCAGCTTATTTAATGTTTTTGTCTGATAATTGTAACATGTTGGGTTCAGCATCTGTTTGTTGTTCTTTCTTTTTTCCTTGAGAAGTGGTCATATTTTCTTGCTTTGTTTTATTTTTATCTAGTATTTTTCTTTCTGTGATGAGCATTTTTTATTTATGTTGTGGGACTCTGAGTCCAGTTAAAAATCCTCTAGAGAAATTTTTCTGTTCTTTTAGCATGAAATTGCCAAAGTTAGGTTTATACCACAAGTTCTTTCTTTCTGCAGATGATATTACAAATGACTTTTGCTATGCCCTTTGGTTGTACCTCTCTCATGCGCCACTTTCAGAATTAATTTGGGACGTGGGCATTAGTTTATAGTTATACAACCAATGTCAAAACCTTTGCTATGCTTCTTTGGGTGTGTTCCACACATCTGCAGCCTTGGGGTGAGCCTGGGATTTCAGTCAGTTCAAACACAGATTTAGGGGTATACTTCTCCAACTCTCTCATCTTTGGGATTTTCCTTATGCACTGCAGATCTCAGGGGCTTGTTAATTGTTTCTCTGGCCAGAAATATGGAATTCTCTCAGTGTTTTAGTTATCTGCACATGTTCACAGTTTAGTTTAAATAGGCAGAATGAGAATAAAGAGAAAAAAACATGGAGAGTCCCCCAAAACTCTTTGCAGAACAGAGACTCCTTTTCCTGAGTCCTTATCCAAAGGCATGAGGTTTCTCTTGGGGCTTTAGGTACCTCTGAATTGCAGCAGTGAAATTTAGCAGCTAGTGCTGGATTCAGGAAGGGTAGGAAAGAAAAAGAAGAAAATAGGATTCCATCCTCCCGCCCCATATTTCCCTTCTACTCTGTGGCTTAAGGGGACCCTTTTGCTTGTATTGTGGTCACAAGGATAAATTCCTCTTGAGGTTTTGGTTGTCTGTACCCACTGCACAATTCCCCAGTATGTTCTGTCTGCTGGTCAAGTGTACTGCTACAGGAGAAAAAAAGATAATTTACTAGTCTTTCTTTAGATTTTGGCTTCCTTTCCCAAACTGTCTGCTATTATTTACATTTCGAGGTCTCCATATTCTTTTCCATATTTTTTCCATAATCAATTTTAGTTGTAATCAGAGTTATATCAGAATTAAATGGTAACAGGCTTACTTCACTTCAGCAAGCATAAGAAATCTTCTCACTCTCTTTTTAAAAAGAAGTAATCATAACATTTCATCAAAAAACATGTGTATCAGGTACTTTTGCATCAAACTCATGTGCTACTGTCTCAGTTATACAGTCCTGGAGACATTAAGATCTCACAGTTTGTCAGTAACAGCAACTAGCGTTTGAACATAGGTCTTTTGAATGACTTTCCCATTTGCTCTTAGAGAGGCAGAATATACCTTTAAAATGTCAGCAGAATAAAATTCATCAAATTCACAGGTTTTAAAAAACAATTTATCAAGTTAGTGAAAATGTTGTTTTTGTGAATTTCAAATGAGAAGTCACAGCAATACTCAGTGTTTATGTAAAATTAGTTAATTCAAACATATTTTAATTCATAAAATGCCACTAAATTATGAGTTTCTTATTTAATAATCTCACCAACTATCTTTCTGTCCTCACCTTAAGTTAAAGTTCTGGGGAAATCGCCTTTGATTTTTACATCCTCATAAAATGAAGTTTATTTCTCAACCTCTTCCTCTCCCTCCCCATTCCAGCCTCCTCCTTCCTCCTTCTTCTGGGGACCCAAATTCAGCCCACAGGGAAATGTAAGAATCACTGAGTTTCTTTCCAACTTTTAGAGTACATTTTCTTGGCAGAAAACTATAACTCTTGTTTATATGGAAAATCATTTCGCCAAATGAATATTCCTGACCCATTCTATAAAAAGAGGATTCTTTTTTTGCTTGTAATTTTTGGATGACTATTTTCTGCCTGCTAAAATTGAGGAACAGGCCTTGAAAGATTCTCCAAAAATATAAATTTATACTTACACACCATTCCAATCTTACTAGTTGACTTAATTTTCGGAATGAAGTGTGTCAGACTTATAGAAATGTACACAAAACATTATTGTACAGTTCAGTGAATTACTTACCACCTAAGTGAACACCCATGTAACCCACTTGGGTTAACAAGTAAAACATTGCCAGGAACCTAAGTTATTTGACTTTTAATGTATCTGTTAAGACTGCTTTAGTGTTTCATTAGTCAAAACATCATTTAAATGATATGCAATTAACTTACACACTTTAAAAAAATAAATTTACCTATGTTTATGGAAGGAGATGGAACATCTATATGTTATTGTCTTCATAGCATTACAGTCTAAGTGAATACTTGGGTACCTGCTTTATCCCATTAATGTCTTCCTAAACATTACGTGTAAGTGAATTTCATCGAATACATTTAAAAACAATAAGTTGAGTAAGTGGGATTACTTTAAAGATGTTGTGAATCTTTTGCAACACTATAGATCTTTTTACAAATAAGTAACTTTTCCTAATATATCTGTTTTAAAACTGGAGTTGTGTACTCTACGTTTCCTTAAAGTGGGGTGTATATATTTATCTATATATAGATATATACAGACATTTCTATTACAACAAGTCTAACAAACCTTTGGTAAGTTTGATGAAATTGGATTATCTACATTACTAAAACCTGAGTTCCTAGAGCCTAACAGGATCTGAAACAAATGTACTGCATTTTCTCTTTAAAAAAAAATGCTTGTCTTTTCTACTGAAGAGGTGATTTTAGGTATCTTCATTTTAAGCTGACATAAACAAAGTGTTAAATTTAGATGCTGTAGGACTCATATTTTCTAAGCTTGTCTTTATAAATCTCAATTAAGATTCGAACATGCAGTATAACTTTGAATAGAAGTTCCTTTGAGCATTTCATTTGAATTAATCTAAGTCCCAGAATATTCTGAAATTTGCCTCATGCTTATGATTTCTACTGCGAATATAGAAAATCACTGTATGAGAAAATGTATTTAATCACCTCATGCTTTAGTAAGCTTATATATAAATCTGAATAAACAAAATTGATCTCTGAAAATCAACTGCAGTACCCTTTATGAGGCAAAAGCATTATTTTAAATACCTTATAACTCTAACTTTTCTTGTAAGTTCAGGGGATGCAGATTTGTTACATAGGTAAACTTGTGTCATGGTTTTTTTTTTTGTACAGAATATTTCATCACCCAGGTATTAAGTCTAGTGCCCATTAGTTATTTTTCATAATGCTCTCCCTCCCCCCACCCCACACCCTGACAGGCCCCAGTGTGTGTTGTTCTCCTCCGTGTCTATGTGCTCACCTTGTTCAGCTCCCACGTATAAGTGAGAACATGTGGTGTTTGGTTTCCTGTTCCTGAGTTAGTTTGCTGAGTATAAAAGCTTCCATTTGAGAAGTGTCTGTTCATGTCCTTCGCCCACTTTTTGATGGGTTTGTTTGTTTTTTTCTTGTAAATTTGTTTGAGTTCATTGTAGATTCTGGATATTAGCCCTTTGTCAGATGCGTAGGTTGCAAAAATTTTCTCCCATTGTGTAGGTTGCCTGTTCACTCTGATGGTAGTTTCTTTTGCTGTGCAGAAGCTCTTTAGTTTAATTAGATCCCATTTGTCAATTTTGGCTTTTGTTGCCATTGCTTTTGGTGTTTTAGACATGAAGTCATAAAAAATGATGAGTTCATGTCCTTTGTAGGGACATGGATGAAATTGGAAATCATCATTCTCAGTAAACTATCATAAGAACAAAAAACCAAACACCGCATATTCTCACTCATAGGTGGGAATTGAACAATGAGAACACATGGACACAGGAAGGGGATCATCACACTCTGGGGACTGTTGTGGGGTGGGGGGAGGGGGGAGGGATGGCATTGGGAGATATACCTAATGCTAGATGACGAGTTAGTGGGTGCAGTGCACCAGCATGGCACATGTATACATATGTAACTAACCTGCACATTGCGCACATGTAATAAATTAAAAAAAAAAAAAAAAGCTTCCAGCTCCATCCATGTCCCTGCTAAGGACATAATCTCATTCCTTTCTATGGCTGCATAGTATTCATGGTGTATATATACCACATTTTCTTTATGCAGTCTATCATTGATGGGCATTTAGGTTGATTCCATGTCTTTGTGAAGAGTGCTGCAGTGAACATACATGTGCACTTGTCTTTATAATATAATTTCTGTTATTTGAGTATATACCCAGTAGTGGGATTGCTGGGTCAAATGGTTTTTCTGTCTCTGGGTCTTTAAGGAATTTCCACACTATTTTCTACAATGGCTGAACCGACACCCCCACCAACAGTGTATAATCATTCTTTTATCTCTATAACCTTGCCAGTATCTGTTATTTTTTGGCATTTTAATCATAGTCATTCTGACTGGTATTAGGTGGCATATCATCATGGTTTTGAGTTGCATTCCTCTAATGATAAGTGATGTTGAGTTTTTTTTCACATGATTTTTGGCCACATATGTCTTCTTTTGAAAAGTATCTGTTCACATACTTTGCCCACTTTTTTATGAGGTTGGTGGTTTGTTTCTTTTATATTTGCTTAAATTCCTTATAGATGCTGGATATCAGACATTTGTTGGAAGCATAGTTTGCAAAAATTTTCCCTTATTCTCCCTTTTTGTAGGTCATCTGTTTACTCTGTTGATCGTATGTTTTGCTGTGCAGAAGATCTTTAATTAGATCCCACTTGTCAATTTTTGATTTCATTGCAATTGCTTTTGGCTTTTTCATCATGAAATTTTTGCCCGTGCCTGTGTCCTGAATGGTATTGTCTAGGTTGTCTTCCAGGGTTTTAATAATTTTGTGTTTTACATTTAAGTCTTTATTCTATGTTGATTTAATTTTTGAACATGGTTTAAGGAAGAAGTCCAGTTTAAATCTTCTACATATG
The DNA here is from genome assembly GCF_028885625.2 of Pongo pygmaeus. Taxonomy (NCBI): domain Eukaryota; kingdom Metazoa; phylum Chordata; class Mammalia; order Primates; family Hominidae; genus Pongo; species Pongo pygmaeus. Next base: position 130,706,343 of record NC_072396.2, on the reverse strand, counting down.
GCTAGCCAGTTATCCCAGTACCATTCATTGAATAGAGAGTCCTTTCCCCATTGCTTTTTTTTTTTTTTTTGTCAGGTTTGTCAAAGATCAGATCTTTGAAGGTGTGCAGAATTATTTCTGGGTTCTCTATTCTTTTCCATAGGTCTGTGTGTCTAAAAACCTACACTTCTCAGCTGATCTGAAAAATCCAGATATAAAATTGCCAGCATAGTACTCTATTGTGGGGAAAAATACCCTAATTTCTCTCTAAAGTTACATATAGCGTCACATAATGTTATTTTTTTCTTTAATGATGGGAAGATTTTCCCCCAAAATGATTTTTTATTAGACATTTATCTAAGACAAGATGCAATTTTATACATCCATTAGCTAATATGCATTTAGAAATCAGTGATTAACAGCTTCAAATTGTGCCAGCACTCTGTGCTTCAATTAAATATTTCCAAATAAATGTGCAATAGCCATTTTAAATTTTTATAACCTTTCTTTGGAGTTAATTTGTTCCCACCTATTGTAACTAAAAATAGATCACCCCTTTTTATTCTCTTTCATTGAAAATTGCAATCACTCCCTATACTTTTTTCTTTTAAAAATCCTAGTCTAGCTAGAGTTTTCAGTTTATACAAAACAAGCTTAGTTAATTCTGGGCTAATGCCAGTGTATTACATTTGGTTAAGATGATCTTAACATAATTGTAAAGGTTTTCCTAAAATCAAATAAAATGTGTTTTATTATTTTAAAATGCACATTTTTACTGAAATTTGTGAAATGCCATTTAGAGTATGCATATACCAAAATTGTGTGAACATGAATTTTTGAAACGTATATTTCTTTGCCTTTTATAAATAGGTGTTTTCTCTCATAACAGTAATTCAGTTGAAATTTTTCATTTTTATCTTGATAATATCAAATTATACATTTTTATGATTACAAAATAATGTATTATGAAATCTTTATATCTTCTGCATTAATTTACTTGTATTTTTCTTGCTATATAAATACTCTTCTTTGGGGAATGGTAAGTTATATCAAATGCATTAGTGTGCCAGATTTTGAAAGCAATTGTAGAAATATACTACTTTAAAATTGTCAAAGTGTTTTCATATCCATTATCCACTTGTGCTCATAACAACACTGTGGAATAGTTAGGGCACATGTTCCTTCCCATATGTCAAAGAAGAAAGAAGAAAGAAAAGCCTAAGACTACCTGACAAGGTAATGACAGAGTTTAGGACTTCTGATCCACCTGGTCTACCATTATGCCAAACAAAGAAGTGCCAAAATTTGTCCAACAAATTAATAAAGACAATGAAGAACAACTATTTTCTTAGATTTAGTTACTTGCCCTCACATTGCTATTTTTTATCAATGCATCTAATGTTTTAGATTAAGAGCCATACTTTTTAAATGTTCTGTTAAATTACTGTTCACTAAAGTTGAAGTCCTAATTTATGAACATAAACTATGCACATAATGATTAGCAATGTTTCAATTTTATAAAAAATATCTTAGATGAGTCATTTAATTCCCCATCATCATTTTCCAGATTAACATTATTTTATTAAATATAAAAAAGTGCAAATAATTACTAAGCCAAGACATTAAAAACAAATTACCTTACTAAAATAAGTTTTGAATAATCTAGAATACCAAGTCAAACTTTAGCAATCATTTTCAAATTTTTTTTTATTTTTATACTTTAAGTTTTAGGGTACATGTGCACAATGTGCAGGTTTGTTACATATGTATATATGTGCCATGTTGGTGTGCTGCACCCATTAACTCATCATTTAACCTTAGGTATATCTCCTAATGCTATCCCTCCCCTCTCCTCAAACCCCACAACAGACCCCAGTGTGTGATGTTCCCCTTCCTGTGTCCATGTGTTCTCCTTGTTCAATTCCCACCTATGAGTGAGAACATGCAGTGTTGGGTTTTTTGTTCTTGCGATAGTTTGCTGAGAATGATGGTTTCCAGCTTCATCCATGTCCCTGCAAAGGACATGAACTCATCATTTTTTATGGCTGCATAGTATTCCATGGTGTATATGTGCCACATTTTCTTAATCCAGTCTATCATTGATGGACATTTGGGTTGGTTCCAAGTCTTTGCTATTGTGAATAGTGCTGCAATAAACATACATGTGCATGTGTCTTTATAGCACCATGATTTATAATCCTTTTGGTATATACCCAGTAATGGGATGGCTGGGTCAAATGGTATTTCTAGTTCTAGAACCATGAGGAATCGCCAAACTGTCTTCGGCAACAATTGCCTAGTTTACAGTCCCACCAACAGTGTAAAAGTGTTCCTATTACTCCACATCCTCTCCAGCACCTGTTGTTTCCTGACTTTTTAAAGATCGCCATTCTAGCTGGTGTGAGATGGTATCTCATTGTGGTTTTGATTTGCATTTCTCTGATGACCAGCGATGATGAGCTTTTTTTTATGTCTTTTGGCTGCATAAATGTCTTCTTTTGAGAAGTGTCTGTTCATATCCTTTGCCCACTTTTTGATGGGGTTGTTTGTTTTTTTCTTGTAAATTTGTTAGAGTTCATTGTAAATTCTGGATATTAGCCCTTTGTCAGATGAGTAGATTGCAAAAGTTTTCTCCCATTCTGTAGGTTGCCTGTTCACTCTGATGGTAGTTTCTTTCGCTGTGCAGAAGCTCTTTAGTTTAATTAGATCCCATTTGTCAATTTTGGCTTTTGTTGCCATTGCTTTTGGTGTTTTAGACATGAAGTCCTTGCCCATGCCTATGTCCTGAATGGTATTGCCTAGGTTTTCTTCTAGAGTTTTTATGGTTTTAGGTCTAACATGTAAGTCTTTAATCCATCTTGAATTAATTTTTGTATAAGGTGTAAGGGAGTGATCCAGTTTCAGCTTTCTACATATGGCTAGCCTGTTTTCCCAGCACCATTTATTAAATAGGGAATCCTTTCCCCATTGCTTGTTTTTGTCAGGTTTGTCAAAGATCAGATAGTTGTAGATATGCGTTGTTATTTCTGAGGGCTCTGTTCGGTTCCATTGGTCTATATTTCTCTTTTGGTAACAGTACCATGCTGTTTTGGTTACTGTAGCCTTGTAGTATAGTTTAAAGTCAGGTAGTGTGATGCCTCCAGCTTTGTTCTTTTGGCTTAGGATTCACTTGGCAATGCGGGCTCTTTTTAGATTCCATATGAACTTTAAAGTAGTTTTTTCCAATTCTGTGAAGAAAGTCATCGGTAGCTTGATGGGGATGGCATTGAATCTATAAATTACCTTGGGCAGTATCGTCATTTTCACGATATTGATTCTTCCTACCCATGAGCATGGAATGTTCTTCCATTTCTTTGTATCCTCTTTATTTCATTGAGCAGTGGTTTGTAGTTCTCCTTGAAGAGGTCCTTCACATCCCTTGTAAGTTGGATTCCTTGATATTTTATTCTATTTGAAGCAATTGTGAATGGGAGCTCACTTGTGATTTGGCTGTTTGTCTGTTATTGTTGTATAAGAAAGCTTGTGATTTTTGCACATTGATTTTATATCCTGAGACTTTGCTGAAGTTGCTTATCAGCTTAAGGAGATTTTGGGCTGAGATGATGGGGTTTTCTAGATATACAATCATGTCATTTGCAAACAGGGACAATTTGACTTCCTCTTTTCCTAATTGAATGCCCTTTATTTCTTTTTCCTGCCTGATTGGCCTGGCCAGAACTTCCAACACTATGTTGTTGAATAGGAGTGGTGAGAGAGGGCATCCCTCTCCTGTGCCAGTTTTCAAAGGGAATGCTTCCAGTTTTTGCACATTCAGTATGATATTGGCTGTGGGTTTGTCTTAAATAGCTCTTATTATTTTGAGATACATCCCATCAATACCTAATTTATTGAGAGATTTTAGCAGGAAGGGTTGTGGAATTTTGTCAAAGGCCTTTTCTGCATCTATTGAGATAATCATGTGGTTTTTGTCTTTGGTTCTGTTTATATGCGGGATTACATTTATTGATTTGCGTATGTTGAACCAGCCTTGCATCCCATGGATGAAGCCCACTTGATCATGGTAGATAAGCTTTTGGTGTGCTGCGGGATGCAGTTTACCAGTATTTTACTGAAGATTTTTGCATCAATGTTCATCAGGGATATTGGTCTAAAATTCTCTTTTTTGGTTGTGTCTCTGCCAGGCTTTGGTATCAGGATGATGCTGGCCTCATAAAATGAGTTAGGGAGGATTCCCTCTTTTTCTATTGATTGGAATAGTTTCAGAAGGAATGGTACCAGCTCCTCCTTGTACCTCTGGTAGAATTCGGCTGTGAATCCATCTGGTCCTGGACTTTTTTTGGTTGGTAAGCTATTGATTATTGCCACAATTTCAGAGCCTGTTATTGGTCTGTTCAGAGATTCAACTTCTTCCTGGTTTAGTCTTGGGAGGGTGTATGTGTCGAGGAATTTATCCATTTCTTCTCAATTTTCTAGTTTATTTGCGTAGAGGTGTTTGTAGTATTCTCTGATGGTAGTTTGTATTTCTGTGGGATCGGTGGTGATATCCCCTTTATCATTTTTTATTGCATCTATTTGATTCTTCTCTCTTTTCTTCTTTATTAGTCTTGCTAGCAGTCTATCAATTTTGTTGATCTTTTCAAAAAATCAGCACCTGGATTCATTGATTTTTTGAAGGGTTTTTTGTGTCTCTATTTCCTTCAGTTCTGCTCTGATCTTAGTTATTTCTTGCCTTTTGCTAGCTTTTGAATGTGTTTGCTCTTGCTTCTCTAGTTCTTTTAATTGTGATGCTAGGGTGTCAATTTTAGACCTTTCCTGCTCTCTCGTGGGCATTTAGTGCTGTAAATTTCCCCTCTACACACTGCTTTGAATGTGTCCCAGAGATTCTGGTATGTTGTGTCTTTGTTCTCATTGGTTTCAAAGAATATCTTTATTTCTGCCTTCATTTCATTATGTACCCAGTAGTCATTCAGGAGCAGGTTGTTCGGTTTCCATGTAGTTGAGCTGTTTTGAGTGAGTTTCTTAATCCTGAGTTCTAATTTGATTGCACTGTGGTCTGAGAGACAGTTTGTTATAATTTCTGTTCTTTTACATTTGCTGAGGAGTGCTTTACTTCCAACTATGTGGTCAATTTTGGAATAGGCGTGGTGTGGTGCTGAAAAAAAATGTATATTCTGTTGATTTAGTGTGGAGAGTTCTGTAGATGTCTATTAGGTCCGCTTGGTGCAGAGCTGAGTTCAATTACTGGGTATCCTTGTTAACTTTCTGTCTCGTTTATCTGTCTAATGTTGACAGTGGGGTGTTAAAGTCTCCCATTATTATTTTGTGGGTATCTACGTCTCTTTCTAGGTCTCTAAAGACTTGCTTTATGAATCTGGGTGCTGCTGTATTGGGTGCATATATATTTTGGATAGTTAGCTCTTCTTGTTGAATTGATCCCTTTACCATATGTAATGACCTTCTTTGTCTCTTTTGATCTTTGTTGGTTTAAAGTCTGTTTTATCAGAGACTAGGATTGCAATCCCCTCCTTTTTTTGTTTTCCATTTGCTTGGTAGATCTTCCTCCATCCCTTTATTTTGAGCCTATATGTGTCTATGTATGTGAGATGGGTTTCCTGAATACAGCACACTGGTGGGTCTTGACTCTTTATCCAATTTGCCAGTCTGTGTCTTTTAATTGGAGCATTTAGCCCATTTACATTTAAGGTTAATATTGTTATGTGTGAATTTGATCCTGTCATTATGATGTTACCTGGTTATTTTGCTCGTTAGTTAGTGCAGTTTCCTCCTAGCCTCGATGGTCTTTACAATTTGGCATGTTTTTGCAGTGGCTGGTACTGGTTGTTCCTTTCCATGTTTAGTGCTTCCTTCAGTAACTCTTTCAGGGCAGGCCTGGTGGTGACAAAATCTCTCAGCATTTGCTTGTCTGTAAAGTATTTTATTTCTCCTTCACTTATGAAACTTAGTTTGGCTGGATATGAAATTCTGGGTTGGAAATTCTTTTCTTTAAGAATGTTGAATATTGGCCCCCACTCTCTTCTGGCTTGTAGAGTTTCTGCCGAGACGTCTGCTGTTAGTCTGATGGGCTTCCCTTTGATGGTAACCCGACCTTTCTCTCTGGCTGCCCTTAACATTTTTTCCTTCATTTCAACTTTGGTGAATCTGACAATTATGTGTTTTGGAGTTGCTCTTCTCGAGGAGTATCTTTGTGGCATTCTCTATATTTCCTGAATCTGAATGTTGGCCTGCCTTGCTAGATTGGGGAAGTTCTCCTGGATAATATCCTGCAGAGTGTTTTCCAACTTGTTTCCATTCTCCCTGTCACTTTCAGGTACACCAATCAGATGTAGATTTGGTCTTTTCACATAGTCCCATATTTCTTGGAGGCTTTGTTAATTTATTTTTATCTTTTTTCTCTAAACTTCTCTGCTCACTTCATTTCATTCATTTGATTTTCCATCACTGATACCCTTTCTTCCAGTTGATCAAATCGGCTACTGAGGCTTGTGCATTCATCACGTAGTTCTTGTGCCATGGTTTTCAGCTCCATCAGGTCCTTTAAGGACTTCTCTGCATTGGTTATTCTAGTTAGCCATTCGTCTAATCTTTTTTCAAGGTTTTTAACTTCTTTGCCATAGGTTCGAACTTCCTCCTTTAGCTCGGAGTAGTTTCATCGTCTGAAGCCTTCTTCTCTCAACTCGTCATTTTCTGTCCAGCTTTGTTCTGTTACTGGTGAGGAGCTGCATTCCTTTGGCAGAGGAGAGGCACTCTGATTTTTAGAATTTCCAGTTTTTCTGCTCTGTTTTTTCCCCATCTTTGTGGTTTTATCTACCTTTGGTCTTTGATGATGGTGACATACAGATGGGGTTTTGGTGTGGATGTCCTTTCTGTTTGTTAGTTTTCCTTCTAACAGTCAGAACCCTCAGCTGCAGGACTGTTGGAGTTTGCTGGAGGTCCACTCCATACACTGTTTGCCTGGGTATCAGCAGCAGAGGCTGCAGAACAGTGGATATTGGTCAACAGCAAATGTTGCTGCCTGATCATTCCTCTGGAAGTTTTGTCTCAGAGGAGTACCTGGCTATGTGAGGTGTTAGTCTTCCCCTACCAGGGGGTGCCTCCCGGTTAGGCTACTCGGGGGTCAGGGACCCACTTGAGGAGGCAGTCTGTCCGTTCTCAGATCTCCAGCTGCGTGCTGGGAGAACCACTACTCTCTTCAAAGCTGTCAGACAGGGACATTTAAGTCTGCAGAGGTTTCTGCTGCCTTTTGTTTGGCTATGCCCTGCCCCCAGAGGTGGAGTCTACAGAGGCAGGCAGGCCTCCTTGAGCTGTGGTGGGCTCCACCCAGTTCGAGCTTCCTGGCTGCTTTCTTTACCTACTCAAGCCTTGGCAATGGTGGGCACCCCTCCCCCAGCCTGGCTGCCGCCTTGCAGTTTGAACTCAGACTGCTGAGCTAGCAATGAGAGAGGCTCAGTGGGCATAGGACCCTCCAAGCCAGGCGTGGGATACAATCTCCTGGTGTGCCGTTTGCTAAGACTGTTGGAATAGTGCAGTATTAGGGTGGGAGTGACCTGATTTTCCAGGTGCCGTCTGTCACCCCTTTCCATGGCTAGGAAAGGGAGTTCCCTGACCCCTTGTGCTTCCTGGGTGAGGCGACACCTCGCCATGCTTCGGCTCATGCTCAGTGCGCTGCACCCACTGTCCTGCACCCACTGTCTGATACTCCCCAGTGAGATGAACCTGGTACCTCAGTTGGAAATGCAGAAATTGTTCGTCTTCTGTGTCACTCACGCTGGGAGCTGTAGACTGGAGCTGTTCCTATTTGGCCATCTTGGCTCCACCAAAACTTGTTATTCATTTATTTTGAAAACTTCTAATTTAACAAGATCTTGGACTGCTGTATTTAAAACCCATCTGTCAGTGAAAATTTTTATTTTATCCCTATGGATTTTTATTTTGAGTAAACCAAGTCTTATATTACATAAAATAGAAACTTTTGTCATAATCTATATAGTCTCTTAGTGGCCTTGGAAAGGGGACATTATAGAAATGTGACATAGAATAAAGGACAATTGAAATAATGGGCTCTTATATTAACATTTCTTTGGGTCTTTGCCTATTGATGCTCTCGTTCTTCACTCTTGCATCTTCCCTAGTTTCTATATTCATTCATTCTAGCTTGAATTACTTACATTTACCTGGAAATCACACTATATGTTGACTAATTGCCACTGTTCACTTGTGTTGACTAAATTTATCCTTAACACTTGACAGTAAGCTTTGTACCTCTGCTATCCATTACCAATCTCATTCATCCTGGCCTCCAAGTTTCATTCTCTACCATTCTTGCAGAGCTTCAACATTAACTGAAGAGATGCATAATCCTTTTCTTTCCTCACAATCCCAAAGGACCTCCTGGCCATTTCATATCATAAACTAATGGGTACATGTAACTGTTTCTGCAAACTTTTGTGGAAGGTTTTGTACCACAATTTGCTAACCTTAGTTAATTTTGGTTAGAATAAATTGTAGGTGAGGTCAAGGTCGCGGGTGTAATTCTCACATAGCCTTATTTATCTTGGGAAAATCATTTTTTAATATACTACTGAGCCCGGCTATGTGTCTTGTCATTATAAAGAGCAGCAAATTATAATTAAGACTATGCAACCTATCTCAACTGATAGAACTCAAGGAGTCATCTTCATATTGTTGGGAAAGAAATTTAAAGCTACCAGCTGAGCTTCTAAGGCAGAATAAGTCAGAAGTTTGGTACCATTCAGACTGAATACTTACATAAAGGAATAACAAGGGTAAGGCTGCAAGCCTAGGATCTGAAACAGATATGAAAAACAAGGTGAAAGTTAGAGTTCACAACAATAATTTTCTGCCACAAAACAGAAACTGAATACTTTGAGAGGCACCAATGAGCAAATGCAAAATCCACAATATTATGACTAGAGACATCGAACACCTAAAAAGAGAAAAGAATATGGGGCCTTTAAACATTCTTATATACAGTGAGCTGATAATCCTTTTGTAAAGACATTTGGCAAAGCCACAAAATGTTGAAATCAGTAATCTCACTTCCAGAAATTTACTATAGGGAAATGTTTCACAGATGCACAAAGATGCTCATAGCATTCTTATTTATAATTATGAAAAAGTAATATAAATATTCAATATTACAGGAATGGTTAAGTGATATTACACACATGTGATGTAATCATTAAAATAACATGATTACTCTTTAATGATGGAGAAAACTGTTGAATAAAAAATATGCAATATTTCCTGACTACAGTGTTTACTGTCAGGCAAATATATATGCTTATGAAAACTGGAATGGAATACCCCCAAATTATAATGACTTCTTTAGGGTTCTGGACTTGTAGCTAATAATATTTTTCCTCATTTCTTGTTAAACCTTCTATGATATTATTTCTATATTTTAACAAGTTTTAAAAGCTGTCTGTTGTATTGATACTTCCACATTATCTTTACTGAGATATAACTGCACTGCAAGACAAATGTATTTGCCACACTGATTCAGTAGTTCAACAGTGTCGTAGAAGAGAAAATATTGAAACCAATGAATTATCATAAACATGCCTTAGTATTTTCTAGGAATCATGATATAGCCTATATATAATCTTCTTTTAATGCCACAATCCTTCCAAGAACATGCTTTTTGCCCATTCACTTTGATTCTGCTTGACTGTGGTATGGAAACCTGTCATATTAAAAGTAACAACCTTTCTTTCAGTTATCTAATAAGGTAGTTGAATTCCTGTCTCTTAGATGTTTATAGGTACTTTGTCATTCAAATCCATGAAAAACTTCACTCTATATTGTATGATGCTAGGAATTTCACATTCATTATCATTTACTTCTCATACCAATCCTATGAAAAATGTATTCTTATCATAAATAGAAACTAATGCTCAAAGAAGTTGAGTAACTCATTTAAAATTACACAATGTGGTAGAAACATTTTTTTGAAACTCAGAACTGCCTGAATCCCAAATTAGTATTCTTTCTCATGCCTTTTTCTTCATAATCATCTCTTAAATCCCTTCTTCCCCTTTATTTATTTACTGAACACCAACAATGTGATAGACACTGTGCTAAGCTCGGAGGATACTTGGATAAATAAAATGCAGTCACACTCACCAAAAGGTTTAGTTTATTCTGTCATTTACCATTCATTCATTATTTTGTTCAGTCACAAATTATGTAATGGATACTTACAATGTGATAGGTGCTTCTAGAAAAAAAGGAACATGTCTTAAAATACTGCTCGACTATAACATAAAGCAGTAAAAAATATGCAGTTGAAATAAAGACATAAATATGTGGTTAAAACTATACAAATACAAGACAATATCCTTCAAATAAATTAGAAATGCTTAAAAACAACAACAACAAAAAATCCTTGTCGTTGTAGGGAAACTTTCTTAAAAGAAAATATGAGATGAGAATCCCTAAAACCTGATGATAATCCCACATGGAAAGCCTAAGGGCAGAAAGCCCTTCAGTTCATATCACTGACATAGGCCTTCATAAATGTTTTCACAGCAAAACACAGACAACCAACCAATATGCATGCAGTGGCTTTGAGTCGACTTCTCATCTTTTTTTCCTTATGCTTCTTTCCTCAATTTCTTTAAACATTTGTCTTGGCCTTTAAGCCTTATTTGCAGCTATAAATAATTGGAGTATTCTACTTTATGAAAACAGAAGTCTAACTTTCCAACATGCATGTTCCTCTTACTGAATTTCATTCTCACTAGAGGAAAATTATGAACTTTTTTACCTCCATAAAAAACATGAACCATTTTTCATAAAAGTGTTTTTTTTTATATTCCTAAATCACTTATGAGTAACAAAGAAAAAAAAGCTGAACGCTATTAGTTGAAAACTCTCATTTACATACACCTGGCTGTAGGTGGAAAATCTCATCAGTAGCAGTGAGCCATAATGTGTTTTATTATCATGTAGGAAACATAAAACTGTTAAATTTATTCAGAAGTATTCCAACAACGAATGTATTGTCATGGTACTGAATAACCAAAGCCATATATTAATCTTTCTCTCCGGTATGTGAATGTTCAAAGAATGATCATGTTTTTTCTCTATTGCTCTTACTCTCACTCTTACTCTCTTTCTCCCCAATATTATGGCTAATTTAACAGACAAGATCAAAATGAACTGTCAGAGGTAATAACTAGATTAAGTATTTAGGTAATGTGATGAAGGACTGTAGAAGTGAGGATTACACCAAATACCTAGATAATGTAGGACCATTTTGTTATAATATTTACTTCTCAAACTTTAATTGGTGCTAGATCTGCTAATATAACACCATAGTAAGAACTGGATTATTTTGCCTCTTTTCTCTAGCTTACTGTTTTAATGTTGTCTCGGTACAGCCACCTCATATTACACTGAAGCAGTGTCTAAACTGATATGACTGAGGAATTTTTTATATTGATGTAAATATATACATAGTTTTCAAGTCCATATGATAATGTAATACATTAATGTAATTTTTAAAGACCAAATATGTATACTTGGGATATCCATCACCTTAAATATTTGCCTTTTCTTTATGTTAGATCATTCGAATTACTCTTTTCTAGCTACTTTGAAAGATACAATACATCAGCGATCCCCAACCTTTTTGGCACTAGTGACCAGTTTTGTGGAAGACAATTTCTCCACAAACCAGGATAGGGGTGGGGAATGGTTTTGTGATGAAACTGTTGCACCTCAGACAATCAGGCATTAGATTCTCATACGGAGCCCACAAGCTAGATCCCTTGCATGTGCAGTTCACAATAGGGTTCACACTCTTATGAGAATGTAATGCCGCTGCTGGTCTGACAGGAGGCAGAGCTCAGGCAGTAATGCTCGCTGGCCCACACACACTCACCTCCTGCAGTGTGGTCTGGTTCCTAACAGGCCACCAACTGGTACTGGCCTACAGCCACGGGGCTGAGGACCACTGAAATAGATTATTGTATATTATAGTCACCCTACTGATCTATGTAACACCAACATGGCACATGTATACATATGTAACAAACCTGCACGTTGTGCACATGTACCCTAAAACTTAAAGTATAATAAAAATAAAAAAGAATTTAAAAAAAGAAGGAAATACAAACAAACAAACAAAAAAAAAACACTAGGTCTTATTTATTCTAGCAAGTTGTATTGAGAAACCATTTGATGTATTGGAATGGGCTTCAGACTTTGAGACAGACAATTTGGGCTTCAATCTTGTTTCCGTCATCACCAGCTGTGTTTACTTAGGTAAATGATCCAGAAGTGGGTAGTGTGACTGCCTCCCAAAGTTGGATGCAATGGCTACTGTTACTTGTCATTTCCTAAATGTGTGGAGGGTGGGGTGAGGGAGGAAGATACAGATGAGATTATAAAATTACAGTTAGAAATAAGCACATCTGTTTTTTTGAAGGATAGTTGCATCATGTAAGTGTTGGGAACATAGAGTTGTTTTCATTGTACAGCAGTTCAAATATGTATTGAAGGGTGTATATAGATTCTGGATAGGTAAGAGGGTGGGCTATACCAGTTATTAAGCTATTATCTCTTATCTTTAAACTACTCTTTTCTACTCTTTGTGATGCTGGTCTCTTACCTTTAAACTACTCTTTTCTACTCTTTGTGATGTTGGTGCCAGGACTCTGCAAACCACATTCCTGCTTTTTCAGCTGGCTCTGTGTTCAGCTATGCCAATACAGGGCATGATTGGAAGATTATAGCCAGGCTAGAGGAGGAAGAAGGGACATGTTCCTACCTGCTTGTTCTCTGTTAGCTTCAGGTTGATTTCCTGTTCATTTGTTATCATGCCTTACTTCATCCAGCTTCTTCACCCTGGAAGTAGTAGGTGTTTCTCATAGTAGTGGTTGAATCCAGTATGATATTATTTCAATATTTATAGAACCAGGCTCATTCTGCCTATTCCCCCTACCCCCAGTGATATGGTTTGGCTGTGTTCCCACCCAAATCTCAACTTGAATTGTATCTCCCAGAATTCCCACATGTTGTGGGAAGGACCCAGGGGGAGATTATTGAATCATGGGGCCTGGTCTTTCCCATGCTATTCTCATGATAGTGAATACGTCTCATGAGATGTGATACGTTTATCAGGGGTTTCCACTTTTACTTCTTTCTCATTTTCTCTTGCCTGCCACTATATAAGAAGTGCCCTTCGCCTCCCACCATGATGCTGAGGCCTCCCAGCCATGTGGAACTGTAAGTCCAATTAAACCTCTTTTTCTTCCACATCTCAGATATGTCTTTATCAGCAGCGTGAAATGGACTAATACAGTAAATTGGTACCGGTAGAGTGGGCCGTTGCTGAACAGATACCCGAAAATGTGGAAGCAACTTCAGAACTGGGTAACAGGCAGAGGTTGGAACAATTTGGAAGGTTCGGAAGAAGACAGGAAAATGTGGGAAGCTTTGGTACTTCCCAGAGACTTGTTGAATGGCTCTGCCCAAAATGCTGATAGCAATGGACAATAAAGTCCAGGCTTAGGTGGTCTCAGGTAAAGATGAGGAACTTGTTGGGAACTGGAGTAAAGGCAACTCTTGTTATGTTTCAGCAAAGACTGGCAGTATTTTGTCCCTGCCCTAGAGGTTCATGGAACTTTGAACTTGAGAAAGATGATTTAGGGTATCTGGTGGAAGAAATGTTTAAGCAGCAAAGCATTCAAAAGGTGACATGGGTGCTGTTAAAAGCATTCAGTTTTATAAGGGAAGCAGAGTATAAACATTTGGAAAATTTGCAGCCTGACTGTGTGATAGCAAAGAAAAACCCATTTTCTGGGAAGAAATTTTAGTCGGCTGCAGAAATTTGCAGAAGTAGCAAGGAGCCTAATGTTAATCACAAAATCCATTGGAAAAATGTCTCCAGGCCATGTCAGAGACCTTCATGGCAGCTCCTCCCCATCACAGACTGAGAGGCCCAGGAGAAAAAAAGTAGTGTTGTGGGCCAGGCCCCAGGTCCCTGCGCTGTTTGAAGCATAGAGACTTGGTGCCCTGTGTCCCAGCTCCTCCAGCCATGGCTGAAAGGGGGCAATGTAGAGCTCAAGCTGTGGCTTCAGAGGGTGGGAGCCCTATGCCTTGGCAGCTTCCATATGGTGTTAAGCCTGTGGGTGCACAGAAGTCAAGTACTGAGGTTTGGGAACCTTTGCCTAGATTTCAAAAGATGTATGGAAATGCCTGGATCCCCAAGCAAAAGGTTGCTGCAGGAGTGGGGCCCTCATAGAGAACCTCTGCTAGGGCAGTGCAGAAAGGAAATGTGGGGTTGGCACCTCCACACAGTCCCTACTGGTGCACCACCTAGTGGAGCTGTGAGAGGAGGGCCACTGTCCTCCAGACCCCAGAATGGTAGATCCACAAACAGCTTGCACCATGCGCCTGGAAAAGCTGCAGACAGTCAACATCAGCCCGTGAAAGCATCTTGGAGGGAGGCTGTACCCTGCAAAGCCACAGGGGCAGGGCTGCCCAAGACCATGGGAACCCGTCTCCTGCATCAGCGTGACCTGGATGTGAGACCTGGAGTCAAAGGAGATCATTTTGGAGCTTTAAAATTTGACTGCCCAGCCATATTTTGGACTTGCATGGGCCCTGTAACCTTTTTGTTTTGGCCAATGTCTCTCATTTGGAATGGCTGTATTTACCCGATACCTGGACCCTCAATGTATCTAGGAAGTTAGTAGCTTGCTTTTGATTTTACAGGCTCATAGGTGTAAGGAACTTGCCTTGTCTCATTTGAGGCTTTGGACTTTGGAATTTTGGGTTAATGCTGAAATGAGTTAGGACTTTGGGGCCATTTGAGAAGGCATGATTTGTTTTGAAATGTGAGGAGGGGCTGGGGACAGAATGATATGGTTTGGCTGTGTCCCCAGCCAAATCTCAACTTGAATTGCATCTCCCAACATTCCCAGGTCTTGTGGGAGAGACCCAGGGAATTGAATCATGGGTGCCAGTCTTTCCCATGCCATTCTTGTGATAGCGAATAAGTCTCACAAGATCTGATGGGTTTAACAGGGGTTTCCACTTTTGCTTCTTTCTCATTTTCTCTTGCCTGCGGCCATGTAAGAAGTGCCTTTCATATCCCTTCATGATTCTGAGGCTTCTCCAGCGATGTGAAACTGTAAGTCCAATTAAACTTCTTTTTCTTCCCACTCTCATGTATGTCTTTATCAGCAGCATGAAAACGGACTAATACACCCTGAGTTACAGGTGCTCCTGTTGAGAGGTCTGAGATTCAGCATCACTGAGACACCTTCTCTAAATTTGTACTTTTATTAATCCTACCCTCTTCTCTTAATTTGTCCATCCCTAGGTGTGGTAGGTAACTTCTTCCTGTAGTTACTAACTTGATAGCTTGGCGTTCTCTTATTACCTTTTAAGTTATTAACAACTTTTATACTTAGTTAACAATTATTTATATTTAATTCTCTCTACTCAAATAACTAGTGTAGTTTTTGTCACTGAACTGAATAATAACTGTTCTAGCAAGTTATCATATATTCTTGAAATTCAGTTTCCTCATCTTAAACATAGGGACAATAATGCAAGAGTGCCTCATAATCCAAGAATAATAGGTACCATAAAAAACAATTTAATTGGAATGCACTTTAAAGGAGAACTGAGATTGCTGGATTACATGGAAGTTATATTTTTAATTTTTAGAGGAACCACCATAATGTTTTTCATGGTAGATTTACTATTTTATGTTCTCACCAATAGTGTAAAAGGATTCCCTTTTCTCCACACCCTTGCCAACACTTTTTAACTTTTGTCTCTTTGATAGTAGCCATACTAATTGGGGTGAGGTAATATTTCATTGTGGTTTTGATTTGCATTTCCCTGTTAATTAGTCTTGTTGAACATTTTTCTCACATATATATCATCCATTTGTATGCCTTCTTTTAAGAAATATCTATTTAGGCCATTTATCCATTTTTAATCAGATTATTGTCTTTTATTTAGCATTGAGTTGAATTTCTTATATATTTTTGATAAGTCCCTAGTAATGTATATAGTTTGCAAGCATTTTCTCCCACATTGTAGCTTGTCTCTTCACTCTGTTTATTGTTTCCTTAGCCATACAGAAGCTTTTTAGTTTGATGTAACTGAAAATGCATCATAAATTGTGACAAAAGGTTTGACTGGGAGTATAATTTGAAAAAAAAATTATAAAAATCATTTTATTTTGATGCAACTGAAAATGCATCACAAATTGTGACAAAAGGTTTGACTGGGAGTATGATTTGAAAAAATTATTAAAATCATTTATAAAAATCATAAATTTATAACAATTTATAAATGTCATACATTTACCAAAATTGTATTTATATTCAAAACTATGCTGTACTTCTCAGAATGAAGGTTGATTTGATGTTGATTTCTACTTTTATGCATATATATTTTTCTCTGAAAAAAATGCATAAAATAGTATTATGCATTGCACAGTTTTTATTTTCTGTGCATATTCATTAACAGGGTCATTCCTGGAAAAAATATTCAAGGGCTTCTTTAGTTTTCCAAAAGACACAATCTTTGTTATTCTGGCCAATGTTATTTTATTCAACTTACTTGCTCTGTCTCTGTCAGATTCTCATTTGTTATTGTTATTCTCATTTGTGATTTCCTATATCATTTTCATTTATCTCATGAAATTCTTCATCATATGTTAAATTTATAATTTTACCTTGTGATAATTTTGAATACATCAGCATTAAAATACCACATTGTGGGTAGGAATGAGAGGGATGCTAGGATTTATAATGGATGGATAATTAAGTGGGGTATTTTTTATTGTTTTAATAGTTTTGGAAGTACAGGTGGTTTTTGGATTCACAGATAAATTATTTAGTAGTGATTTCTGGGATTTTGGTGCACTCATCACCAGAGCAGTGTACACTATACCAAATATGTAGTCTTTTATCCCTCACCCCTTCCCACCCTCCCCACTGAGTCCCCAAAGTCCATTATATCATCTTTATGCCTTCACATTCACATAGGTTAGCTCCCACTTGTAAGTGAGAACATATTTGATTTTCCATTCCCAAGTTACTTCACTTAGAATAATGGCCTCCAACTCCATCCAAGTTGCTGGAAAGGTCATAATTTGTTTCCACTTTATGGCTGAATAGTATTCCACGGTGTATATACCACATTTTCTTTATTTACTTGTTGGTTGATGGGCATTTTAGAAGAATAAAACAGCTTTTTTTAATGTTAGTTCATTAGTGAATATTTGTGCATTTTGGATATGCTTGTTTCTCATGAAACCTCACTGCTACTAAGTGTAACATTACATATGCCTGGCAAGCAAGATATATGTGTGTGTGTGTGTGTATATAGATATACATATATATCTGTGTGTGTATATATATAATTCTTAAATTACAATTCTTAAATAAATTTATATATAAAATATATAATATACATTAGGTTGGTGCAAAAGTAATTGTGGTTTTTGCCATTAAAAGTAATGACAAAACCCACAATTACTTTTGCATCAACCTAATATATATGCTTATATATTATATATAATTTAAAGTATATATATTTCTACTTATATATAAATATATAATATATGTTATATATTTTTATAAATTATATTTATATATAAATATAAATATTTCATCATAAATATATATTTCATTTACATATATAAATATATATATTTCATCAAATATATATATTCACAAATGGTTCATTGGATAAAGAAAAGGTGTCATATATATTTATATATATATTTATTCAATGAAATTGTTGTGAATGTCAAAAGAGATCACCAGTTAAAAAATGTATATCATGGTGCCTAAACCACAGTTAGTTGTAGAAATTATTATCAAATTTTAACAATTTAGTTTCATAAATTGTTAAATTTTTTATTATATTCTTTTTATCTTTTACATCTTAATATATATTATTGATCTGATTCTTTTTATCTTTTATTATATTCTTTTTATCTTTTACATCTTAATATATATTATCGATGTGATTCTTTTTTAATTTTTATTTTAGATTTGGTGGTATATGTACACATTTGTTACATGGGTATATTGCATAATGGTGGGGATTGGGCTTCTGGTGCACCCATCATCCAAATATTGAGTTGTACCTAATAGATAATTTTACAACCCTCACCCCCTACAACCATGCTCCCTTTTGGAGTCCCCATTGTCTACTATTTCCATTTTTATGTCCATATGTATCCATTGTTTAGCTCCCATTTATACGTGACAACCTGCAATATTTGATTTTCTGCTTCTGAGTTGGTTCACTTATGAAAATGGCCTCCAACTCCATCCATTTTGTTACAAAGGACATTATTTCACTATTTTTTATGGCTGCATAGTATTCCACTGTGTGTGTATATACACACACACACATATACATAGCAATGTGTGTGTATACATATATCTATCTATATCTATAGACATAGATATATAGATATAGATATAGATATAGGTATAGATATAGATATAGATACATACCAATGGAATCCAGTCAACCATTGATGGACATTTAGGTTGGTTTTAGGTTGATTTCATGACTTTGCAACTGTGAATATTTCTATGATAAATAATAAAAAATGCCTTTTTATGTATTTTTTTTCCTTTGGATAGATGACAGTAGTGGGATTTCTGGGTTGAATTGTAGCTCTATTTTTACTTCTTTGTGCTATCTCCATACTGTTTTCCATAGATGTTGAACTAATTTACATTCCCACCAACAGTGTATAAACGTCTCCTTTTCAATGCATCCATGCCAACATTTGATGTTTTTTGACATTTTAGTAATAGCCAATCTGACTGGTGTATGATGATAACTCAGTGTTGTTTTAATTTGCATTTCTCTGACAATTATTGATGTTGATCATTTTTTCAGTTTTTCTTGGCCACTTGTAGTTTTTGAAAAATATCTGTTCATGTCTTTTGTCCAGTTTCTAATTGAGTTATTGTTTGTTTTATTCTTAGTTGTTTGAGTTCCTTGTAAATTATGCATATTAGGCTTTCATCAGAGGTGTAATTTTCAAATATTTTCTTCCACGCTGTAGGTTGTCTGTTTACTCTGTTAATTATTTCTTTTACTATGCAGGAAATTTTTACTTTAAATCTCATGTGTCCATTTTTTTTTTCATAAGTTATTTGTCTAGGCTGATATCCGGAAGAGTTTTTCCTAGGTTTTCTTCTAGAATTTTTATAGTTTCAGGTATTAAAGTTAGGTCTTTAATCAATCTTGAGTTAATTTTTGTGTTTTGAAGGGATGGCTTTCCAGTTTCATTCTGCCTATGGTTACCCAAGTTTCCCAACACCATTTATTGAAAAGTGTACCTTTTCCTCACTGTATATCTTTGTTGACTTTGTTGAAGATCAGTTGTTTTTAGGTATGTGGCTTTCCTTCTTTATTCTGTTCCGTTGATCCATGTGTCTATTTTTGTACCAGTACCATGCTGTTTTAGTTAGTATAGCCTTGCAGTATAATTTGAAGTCAGGTAATATGATGCCTTTGGACTTGTTCTTCCTACATAAGATGGCTTTGGCTATTCAGGCTTTTTATTTGGCTCTATATAAACTTTAGATTTTTTTTCTAATTCTTTCAAAAGTGATGTTAGTAATTTGATAGAAATTACGTTGAAACTGTAGATTGCTTTGGGCAATATGATCATTTTAATGATATTGATTCTTCCAATACATGAGCATGGTATGTTTTTCCCTTTGTTTTTGTTGTCTACAATTTCTTTCATCAGTGTTTTTCAGTTCTCCATGTAGACCTGTCTCAACTCTGTAGTTGAATGTATTCCTAGGTATTTATGTATGCATGTGCATGGCTACTGTAAACGGGACTGAGATTTTGACTTGGTTCTCAGTTTGAACATTCTGGTTTACAGAAATGCCACTAATTTTTGTATGTCAATTTTGTATCATGAGATTTACTAAAGTTCCTTATAAATCTAGGTGCCTTTTGGATAAATCTTTAGAATTTTCTAGGTAGACAATCATGTTATCAGTGAACAGAGATAATTTGACATCCTCTTTTTCAATTTGGATGCCTTTTACTTCTTTTTGTTGCCTGATTGCTCTGGCTAGGACTTCCAATACTATGTTGAATAGGAGTAGTGAGAATGAATACCCTTGTCTTTTTCTAGTTCTTAGGGGAAATACTTTCAAGTTTTGCCCATTCAGTATGACGTTGGCTGTGGGATTTTTTTTTTTTTTTTTTTTTGATGGAGTCTCGCTCTGTCGCCCAGGCTGGGAGTGCAGTGGCAGGATCTCGGCTCACTGCAAGCTCCGCCTCCTGAGTTCACGCCATTCTCCTGCCTCAGCCTCCCGAGTAGCTGGGACTACAGGCGCCCACCACCACGCCTGGCTACTTTTTTGTATTTTTAGTAGAGACGGGGTTTCACCGTGTTAGCCAGGATGGTCTCGATCTCCTGACCCCGTGATCCACCTGCCTCAGCCTCCCAAAGTGCTGGGATTACAGGCGTGAGCCACCGCGACCAGCCGGGGCTGTGGGTTTTTTATATATGGTTTATTATTTTGATGTATTTTCCTTTGATTCCTAGTTTGTGTAGTGTTTATACCATGACGGGATGTTGGACTTTATTAAATGTTTTTTCTGCATCTATCGAGATGATCAGATGGCTTTTGTTCTTGGTTCTGTTTATATGATGGTGAATAACATTTACTGATTTTCATATGTTACACTATACTTGCATCCCCAGAATAAAGCCCACTTGATCGTTATGAATTATCTTTTTGATGTGCTATTGAATTTAGTTTTAGCATTTTGTGGAAGATTTTTACATGCATGATCATCAGTGATATCAGCCTGTAGTTTTCTTCTTTTTGTTCCATCTTTGCCTGATTTTTGGTACCTGGATGATACTGTTATTGAAAAAGCCAGTCCCCCAAATGCTGGGGTCTTTCCCTGTTTGGTGTCACAGAGCCAATACACAAAACCAAAAGTGAGTATCAAGCAGTGCATGCTTTATTCAATGTCCATGGAATTGAAAAGTGGGAGCATGGCTCACAAATAAACTTTTTGACAAGAGGTGACGTGGTTAAAATATAAGGTTTCTGTAATGAATAGATTGGACATTAAAAGCGAGCAGAGCAATATTCATGTCTTTTCTGCAAATGGGTAGTGAACTTCTTAGAATAGGAATGCTCCCTTCTTTCTTGTTCTTTTATGGCTTCTTCTAGCCATTGTCATGAACATTGTCAATTTTTCTGGCACTGGTGGGAGCTTCATTTAGCATGAAATAAGATTATAATGAAGCCTGGGGTCCTTTTGAAGTTTTTTGGTTGACTATCTTGGTTCTAATCAATCTCAGTTGGTCAGGTTACAAAAGGAACCTTTTATCACAAATGTTCTGCATTCTTGAAGATATGCAGGATTAGGACATGGTAGACATTCAGCTATGTCCTGTAGGCATTACAACAGGAAAAAATACTGGATTCATAGAATGAGATTCTTCCTCCCTGATTTTTTAGGATAGTTTCAGTAAGATTGGTATCAGCTATTTGTTGTACATCTGACAAAAGTCAGCTATAAATCTGTTTCGTCCTAAGCTTTTTCTTGTTGGAAGATTTTTTACTACAAATTCAATGTCATTAGTTATTATTGGTCTGTTCCGAATTTCTATTTCTTTCTAGTTCAATCTTGGGAGGTTGTATGTTTCCAGGAATGTATCCATTTCCTCTAGGTTTTCTAGTTTGTGTAGATAAAGGTGTTCATATTAGTCTCTGATGATCTTTTGTATTTCTGTATTATTAGTTAGAACATCACATTTATCACATCTGATTATGCTTATTTGAATCTTTTCCCTTTTTTCTTGTTTAGTCTAGCTAGTGGACTGCCAAGTTTGTTTTTCCTTTAAAAGAATCACCTTTCCATTTCATTGATCCTTTGTTTGATCTGATTCTTTAGTGAGAGCAGGTTTAGATAAGAAAAGATTGGTTACTGTAGCCTCGTAGTGTAGTTTGAAGACAGGTAGCGTGATGCCTCCAGCTTTGTTCCTTTGGCTTAGGATTGACTTGGCGATGCGGGCTCTTTTTTGGTTCCATATGAACTTTAAAGTAGTTTTTTCCAATTCTGTGAAGAAAGTCATTGGTAGCTTGATGGGGATGGCATTGAATCTATAAATTACCTTAGGCAGTATGGCCATTTTCACGATATTGATTCTTCCTACCCATGAGCATGGAATGTTCTTCCACTTGTTTGTATCCTCTTTTATTTCATTGAGCAGTGGTTTGTAGTTCTCCTTGAAGAGGTCCTTCACGTCCCTTGTAAGTTGGATTCCTAGGTATTTTATTCTGATTGAAGCAATTGTGAATGGGAGTTCCTGTCCTTTGTAGGGACATGGATGAAATTGGAAATCATCGTTCTCAGTAAACTATCGCAAGAACAAAAAACCAAACACTGCATATTCTCACTCATAAGTGGGAATTGAACAATGAGAACACATGGACACAGGAAGGGGAACATCACACTCTGGGGACTGTTGTGGGGTGGGGGGAAGGGGGAGGGATAGCTTTAGGAGATATACCTAATGCTAAATGACGAGTTAATGGGTGCAGCACACCAGCATGGCACATGTATACATATGTAACTAACCTGCACATTGTGCACATGTACCCTAAAACTTAAAGTATAATAATAATAAAATAAAATAAAAAGAAAAAACAAAGAGAAGAAAAAAAAAAGAAAAGAAAAGATTGGAAATAGGTATAGGATAGAACCTCTATCAAGGAATAGAAGTGCATTTTCTATTGAAGACATTATATGGTTGCTTCTTCACCTTTAAAACAAAATAGGACCATTATTGAAAGGCTGGTTTTAGAGAAAAGCAGTGTCAGAACATTTAGCTAAAAGGTGCATCCTTTTTGGAAACTGAAACTTCTATAAGGGCACTTAAGATTAAGTTTTCGATTCATGAGTAGAGGTAAAGAGAAGCAGCAAGTTAATAAAATGGGGTAGAAAAAATATTGGCAAATGTCATACCTAAGACAAACTAAAATGTGCCATAATGTTTTGACTTTATTTTAAATGAAAACAACTCTGCTTAAACATTTTACATAAAAAGATTTATTATACTTACTGCATTTCTAACGATTTGCTCATGACCTGAAATATCTAAAGAGAAGTTGAAGCAAATAGAAACATGAATGTATGGTTCTCAGGAGATGAATATGCCACGCATGTTGACTTGAATGTGTATTGCCTGTTGATAAAAACATATTATTAATAGAACATGCAAAAGGCTTATGATATATATTTTTATTCTTTTTTTACATTGATATTATTTTGTCAGTAACTGCTTCAGGTTGATATTTTATAAATAATTTTGTTATATAAAAATGTTTTACATCAGTTTGTAATCATTATGGTTTGGTTTGTTTCCATTTTATAGTAGAAGATGTGTAGATCAGGTTTACTAAGTGACAGACATTAAAGAGATGTTCCAAATAATACAAGATTTTGCAATAAACATTATTGATTTATTTTTAAAAAAACATATACTATATACTTATATATAATTATATATATAATTATATATAATATATAAATATATAATTATATATAATATATAAATATATAATTATATATAATATATAAATATATAATTATATATAATATATGAATATATAATTATATATAATATATGAATATATAATATATAAATATATAATTATATATAATATATGAATATATAATATATAAATATATAATTATATATAATATATGAATATATAATATATAATTATATAATTATATATAATATATGAATATATAATATATAATTATATAATTATATATAATATATGAATATATAATATATAATTATATAATTATATATAATATATGAATATATAATATATAATTATATAATTATATATAATATATGAATATATAATATATAATTATATAATTATATATAATATATGAATATATAATATATAATTATATAATTATATATAATATATGAATATATAATATATAATTATATAAATATATCATATATAATTATATATAATATATAAATATATCATATATAATTATATATAATATATAAATATATATATAATTATATATAATTATATAAATATATCATATATAATTATGTATTATATAAATATATAATACATAATTATATATAATATATTAATACATAATATATAATTATATATTTATATATAATTATATATTTATATAATCATATATAATTATATATTCATATAATCATATATATAATTTTACATTTATATAATCATATATATAATTATATATTCATATAATCATATATAATTATATATTCATATAATCATATATATAATTTTACATTTATATAATCATATATATAATTTTACATTTATATAATCATATATATAATTTTACATTTATATAATCTTATATATAATTTTACATTTATATAATCTTATATATAATTTTACATTTATATAATCTTATATATAATTTTACATTTATATAATCTTATATATAATTTTACATTTATATAATCTTATATATAATTTTACATTTATATAATCTTATATATAATTTTACATTTATACAATTATATATTTATATAATTTTATATATAAGTATATATTTATATAATTTTATATATAAGTATATATTTATATAATTTTATATATAAGTATATATTTATATAATTATATATATAAGTATATATTTATATAATTTTATATATAAGTATATATTTATATAATTTTATATATAAGTATATAGTATATATTTATTTATGTATTATTCCTAATTTTAAATAGTTATAAAGATCAGATTTAGCAATCAAGGTTGCGGCTACATTGATTATAATACCACATGACAAAACAATTTGTCAAATGTTTTATATATATGTAAATAACATAAAATAATAAACCATAGGCTGAAATACTTTTAATTTTTTTAAAGTATCAACACAATACCAACAGCATTTTACAAAATAGCTGCATAATAATACTTAGAAAATATAATAAATTTAACTATTTCTTCAAAATCAATTTCCCCTCTGGACATATTTACTTCAATGTACTTATCTTTCTATTTGTCCTCAGGCTTAAATATTCAAATAATTCTTGATTCTTTTCTTTCTGGAGAAACTTAAAACAGACTGATTATGAAATTCGTTACCCTACTAATCACAAATGGTTATTCTCCCCTCTCTCTTTCCCATCCCATCAATCACCAGGTGTAGTGTATTTTTTCTGTTGTAATAGCCATCCCTTTCATTGTTCCTGTTACAAGCTTTGTTCAAACCCTCATCACTGTTTCCTCAGGTGATTGCCAAGGTCTCTTAACGAGTTTCCTTGCCTTAATTTACTCTTTCCCCATTTGCCGATCAACACATCTTCATAAAATTCCATTTTGTAGACATTATCATCTGCTGAAATCCATCAGTAGACCCTAATCACCTACCAAACAAACCTGTAATTCCTCCATTTCAAATTTAATGCTCTCTACAATCTGGTTAAAATCGCAATTATATTTTTCTGCTTTGCAGGAATTCTCTTCTCTGTTCTCTTTGCTTATTTAACCTGTGTCCTACAACCTCCACTGAAATCACAATGACACCGTGAAGACTTATCTGCTTTCACCCGTACATAGTGTTCTTGTCCAAGTAATCTTTTTAGCAGCCGTAGGTTAGTCTTTCAAATCATACTATAAAATTACATTTTCCTACCTGGCAAATTTGTGAAACTTTGTATGATACTTAATACATCATTTCACTTCAAGTACTTACTAATGAAACATAAAATAGTTTAGAGACTGTATCTATCAATTATGACTATCATACTGTTGATTATTTTGACCTCTAAAGCCCTGATCAAATGCCCTTTGATTCAAGGAAACATACTGAAGTTTAGAAATGTTTCTCATGGCACTGTGTCAAATGCAAATGCCTTTCCTGGCAGTGTATCAAATGTATCTTTTTTTCTGTTTTGTTCTCCATCTTTTCTACTGCCAGGTTGGAAAGCTAAAATATTATTTGATAGATTTCTACCTAGCAAGAAGTGTCATAACCTTCTTTCTTTATGGCTTGTGCTGCATCGTTCTTGCAGGCAAAATTAGCATGGATTTCGATGCTCATCAATAGTATCAGTATGGTCTAACCAAAATTATTCTTCCTCTAATGTACAGTGGTCTTTATAGCAACCCAGCTCTGCAACAGTCTTATAAATAGTAGTGATTGTGTTTTATTACAATTTCTCCAGTCTAGATTGATTATATAATATCCAAAATCCACAATGAAAGCAAATCATTTAAAAGTAAGCTGACTGTTCAATGCATGTTCACCATTTTCTTTAAATATAGCTTGGGGTAAAATTTTTCATGGACTGTCAAATATACAATACTGCAGTGAAAAAAAATCATTTCTTTCTGCTGTTAAGATATTGTTTCCTCAAACTAGAACACTAGAAGGCCGATTTTTTTTTCTTATTTTACTTCATAAAACAGTGAGAAGAAAAACAGGATAAAGCCCATAGCAACAAGATATTTCTTTTACCATCTGTGTGATTTATGTCAAATTTAAACTGCTTGTATTTTAGAAAGGAATCTGTTTTCTGTCTTCAAAAGGATGCTATCCAACATCTCTCAGCTGCTAATTTTTAGCACTTAGAGGTTCCCTTGGGCTGCTGTCAACTACGACTTATTGCATAGGTACTTTTCACTAAACTCATTATAAAGTGATTAGCCTCCAGCAAGATAGTGCAATGCTGCAGACTGCTTGCATTATATGTAGCTTTGCAACTGAATTTTGTACTGTCAAATCTTATCAGATAGTGAGTATAGAATGACTCCTGGGATTCAATACATAGAATGTTGAGAGGGATTTTGTCACTTCTCTTTTAAACCATACCTTTCAAAAAACCATATGTATGCACGTACACAAAAACATACACATGCATGTGTGCATACAGAACAAACATCAAATATATACTAGTTTAAAATAGATGGCATAGTTTGCTATCATCAAATACATTTTTAAAATCTATGAATTATTCTTCAGCTTATGCTTTGAATTCAGAAGCTAATTAAATATCTCTAAATGTATGACTGGTTATCATTAATATATGTAATGGTGCCACTTTTATTAGCATATTTAATTTACAGTGCTTTTTACCTTAAAGAACCCGTAATAATCAATATCTTGGCATCTAATAAGCCAATAAAACTAAAATTAGACCACATGTGTTAAAATACAGATTATTAGGAGTAGAATGTTAATTTGGCTATTTATTTGCAAGCTTTCCTAAAAAGTTATGCATTATCCCAGGTCACATATTAACCAGAGCATGACAGTAGCACTATACTGCAATAGTGAACAGTCTATACTGGAAGCTACATTAATTACATTGTACTTCTTCATTAGTCTTTACTTACTGTAAGACTCTTGCATTATCCAGTGCATATTACTGAACTGTTATGCAGTGGTTAAGTTCATGACACATGTTGTAGAAGTTTTAAAATTTAGAAGAGTAACTTGCATGATCCCTGGAAAAAAAAGACAGAACTGCACATTCTGAACTTGTTCATGTTATGACAACTTCAACTCAAGTATGAAGGTTAACTCAAAACAAATGATCTACTAGGAGGATAAAAGTCTAAAAAAAGTTATTATTTGCAATTATTACTATCACTTAAGCTGAACTAGTATTTATTCTTTAGATAGAACTGATAGTTTTTGAATGCTTGCATTATTTACATATTTGTTTCCTTTTACAGATTATTCCTGGGCAACTTTTCATCCCTACTAAAAGATTCACATTCACCAGAATATTCATAGATATTATATTTCTCTATTCTTTCGTTTTCTCTACAATATACTATGTTGAGAAAACAGAGTGTGGTGGATTAAACATACAGATTTTAGTATCAAACCTGTGGGCTTTTGTTTCTTTATTTTCAATAGAAGAATAATATGACTAACTCAGACTCTTGTGAGGCTTAGTTATATATTATTTTTTATTTGAATATATACAAGTGTGTGTGCGTGGGTATATATGCATATATTTTTCCTAGCACACAGGGAACATAATAAATGTTTGCTATTACTTAGTATAATATTTTTATTTATTTTTTTAAAAAGGGCTATATGTGCAGAACATGCAGGTTTGTTACATAGGTATATGAGTGCCATGGTGGTTTGCTGCACCTGTTGGCCCATCCTCTAAGTTCCCTCCCATCACCCACCACCGCCCAACAGCCCTTGATGTGTGTTGTTTCCCTCTCTGCGTCCATGTGTTCTCATTTTTCAACTCTCACTTATGAGTGAGGACACTCAGTGTTTGGTTTTCTGTTCCTGTGTTAGTTTACTGAGGATGATGGCTTCCAGCTTCATCCATGTCCCTGCAAAGGACATTATCTCATTCCTTTTTTATGGCTGCATAGTATTCCATGGTGTATATGTACCACATTTTCTTTTCTAGTCTATCATTGATGGGCATTTGGATTGGTTCCATATGTTTGCTATTGTAAATAATGCTGCAATAAACATACATGTGCAAGGAAAACTACAAAGCACTGCTCAAGGAAATAAGAGAGGACACAAACAAATGGTAAAACATTCCATCTTCATGGATAGGAAGAACTGATATCATGAAAATGGCCATACTGCCCAAAGTAATTTATAGATTCAGTGCTATCCCCATCAAACTACCATTGACATTCTTCACAGAATTAGAAAAAAAAACTATTTTAAATTTCATATGGAATCAAAGAAGACCCTGTATAGCTAAAACAATCCTAAGCAAATAGAACACAGCTGGAGGTGTCATGCTAACTGATTTCAAACTATTCCAGAAGGCTACAGTAACCAAAACAGCATGATACTGGTACCAAAACAGCCATATAGACAAATGGAACAGAACAGAGACCTCAGGAATAACACCACACATCTACAACCATCAGACCTTCAACAAACCTGACAAAAACAAGCAATGAGGAAAGGATCTCCTATTCAGTAAATGGTGCTGGGAAAACTGGATAGTTATATGCAGAAAACTGAAACTGGACCCCTTCCTTATACCATATACAAAAATTAACTCAAGATGGATTAAAGACTTAAATGTAAAACCCAAAACCATAAAAACCATAGAAGAAAAGCTAGGCAATACCATTCAGGACATAGGCATGGGCAAAGGCTTCATGACTAAAATGCCAAAAGCAATTGTAACAAAAGCCAAAGTTGACAAAAGGGTTCGAATTGAACTAAAGAGCTTCTGCACAGCAGAAAAAACTATAATCAGAGTGAACAGGCAACCTAAAGAATGGGAGAACATTTTTTCAATCTACCCATCTGACAAGGTCTAATGTCCAGAATTTACAAGGAACTTAAGCAAATTTACAAGATAAAAACAAACAAACTCATCAAAAAGTGGGCAAAGGATATGACCAAGCACTTCTCAAAAGAAGCCATTTACGTGGCAAACAAACATATGAAAAAAAGCTCAACATCACTGATCATCAGAGAAATGCAAATCAAAACCATAATGAGATGCCATCTCATGCCAGTCACAATGGCGATTATTAAAAAGTCAAGAAACAGTAGATGCTGGCGAGGCTGTGAAAAAAATAGGAATGCTTTCTCACAAAAATAGGAATGGTAGGAATGTAAATTCGTTCAACCATTGTGGAAGAGAGTGTGGCTATTCCTTAAGGATCTAGAACCAGAAATACCATTTGACCCAGCAATCCTATTACTGGGTATATACCCAAAGGAATATAATTTTTATACCAATATGACTACATTTATTTTTATATTTGGATTTTGATATGAAATATGATATTAATCCAAAAAAGAAATAGTTAATGATGTAATTTATTGCATAAAAATAGAAAATGCGTCTTAGATACAACATATATGTTTACTCTGTATACTTCTAACATGTTTATATATTATATAATTATGTTATATATGTGTATATACCACTAATGATGCTTTGATGCTTATGAAAAGTAAGCTAGGTAAATAAGTATTTTACCAAAGTAAATAAGATTTTATTACCTTCTTAGTGTTAAAGGTGAAATAAAATATTTTAATTTTGAGACATGGTCTCATTCTGTGACCCAGGATTAAGTGCAGTGGCACAATCATGACTCGCTGCAGCCTCGACCTCCTGGGCCTATTTGCAGCTTTCACCTCAGCCTTCTGAGCAGCTGTACAGGCACATGCCACCAGGTCCAGCTAATTTTTTAATTTTTTTTTTTTTTGTGGAGGTGGAGTCTTGCTATTTTTCCCAGCTTTGTCTGGAACTCCTGGACTCAAGCAATCCTTTCACCTCAACCTCGCGATATGCTGAAATTAATAGGCATGAGCTGTTGCACCCAGTCAAAATCAAATACCTTTAACTTGCCTTCACTGTTGACTAGTCACAGATATTTTAGGCACTGCATATACACCTTATACAAAAATTAATTCAGGATGGATTAAAGACTTAAACGTAAGACCTAAAGCCATAAAAATCCTAGAAGAAAACCTAGGCGATACCATTCAGGATATACACATGGGCAAAGACTTCATGACCAAAACACCAAAAGCAATGGCAACAAAAGCCAAAATTGACAAATGGAATCTAATTAAAGTAAAGAGCTTCTGCACAGCAAAAGAAACTATCATCAGAGTGAACAGGCAACCTACAGAATGGGAGAAAATTTTTGCAATCTATCCAACTGACAAAGGGCTAATATCCAGAATCTACAAAGAACTTAACTTAAATAAAATTACAGAAAAAAACAATCCCATCAAAAAGTGGGCAAAGGATATGAACAGACATTTCCCAAAGAAGACATTTATATGGCCAAGAAATATGAAAAAAATCTCATCATCACTGGTCATTAGAGAAATGCAAATCAAAACCACAATGAGATACCATCTCAAGCCAGTTAGAATGATGATCATTAAAAAGTCAGGAAACAAAAGATGCTGGAGAGGATGTGGAGAAATAGGAATGCTTTTACACTGTTGGTGGGAGTGTAAATTAGTTCAAGCATTGTGGAAGACAGTGTGGTGATTCCTGAAGGATCTAGAACCAGAAATACCATTTGACCCAGCAATCCCATTACTGGGTATATATCTGAAGGATTATAAATCATTCTACTATAAAGACACATGCACACGTATGTTTCTTGAAGCATTGTCACAATAGCAAAGACTTGAAACCAACCCAAAATGCCCATGGATAATAGACTGGATAAAGAAAATGTGGCACATATACACCATTGAATACTAAGTAGCCATAAAAAAGGATGAATTCATGTCCTTTGCAGGGACATGGATGAAGCTGGAAACCATCATAAACTCTTTTGTTATACAATGCTAGGTCTATCTTGTCAATCTTATCATCCCCTATCTCACCAAGAACTGTATGCTCCAACCACACCTCTATATTTTCAATATACTATTTATATTTATAGAAAATTATGTTACGTGTTTCCTTTTACTGAGCCACTCTTGCATTCTCAGAAATAAACTTTAAATTAATGAGTGACTAATTCATTATACAGTTTATTTGATTTTTAGTTAACATTTTTTCTTTAGTATTCATAAGAAGTCAGATGTAGATGTAGTTTCATTTACTGAGCCTTTTTTAATGTGTGATTTTTAACAGAAGAAATGAATAAGAATGCTTTTTTCTTACACTTTGGGGCAATTTAATAAAGTTAAAAGTCAGGTACGTTACTCAGGTGCAAATATAAGAGGGCACAAAAATTCAAGGTCGATAATATGTTAATGCAACATTATTAAAAATAAAAATCCATGAACAAAATTAAATGATGGACCAAATATCAAACTTTAAAGCTAAAATCTAACAGGGATAACACTGGAATTATATTTTGCTTATAGTGCTAACATAATTCACCCTGTAAACTCTTCTTGGTGAATTTTTTAAAAGATAGGGAACCTGACAATTTTCTGCATTGATATTATCATTATACCTCATCTTTTTGATGGTGTTTCCTTACAAAAGAGATTATTATTATTATTATTATTATTTTCAGTTAAAAAAGAAAGTTTTCAAAAGTATAAGCCAGATATTATTCATAGTTTTGCCCCTAACAAGTGGAATTGGAGGTAGAGGTTTGGAAAGTGGGTGCATTTTTAATCTTTATTTAAGTCCTACCCTATCCTTCACATTTTAAAATAAATACACTTTATTTTAACTTTAATAAAAACAAGTTGAAATATCTTTAAAAGCACGCTCATCAGTCATACTAATAAATTTATGAAATGAGGGAAATGGGAAAATGTAGGTGAAAGGGTAGAAAGTTGCAGTTATGTAGGATGAATAACTCTAGAGATCTAATGCACAGCATGAGCAGTATAGTTAATAATATTGTATTGTGTACTGAACATTTCCTAAGAGAGTAGATTTTAGGTGCTCTTACAAAACACACAGATAAAAGGTAACTATGTGAGGTGATGGTTGTCTTAATTTCCTTTACTGTCATAATCACCTCTTTATGTATATGTATTAATATATCAAAGCATCATATTGTGCACCTTAAATATATGAAATTAAAAATAAGAATCTTACTTTTTACTCTGTACACTTCTATATTGTTTGAATGTTCAAGGTGCATTTGCATTACTTTTGATATTTAAAAAATCTGCAATGACTTTCCCATTACCTGTGTAATAAAATGCAAATTGTTTAGCTTAGAACATAAAGTTATTTATTATCTCGCTCTTGCACCCTCATTTCTATCTCCTACCTATATACATACTCGTTTTGGTCATGCTTATCTTCATACTTGCAGTTCAAAGTAGCAAATCTCTACCAGTACACACAACGTGTTCCTTTTATATGACTTTTTAAAAAACGGAATATATATTTTTAATTTATTTATTATAGTTTAAGTTCTGGGATACATGTGCAGAACGTATAGGTTTGTTACATATGTATATATGTGCAATGGTGGTTTGCTGAACCCATCAACATGTCATCTACATTAAGTATTTCTCCTAATGCTATCCCTTCCCTTGTCCCTCACCCCCAGACAGGGCCTGGTGTGTGATGTTCCCCTCCCTGTGTCCATGTGTTCTCATTGTTCACCTCCCACTTATAAGTGAGAACATGCGATGTTTGGTTTTCTGTTCCTGTTTTAGTTTGCTGAGAATGATGGTTTCCAGCTTCATCCATGTCCCTGCAAAGGACATGAACTCATTATTTTTTATGGCTACATAGTATTCCATGGTGTATATGTGCCACAGTTTCTTTATCCAGTTTAACATTGATGGGCATTTGGGTTGGTTCCAAGTCTTTGCTATTGTGAATAGTGCAGTAATAAACATACGTGTGCATATTGTGAACAGTGCCACAATGAACACACATGTCCATGTGTCTTCAGAGTAGAATGATTTATAATACTTTGGGTATATATCCAGTAATGGGATTGCTGGGCCAAATGGTATTTCTGGTTCCAGATCCTTCAGGAATAACCACACTTTCTTACACAGTGGTTGAACTAATTTACACTCCCATCAACAGTGTAAAAGCATTTTTATTTCTCCACATCCTCTTCAGCATCTGTTGTTTCCTGGTTTCCTGATTTTTTTTTAAATATACTTTAAGTTCTGGGGTACATGTGTAGAATGTGCAGGTTTTTTACATAGGTATACACGTGCCATGGTGGTTTGCTGAACCCATCAGCCCATTATCTACATTAGGTATTTCTCCTAATGCTATCCCTCCCCTAGCCCCCCACCCCCCAACAGGCCCAGTGTGTGATGTGTCCCTCCCTGTGCCCACATGTTCTCATTGTTCAACTCCCACTTATGTGTGAGAACATGCGGTGTTTGGTTTCCTGTTCTTGTGTTAGTTTGCTGAGAATGATGGTTTCCAGCTTCATCCATGTCCCTGCAAAGGACATGAACTCATCCTTTTTATGGCTCCTTAGTATTCCATAGTGTATATGTGCCACATTTTCTTTATCCAGTCTATCATTGATGGGCATTTGGGTTGGTTCCAAGTCTTTGCTATTGTGAACAGTGCCACAATGAACACACATGTCCATGTGTCTTCAGAGTAGAATGATTTATAATCCATTGGGTATATACCCAGTAATGGGATTGCTGGGTCAAATGGTATTTCTGATTCCTGAAGCATCCTTCAGGAATCGCCACACTGTCTTCCACAATGATTGAACTAATTTACACTCCCACCAACAGTGTAAAAGCATTCCTATTTCTCCACATCCTCTCCAGCATCTGTTGTTTCTTGACTTTTTAATGATCGCCATTCTAACTGGAATGAGATGGTATCTCATTGTGGTTTTGATTTGCATTTCTCTAATGACCAGTGATGAGCTTTTTTTCATATGTTTGTTGGCTGCATAAATGTCTTCTTTTGAGAAGTTTCTGTTCATATCCTTTGCCCAATTTTGATGGGGTTGTTTTTTTTCTTGTAATTTTGTTTGTTCTTTGTAGATTGTGGATTTTAGCTCTTTGTCAGATGGAAAAATTGCAAAAATTTTCTCCCATTCTGTAGGTTGCCTGTTCACTCTGATGATAATTTCTTTTGCTGTGCAGAAGCTCTTTAGTTTAATTAGATCTCATTTGTCAAATTTGGCTTTTGTTGCCATTGCTTTTGGTGTTTTAGTCATGAAGTCTTTG
This sequence comes from Pongo pygmaeus, assembly GCF_028885625.2. Classification (NCBI taxonomy): domain Eukaryota; kingdom Metazoa; phylum Chordata; class Mammalia; order Primates; family Hominidae; genus Pongo; species Pongo pygmaeus. The sequence goes on along the minus strand of NC_072396.2, from coordinate 130,671,674 downwards.
CCCATGTGTATGTCCCGAATGGTATTGTCTAGGTTTTCTTCTAGAGTTTGTATGGTTTTAGGTTATACATTTAAGTCTTTAATCCTTCTTGAGTTAATTTTTGTATAATGTGTAAGGAAGGGGTCCAGTTTTAGTTTTCTGCATATGGCTAGACAGCTTTCCCAACACCATTTATTAAATACAGAATCCTTTCCCCATTGCTTGTTTTTGTCAGGTTTGTCAAAGATCAGATGGTTATAAATGTGTGGTCTTATTTCCGAAGCCTCTGTTCTGTTCCATTGGTCTATATATCTGTTTTGGTACCAGTACCATGCTGTTTTTGTAGTGTAGCCTTGTAGTATAGTTTGAAATCACGTAGCATGACACCTCCAGCTTTGTTCTTTTTGCTTATGATTATCTTGGCTATACAGGCTCTTTTTTGGTTTCATATGAAATTTAAAGTAGTTTTTATAATTCTGTGAAAAAAGTAAATGGTATTTTGATAGGAATAGCATTGAATCTCTGAATTACTTTGGGCAGTATGGTCATTTTCATGATATTAATTCTTCCTATCCATGAGCATGGAATGTTTTTCAATTTGTTTTTGTCTTCTCTGATTTCCTTGAGCAGTAGTTTTTACTTCTTCTTGAAGAGGTCCTTCACATCCCTTGTAAGTTGTATTCCTAGGTATTTTATTCTCTTTGTGAAGAGAGAATTGTGAATGGGAATTCACTCATGATTTGGCTCTGTCTTTGTCTATTATTGGTGTATAGGAATGCTTGTGATTTTTTTTCACATTGATTTTGTGTCCTGAGACTTTGTTGAAGCTGCTTATCAGCTTAAGGTGTTTTGGGGCTGAGATGATGGTGTTTTCTAAATATACAACCATGTCATCTGCAAACAGACACAATTTGACTTCCTCTCTTCCTATTTGTATATCCTCCATTTTGTGTTTATTTTATTTCAGTTGGATTTTGGAAAAGGGGTTAAGACATTTGCTGTGTCGTCTTCCCTGCAAGACCACCTATTAATTATAACAAAATTTCTCTACATTTCTATTTATTATTTTTTTCTGCTTTGTGTGATATATAAAATATTTGCAGGCCTTTTCATAGTTCCATGTTATAAATGTCCTTCTCCTGATTCTTCTTATAGCCCTACTTATTTTTAAAAATATATACTGCAATGTTATTTTATTTAAATAATTATTTAAATATGTTATTTTATTTAAATAATTGAGCTTTGTACATTCAAAGTTACTGTCAATTTGTATGAATAAAATTTAAATTTTCCTGATTTAATGCAATTATTGTCTTTGAAATTTAAAACTTTTACCAAAATAATATATAATATTCCTAGGTGTTATGTCTCCTTTCCAGTCTCATCTTTCTCTCTTTCTTTCTCCCTCTTTCTCTCTCTCTTTCTCTCTCTTTCTCTCTCTCTCTCTCTCACACACACACACATACACACATACACACACAGACACATACACACATACATAGACATAGTTCACATTATATTTGACTATTACTTAGTAATTTCTTTTAAACTACAAGGTTAAATGTTTGTTCAGCTCAGAAAATTTTCTCTCCACTGTTTTTTGGTTTTCCCTCTTATTACATTGTGTCTGACTCATCTAAAATTTCTCTTTTGTGTGTATTGGGATTCCTTAGATTTGTCCACTTTGATGGTTAATTTTGTGTGTCACCTTGACTAGGCTAAGGGCTGCTCGGAAGATCATAAAGCATTATTTCTATGTATGTTTGTGAAGCTGTTTTCAATCAGTACACTGAGTAAAGAAGTTTACTTCACTTAACCCATTGAGGGCCAAGATAGGCAGAAAAAGACAGAGAAAAAACAAACTCTCTCTCTTCTAGAGCTGGGACATTGATCTTCTTTTGAACTGAGACTAGAAATCCTGGTTCTTGGGCCTTCAGACTCCAGGACTTTCAGAAATAACTCTGATAGTTCTCAGACCTTTGGCCTTGGACTGGGAGTTACATTATTACCCCAGTCAATTCCCCAAGGTTCTGAGGCCCTCAGACTTTAACTGACTTACACCACTGGTTCTTCCGCTTATAGGTGACAGACCATGGAGCTCATTTTCCTTTATAGTTGCATGAGCCAATTCTTATAATAAATCTTCTCTTATAAATCTCTATATATCTTATTAGTTCTGGTTCTCTGGAGAACCCTGATACATCCACCAAGATTTTCATACCTTCTTCTACTGTTGTTTTGTTTGTTTGTTTTTACCACGTTACTACTTCCTGGGTCCTGGATGCATTTTTTGAATCTATATACTACCTTTTAAATTCAAATATGACCTTATTACATGGTATTCCCTTTGAAGCTTTAAATTTAACAATACTAATTGAAAAAAATTCTTTATGTGTGTGTGTAGGTGTGTAGCTCCAATTCATCTCCTTAAAATTGCTTATTCTACTATTGTTTTATTTATTTATTTTTTGACCAATTATGTTCTTAAATCTCATTGAGGAAAAAATAAGAAAACATTTCTAGTATTATTCTATTACTTAGAATTATTATGTTTCCCAATGAGGTATCTCTTCTGATTCTTTTTTTTTTTTTTCAGAGTCTTTCTCTGTTGCCCAGGCTGGAGTGCAGTGGTGCGATCTCGGCTCAATGCAACCTCCACTTCCCGGGTTCAAGTGTTCTCCTGTCTCAGCCTCCCGAGTAGCTGGGATTACAGGTGCCCACCACCACGCCCAGCTAATTTTTGTATTTTTAGTAGAGACGGGGTTTCACCGTCTTGGCCAGGCTGGTCTCGAACTCCTGACCTTGTGATCCACCCGCCTTGGCCTCCCAAAGTGCTAGGATTACAGGTGTGAGCCACCGTGCCCTGCCTCTTCTGATTCTTAATGATACTTTCTTTTGAATTGCAGTGTATTTTCACATATTTGGTTATTTTCATTTTTCTTTTTAGAAATTCTGGCATCAGAATATTTATGATTGCTTATTATTTTTCCATAGTTAAGTAGGAATTGAGATAAGTTCTATAAGAAACTGGTATAAGGCTTTGCATTAATCTTTCAGACCTAGATGCAGAGAAGGCAAAATTTTAAATCGACACTGTTAGTCAGTGACTTAGTACTTTGGAGGGATTAAGAAAAAATCCAGAGCCCTAAACAGACCAAGGAAGAAATGCTACTGTGCTGTGACTTCATTTTCAAGAACAAATTCAATGCAAACAAACCCAAGAGCAAGTGCACAATAAACTACTTTCCTGTACCAAGAACAATTCTTGGCAGTCCTAAGCTTCTTTCTTAGTTGTGTTGCCTGTAGCACTGGCTTTTGACTTCTAGAGAACTCTCACTGTAAGTTATCATACTTCCCCTCAAGTCTAATTGTAGGTCTAGATGCTGGGAATGTACAGATATTAGGTGGTACTAGTGTGTTATGTGCCCAGCAATGTTCTTTGGCTCATTTTTTTTTTTTTTGGCCATAGTAATATAGTGTTTTTTATTATTATTATGCCTGCAAAGCAGGTTCGCCATGCAATGGTTATCATTTCATTCCAAAGCATCATGGGGTGCAATTTCTACTCCTTGCACAAGTTCAGGACACTTACAAACACAGGTTACATGCAGTAGATTCATTACCTATAGACAACTAGAAAGAGACAAAAGAGGCCTAAGATTCATGACAGCCTGATCCCAGAGGCTCAGGAAAGCTGCCTGGACATAGTCTCGTTTGCGCATGCCACACTTGCACTGTAGCTCAGGAACCTTGGAAACAGTTCTCCTGTTTGACAAACATCGGCAGGCTAAAGTGTTGTAGGACTTCCAATTTTAGGAGAGATGATTGGAACAGAACTTGGGCTGCTCTGGAGAGCCCCTCTTTATCTCAGAATGTTGCATTGTTAGCACATTCTACAGTTATTCTTGACAACTATAGACAAGAAATGAGAGAGAACTGGGTTAGTCTAAGGCCACATGGAGATCTGTCTTGCACTATGTTGACATAGTTTAGAGGCCCCGGCTAGGGACGAGTCAGGCCCTTTTCTTGTGAGGTCAATTAAGTCCGATCCTCAATTACCTCCTTGTTTGTCTCTCAGACCCTTGGCCACTATTCAGTCGCCATATGTACCTCAGAGCCAGGTACCAGACAACCAGGAACAAGACTACTGAAATTATTTCAAGTCATCAAGCCTAAGCCTGTTTGCCCTGCCTAACCCTTTCATTCCTGCAGAAACCACAAAAAAGGGTTTTCACCTACTGCTGCCCTTTATCCCTCCGGCTCAACTCTGACGCTGGTGCTCCCACGAGTGGCCCCCTGTGGCATGGCATGCTGTGTTTCTTGATGAACATTGATGCAAAAATCCTCAATAAAATACTGGCAAACAGAATCCAGCAGCACATCAAAAAGCTTATCCACCATGATCAAGTGGGCTTCATCCCTGGGATGCAAGGCTGGTTCAATATACACAAATCAATAAATGTAATCCAGCATATAAACAGAACCAAAGACAAAAACCACATGATTATCTCAATAGATGCAGAAAAGGCCTTTGACAAAATTCAACAACCCTTCATGCTAAAAACTCTCAATAAATTAGGTATTGATGGGACGTATCTCAAAATAATAAGAGCTATTTATGACAAACCCACAGCCAATATCATACTGAATGGGCAAAAACTGGAAGCATTCCCTTTGAAAACTGGCACAAGACAGGGATGCCCTCTCTCACCACTTCTATTCAACATAGTGTTGGAAGTTCTGGCCAGGGCAATTAGGCAGGAGAAGGAAATCAAGGGTATTCAATTAGGAAAAGAGGAAGTCAAATTGTCCCTGTTTGCAGATGACATGATAGTATATCTAGAAAACCCCATCATCTCAGCCCAAAATCTCCTTAAGCTGATAAGCAACTTCAGCAAAGTCTCAGGATACAAAATCAATGTACAAAAATCACAAGCATTCTTATACATCAATAACAGACAAACAGAGAGCCAAATCTTTGGCTCATTTTTAAGCAATTCAGCCTTCTCCAAATTTTAAGAAGCACTGCTGGATGAATTGGTAGTTCTATTTTTAATTATTTAACAAATCTTCATACTGCTCTCCAGAGAAACTACACCATTTTGCCTTCCCATCAACAGTGCACAAAGATTCCAATTTCTTTACATTCTTACCATCCCTTGTGGGTTTTTTGTTTGTTTTGTTTTGTTTTTTGATAGTAGCAGGCCTGACAGGTGTGAGCAGGTATTTCTCTGTGGTTTTGACTTGCATTTCTCTGATGATTAGCGATGTTGAGCACCTTTTCATATACCCACTGGCAATCTGTATGTCTTCTTTGGAAAAATGTTGATTCAGGCCCTTTGCAAACTTTTCAGTTATATTATTAGGTTTTGGCCATTTAGTTGCAGAAGCTCATTATGTATTTTGGAAATTAACCCTTGATCATACATGTGGTTTACAAATATTGTCTCCTATTACACGGATTGCCTTTTAACTCAATATCTTTATCCAAAAGAATGTAAATCAGAGTCCTGAAGAGATCTTAACACTCCTGTGCTCATTGCAGCACTGTGCACAATAGCCAGAAAATGGAAACAACCTAAATGTCCATTGCCAGATGGACGGATAAAGAAAATGTGTTACATATGTACAATATGTACTGTTCAGTTTTTCAAAAAAAGGAAGTCTGCAATATGTGGCAATAAATTATCTTGGTAACATGGCCAATTTAGGAATTATCAGACACTATACTCTCTTTTTAATTCAATAAAAATAAATGAGATACGGCCTCTCCTCTGATGTTTCCCACAAAATATAAGTGTTTCTGTTGTTATTTAACAATAGGAGGAATTACACAAAGGAATTTTCTCTACTGTTATAGTCCCTTATACTGTAATAGTCACTTAATAGTTTTATTAACATTGGGGATAACACTGGGGACACTACCCCCGGTAGTTTTACTAAGAGACTATTAATACAAATTCTATAATATTATAAGCAAAAACACATTTAGTGAAAATCTAGTGACAGAGTTCTTGCCATGGAGTAGCAAAGGAGCCCTGAATGGCTTAAGCCACAGAAAAAAAAAAAGTAGGGTCACTCAAATAAAGTCTGGGAAAATGGGAATTAAGAAAGAAGTGGGAAGAGACCATGCTGACTCACAGTTTTACCTAAGATTGGATGAACCATTTTTCTCTTTCTTTCTGGCATGCATCTTTATGATATAGTATTTCCTATACTTTAAGCTTTGGATATTTTCTTAAAGGTTTTTACAGTTAGTATTTGTGCATGTACACAAAGGTGTATGCCTGAATGACAGGAAATCAATACAGGCCAAAGGTAGTTATTTATGTAGCAAATAAGTGTGTATTAGTTTTCTATTGCTTTCTATGTGGCTGCCCTCCATCAATGGTGAATTAAGTGCTTCTTCAGACTTTCTGAATTCAAAGTTCTGCCTCATCTTTCTGAATGAATCTTATGTCCTCTTCTTTTGCTTTAAGGGCCCACCAAAATATTCCAGGATCCATGATAATCTCCCTGTCTTAAAGTCAGCTTATTAGCAATCTTAATTATATCAGCAAGTCACTTTTTCAATAGTATTAATATATATGATTGAATAACCATGTCACAGAAATCTTGGGATAAGGGCATCTTTAGAATTTTGCCTACCTCAAAAGGTACATAGGTAGACTATCATAAGAGAGAGACCTATGTTTCATGGCTTTGATAGCTCTTTGTTTTTGCTATTTGGTTTTCTACATTTACAAATATTGTAGAATTTCAAGGTTGACTTATTAACCTTGACCCAGCCTGTATTAGTCTGTTTTCACACTGCTATAAAGAACTGCCCAAGACTGGGTAATTTATAAAGAAAAGAAGTTTAATTGACTCACAGTTCCACATGGCTGGGGAGGCCTCAGGAAACTTACAATCATGGCAGAAGGGGAAGAGGCACATCTTACATGTCAACAGGTGAGAGAGAGCAAGTGTGTGAAGAAGGATCTGTCAGAGACTTATAAAACTATCATATCTCATGAGAACTCATTCACTACCAGGAGAACAACACTGGGAACACTGCCTCCGTGATCTAACCACCTCCAGCCAGGTCTCTCCCTCGACACATGGGGATTATGGGGATCACAATTCAAGAGGAGATTCGGGTGGGGACACAAAGCCTAACCATTTGCAAAATGATATATATATTTTTCAAAAGTATGAAACACTGAACAAAATAAAGAAATTACTGGAATTATTAGCCTTTGAGTTTTACATGAATTTTTATGATATCAAGTGCACAAAAGCCTTATTAAAATATCACTGTAAGTTGAACATGAAGAAGCCCTGTAGAATTCTTAGAGATGCTCATTTTATAGAGAAATGGGAAAATGGATATGTGAGCACTGGCAGCTGAAAAGGTACAGATTTCTCAGTAATGACACAGGTAACTGGTTTTCAATATAATTTTTTTAGAGTAACTTGTCCCATTGTATCACAGAATCCATAATTAATTACTGTGAAGATCTAGAGTTTACTGTTTTCTTGCTACTCAGGGGAATATGATCTTAAACAACAAGGTATAATCTAAGCAAACTTTACACTAGACATTTAAAGTAATTTAAGGTATAAAGAAAGACACACTCTAAATTAATAGTCCAGAAAATGAACAGACAGACCAATTAGTTTTATTTTAATTATAAATCTTTATAAATAGAAGTCATTGAAGCATACCATTTCTTAAATGTTTATGATTAAAATTGGTGCCTGACTTCCTTAGACAGTATAATATAATCGATAGAGCTTAAGCTCTGGAGACAGAACCGGGTCCAAATCTTGGCTTTATCACTTAGTGAATGTATGATTACGCACAATTTATCTAAATTTTGTTTTACTTGCTGCATTTATAAAATAAGAGTATTGTTACTTACTTGGAAGGCTGATTTGAAGACTAAACAACATGTTAAATTTATCCCTCAGTGTCTGAAACATAGTAAGTGCTGGAGTGGTAACTTATTGTTACATGTCCAATCCTATGCAATCTATACTTTGGTTGTACTGGTAACTAGTGACACGAGGCAAACATTGACACAGGTATTATGATAATTTCCACTATTAACAAGCCATTCTCCTCCTCCCAGTCCTCGTACTTGTCTTCCTCACCCTCCTCCTTTTCTCTCCACCTCTCTCTTTTTTCCTCTCTCTCCCTTCTTGAGCTTTCTTTCACTCCCTTGTTTTTTAATATTTATTTCCGAAATGATCGGAGAAGCAAGAGTCAAAGACACAAATCCGTATTGAGTCTAGTTATACAAACTGAAGAAGAAAAAAGTGTTTCAAGGAGGAATTCATTATTAGTGTCAAATATAACAGAGAGATCATAGAGAATAAGAACAGAGAAAATAACTCTGTAGATCTAACAGGCAGAGAGTTCATTGATGACTTTCATGAAAACAGTCACACTCCAATAGCAGTTATTAGTCTGATGAATGACTAATTTTCTTGTTCAAAGGAGATATAAAGAACAATGAATGGACCGTTATAGAGAGACAAAGACTCATGAAATAATATTTAAAACAAAAGTCATTTTCAATTCAGCCACATGTTTCTACAAAGGCATAACAAGGAAGAAAGGAGTTATATTTAAGGAGGCAAATTGAGAGTTAAGAGTTCCATACATTTTTAGGCAAGTACTTAAGAAAGGCTGGAAGAGTAGCAACACTTAAATGAGAGGGTCCCATAACTATAACATCTTCAGCTATTCTGGATGAAATTTCTGTGCTATTGCCTAGAGCAGTCTCAAAGAGATTCCTCAGCTGACTTACCCTAAATTGTGCCTCCATCCCCAAACACTTATACACTGTTATTGGGCAAGGTAGGTATAATCACTTATCAGAAATTACCAGGCAATGATGAACTAGGCAGCTTGATGATATGTGGCTGGGCAAAACTGGGTGTTTAAAGTCCAATTGCCCAAACACATCTAAGTAACCATCTGAGGACTGCAGTGGTCCAGGCAAATAGCTCATTAATTTATTTAAAACTCATATTTGAAAGCTAGTCATTCATTTCCATTTCAAATATACCATTGTTGACTGCATTAACACTGCTGTCACACAACCAAGATACATCATTCTGTCTTAGATTTAAAGATCATAGTTTCAAACCCTTGACCAAAGAATTGCATTACAAAATAACTTTTTTAATGGATAGAACTAGATGGCACCTGGATGGAGAAAGTTGCAGGAACATTCTAAAGGAATTATTGATCGAGCAAAGGAATCAGCTCTGGTGACCATACAGTTTATATCACGTTTCTGAGTGTCATCTTCATGACTTGACTGTATAGCTATACTTCCAGAAAAACACTGTGTAGTCAGACATGACCTATCCTCTATTTATAAAAACCAATTCTAGAGCATCATTGGCAGAGTGTTTTAGTAAATACTACTTTAAATTTCCTATTAAGTGAATATTATTTATGAAACAAATTCCATTAATCCAGATACTACTGAAATAATTTTTAAATTTTCTCTAGCTCTCAATCCATACATTAATTAAAAATGTCCTAGTTTTGACTGAATTTCTAATATGCTCAACACTATATAAGATATTAACGTTTGATGTAAGTGAATGCCATTATGCTTTATTGTGACTTAGTTTTAATTACTGTGGGTACATAGTTGGTACATATATATAAATATCGATTGTGCATGAGATGTTTTGATACAGGCACAAAATGTTTAATAATTACATCATGAAGAATGAGGTATCCATACTTTTAAGTATTTATCTTTTGTGTCAAAAAATCCAATTATACTCTTTAGTTATTTCAAAATGCACAACAAAATTGTTATTGACTATAGTCACCTTGTTGTGCTATCAAATAGTAGGCCTTATTCATTCTTTCTCCCTATATGTTTTTGTACACATTAACTATCCTCACCTTCCCCCAAATCTGCCACTACCCTTCCCAACCCCTGGTAACCATGCGTCTACTCTCCATGTTCATGAGTTTAATTGTTTTGATTTTTAGATACCACAAATAAGTGAGAGAATATTTGATGTTTGTCTTTCTGTGCCTGGCTTATTTCACTTAGCTTAATGAATTTAACTTCTATTCATGATGTTTCAAATAACAGGATCTCATTCTTTTTATGGCTGAATAGTACTTTATTGTATATGTATACCACATTTAAAAAGAATTCACTCATCTGTTGATGAACACTTAATTGATCCCAAATCTTAGCTATTGTAAACAGAGCTGCAACAAACATGGGCATGCAGATATCTCTTTTATATACTGATTTCCTTTTTAGGGGATATATGCCCAACAGTGGGATTGCTGGATCTTATAATACTCTATTTCTAGTTTTATGAGTAACATCCAAACTGTTCTCCATAGTGGTTATATTAATTTATCTGCCCACCAACAGTGTACAAGGATTCTTTTTTCTTCACATCCTTGCCAACATTTCTTATTGCCTATTTTTGAATATAACCATTTTAACTGGGGTAAGATGGTATTTTATTGTTGCTTTAAATTGCATTTCTCTGATGATCGGTGATGTTGAGCACCTTTTCACGTGCCTTTCTGCTATTTGTGTGTCTTCTTTTAAGAAATATCTATTCAAATCTTTTGCATATTTTAATGGGATTATTAGATTGTTTCCCTATAGAGGTGTTTCAGCTTCTTATGTATTCTGGTTATTAATCCTTCGTCAGAATGTTAGTCTGCATATATTTTCTCCCATTCTGTGGGTTGCCACTTCACTTTGTTGATTGTTTTCTTTGCTGTGGAGAAGCTTTTAACTTGATGTGATGCCTTTTGTTCATTTTTGCTTTGGTTGCCTGTGCTTGTGGGGTATTGCTTAAGAATTTTTTGCCCAGACCAAAGTCTTGGAGATTTCCTCCAATGTTTTCTTGTAGTTGTTTTACAGTTAGAGGTCTTTAATCTATTTTAATTATATTTTTTAATGTGGAGAGGGATATGGGGGGTCTAGATGCATTCTTCTGCATATGGATATCTAGTTTTCCCAGCACCATTTCTTGAAGAGATTATCTTTTCCCCAGTTTATGTACGTGGCACAATGGTCAAAAATGAGTTTACTGTAGATGAGTGCATTTGGTTTTGGTTTATCTATTCTGTTCCTTTGGTCTATATGTCTGCTTTTTTGCCAGTACTATGCTGTTTTGAGTACTATGTCTCTGAATGATAACTTGAAGTCAGGTAATGTGATTCCTTCAATTTTGTTATTTTTAGTTATTATAGATTTGGCTATTCCGGGTCTTTTGTGGTTCTATATAAATTTTAGGACTTTTTTTCTATTTCTGTGAAACATTCCATTGGTATTTTGATAGGGATTGAATTGAATCTGTATATTGCTTTGGTAGTGTGGACATTTTAACAATATTGATTCTTCCAATCCATTAACATGGAATATGTTTCCATTTTTTTGGTGTCCTCTACAATTTCATTTACCAGTGTTTTATAGTTTTTATTATATAAATCTTTCACTTATTTGGTTAATTCCTAGGTATTTAATGTTATTTGTGGCTGTTATAAATGGAATTCCATTTTTATTTCTTTTCCAAATTGTTCACTGTTGGCATGTAGAAATGCTACTAATTTTTGTAAGTTGATTTTGTATCCTAAAACTTTACTAAGTTCGTTTATCATGAGCAATCGATTTTTGTTGTGGATTCTTCAGGGTTTTATTTGTTTATTATTATTATTATTATTATATTTTAAGGTTTAGGGTACATGTGTACAACGTGCAGGTTAGTTACATATGTATACATGTGCCATGTTGGTGGGCTGCACCCATTAACTCGTCATTTAGCATTAGGTATATCTCCTAATGCTATCCCTCCCTCCTCCCCGCACCCCACAACAGTCCCCGGTGTGTGATGTTCCCCTTCTTGTGTCCGTGTGTTCTCATTGTTCAATTCCCACCTATGAGTGAGAACATGCGGTGTTTGGTTTTTTGTCCTTGCAATAGTTTGCTGAGAATGATGGTTTCCAGCTTCATCCATATCCCCAAAAAGGACATGAACTCATCCTTTTTTATGGCTGCATAGTATTCCATGGTGTATATGTGCCACATTTTCTTAATCCAGTCTATCGTTGTTGGACATTTGGGTTGGTTCCAAGTCTTTGCTATTGTGAATAGTGCCGCAATAAACATACGTGTGCATGTGTCTTTATAGCAGCATGATTTATAATCCTTTGGGTATATACCCAGTAATGGGATGGCTGGGTCAAATGGTATTTCTAGTTCTAGATACCTGAGGGGATTCTTCAGGGTTTTATCTCTAAATATAAGATCCTATCATCTGCAAATGAAGGTAATTTGAATTCTTCCTTTCCAATTTGGATGCCATTTATTTCTTTCTGTTGTCTGATTGCTTTAGCTAGGACTTCCAGTACTATGTCAAATAACAGTGGTGAATGTGGTCATCTTTGTCATGTGTCAGATCTTAGAGGAAAGGCTTTCAATTTTTCCCCACTCAGTAAGAGATTAGCGGCCAGTCTGTCATATATTGCTTTGTTATGTTTAGGTATGCTTCTTCTATCCACAGGTGTTGAGAGTTTTTCCATGAAAGGATGTTGAATTTTATAAAATACTTTTCCAGCATTAGTTGAAATAATCATTTGATTGTTATCCTTCATTCAGTTGATATGATGTATGACATTGATTGGTTTGCATATGTTGAGCCATCCTGCATCCTAGGGATAAATCTGACTTGATCATGATAAATAACCTTTTATATGCTTTGTTGAATTCAGTTTGCTAGTATTTTGTTGAGGATTTTTGCATCAACATTCATCAGAGATATTGTCCTATATATTTTTGATGTGTCTTTCGCTGATTTCGGTATTAGGGTAATACTGCCCTTGTAGAATGAGTTTGGAAGTATTCACTCCTCTATTTTTCAGAATAGCTTGAGTAGGATTGGCATTAGTTCTTTATTAAATGTTTTTTTCAAATTCAGCATTTAAAACGCTGTGTCTCAAGCTTTTGTTTACTGGAAGACTTTTTATTGTTGCTTCAATCTCATTATTTGTTATTAGTCTTTTCAGGATTTGGATCTGTTCATTGTTCAAACCTCATAGATTGTCTATGGCTAAGAATTTTTCCATTTCTTCTAGATTTTCCAATTGATTGCCATATAATTGCTCATGGTAGCCAATAATAATACTTTGAATTACTGCAGTATCTGTAGTAATGTCTCATTTTCATTTCTTCTTTTATTTATTTAGATCTTCTCTATTTTTTTCTTAGTCTGGCTAAAGATTTGCCCATTATGTTTAACTTTTCATAAAACTAACTTTTTGTTTCATTGATCTTTTGTATTGTTTTCTTCATTTCAATTGCATTTATTTGTACTCTGATCCCTATTATTTCATTTTTACTACTAATTTTGAGTTTAGTTTGCTCTTTTCTATTTCTTTAAGATGCATCAGTAGATTGTCTATTTGAAGTTTATTTTACTTTTTGATGTAGGCACTTATAGCTATGAACTTCCCTCTCAGTACTGCCTTTTCTGTATTCCATAGATTTTGGTATGTTGTGCTTCCATTATCATTTGTTTTAAGACACTTTTCAATTTCCTTAATTTTCAATTTCCTTCAAATATCATCATTGGGAATACTGTCATTCACAAACACATTGTTTGATTTCCATGTATTTGTACAGTTTCCAAAATTCCTCTTGTTATTGATATCTAGTTTTATTCCATTGTAGTCAGACAAGATGCTTGATATTATTTCAAATTTTTTGAATGTTTCATGACTTGTTCTGTGATCTAACATATGATCTATCCTTGAGAAAGATCCATGTGCTCAGGACCAGAATGTGCATTTTGTAGTCATTGGATGAAGTGTCTCTAAATATCTATTAGTTACATTTGGTCTATAGTGCTGATTAAGTTTGATGTTTCTTTGTTGATATTCTGTCTGGAAGATCTGTCCAATGCTGAAAGTGTGGTGTTAAAGTCTCCTGCTCTTATTGTATTGGTATGTATCTCTCTCTTTAGCTCTAATAATATTTACATTATATATCTGGGCACTCCAGTGTTTGGTGAGTATACACATAAAATTGTTAAATCCTCTTGCTGAATTGAGCTCCTTTATCATTATATAGTGACCAAACTTATCTCTTCTTATGGGTTTAATTCTTGAAATCTATTTTGTCTGAAATAAGTATAGCTACTTCTATTCTTTTTTGTTTTCCATTGACATGGAATATCTTTTTTTCACCTCATTTTTTTCAGTCTATGTGTGTCTTCATAAATGAAATGTATTTCTTGAAAGCAACATATCATTGGATCTATTTTTGTTTATTCTGCCACATTACGTCTTTTGATTAGAGAGTTCAGTCCATTTACATTCAATGTTATTATTCATAAATAATGACTTATTCATGACACTTTGTTATTTTTTTTTGGTGTTTTTTGGTCTTCTAATCCTCCGTTCTTTTCTTTCTGTCTTCCTTTTAGTGAAGGTGATTTTCTCTGGTGATATGATTTAGTTTCTTGCTTTTTATTTTTTGTGTAGCTGTTCTATGTTTTCTGGTTTGAGTTACCAGGAGGCTTGCAAATATTATCTTATAACCAATTATTTTAAGCTGATAACAACATAACACTCTTTGCATAAACAAATGAGCAAAAAAATCAGCAAAAATAATTAATAACAATTTTATGTGTTCACATTTTCCTCCTGCTTTTAAACTTTCTGTTGGTTTTATTTATATCATATTGTAAGGCTTACATCTTGGAAAGTTGTTTTAGCTATTATTTTTGATTGGTCATGATTTAGTCTTTCTACTTAAGAAGAAATTAGTTGACACACATTTTTATAATATTCCCTGCTTTCCTGTGTACTTTCTCTTACTAGTGAATTTTATACCTTCAGATTATTATTTATAGATACTTGACATTCTTTTGTTTTCCTATTAAAGTACTCCCTTTAGCATTTCTTACAGGACAACTCTGGTGTTGATGAAATCCTTCAGCTTTTGTTTGTCTGGGAACGTCTTTCTTTCTGCTTCATGTTTGAAGGATATTTTCACCAGATATACTACTGTAAGTTAAAAGCTTTTCTCTGTCAGCACATTAAATATATCATGTCAGTCTCTTCTGGACTTTAAGGGTTCCACTGGAAAGTCTTCTGCCAGATGTATTGGAACTGCAATTTATGTTACTCATTTTCTTTCTCTTGCTGCCATTAGAATCCTCTCCTTATCCTTGATCTATGGGAGTTTGATTACTAGTAAATATCTTTAGTTATTCTTCTTTGGGTTAAATCTGTTTGGTGTTCTATATCCTTCTTATATTTGGATATTAATATCTTTATTTAGGCTTGAGATATTCTTTTTTATTATCCCTTTGAATAAACTTTCTACTCCTATCTTTTTCTCTACCTCCTCTTTAAGGCCAATAACTCTTAGCTTTTCCCTTTTGAGGCTATTTTTTAGATGTTGTATGTATGCTTCATTGTTGCTCTTTTCTTTTCTTTTGTCTCCTCTGACGGTGTATTTTCAAATAGCCTGTCTTCAAGCTCACTAATTCTTTCTTTGGCTTGATCAATTCTGCTATTAAAAGACTCTTCATTATGGCAATTGCATTATTCAGCTCCAGAAAAATTCTATTTGATTTTTTTTTTACTTATTTCAGTCTCTCTGTTAAATTTGTCTGATAGAATTTTGAATTCCTTCAACATATTACCTTGAATTTCTTTGAGTTTCCTCAATGCAGTCATATTGAATTCTCTGTCTGAAAGGTCTCATATCTCTGTTTCTCCAGGATTTGTCTCTGGTGCCTTATTTAGTTCATTTGATAATTTCATGTTTTCCTGGATGGTGTTTATACTTTTAGATGTTCATCTGTGTCTGGAAATTGACGACTTAGGTATTTATTTTTCTTCTCAGTCTGTGCTTGTTTTTACCTATACTTTTTGAGGAGGCTTTACAGATATTCAGAAGTACTTCAGTGTCGTGATGTAAGCTGTATTGGCTTCAAGGGCACCCCATGTTTAGTAATGCTGTTGTTTCTGCAGACTTGTGGTGGTACTGCATTGATGGTCTTAGATAAGATCCAGGAGAGTTCTTTGCATTACTTCGCGTAGTCTATTTTTCTCTTCCTTTACTTTTGGTCTAAATGGAGTCTGTCTTGCTCTGTTCTCAGCCACCTGGAGCTAGAGACAGGGTGATACAAGTATCCTTGTGGGCACTACCACTAGGACTCTGCTGGGTCAAACTTAAAGCAAGCACAGCACTGGGTCATAGCCAAGGCCTGTTGTAACCACTCCCTGGCTGCTTCCCATGTTTGCTCAAGGTCCTAGGGCTCTACAATCAGCAGGTGACAGAGCCAGCCAGGCCTGTGTTCTTCTCTTTAGGGCAGCAAGGTCCCCCAGGCACCTGGTGGGTCCAGAATTGCTATCCAGGAGTCAGGGACTAGAGTCAAAAACCTTAGAAATTTGCCTGGTCTTCTATTGCGTTGCAGCTGAGCTGACACTCAAACCACAAGATGCAGTCTTTCCCACTCTTTCTTCCCCTTTCCAAAAGCAGAGGAGACTCACCTTGAGGCCACTGCTACCACAGGCCCATGGAGAGTCCTGCCAGACTACTACCAATGTTCTCTTAAGGCCCAAGGGCTCTTAAGTCAGCCTGTTGCAAATTCTGCCTGGCCTGGGACTCACCCTTCAAGGCAGTGGGCTCCCCTCTGGCTGAGAGCAGGTCCAAAGTGCCATTCAAGAGCAAGTTTCTGGAATCAAGGACCCTAAGAGCCTGCTTAGTGTTCTACCTCCCTGTGGCTGTGCTGGTACATAAGGTGCAAGATGAAGTCCCCATTACTTTTCCCTCTGCTTTTCTCAAGAAGAATGAGCCTTACCTGGTAGCCACCACAGCTGGAAATGTCCTAAGTCTCATTTGAAATCAAGATTCATAATCTCACCCAAGGCCCTTGACCTAGTACATAGGTGTTGCTGCTAGTTTTTCAGGTCCCAGGGGCTCTTCAGTTAGCAGGTGATGAATCCTGCAAGGTTGAGTTCTTCCCTTCAAGGCAGCAGGTTCACTGATGGCCCAGGGTATATCTAGAAATCTCGTCCAGGAGCTAGGGCCTGGAAAGGGGGCCTCATAACTCTGACAGTTGCCTTGTTCTGCTGTGGATGAACTGATATCCAAAATACCTGACAATATTTTCCCCACTCTTTCCTCTCATATCCTCAAGTGGAGGGAAGATTTCTCTTTCTGAGCCATGAGCTGGGCAGCATAGGTTTAGGGGAAGGGTGATGCCAGCACTTCCTTAGTCACCCCGACTGGTGTCTTAGTAGGTCGTTACGTTTCCCAGTCTGTTGTCTCTGGGCCCAGTTCAACACTAAGGCTCACTTAAGAGTTGCAGTACTTGTAGCCTAGACTGCCTTTCAATTTTATTTAGGGCCCCAGAGCACTGTAGCCTGTGGTGGCGAGGCTTATAGGAACTCAATTTTGGACCACTGAGTTCAGCAATTCTCCTCTGACTAGGGCTGGTTTAAATGCTCCTCCCTCTGTTGGTGGGCGTCAGCTGAGTTTGGTCTGGTTTTGCTTTTTGTTATAACAAGGACAGCACTAAGTTGAATGCCTAACAATTGCTGGCTCTCCCTCACCCTAGAGCACAAAAATGCTCTCTGCACCAAGCCACCACTGCCAGGGGATGGAAGAGGGCTGGCATTGGCAATTCAAGACTGTTTTTCCTACTTCTTCAGTGCCTTTTTCAGTAATATGTATTTAAAACAAGATACTGAGTGCTCATCTGATTTTTGCTTCTTATGAAGTTGCTTTTTTGTGTGTGTAGAGAGTTGTTAAATTGTTGTCCTTGGGGGAGGGATGATCGGTGGAGCCTTCTATTCCAGCATCTTGCTCTGCCCCCACCATCAATGTCACTAAGATTTTAGGAAGCCTTAACTAGCTAAACTCCATATGGTTTTCAAATATATGCAAACAGGGTGGCATGCACATGATTATTACTGGGGGAGAAGGTTTTAATTTTCAGCTTATGGAATGGGAAGTTTGGTAAGGGAGATTATTTCTTGATGATGAGGTGTGTGTAAATGCTGGAATTTAGCTGTCAAGCATTCTCAATGCAGTCAAAAAACGGCAAAATTTTCCATTAATCTGGAATTCTTTAAATTTGGTTCTCTCTGAAATCAGATTAGTAAATTGTAAGAAATTAGATTTTTTTCTACTCTGTAAAGTTACCATTCAGTTTTTGTTCTTATTGAAATAAGAAACAAAACAGCTGAAGAATAAATTATCATGGAAGCCATATATATAAGTAGTCAAGATACTGTGTGTTAGAAAAATAATTCAGAATTAAAAGATCCGTAATTTTAGGCCTTCTTTCTATGCGGTTTTTACCTTTGAATATGTTATTGAAGCATAAGTAGTCTCAGTTTCCTCAATTCTAAGTGAAAATTGTTCTTACCCTGCTTAATTCATAAGCTATTTTTTAAATGTTAAATGCCCTAAGAATTTGGAAGCTGTTTTGTAAATGATAAAATCTTAAATACAGTATTCCTTCCTTATCAGCAGAGGATGCATTCCAAGATGCCTAGTACATCCCTGAAACTGCTGACAGCAATAAACCCTATATCTACTATATATTTTTTTCTTATTTATACATACCTATTATAGAGCTTAATTTATAAATTAGGCACAATAAGGGATTAACAACAATAATAATAAAATAGAACAAGTAAAACAATATACTATAGTAAAACTTATGTGGATACACTATCCCTCTTTCAAATTGAGCTTTCTGTTTATAACTTCTACTGACAAATTTAATGCCTTTTCCTTCTTAGCTAAGCATTTACCATGCACTGCGGCCATAACTTTAGCATTTTGAGGTGCAACAAAAAAACTAGCCGAATTTTCTTTTTTCTTCTTCACAATTTTATTGATTTTCTTTCCTTATTAAATTGACATTTCACTTTTTCACTTAAAGGAAACACTTTACAACTTCTCTTGGTCATATCCAAATCTCTGGCATTTCTCCCCTTGTGCTTTAGGGACATTATTAAGTAAAATAAGGGTGACTTCAACACAATCGCTATGATACCATGACAGTCGATCTGATAACTGAAAAGAGTACTAAGTGAATAACAGGCAGAAAGCATATACAGTATGAATATGCTAGACAAAGGGATGATTCATGCCCTGGGCAAGGCAGAGCTGGACAGCAAAAGATTTCATCTTAATATTCAGAGTGAACATGCAACTGAAAATTTACGAATTGTTTATTTCTGGAATTTCCCATTTTGTATTTTTGGACCATGGTTGACTGAATGTCACTGAAGCCATGGAAGTGAAACCAGAGATAAGGGGAAACTATTGTAACATAAGTTCTTATTATGTAAATCAGTGTGTGTCTTAATCACATTTTAATGAAATACAATTGTATAACTGTGTGGAATATAAATTACACTTTCAGTTAGACCCAGGAAAAGTCAAAGAAAGTAAAATAAGACAAAGTCTATGATTTCTAATCTATCAAAACTAGAATTATTATAAATATATTAAAATAGAATATACATCCATGTACTAGTCAAGTGTTTTAAAATAATATGTTCACCTTAATCACTCTAATGTTTTGACTGTAATAATATTTGGAATATGTTTCATTAACCTATAATGCAGATAAACACATAGAGGAGTTTTGAATCAGCTAATTAAGTATCTACCTAGATAACAGTTTATCTCCCTAGCTTCTTAGTTTAGTCTTATATTTTGCTATATTATATATTAAATTATAGCTGGATCTTGCATCAAAGAAAGAAGAAAAAATTCCAAGGAAAGACCCTCTCAGACTCTAATTAAAGTTACTATGGATCAGCCAACTTAGTGTTCCACTATTTAAATATTTTCTCACAAATAAGCAGAAAATTGTGCTTTTCTGATGCTGCATGACTCCAGATTTATTTGGCTCACAGAAGCTATTTCTGTACAATTAAGACTGATTGCCATATAAAACATGTGAAACTACAAAATGTCATGATACTCATAAACTTCTTCCTCTGTTTTTGCTTGCTTTTTTTTACGTGTTTACATTTTCTGCCTTAAGAACTAACTTAAAAATCACAGTTCAGCTTAATGCCAAAATATTGATTTAACATGACTAACCACTTGGCAGGTAAATATTATGGAGCAAGTTTCATAAAATTGCTCAACTTCCTTTGGATTCCAAATGGTTCATATGCATGTAGGGAAAATTAATCTAAACCACATTTAAATGATTGGCTCTGAACTAGTCATCAAACCTCAGAATGGGGATTTGGAAGTCATCGTTAACTGTTTCTTACACAAAGGAGACCAACACATATCCCGTGTTGCTGATCTACAGAAGATCTGTACCTGGAATATTGCATGCAATTACAGTCACTAGACCACAAGAAAGGCAAAGAATGCAGTAGGAGAAACTGAAATGATCATAGAATAGATGGTGTTGTAGAAGAACAACTTTAAAGTTTCCAGTGAATTGTTATTCTCTACATTCTTGTTTTATAGAACAATGGGCTATGTTTTAATAACAAAGTAGATAATTTTTCTTTTCTTTCCGTTTTTTTTTTTTTTTTTTTGAGATGGAGTTTCGCCCTTGTCATCCAGGCTGGAGTGCAATGGCGCGATCTTGGCTCACTGCAACCTCTGCTTCCCTACTGTCTTTTTGATAATTTAAAAAAAGTTATAAAGGGCATAATTATGAGTGTGATATAGCTACAGTAGACTTTAAAAATATAAATTAAGGATATTGGGAAAGATATCCCAAGGCTTTTGAGGTAAATATTTTTAAAATTGTTTTTGAGTAAATTTTTCCCAAACTATCAGGGAAAAAGTATTTTTCTTTCTACAGCTGGCTTCAATTATATAAACAAATTATTTTTATAAGGCAGTGAATGAGAGTTTCAGAATTGTCAGAGAAGAACATTGGTTAAAAGTGATTTTCATGCTTATTTTCTACTTAATATAATAATAAGTAACAATTAGATTTTACTCTTCCTTGTTTCTCAGCCCTCAGGTGATGAAGTTTCTCTCCAATATGTTTAACTTTTTCAAATGTCCAAGTTGAGAATAAAAACAGTTCTCTGTCTAAGAGGGACAGAATAAAAGTAGTTTGCCCATGAGCAGTCATTATGTGCATGGCTTGTTCTCTACTGTCTTTTGATAAAACCTACCTGATTCTTTTATGCTTAAATTGACCATCAGTGAAGATATCAACTTACAACTTTCAGATGTTTACAAATTACCATGCATGTAAAACTTCTCATGGCATAATGCAAGTTATAAACAAAATTGCAAATGTACTCTATACATTCGTACAATTTAGAATAAAAATAAATAGTTATATTTTAACAACAAGAAAAAGACTAAAGAATACCCCATGCTTTCTTACAGTCCTTATTTATAACATAAATGAGTTATGTTCTGGGAATGAAAAGGCCTAAGTCTTCGTAGCATCCTAGTAATATTTCCAAATTCTCACGTACCTAGATAAAATATCTATATCTATACCTATATCTCTATCTATCTATCTATCTATCTATCTGTATCTCCCTATCTATCATCTATCTATCTATCTATTTTCTATGAAAAACAGCCAAGGAAACGACTTGGTTCTGTACGATTGCCCAAGGGTCATTCATGCTCCTCTTATTTTATTGGGTTGTTTGAAGCATTATTCTGTCCCAGTTTGCTATTTTTTTCATTTTAGATAACTTTTACAAAGTTAGTTTTCTCTCTTATAGAGTAAATAAAGTCTGAGTTTCCCATTTAGATAGTTGTAGTAAGTGAAAATAGAGTGGATTATGTTATTAGTAATTCTGATTCTTTCTTTTCCTACTTATAACTTTTATCGAGAAATATTTTGCCTACAATTTTAAGTAAAGATAAAAAATATACAAAATTGAATCTACAGCATGATCTCATCTTTATACACTTCATAAGAAAATATAATAAAAGAAAATATTTTCAAATACATGAGGAGAAGGTCTCATGTGCTTTCTTCATTTATTTCAGGATATTATACATTTATAATTTGTAAATAAGTTAAACATATTTAAGAAAAAATATGTATATCAATCCCAAGGATTGTGATAAATAAGTTAAACATATTTAAGAAAAAATATGTATATCAATCCCAAGGATTGTGAAACTTTTTGTATGTTATAATATCTGCTACGTCTAGAAGTGGCTGTGTGGGAAATAAGCTACCTTCTAATTGTGATGTGAAAGTAATGTGGAAATGCCCTTCTGCCTCAAATTATTTTTTTCCACAAACTTTCATATAATACTTTAATGCCTGCTATTAGGATACTACTTTTCTGGGCTGTAGACATTTTTCTTTATAAAATAAAAACAACAATTTAAAAAACAAGATCAGATATAAGAGATGATTCAGTTAGTGTTCTTACTTTCAGGAAACCAAGACTACATTAGAAATATTCAATAAAAATGCATTTTATTAAAATGTTATTTGGTAGCTCTGAAATCATCAAGAATACTGAAAAGCCAGGCTTGAAAAATTAGCAGGAATAAAGGAAGAAGGGCATAGTGAAGAAAACATTCGTGGTTAGTGCAAAAGCAGTGTCAGTAACACCAAATTCAAAATTTACGTGGGTGACAAGCCTAGTTACATGCTAAAAAGACAATTAGATCTCTGGCATCGTTTATTTTTATTGTGTATAGTGGGAAGCAGGTTTTCTCTCCTGTAAAATTCATAATGTGAAGCATTAAGCAAATAATGGGAGCTCAGATGATAGGCAACCAAAAGTCATGGCAAATATTCACAGCAAATGTGATGAAGGCAGATTATAATGTCGTCATGTAAGAAGCAGGTTTGTGTGAGAGGGTGCAATATTTGTACATGGTTGATGTGCAGAATCAAAAGAAATTGAAGTAATGATATATGATGTAAAGGGGAAACAAGACAAAAGAGAAATTCAGCATGAGGTTTATCTGTAGATGTTTAAGCAAATATAATCTGATATGAATAATGTTTCAAAGGGCTATCTTTACTACAATATGAAAAAGTTAAATTTAAGAAACAGAGACAGAAAGTTGGATATTTGAGTCTGGCAATTTTCAATGTTCTGTCTGTCAATGTTTTGCCAGGCACCAATTTAGTAAGTTGAAAACTTCTGATACCCAGTTGTTTCTCCTAGTCACTCCTTTCTTATATTCTCCCAAATTGTTATGTCATTCCAAAAAGTCTCATTCTCTGACTCCTGTGATTACTAAGCTAATAAAATTCCTAGAACTTATACTATTTCACATGATTCTAAATTCTCAACATACATAGCTACTGAATAAACTACCACCTTCTGCACAGCATATCTATATTCTGAAAAACCTGGCTTTCTGAAAAAATTCAATATCATTTTCTCATATCTTACTTTAGAATTTTTTACAACTTATTTTTGTATCAGAAGACTCTCAAATGAACTGTTGATCTTAACTATTCAGCTATAAGTGTGTATCAAAGCAATGCCTTATACAAATTTTTCTCACTAATAAAAGGAGCTTTGAGGTGAATACTTACGTATTTAGCCACCAACTTATACATTTTATAAACGGTTATTTTAAAATGTTTACTCATAAAAATAGAAACACCTGTAGTGTCAAAGATTTTTACTTGTAGTACATATATATGTAGGACATTTAGTCCTTCACATGTATATATTTTTCTTATTAATTTTAATATGCCAGAACCCACATGTTGTGAGAAAAAAAGTGGGGATCGAAGTTTAAAAATATTTTATTAAATACCACTTTCTCATATACTTCAATCACAACTCTTTTAAATTTTGCTAAATATTGTACTCAAAGCTATCAATATCATCCTTTTCTTATTTTGCATAGTTAAAACATATCAATTTTACCTTTGATAGAAAACCTAGATTGCTATGCCTTAATGTGTAAGCACGACTTTTAAAAATAGTATTTTAGACACAAAATTGAGATACATGAAGTAAATTGTACTGCCCAGGAATATAAAAAGTATTTATATACTAAAGATCACAAAAATAAGCATGGAACAAAACAGTAACTAGCACTACAGTCTGCCAGAAAAGTCATCGAAATCTATGAACAATTTTATGGTATATTTAAATATGTGTGCTGATGAAAACACTTGCCCATAAATTTGTGAGTTTTAATTACGTCATTATGAAATTGTGTTTAAATGGAGCTTTTCTCAGCTGTGCAGTTAGGGGGATGTAAGGTAGAGGAAGGGGCATGGGTATTACATTGTATGGAATATACTTTTGAACTATAGTCAATTCGATACTTACAGACTTTAGTCTCTGGTGTATTTTGTGTATTAGTGAACAAGAGCTTTACCATCCAACAGCTGGGGCATATTATAGGCGGGGAAGTATTCTGTAAGCTTGTAGTGGATATTTATTTCATGTATATATCATTGGTTATATCAGTGTTGGTCAAATGTCTAACAAAGATCAGGTAGTTGTTTCATTGCTAATCCAGTTTAATGGTGAAGTTGTTACAAGTAAAACCCAAACGGAAAGAGGAAGGATGGAATATGCCTTTCTTGAGGACGATTTTTTTTATTCTTAGTGAATTAGAATTATCTATCGTTTGAGAAGGTGACAGCATCTCATCCCAAGCCAACAAATTCCAATGAGTACCAAAAGATGCCTTTTCCAACTTCTAGAATTACCTATTGAAGGGATCAATTATGTAGAAATTTACAAAGTGAGACATAAACGATGCCATTATCTGGCTCTGTACTGCTCCCTTTTGAGTAAACAACTCAGGAGGGTTGATTGCCTAATCTCCTGAAGATCTCAAGAGGCATATAATTAATTTATGTCTTACAGATCTTTTCTGTTTGATTAAAAATCGTATTTCTCATTTTCACTTAATTTCTTCTTGTTTGATAATACATATATATATTATTCTTCAATATTTACTTCTTATAAATTTTGAATTGTTTTTTGAGTCAGGGTCTTGCTCTGTCATCCAGGCTTGAGTGCAGTGGCTGATCAAGGCTCACTGCAACCTCTGCCTCCCAGGTTCAAGTGATTCTGGTATCTCAGCCTCCTGAGTAGCTGTACAGGCACCTGCCACCACACCCAGCTAATTTTTGTAGAGATGGCATTTCACCATATTGGCCAGTCTGTCTCAAACTCCTGGTCTCAAGTGATCTCCCCATCTCAGCCTCCCAAAGTGCTGGGAGTATCGTATAATCTAATCAGCCTTTAACCATTAATTCCTTAAACTAAACAAGATCAATTTCTTTAAAATTTCTAATCGATTGCTGATAATACCAATTCTTTCTGTTATTTTCTGAAAAATCTCCAGTTCATTCACATTATTTAAAAATGTGTTACAAAGGTTTATATATAGTATAGAGAAACTACAATCTTCGTGGCAAAGGATCAATATTATAGAGCGTTGACACCTCAATAAGGAAGTGGTAGGACTGGTCAACAGGGACATTAATAAACAACCATGAAATTTAGTTGAAAGGTTTTTAATAGATGCAATAATATTTTAACAAAATATTACATTATATTATGCCCTCACCAATAAAATTGCCAACATGATGACTTTCACCATAGCTGCAAAATTTAGGATTTTTAGGATGACAAATTAAAAATCAACAATAACATTGACTAAATGGCATCACTTTTGAGTTAAGATTAAATTTAAAAATAAAATATTGTGTATTACTTGGTGTGGAAATATTTTCTATAATATCATTGAGGCATTCAAGAACCAATTTGTACACAGTGGCCCTCAGTAATATGTTACTGAGACTCTCCTATTGTGGTAACAGAGTAGAAAATGATCATACCATGCTCACTGTAGTTATTTGAGACACAGGGAGCATTAAAGTAAGACCATGTTAAATGATCAAATAGCACAAATTAATTAATCAAGGTTTATCTTGAAGTTGAACAGTTAAAATTTAAATTGTGCTACAATATATGCCTGATTTGTAGAAAGTCTAAAAAATTATTATAACATTGTTTGAAACATTACTAAATAACTGTAATAGACAAATGTTGCTGATTCAAGGTGAATATCTCTAGTGTTTCACCAATAATCTGAGTTTTTCCTGGCATGTGTGTTTATGTGTGTATGTGGCAAACATACATGCTTTCATTTGAAGTAGGCATAGCTATCAAAATTTTGATGTCAGAGTTACAAAATCTTCATAGAAAAATTTGGATTGCTTTTCATATTATGCAATAATATGTATTTATATACATATCTGTATATACACATATATAACAAAATAGAATGGTACTAGGCACCAAAAATCCAAATAATACATTGTAGCATTAAGTTAAAATTACAAATAAAATTCCTTATTCATGCTTACTACAGAACAGTGAACAAGATATTCTGAAGACAAGAAAGGAAAACCCCCAGAGAAAAACATACAAATGTTGCGTAAAGTATTAAAAGTCAACTTTTAAGTATATTCATGATTCCTTAAGAAGGGAAATGAAATGGCCAAGGGCCATAAAAATTAAGCAAAGAGTTGAAATAATCATGGTAAGTGAAACTTGGGCTGTTCATATCATGAAGCTGGAGCTTCATGAATTAATAGCCAAAGTTTTCAAAACCGAGGAATTAGATTTTAGACACAGGCAAGATGAGGCAAAGCAAAAATGTAAACTCCAGCATATAAGAGCCAAAGCAAGAAAGTGATCCCATTTACAACAGCCACAAAAAGAATAAGATACCTAGGGCTACAGCAAACCAAAAAGTTGAAGAATCACTACAGGGAGAAAACACTGCTGAACAAAGTCAAAGATGACACAAACGATGGAAAAACATTCCACTGTCATGGATTGGAAGAATCAACATCGTTGAAATGGCCATACTTCCCAAAGCAATGAACAGATTCAACACTATTCCTATCAAACTACCAATATCATTTTTCACAGAATTAAAAAAAATTCTAAAATTCATATAGAACCGAAAAAGAGCCCAAATAAACACAGCAATCCTAAGCCATAAGAACAAAGCCAGAAGCATCACATTACTCAACTTGAAAATATGCTACAAGGCAGACAGACACATAGACCAATGGAACAGAATAGACAATGCATAAATAAAGCACCACACCTACAGCCATTTGATCTTTAACAAAGACAACAAAAACAATGGAGAAAAGACTTCCTATTCAATAAATAGTGCTGGAATAACTTGCTTGCCATATGCAGAAAAGTGAAACTTGACCCATAACTAACACTATATATGAAAATTAACTCAAGATCAATTAAAGACTGAAATGTAAGTCTTCAAACTATAACAATCCTGAAGAAAATCTAGCAAATGCCCTGCTCAATATGAACCTTGGCAAATAATTTATGGCTGAGTCCTCAAAAGCAATTGCAATGATAACAAAAATTGACAAATTGGACTTAATTAAACTAAGGAGCTTCTGCATAGCAAGAGAAACTATCAAGGGAATGAATAAACAACCTACAAAATGAGAGAAAATATTTGCAAAATATTCATCCATCCAACACAGGTCTATTATCCAGATTCTATGTGGAACTTAAGCAAATCAAAGAGCAAAAAACAACCTCATTAAAAGTGGGCAAATGACATTAATAGACACTTCCCAAAAGACATACACATGGTATGAAAAAGAAACATGAAAAAAATGCTCATTATCACACATCATCAAAGAAATGCATGTCAAAACTACGAGGTACCTTCTCATATCAGTCAGAAAGGTGATTATTAAAAAGTCAAAAAAAGAAAAATATTGGTGAGGCTGTGGAAGAAAGGGAACACTTATACCCTGTTGGTGGGAATGTAAATTAGTTCAGCTACTGTGGAGAGCAGTTTGGAGATTTCTCAAAGAACAGGGAGTTGAACTACCAATCAACCCAGCAATCCCATTACTGGGTATATACTCAAAGGAAAATAAACTATTCTACCAAAAAGACACATGTACACATATGTTCATTGCTGTGCTATTCACAAAACCAAAGACATGTAGTCAACCCAGGTGCCCATCAATTTTGGACTAGATAAACAAAATATAGTACATACACACAATGAAACACTACACAGTCATAAAAAATAATGAACTCCTGCTCTTCACAGCAATATGAATACAGCTTAAAACCACTACCCTAAGCAAACTAATGCAGAAATGGAAAACCAAATATCACATGTTCTCAGTTATAAGTGGGAGCTAAACATTGGGTACACATGGTTATAAAAACGTGAACAATAGACATTGGGGAATAGGAGGGTTAAGAGAGAATGGGTGATAAGGGTTAAAAAAAATACCTATTTGGTATGTTCACTACCTGGGTGATTGATTCATTCATACTCCAAACCTTAGCATCAAACAATATACCTTTGTAAGAAATCTGCACATGTACCCTGTGATTCTAAAACAAAAATGGAAAAAAGAAAGGCATATAAGTACATAAAAAGAAAAAAAGACTATAGCATAAACCTAGACTTTTAAGTAGGACACATCCTCAGTTTTGTGTGCCTTTTGCTTCAGTTTTTTTAAACGAGGTTATGATAATAATCATTTTAAAGTGGAGGAAATAGGACACTAACTCCTAATTCCAAAACATGTGGCATGTGAAATAATAAATATCCATCATTTGATAAGAATACAAGAGAAGTGGCATCTTTAGGGGAAATCACATTTGTATTAAAGCAGACAAGAGAGATCCCCAGAGAAAATGTTGAAGATATTAGGTTGGTGCAAAAGTAATTGTGGTTTTCGCCATTATTCTTACTGGCAAAATAATATAAACATTGACCGATGGAGACAGGGCAAAAAATATGTAGATTTCATCTCAAGAGTTTATTACTTGAATAAATATCTATGATTTTAAAGCTAGCTGAGTAATATTAAGTATTAAAATAAAATTTAACAATAAAATGTTATTTTTGAAATTATGTTTTTGTTTCCATACACACAATGTACAAATATTTCAATGGGAGGTAAATTACATGGTATTATAGAGTAACTGTTAATCCGAAATCAATTATATTTGACTTTAGGATGTCATTGGAATGCTATATTTATACATTCTACCCAGTAATTCACTCCCTAGTGTTTGTAACTAAAGAGAAAAATAAAAGAGACATGGAAAAGAAATACAAGGAAACAAAAGCCTTCTATAAATTATTTACACACAAATAAAATCAATTATTTACCTTAATTTTAGCTCCATTATATTGATTAACCTACTTATTTCTGGTTCTTAAAAGACCAAAATATATAGGAAAACCTATTTATTATTCACTATAGAAGTGCCGTTTAATAAAAATAAACAGCTATGTTAAAAATGTAAGTAATTTTAACTTGCTTTTTTCTACGATGTTGACATAGGGCATTTCTTCTATTATATTATTTCTTGTCATAGTTACTCTGTGATTTTGCTCCGCTAGTGATCTTAGTAATTCTTTTATCCAGTGATGGAAATCTTTTAGAGAGAATGAACAAAATTGGGTTTTGTTCAAAAGAAAAACTATTGTGAGGATTTCATTGATATACTTAAGAACAATAGCTAAAATGCCACTCAACTGCTACTATAGACAATCAAGCAACTTTCAGAAGTTTTACATATAAAGCAATTTTAAAGATTGATTTTGACATATATACCTAATGAAGATCTAAAGAGGAGCAAGGTCACTGCTGAAGTAAACTAAAGGGATGTTTATATTCCAAATCGTTTCCAAGAGAAGAGACTTGGACCTTAAAAATCTTTGGCCATATTACTTAGCACCATATTACGTAAGTAATAATAAAAATTAAAGTAAAAATTGGGACCCATTGTAAATGGTGAAAAATATAATCAAACACAAATGTAGAGATAAAACTAGCATGGAATAATGTCAGCAAAAATTATCGAGTAAAGGCCTTATCACATTATCTTCTTCCTAAGAACAATGGAAAACTGGCAAAATTTTTCAGAAACAACTTTTTCAGAAATCCGGAGATTGACTAAGATTTTGCAGCAATCAGGAGACTGTATTTCAGAAAAACAGATAAATCTCAGTAAGAACAGAAAACTTTATAGCATTTAAACTTGCCCTATTGCCATCCCCCTTTAGATTCTTAGTAAACTTAAGAAGCAACAGTCAACAATTCCCATGAAAACTAGCAGCTATGAAGTCACTAGAAAGAGGAGAACATATTTGGAGCTCTTTCAGAGCCTCATTACCAAGGAATGTACATTATTTGACCTGTGTGATGTTTCCATGGAAGACCTTACTTGCATCCTATTTGACATAGCTTGGAGTTTAACAAGGGTAGAAAGCTTTTCTTTTTTCTTTTTTTTCAACTTTTGTTTTAAGTTCAGGGGTACGTGTGAAGGAGGTACAGGTTTGTTACATAGGTAAATGTGTGTCCTGGTGGTTTGCTGCACAGATCATCACATCACCTAAGTATTAAGCCCAGCATGTATTAGCTTTTCTCCCTGATGCTCTTGCTCTCCCCACAGTCCCCATCCATCAGGCCCCAGTGTGTGTTGTTTCCCACCACGTGCCAATGTGTTTTCATTATTAAGCTCCCACTTACATGTAAGAACATGAGATGTTTGGTTTCCTGTTCCTATATTAGTTTGCTGAGGTTATTGACTTCCAACTCCATCCATGTCCCTGCAAAGGACATGATCTCGTTTCTTTTTAGGGCTGCATAGTTTTCCATGGTGTATGTATACCATATTTTCTTTATCCAGTCTATCATTGATGGGCATTTGGGTTGATATCCTGTCTTGCTATTGTGAATAGTGCTTCAGTGAACATACATATGCGTATATCTTTATAATAGAATACTTTATATTCCTTTGAGTATATGCGCATTAATTAGATTGTTGGGTCAAATGGTATTTCTGCCTCTAGGTCTTTGAGGAATCACCACACCATAGTTGAACTAATTTACACTCGTACCAACAGTGTAAAAGTGTTCTTTTTTCTCTGCAACCTCACCAGTGTCTGTTGTTTTCTGACTTTTTGATAATAGCCATTCTGACTGGAGTGGCAGAGCATCTAATTGTGGTTTTAATTTGCATTTCTCTAATAGTCAGTGATGTTAAGCTCTTTTTCCATATGTGTTTTTTGGCCACATGTTTGTCTTTTGAGAAGTGTCTATTAACATCATTTGCTCACTTTTAGTGAGGTTGTTTGTTTTTCTTGTATATTTGCTTAAATTCCTTGTAGACAGGATATTCGATCTTTGTCAGATGAATAGATTGCAAAAATTTTCTCCCATTCTGTTGGTTGTCTGTTCACTCTGATGATACTTTCTCTTGTTTTGCAGAAGCTCTTTAGCTTAATTAGTTCCCTCATGTCAAAGCTTTTGTTTTTCTTACAATTGCTTTTGGTGTTTCCATCATGAAATATTTGCTCATGCCTATGGCCTGTAAGGTATTGCCTAGATTTTCTTCTAGGGTTTTTATAGTTTGGGTTTTTACATTTAAGTCCTCAATCCATACTGAATTAATTTTTGTATATGGTGTAAGGAAGGAGTCCAGTTTCAATTTTCTGCATATGATTAGCCAGCTTTCCCAGCACCATTTATTTAATAGGGAGTTCTTTCCCCATTGCTTGTTTTTGTCAGGTTTGTCGAAAATCAGATGGTTTGTAGGTGTGCTGTCTAATTTAGGAGTTCTCTATTCTGTTCCATTGGTCTATGTGTCTGTTTTTGTACCAGTACCATGCTGTTTTGGTTAGAGTAGCCTTGTAGTATAGTTTGAAGTCAGGTAGTGTGATGCCTCCAGCTTTGTTCTTTTTACTTAGGATTGTCTTGGCTATTTGGGCTCTTTCTTGGATCCATAAAAATTTTTAAATAGTTTTTTTCTAATTTGTGAAGAATGTCAATGGTAGTTTAATGGGAATAGCATAGAACCTTTAAATTACTTTGGGCAGTATGGCCATTTGCACAATATCGATTCTTTCTATCCATGAGCATGGAATTTTTTTTTCCATTTATGTCATCTATGATTTCCTGAAGCAGTTGTTTGTAGTTCTCCTTGAAGAGGTCCTTCATTTACCTTGTTAGCTGTATTCCTAGGTATTTTATTATCTTTGTAGAAATTATAAATGGGAGTTCATTCATGATTTGGCTCTCTGCTTGTCTGTTGTTGGTGTATAGGAATGCTTATGATTTAGCACATTGATTTTGTATCTTGAGACTTTGCTGAAGTTGCTTATCAAGTTAGGTAGTTGTTGGGCTGTGATGACAGGATTTTCTAGATATAGGAGCATGTCATCTGCAAACAGAGACAAATTGACTTTTTCCATTTTTATTTGAATACCCTTTATTTCTTTCTCTTGCCTCATTGTCCTGGCCAGAACTTCCAATACTATGTTGAATAGGAGCGGTCAGAGAGGACATCTTTGTCTCGTGCTGGATTTCAAGGGAAATGCTTCCAGCTTTTTCCCACTGAGTATGATATTGGCTGTGGATTTGTGATAGATGACTCTTATTGTATTAAGCTATGCTTCTTCAATATCTAGTTTATTGAGAGCTTTTAACATGAAGGGATGTTGAATTTTATGAAGGCCTTTTCTGCATCTATTGAGATAATCAAGTGGCTTTTGTCTTTAGTTCTGTTTATGTGATTAATCACATTTGTTGATTTGCATAAGTTGAACCAACTTTGCATCACAGGGATGAAGCCAACTTCATCATGGTGGGTAAAATTTTGAAGTGCTTCTGGATTCAGTTTGCTAGTATTTTATTAAGAACGTTTACATTGATGTTCATCAGAGATATTGGCCTGAAGTTTTCTTTTTTTGTTGTATCTCTGCCAGGTTTTTGTATCAGGATAATGCTGACCTCATAGAATGAGTTAGAGAGGAGTTCTTCCTTTTCATTTTTTTGAAATAGTTTCAGTAGAAATGGTACCAGCTTTTATTTGTAACTCTGGTAAAATTTAGCTGTGAATCCATTTTGTTCTGGGCTTTTTTTGGTTGGTAGGCTGCCTGAATTTCAGAACTCATTATTGGTCTATTCAGGGATTCAATTTTTTTTTCTGGTTGTTTGTATTTCCGTGTGGTTAGTGGTGATATGCCTCTTATCATTTCTGATTGTATTTATTTCATTCTTCTCTCTTTTCTTCTTTATTAGTCTAGCGAGTGGTCTATCAATTTTGCTGATTTTCTTCCAAAAACCAGCTCCTGGATTCATTGATTTTTAAAGAGTTTTTCATGTCTCTAATTCTTTCAGTTAAGCTCTGAGCTTAGTTATTTTTTGTCTTCTGCTGTCTTTGGTGTTTGATTGCTCTGGGTTATCTAGTTCATTTAGTTGAGATGTTAGGTTGCTAACTTGAATTCTTTCCAGTGGGGCATTTAGAGCTATACATTTCCCTCTTAACACTGCTTTAGCTGCATCCCAGAGATTCTGGAACATTGTCAGTTTGTTCTCATTAGCTTCAAATAACTTGTTGATTTCTGCCTTAATTTTATTATTTACCCAAAAGTCATTCAGGTGCGGGTCGTGCAATTTCCATGTAATTGTGTGGTTTTTAGTGAATTTCTTAATCTTGAGTTCTAACTTGATTACACTGTGATCTGAGAGACTGTTATAATTTCAGTTCTTTTGCATTTGCTGAGGAATGTTTTACTTCTGATTATGTGATCAATTTTAGACTAAGTGTCATGTGGTGATGAGAAGAATGTATAGTCTGTTGTTTCTGGGTGGAGAGTTCTGTAGATACCTATCAGGTTCACTTTATCCAAAGCTGAGTTCAGGGCCTGAATATCTTTGTTAGTTGTTTGTCTCAATGATCTGTCTAATATTGTCAGTGGATGTCAAACTCTCCTACTATTGTGCGAGAGTCTCTTTGTAGTATCTTTATCTATTTGTAGGTCTCTACAAGCTTGCTTTATGAATCTGGGTGCTTATGTATTGGGTGCATATATATTTAGGATAATTAGCTCTTCTTGTTGAATTGAACCCTTTATCATTATGTAATGCCCTTCTTTGTCTTTTTTTATCTTTTGATCATTTTTGGTTGAAAGTCTGTTTTGACAGAAACTCAAATTGCACCCTCTGCTTTTTTTCTGGTTTCCCTTTGCTCAGTAAGTTTTTCTTCATCCCTTTATTTTGAGCCTATGTGTGTCTTTGTACTTGAGATGGGTCTCGTGATGAGAGCATACTGATGGGTCTTGGCTGTTTATCCAGCTTGCCATTCTGTGTCTTTTAATTGGAACATTGAGTTCATTTTCATTTACATTTAAGGTTAATATTGTTATGTATAAGTTTTATCCTGTCATCATGATGCCTTCTGGTTATTTTGCTTGTTTATTTGGTTGCTTCATAGTGTCACTGGTCTATGTACTTCAGTGTGTTTTTTAGTGGCTGGTAACACTTTTTCCTTTCCATATGTTGTGATTCCTTCAGGAGCTCTTGCAAGGGATGCCTGCTGATGACTGATTCCCTCAACATTTGCTTGTCTGAAAAGGATTGTATTTCTCCTTTTATGAAGCTTAGTTTGGCCAGATATAAAATTCTGGGTTAGAAATTATTTTCTTTAAGCATATTCAATATTGCCCCCAATCTCTTCTCACTTGTAAAGTTTCCATTGAGAGGTTTGCTGTTAATTTGAGAGGTTCCTTTGTAGGTGACCTGGCCTTTCTCTCTGGCTGCCCTTAACATTTTCTATTTCATTTTGACCTTGGAGAATCTGAGGATTATGTGTCTTGGGGTTGATATTCATGTAGATTATCTTACTGGGGTTCTCTGCATTTCCTGAATTTGAATGTTGGCCTGTCTTGTGAGATTGGAGAAGTTCTCCTGGATGATATCCTGAAGTATGTTTTCCATCTTGGTACCATTGGCCCCATCTCTTTGAGGTACCTCAATCAGCCATAGGTTCAGTCTCTTTACATAATTCCATATTTCTCAGAGATTTTGTTCGTTTTTGTTTTTCATTCTTTTTCCTCTATTCTTGTCTACCTGTCTTATTTCAGAAAGATAGTCTTCAAGCTCTGAGATTCTTTCCTCTGGTTGGTCTATTTGGCTATTGATACTTGTGATTGCATTGTAAATTTCTTGTGTTATGTTTCTCAGATCCACAGGTCACTTATGTTCCTCTCTAAATTGGCTATTGTGGCTGTGAGCTTCTATATCGTTTTGTCATGATTCTTAGCTTCTTTTCATTGGGTTACATGCTCCTTTAGCTCAGTGAAGTTTGTTATTACCCACCTTCTGAAACCTACTTCTGTCACTTCAGCCATCTCTTCCTCAGTCCAGTTCTGTGCCCTTGTGGGAGAGGTGTTGTAGTCATTTGGAGAAGAGACACTCTGGCTTTTTGAGTTTTCAGTGTTTTTGCATTGATTCTTTCTTATCTTTGTGGCCTTATCTACCTTTGATCTTTGAGGTTGCTGACCTTTGAATAAGGTTTGTGTGGGGTCTTTTTTGTTGATGTTGTTGTTGTTTTCTACTTGTTTATTTTTCTTTTAACAGTCAGGCCACTCTATCATAGGGCTGCTGCATTTTGCTGGGGGGCCACTGCAGACCCTAGTTGCCTCAGTTTTTTCCCATTCCTGGAGGTATCACCAGTAACAGCTATGAAACAGTAAATATGGCAGCCAGCTCCTTCCTCTGGATGCTTTGCCCCAGGGTGGCAGTGACCTGTTGCTGGCTCAAATGCACCTGTGGGAGGTGGCTGGAGACCCCTACTGGGGGGGGGGGTCTCACCCAGTCAGCATGAACAGTATCCTGCTTAAATAAGCAGTCTGGCTGTTTTTTGATATAGCAGGTATGCTGCATTGGTGGGAAGGAATGACTTCCTCATCTGGACCACCTATATTCTCCAAAGCCATCAGGGTGGAGCAGATGAGTCAACCAAATCACCAAGATGGTAGCTACCCCTCCCCCAGGAGCTCCATCCCAGGGAGACATCAGAGCTCTATCTGTAAAACTCTGGATGGAATGGCTGAAGTCCCTGCAGGGAGGCCCCACCCAGTAAGGAGGAATGGATAGGGGTCCCGCTTAAAGAAGCAGTCTGGTCATTATCTGGCAAGCCAGGTGTTGTGGGGGAACCTTCTTCATCCAGACTGTTTGTATTCTCCAAAGTCAGCAGGCTAAAACAGCTGAGTCTACCAAACTGCAGAGATGGTGGCTGCCCCTCCCCTACTGGGAACTCAGACCCCTCTCAGGCAGATTTCAGTGTGTTGCCATTGGCTGGCTCGAATTCCAAGCCAGTGGGTCCTAACTTATGAGGTGCTGTGGAAGTGGGGCTAACAGAATGATGCTGCTTGGCTCCCTGGATTCAGCCCCTTTCCTAGGGATGTGTACAGACAGATTTCCCACCTTTCCAGGGATCATGCGGCCAGAGTATGTAAAACTCCTGGGTCTCTGTGTGTATCTGAGCGGCTGCTCTGCCAAAATACCACTTTATAACCACTTGAATGGTAATAGTAATAATAATATAAAATAACGAGTGTTGGCAATGATGTGGATAAATTGGCACCACAAAATATTTCTGGTGAGAATGTAAAATGGGGCAACACATAAGCAAAAAGATTGTCGCTTCTTCAAAATGTTAAACTTATAATTAGCATATGACTACCCTTCAACTTCATTCATAGGTACATACCCAAAAGATGTGAAAACATATGTCCTCACAAAATGCTGTACATTAATAATCATAGCAGCAGAATACCTAATATCCCAAAAATAGAAATAATCCAAATATTCATTAGCTGGTGAATTAATAAACGCAATGTTACAAATCCATTCAATTGAATGTTATTCAGCCATAAAAAATATTCTTACATGCTATAACATGTATGAACTTTGAAAACATTATGCTAACTGAAAAAATCCAGTCATAAAAGGCTACATATTGTCTGATTCTGTTTATTTTATATGTCCAGAATAAGCAAATCCATGAAGACTGAATGAAGTTTAGTGAGTGTTTGAGGATGCAGGGACTGGGATTGGAGAGTGACTGCTGAGAGGAATGGGGTTTCATTTAGGGTGAGGTAAAAGGTCTGGATTATATAGTGGTGATGTGTGCACAACTTTGTTAATGTACTAAAAACCACTGAATTGTATACTTTAAAGCAGTGATTCCTATGTAATTTGTATCTCAATCAAAATAAAATACAAACATCTTCTCCTGCATATATTTTACCTAAAATAGCTGTTAATATCCAGTTTTAAAATGTATATGAAAAGATGCGTGTTTTAATATAATTTCACAAACATATCAGATTTATTACACATGTTAAATTTAGTGACTCATCCACATCATTTGTGATGCAAAGATTTAATTGCATCAACATTATCCATCATTCTTAATCAACTCAAAGAGAGTAAAAATTTCTTAATAATTTTTGTCTTTGTGTCAAAATGTCTCTTTTCTATGTTATAGAAGAATTACTAATTATTTTACCCAAATATGTATGTGGCCCTCCCTTGCACACATATAAAAAAACTTGTCAGTCATCTAGCATGCCACACATCATATTAAAAATGAATAGGAAATCAGCAGTTTCTTCCACTAAGAAGTATGGTATCCCAAATCATGGATGTTTTGTATCTGAGGTACTTTAAAATACTTATAAATTATATAAGGTTAAGAACAGAAATATTTCTTATGTTTATATTTCTCAAAGCATTTATCACATTTTGTATTACTCAGTAGGCCTTCAGTTAGTATTTTTTATTTGACTTCATCAGCACACACTTATATATGGCAATGAGTTCAAATGAACACCAAAGAAATCAGATGAAATCAAAGTAAACTTCTCTATTGAAGAACTAAGCTGGCTAGTTGTTGTTTTTTACATTTTACTAACAATTTATTGTTTTAAAAGGCAGAGTAATAGTGGGAGGTATAATGTACAATATGGTGTCTTTGGGCATAAAATGAATAAAAACAAAGTGACTGAGACTGGGTATCGGAATGGTTGGAATAAGTTATGTGATGGGTAGCTAGAAGAAAATAGCCATTAAAGTCAACATATCTTTTCTAGAATCATAAGCGAGGACAGGTACTCTGCCCAGTTCCTAGGAAATCATTTCATGCTTCCCACACTATAAGAAAAACAGGTAATCAGGAGAGAAGTCCTTTAACTTGTAACTACCTCATCTTCAAATCTAACTATCCCCTCTTACTATCTTAGGAGAGATGCATTTCCCTGCATCTCTATAATGCTATTCTTGCCACCTGCACTTTTAAAATTCCAGTTCCATAAGCTGCTGCTTTCTTATTGGCTTTGCTCTGCCAATTATCATTCTTCGTTTTGCTTAAACTCCCTCCATTTGCTGTTTTCCTTCACACTTTGAACATGTGCAAATTCCAATTGACTAAATAAAATAAAAAGCCTTCTCTAAGCATCTACTTCCTCTACCCTCCACTGTTTCTGCCTTTGCCAAATATAGCCACATTTTGAAAACATTCTTCTATACTTTTTTATTTTCAAAGTTTCATTGAATGCTACACTGACTTTAATCAGTAAACTCTATAGAAACTATTCATCATAATAAACTTCTAATTGATAAATGTTTTATTTCCATTTTTTTAATAGAGATTGGGCCTTGCTCTGCTAACCAGCTGGTCCCAAACTCTTTGCCTCACATGATCACCCTGCCTTGGCCTCTCAAAGCGCTGACTGACAGGCATGAGCCACCACACACAGATTCTAAAAAATTTGATAAATTTTTGTCAGCCTTTTGTATCCTATTTGGCATGATGCTGAACTGGAAAACTTTGATCCTTCTACTGTCTTCAAAACCCATTCATCTCTTGATTTTCTTTACAGGACTCAATGCTGCTTCTCATTTTACTGTTAACATAACTATTTTTCTATTTTTCTTAATGATTTATGTTCTATAATTTCACAGAAAATCACCAGTTCCTGCTTTTATATCCTTAGCTTTCCTTTCTTCTTACTGTACACACTCTCACATCTGCTTTCCTGGCTTCAAATACTGCATATAATAATTTGATTTCCAAATTTAACCTAAAGGTTAAACCTTCTGAAGTGCATATCTGCCAAATCCATGATTCCTCTTGTAGTCTTCATTTCTGTTAACAAAATCATCTGTCAACCAATTGTTTGTGTGGGATATCTGGGACTCATGTTTATTTTATTTCAGTTACTTATTTCCTCCCCCCTTCCAAATCCAATATATCAATAACTTCTCTCTTCTGAATTTATAAGATATTTTCCCTTGCTACAGACTCTTTTTAATCTTCTATCACTAATCTGGGTCCATTGACAATAAGTATTCTCCTTAATATTTGTTTTTTTGAGATAAGGTCTTGGTCCATCACTCAGGCTGGAGTTCAGTGGTGCAATCAACGCTCAGTGTAGCCTCGACTTCCCAGGCTCAAGAGATCCTCCCACCACAGCCTCTCGAGTAGCTGGGACTACAGGCAAGCACCACCATGCCCAGCTTTTTTAAAATTTTTTTTATTATTTTTATGGAGACGTAGTGTCCCTGTGTTGCCCAAGCTGGTCTCAAACTCTTGAGCTCAAGCAATCCTCCTGCCTTAGCCCCCCAAAGTGCTGGGATTACAGGAGTACACCACCACACCTGGCCAGCCCTCCTTAATTCTTATTGTGTCTTTTGGTATTTTTTAATCTGTTCCTCACTTTCCCATCACTGATTTTATATATATAATTAAATATGTAATATTATATATTTGTATTAGTTTACTAGGCCTGCCATAACAAATTACTACAAATGAGTGACTTACAACTACAGAAATTTATTATCTTACAGTTCTGGAGGTGATAACTGGGCTACACTCCTTTGAAGTCTGTGAGGATTAATACTTCTTTGCCTATTCCAGCCTCTGGTGGTTCTAGTAGTCCCTTGGTTAGCAGTAGCATTAACTCTGATCTGTCTCCAACTTCACATGGTCTTTCCCTCTGTGTGTCCATATCTCAAGTCTCCATGTCTTTTCTCTTATAAGAGCACTGTTCTTGAATGTAGGTCCCATCCTAAACCTAGGATGGTCTCATTTTGAAATCCTAAACTAATTACATATCCAAAACCCTATTTCAAAATAAGGTCACATTCTATATAAATAATTTTGTATATAGTCATTCATT
Source organism: Pongo pygmaeus (assembly GCF_028885625.2). Lineage (NCBI taxonomy): Eukaryota > Metazoa > Chordata > Mammalia > Primates > Hominidae > Pongo > Pongo pygmaeus. The sequence continues at coordinate 130,631,652 of NC_072396.2, read as the reverse complement.
TACATTAATAAATTGTTGCCATAATAAATTATTGATGCTTACATTATGACATCCATTCACTCATGCATTCATTTATTCAAAAATATTAATATGTATCAGACACTCTACAAAGAATTGGAGATATAACAATGAATTTGACAGAAACAGTCCCTGCCCTCCAAGATGTTAGAATCTGATGATAGACTAATAAGTAATCAAGTTGTGATACATATTACAAGAAGTACAGTCTCCCCACCTTCTAGCCCCAATTATTATTTACTTCCTCTGTGTTCTCAACAAAATTTCTATGTATATTGGGAGTTATCTCAATATGCTATACATTTTGTTTTTATACCTGTCTCTAAAAGTAGACTATGAGTTTACTAAAAATTCTTAGTAGGATTCGTATTTACTGATTTGAGATCCAAAACAGTGATATAGAAGGAGCTCAGTATTACTTAATAAATCAAAGATGAAGTAACAGAGCTGAAACAAAATATCCACTTGTCTTATATTTTATTCTGTTATATTTTAATCTAAAGCTCAAACATCTATCAGAGGTGTACATCTGACAAATCCATGATTCCTCTTGTATTGTTTATTTCTCTTAATAAAAGCATCAATCAATGGTTTATATGAGAAATCTTGGTCTTATCTTTATTTTCTCTCAGTTCTCTTTCTTTGCCTTCCCAATAGTCAAATAAACACAAATAGGAATACATTTTTACCTGTTAAATTAGCAAAGATAAGAGAGAATCATATGCAGTGTTGGGTCGAATAACTGAACAGTGTAATGCTATGTTGGTCCAAAAGTAAGTTAGCAAACCCTTCAAGAATTTTTAATTATGGTCCATGAAAGAGTTCAGATTATACAATTCCAATATATGCACTCTGGTATAAAGGTTATTTTGAGTTGAAGGCAACTGAGAAGAGGTAGACACGGGATGGGCTCCACTGCCCTTCTCCTGTCTACCTGAAAACACAACATGAATTTCCTTTGTGAAAATATCCCATTTCCTATATGAGGACCTTATCACCAGATAGAAAACGGCACTGGAAAATAGTCTACATAAACCTTACTAACTCTCCTTTATCTTCCATTAGTTTACGTCTTATGTAGCAACTATCTGTGGCTGGTGTCACGTGGGTGGTAAAAATTATTCAGCAAGACAGTTGTAGGTAAAGAAAGGCAGGTTTATTAGAGAAAGTATGAAAATATGTTGCAAGAAAGTAACAGACAGATCAGCAAAAGAAGAGCTAACTGCAAAGAGACAAAGGCTTTCTGGGGATATTATAGTGTGGTTCATGTGCATTACAGAAAGCTACAAGCAGTACTGATAGTGCCAAGGTCGCCGTGTGCTAACTTGCATTTTTTTTTTTTAATCAGCCAAAGAACTGGTGATAAGTCGGGCACAGGAAGATACTGAGTTATTTGTGCAGGAGGGCTATGTGTCCTGGACCATGAAGAAAGGCAGTCTTACAACTTTTCTGCTTTCCCCTCTGCCCACACAGCCTGACTCTTTTTTTTAAATTAGGACTCCACCGTTTACCTCATATATTTACCTCTCCACAGTTTGCTGGACCTATGAGCACACACCCCCTTTCCTTTGTCTTACCACTTCTCTACAAAATTTTATTGTTCTCCATTAAGATTCTATATAAGCCCAAATTCTAACCACCCCTTTAAGTTACAAATCACTGAGTATTTCCATGTGTATGTGCAATGCATGCATAAATAAACTTCTGTTATTTTTTTCTCGTGTTAATCTGTCTTTTAGGAGTCTAAATTGCAGGGCCCCAACCAAAGAATCTAAGATGAGTAGAAGAAAATGACATTTTTTTCCTCCTCTAGACCTGCCTTTATCAAACAACTAATATTTTGGAAATCAACTTTCAATAAATTATTAGGGATGTGGACAAAGATTTGTGCACAAAAAATGTTCACCATAGTGATATTAAATGAATAGCAAAGTATGAAAAAACCCAAATGCCCAATAATACTGAAATGGTTATGTAAATTACGGTATATTCCTACTGTGGAATATTGGGCAACAATGAAATCTCATATATTTGAAGAATATTAATAAAATTTGTTACATAGTGGAGTTAAAGAATAGTTGATCATGAATCACTATCTAATTTTATTATTCATCGTTTTCAAGAACAACAGATTTGACAGAATAGTCCTTTTCATGGGGATCATGTTTGTCTCTCAAATCCTGAATTCCTTTATCCAAAAGAAGATAATCTTGTCTTTTTGCTTTGTTTTTATTTTTGTAAAGGCAACATACTCCAAACTTTAGCTTAATAAAAGAAGAAAAAAAGTGCTGTCAGTTTAGATTTGTTGTCAGTTAAATTTACCACTCCATCGCTTACAAATGCAGTTGAGGAAATTGTGAGAATTGAACGCTAAAGGGTCATTTTCTCCAACAGCCTCACAGCCATCCTTTTCTATCTGCTTTATCTTGCTAGGAGGAGAGTGAAATTTTCCTTCTTTCATGTAACTCTTCCTTCCACCTCCAATTCTGGCTTTTCTATTAGTTTTTGGCAGCTGCTTTTAATGCTACAGCTCCCGTCTACTGATCGTCTTCTTTGCAGCCCTATATATATGGAATTTTCCAGTTTTACTTAAAAAAGAAAACTGATACTCTGGCCAACTTATTCAGTATCATCTTTTCTGAAGATGTTTTTCCTCTGGAGATTTTTAAACCTAAGCTTTGGGGCTCTAACTGCTTCCTTCCATTGCTAGTAAAACACTTATTAAGAGTAGTGAAGACTCATCTAATTAAAACATTTTTAATAAGTAAGGAATAAAACAAAACTTTAAGTGAATCCAAAAGATTATGACCAGATCACTTTAAAAAATATCTAAAACTCAACTTGTCCTATTTCTAGTACAGCCAATTCAGATAAAATTGTTACTACATTGTTTTTCAATACAAGAGTTTTTTTAAATAAAAAACTTGAAATATTTAATTAAAATTTTCCTTTCACATGTAATACCTCTTAATGCTTTTAATTAATCTGAATATCCTTAATTAGTTCTGTAATTTTTCCATGTGTAAATAGCAAATTAAAGTATTAAGCTACCCTCAAACATCATATATGATTGAATGTATAATTGTTGCCAGAATGATTAAAGGATTACATGGAAAAGGTAGTAAGGTTCAGGTAAAGGTTTTTGTTGTTTGATTTTTGAATTCTGAATGCTTTTAAATACATTTTCCTCAACATAATTATTCTCAAAACAAGCTTCTTTAAAACAGTAACTTTAAATGTGTGAAATCATTACCAGACCTAAATGCAATTCAAATAAATGTGAGTCAAATAGAATGCCTGTTGAAGAAATGAAGTCAAGATGGCTGAAATGGTTTCCTAGCCTCAGGATGTCATTAGCCTAAGAGCCTTTGTACTGATTTTATACATTTTTTAAGTTGTCTTCTAGTGGCTTATAGTTACCGATCAAATTACATTCCTTCAGCAAGAGGTTTGGATGCGATTTTGCTGGAAGGCCAAACTTTTCTCTCTCCAGTTTACCGACACAAATAAATTAAATTTTATAATGAGCTCAGTTAATTTTCTAACTTGCTTCTTTTCTCATCTAAGGCATTATACCAAATCTAATACAACAAATAGTAACTTCAGCACTGTAAGGTTTATTCATGTCATTAGCATTTCTTCATCTTCAATAATACTATGAAAAGTAATTAAACCTAACGATGTCTCAATATGTAATATTAGTGTCAGTTTAGAAATGAGAATAGCAATAATAATGTTTTTAACAAAACCACTGAGAGATCCTAGAAACATGATCTTACTTACTGAATACCTTTCTAATAAGTAGTGAGCTTCCATGTATAAGATAATTCTTAACTACAATGGAAAAAATAGATCGATACATACTAATCAAAATGTCATTCGATCTATGTTGTTCATATTCACCCCCAAAGTGCCTTTTTTGAGACAGGGTCTTGCTATGTTGCCCAGGCTGGAGTGTGGTGTTGCAATCTCAGCTCACTGCAACCTCAGCCTCCAGAGCTCATGCAATCCTCCCACCTTAGCCATCCAATTAGTTGGGACTTCAGACGTGTGCCAGCACACCAAGCTAATTTTCATATTTCCTGTAGAGATGGAGTTTTACTATGTTGCCCAGGCTGGTCTCGAACTCCTGGGCTTAAACAATCTGCCTGCCTTGGCCTCCCAAAGTGCTGGGATTACAGGCGTGAGCCACCACACTTGTTTTTCTTAATCTAGGAGCTAGCCGCCTCACTAATAAGATCTGACTTATTACAGAAAGATATTCTGAGCTTTATAAAATTCAAGTTGACAGTAGATTTGAAAACTGGTAAAAGACAGCCTCCCAATTTCCAGTTTGGATATGAATTTACACTTAGTCTCGAATCAGATTCGCACTGCAGTTAACTATGTCCTCAAAACAGTTATCAATACAAAACATGATGACCAAAATCAATCTTTCCTTCAGAGGGTGGTTTTACATAATACTTCAGGAAATGGGAAATTTATGCAATTTAGATTTGTCGTATGTCAGTGTGCACTCTGTTTCATTCATGTATAATCTCACTCTCACTATGTAAATTTTTGACTACCCAAGTGTCCTAGTTAAAACTGTGTTGGGGAAGAAAAACTTTTTCTGCTCTGCAAATTCAGCAGACAAACAACATATTAACAAGAGAAAAAATGTTTATTTGTATCACATTGGAGCTACAGAAGAAGTAACTAAATAAATGGCTACAGTTGAAGACATATACTTAATTTAGAAAAAAGGGAGGGGAGAGAAAAAGCTTCTTTGACTAAAAGGAACATATTTGTTTCTGAAAGACAAATGGGATTTTAAGAAATTTTGTGATAATGTTGGTTTGTACAGGTTCCAGTGAGTGGTCTTTCAGTTTTCTGTATGGCCATGAAACTATCCTAGAGAAGGTATTTATGGTAGGTTTACTACTGATATGTTCCCTGAGAGTAGACCCACCCTGAAGAGGGAATTTATGGCAGCCTCATTTCCCCGAAGTTTCTGGTTTTAGTTAGATAAAGATGATTTAGAGAAGGTTCCCTTTTGCTTGCACTGATTCTCAAATGTCTTCAGCTTAAAACAGTCTTACCAGCTCTGGGATTCTGGGTGGTTCTTCTTCACACTAGTTATTGAGAGTGTGAGTTCTACACCTAACAAACATAGTACAGCTAGATTTGTTTTTCAATGTATCAGTAATCTTTTATTTGTATAAATTTATAAGGTACAAGTGTAAATTTGTTACACGCATAGATTGCATAGTGATTAAGTCAGGGCTTTTAGAGTATCCATCACCTGAATAACATAGATTGTGCCTATTAAGTAATTTCTCACCATCCACCTCCCTCCCACCCCTCACATCGTTCCCAGACTGTTGTATATCAGTCCACATTCTATGTCCACATGTACACATTACTTAGCTCCAACTTATAACTGAGAATATATTTTTATTTCTGTGTCTTTGTTGTTTCACTTAAGATAATCGCCTCCAGTTTCATCCATGTTGCTGCAGAAGACATTATTTCATTTGTGTTTATGGCTGAATAGTAATTCCATTGAGTATATACCAGATTTTTTTTTTTTTGAGATGGAGTCTCGCTCTGTTGCCCAGGCTGGAGTGCAGTGGCACAATCTGGGCTCACTGCAAGCTCCGCCTCCTGGGTTCACACCATTCTCCTGCCTCAGCCTCCCGAGTAGCTGGGAGTACAGGCGCCCGCCACTATGCCTGGCTAATTTTTTGTATTTTTAGTAGACAGGGTTTCACCGTGTTAGCCAGGACGGTCTCTATCTCCTGGCCTCGTGATCCGCCTGCCTTGGCCTCCCAGAGTGCTGGGATTACAGGCATGAGCCACCGTGCCCAGCCCAGATTCTTTATCCATTCATCCAATGATGGACACTTCAGTTGATTCCAAATTTTTGCTATTGTAAATAGTGTTGCAATAAACATATGAGTGCAGGTATATCTTTCATATAAAGAAATCACTATATCAATCATCTTTTGATAGGAAGGGTCGAAGGGAAGGAGAAAATCTTAATGAACCCAGTATTTCACAGGACCTGAATTTTAAAGAATTGAAAAGTTGTTAATTCTTCAATAGAACTTAAAATTATCTTGGTCCACTTATTCTTATAAGTTGTTTACTATTATTTCACGGTTTGTTTTATCTCAAGTCACTCCCTGATGCAGGCACAGTGTGTCACATCTTACGAAAAATATGTATTGCTTGTCAATCAGCTGGGTACTGGAACAAATGTGTTCTTCTAGAAAATGACATAGTAGTACCAATATAATTAAGACAGGATATTTGCCTTCCAAAAGCTCATCAAGCTTGTAGGGAGGCATGTATGGTTAACACACAGTGACAATATAATAAAAATGTAAATAATGGCTAGGAGTAGGCCAGCTGTGGTGGCTCATACCTGTAATCCTAGCACTTTGGGAGGCCAAGGCAGGCGGATGGCTTAGGCTCAGGACTTCGAGACCAGCCTGGACAACATGGTGTAACCCAGTCTCTACAAAATACTAAATAAATAAATAAATAAATAAATAAACTAGCCAGATGTTGTGGTGCATGCCTGTAGTCTCAAGCTATTCAGGAGACTGAGGTGGGAGAATTGCTTGAAACTGGGAGGTCGAGGCTGAAGTCAGTCTTGTTCATGCCACTGCACTCTAGTGTGGGTGACAAAGAGAGACTCTGTCTCAAAAAAATAATTATTATTATGGCTATGAGGATGCCATGGTAGGCTTTAGAGAGAAAATTTATTAATCTGAATAAATTTAAGTTAAGTTAAACTAAACAACACTCAGCCAAAAAGGAGAATGTGTTTGAATCCTAATTCATTATCTCACCTCTGGTTATACATAATTGAATTGCTTTTTTTGGGTGGTAGTATGAACATTCCATGCTCATGGATAGGAAAAATCAACATAGTAAAAATGGCCATACTGCCCAAAGTAATTTATAGATTCAATGCTATTCCCATCAGGTTACCATTGACTTTCTTTACAGACTCAGAAAGAAAAAAAAGACTTTAAATTTCATATGGAACCAAAAAAGAGCCTGTATAGCCAAGACAATCCTAAGCAAAAAGAACAAAGCTGGAGGTGTCATGCTACCTGACTTCAAACTATTCTACAAGGCTACAGTTACCAAAACAGCATGGTACTGGTACCAAAACAGATATATAGACCAACGGAACAGAACAGAGACCCCAGAAATAAAACCGCACATCTACAACAATCTGATTTTCGACCAACCTGACTAAAATGAGCAATGAGGAAAGGATTCCCTATTTAATAAATGGTGCTTGGAAAACTAGCTACCCATATGCACAAAACAGAAACCAGACCTCTTCCTTACACCTTATACAAAAATTAACTCAAGATGGATTAAAGACTTAAATGTAAAACCTAAAACAATAAAAACCCTAGAAGAAAACCTAGGCAACACCATTCAGGACATAGGCATGGGCAAAGACTTCATGACTAAAACACCAAAAGCAATTTCAACCAAAGCAAAAATTGACAAATGGGATCTAATTAAACTGAAGAGCTTCTGCTCAGCAAAAGAAACTATCATCAAAGTGAACAGGCAGCCTACAGAGTGAGAGAAAATTTTTGTCATCTATCCATCTGACAAAGGGCTAATATCCAGAATCTACAAGGAACTTAAACAAATTTACATGAAAACAAACAACCCTATCAAAAAGTGGGCAAAGGATGTGAACAGACACTTCTCAAAAGAAAACATTTATGTGGCCGACAAACATGAAAAAAAAAGCTCATCATCACTGGTCATTAGAGAAATGAAAATCAAAACCACAATGAGATACGATCCCAAGCCAGTTAGAATGACTATTATTAAAAAGTCGGGAAACAACAGATGCTGGAGAGGATGTGGAGAAATAGGAACACTTTCATACTGTTGGTGGGAGTGTAAATTAGTACAACCATTGTGGAAGACAGTATGGCGATTCTTCAAGGATCTAGAACAACTTCCAATTCTGTGTGTTCTTACTTTCCAAGGGCATAGTGAAGTACAAGATCATTCACAAAATGCAGCCATATAACTGTTCTTCATGTTGCTTAGTATGTTGATGTTTTTATTTGTCCTCATTTTGTGAAATGCTACATAAAGCATATCATTAACACCAGGAAAGCCAAACCTATACAACTATAATTCAGAAAAGTGACCTTTGTCATATTCACTTATACTTGCACACGTTTCTTTCTAAAATTGTTCTGCCAACACCAAAATGGACCTTATTTTAGGGCATAATTTCTTTTTTGGGCAAAGCTAATTTCCCAAATCATGCTACTTACTTTGTATCACTTATAAAATATAAAATTCTTTTAACAATACAATTCCCTACACTTCTTTTCAGCCATGTATCACTGGAGAGAGTGTTTCTCCCTTTTTTTGAACATTTCTCTGTCAAAAATAAAATTTACTCATGAATTTGTAACTATCATACAAATTAATAAAACCCAAGCCTTTTCTAGTAGTGTTCTGGAATGTGGAAAACAAATAAATATTATAAAGTACTCTGGGATACATTTTAAACTACATATGTATCCCATCATTTTTGAAAAATTTAGATTGAGACTAGATGAAATGAAAAATTTGAAAAGAACAATAACCATTAAACAAATGTATAAAATAGTTTTTCAGAAGTTTATGAGCCCAATTTTTATCTACAACTATTTCAAAATCCTAAGGATGGTACTTGTATTTAACTGATTTCAAATTGCTTACAGATGAGGAAATATTTCTAATTCTTTCACGAAGTTATAAAAATCTGAGTAAAATTTCTGAGATATATGAGGAGCAAAGGAAGAAAATTTATGAAAAGCAACTTTGGCTCATCTTGCATAATGATGTAGATAAGACAATTCTAGACATTATTATGGAAAACTAAATCTGTCAATATTTTGGTAGGATAATAAACCATGATTCAGTAGAGTTTATCCAGGAAATACAAATACAAAGGTAGATTTGTTTTAGAAAATCTACAGAGAGGAGATAAAGTGATTAAAACCATCGACTATGAATTTGACTTTTAAGTTCTTAATCACAGCTCTTGCCTTTGCTGTGTGACTTCTGGAAGTTACTTAACAGTTCTCAGTGTTATAACATATTATGCAAAAATAAAAAGAATATTTTAAAAGGACCATTTTATTATTTACTTGTTATATTACTATCAACAGAATATTCATTTGTACTAAAAGGAAAGATCAAAGAGCTAGCAGTTAAAAATTAGATTAGAATTCTGATATAGCAGGCATAAAATTACATGAAAAACATTACAGAAAGGAGACTATAATCTAAAAGACAAAAAAGTATAAAATATCTAAGAATAATTATTTATGAAGAAATGCATTGGATCTATATAAAAATTAAAATACATAAAACATTGTTGAGTGACAAAATTTGAATGAATCAAAAAAGATACTGTATATCTGAATAGCAAGAGGCAGAATTGTAAATATGTCATTTCTTCACAAATTAAAATGCAAATTTAAAGCAATTCCAATAAAAATTTCAATAACATTTTAAGATAACAAATAAATTTAAAATCATTTTATGAGAAAAATGGAGTAAGAAAAACTAAGAAAATTGCATAAATAAGAGATTTAAGGGGAACTCACCTTATATGCATGTAAAATACTGCACATTGACACTAGGTAAAACCATTTGGCACTGGCACAGATTCAACAGATAAAGCATTAAAATAGAATAGCTAGCCAATAGTACATATACTTGGACCTATCAATTACACATCTATGGATTTATTCCAGCGATATGATAAAATGTCATTGGCAATTTATTATAAGAAACATTTTTTGTTGCAGTTTTATTCATAATACCAAACACTTTACCTTCAAACATTAAAAAAATTATGGACATTGTTAAATAAAATAGAGAAAAAATATCCTTTGTTGAGGTGTTATGCAGCTACTAAAAAATGCTTTTAAATAATATGTAATTATATAAATATAACACCCTAAATTATGGGAATGGATAAATACCTTATGGTGAAAATCTGTGATAGAATGCTGTAAATATGTTTACATTTGTAATTTTGCATTTTATGATATGAGAAAAACTGATAAAATTTTCAAAACCAGGATCTAATAATGTGACACAGCAAGGCATTTTATTTTGTAAAGTCGAGACAAACGAGTATGGTTTGTGACATAATGACATTAAAACAGTATGGATTTATCTCAGTTTTCTAAAATAAGAAAAAATGACACCCAGCATGCATGCATATGTCCACACAAACACACCTATGTACTAAGTATAGATTGTTTCTGGTCCCAGAACATTCATATGTTGAAGTCCTAACTTCCAATATAATGATGTTTGGAAGTGGAGCTTTGGAAGGTGATTAGGTCGTGTGATAGTTAATATTAGGTGTCAACTTGATTGGATTGAAAGATGCCTTGATATCTGGTAAAGTATTGTTTCTAGGTGTGTCTATGAGGGTATTGCCAAAGGAGATTCACATTTGAGTCAGTGGACTAGGAGAAGAAGACATACTCTCAATGTGGGTGGGCACCATCCAATTGGCTGCCAGCATAGCTAGAACAAAGCAGGTGGAAGTAGGTGGGATAAGCTGGCTTGCTGAGTCTTCTCGCTTTCATCTTTCCCCTGTTCTTGATGCTTCCTTCTGCTCCTTCTTCCCTTGGACATGAGACTCCAGGTTCTTTGGGCTCTGGACTCTTGGACTTACACCAGTGATTTGGCAGGGGCTCTCCGGCCTTTGGCCACAAACTAAAGGCGGCACTGTTGGCTTCCCTACTTTTGAGGCTTTTGGACTCGAGCAAAGCCACTAGTAGTTTTCTTGCTTCTCCACTTCCAGAAGGCCTATCATGAGATTTCGCCTTGTGATCATGTGAGTCAATTCCTCCTAATAAACTCTCTTTCATATATACATATATTCTATTAGTTCTGCTGCTGTAGAAAACCATTACTAATACAGGTCATGACGACAAAGCCCTGGTTTAGCCCTATTAAACTGACCCCAGAGAGCTCCCTAGCCCTTTCTACCTATTGCAGACTCAGCAAGACCTCTGTCTATGTACAAGGAAGGAGGCCCTCAGCAAACATGGAATCTGCAGGCATCTTGATTGTGGACTTTCCTATCCTCTTGAATTGTAAGAAATAAGTTCCTATTTTATAAGCCGCCCAGTTTATGGTATTTTTGTTATAGCAGCTTGAATGGACTAAGAAACATACGGATATACAGTTGACCTTTGAACAACATGGCTTTGAAACTTACAGGTCCACAAAAAGTCAAATTTTCTTCCACCTCTGCCATGCATAAGATAGACCAACTCCTCCTTTTCCTCCTCTTCCTCAGCCTATTCAATGTGAAGACAAGGATGAAGACCTTTATGATGATACAATTCTACTCAACGAATAGTAAGTATGTTTTCTCTTTCTTATGATTTTCTTGATAACATTTTCTCTTCTCTAGCTTACTTCATTGTAAGAATATAGTATATGATACCCATAACTTACAAAATATGTGTTAATCAACTGTTTACGTTATTGGTTAGGCTATTAGTAGTAAGGTTTTGGAAATTTAAAAGTTACACATGAAATTTCAACTCCATGGCGGGGTCAATGCCCCTAGCCCCAGTGTTGTTCAAGGTTTAACTGTACTTCAAAGGAAAATTTAACATGGATTGGTAGAGTTATAAAAGATATTTTCTTTATACTTTTATCTATTGATTTATTTTCCTACAGTGACTACCTTCTCTTTATAGCATGAAAAATATTACTGAAAAGTAAAAACTTTTATATAGACCATAATATATTTTAAATTTATAATATGATAAAGAATGTATAATAAATTACTGAGGAAAGAAAGGGATGTTTAATATATGGTTATGGAATAATTTTTCAATTATTAATAAGAAAATCCAAGCATATTTGTATTTTGCACCAAAATTAATTACAGGTATTTGAGGAATTGATTGTAAAATATTAAAATAAAATGACTGGCAGCAGAAAAAGGAGATGCAATATTTATCAGATCTCAGATGCAGGGCCCAGAGAAAATTTTCTAGATTCTAAAGGAAGATGATGAAGGAAAAATAGAGGGAAATACTTGATTATTTAAAAATGCAAAATGTAAATTTCTGTTTGTCATATATATATTAAAGAAATTAAAAGAAAAAACAGTCAAAGAATAACATTCACACAAAAGTAATGTCTTACCATGTAAAGATCAATAAAAGCACCAAATTATTCATAGAATAAAAGACACAAAAACACTAATAAGATGGAGCAGTTTGACCTTTCAAATAAAGTAAGAAATTATAATTGAAACAGCAGTAAGATACTATGTTGATATTGTTTAAATTGAAAATTCTTTCCTTATTATATGAAGTTGTGCTTTGGATGTGTAATGAAACACTTTCATAATCTGCTAATCAAAGTATAATCTGGTAAAATTTTTGGAAGGATACTTTGACAGTTTGCACAAAATATATTGATGAACCATTCTATTTGATCAAATTCTTCTTACTATTTCTGAGTGGGAGAGGATATCTATTTTAAGAGTGTATTAGTCTGTTTTCATGCTGCTAATAAAGACATATCTGAGACTGGGTAATTTAAAAAGGAGAGGTTTAATTGACTCACAGTTCCACATGGCTGGGGAGGTCTCACAATCATGATGGAAGGCCCATGAGGAGAAAAGTCATATCTCATATGGCAACAGGCAAGGGAACTTTAGTGGGGGAACTTCCCTTTATAAAACCATCAAATATCGTGAGACTTATTTACTGTAATGAGAACAGCATGGGAAAGACCCACCCCCATGATTCAATTACCTCCCACTGGGTTTCTCCCACGACACATGGGAATTAGGGAGCTACAATACAATATGATATTTGGGTGGGGACATAGGCAAACCATATCATTCCACCTCAGCCCCTCCCAAATCTCATCACATTTCAAAACCAGTCATGCCTTTCCAATAGTCTCCCAAAGTTTTAATTCATTTCAGCATTAACTCAAAAGCCCACAGTCCAAAATGTCATCTGAAACAAGGCAAGTCTCTTCTGTCTATGAGCCTGTAAAATCAAAAGCAAGTTAGTTACTTCCTAGATACAATGGGGGTACAGACATTGGGTAAATACACCTGTTCCAAATGGGAAAAACTGGCCAAAATGAAGGAGCTACAGGTCCCATGCAAGTCCAAAATCCAGCAGAGTAGTCAAATTTTAAAACTCCAAAATGATCTCCTTTGACTCCATGTCTCACATCCAGGTCCTGCTGATATAAGAAGTGAGTTCCCATGGTCTTGGGCAGCCCCCACTCCCGTGGCTTTTCAGGATACAGTCCACTTCCTGGTTGCTTTCATGGGCTGACATTGAGTGTCTGTGGCTTTTCCAGGTGCACAGTGCAAACTGTTGGTAAGTCTACCATTCTGGGGTCTGGAAGATGGTGGCCCTCTTCTCACAGCTCCACTAGTCAGTGCCCTAGTGAGGACTCTGTGTGGGGTCTTGCTCCCCACATTTCCATACTGCACTGCCCTAGTAGAGGTTCTCCAGGATGGCCCTTCCCCTGCAGCATACCTCTGCCTGGACGTCCAGGCATTTACATACATCCTCTGAAATCTAGGGAGAGGTTCCCATACCTCAATTCTTGACATCTGTACACCTGCAGGCCCAATACCATGTGGCAGCCACCAAGGCTTGGGGCTTGCACCCTCTGAAGCAATAGCCTGAGCTGTATGTTGGCCCCTTTAAGCCACAGCTGGAGTAATTGGGACACAGGGCAACAAGTCCGGAGACTGCACAAAGCAGCAAGGCCCTGGGGCAGGAAATCATTTTTTCCTCCCAGGCCTTCCAGCTTGTGATGGGAGGGGCTGCTCTGAAGACCTCTTACATGCCCTGGAGACATTTTCCCCATTGTTTTGGTGATTAATATTTGGTTCCTCATTACTTATGCAAATGTCTGCATAAGTTATGTTTGAATTTCTCCTCAGATAATGGGTTTTTCTTTTCTATCATACTGTCAGGCTGCAAATTTTCTGAACTTTTATGCTCTGCTTCCCTTTTAAACATACGTTCCAATTCCAAACCCTATCTTTGTGAATATGTAAAACTGAATGCTTTTAACAGCACCCAAGTCATATCTTGAATGGTGTGCTGCTTAGAAATTTCTTCTGCCAGATGCCCTAAATTATCTCTCTCAAGTTCAAAGTTTCACAAATCTCTTGGGCAGGAGCAAAATGCCACCAGTCTCTGCTAAAACACAGTAAGACTCCCCTTTGCTTCAGTTGCCAACAAGTTCCTCATCTCCATCTGAGGCCACCTCAGCCTGGTCTTTATTTTCCATATCACTATCAGCATTTTAGTCAAAGCCATTCAACAAGTCTCTAGGAAGTTCCAAACTTTCCCATATCTTCCTGTTTTCTGAGCTCTACAAACTGTTTCAACCTCTGCCTGTTACACAGTTCCAAAGTCACTTCCACATGTTCAGATCTCTTTACAACAGCACCACATTCTACCAGTGCCAATTTACTGTAATAGTCTGTTCTCAAGCTGCTAATAAAGACATACCTGAGACTGGGTGATTTAAAAAGGAAAGAGGCTTAATTGACTCACAATTTCACATGGCTGGTGAGTCCCATCCCCATGATTCAATTACCTACCAATGGGTCCCTCCCAAAACAAATGGGAATTATGGAGTTATAATTCAAGATGAGATTTGGGTGAGGACACAGCCAAACAATATTAAGCAGATAGAGATGTCATCAATTTTTTATTGGTCTAAAAGATACTTATTAAATATTTACATGTAACAGTGAAAAATTAGAAATTATCTGAATTACCAATAATAGTAGAATATTATGCCACATTTGTTAGTAGGCTACTATATAACATTATAAACAATGTAAAATTAAAAATTATTTAATGGAATAATGCATGTGTATGAATTAATTTGGGTCATAGAGAGAAGAATACAAAACTATAACACAATGTTATTAAACAGAAATAGTGGTGCCTGATAAAATTTGTATGAAAAATAATTGAAAAGAATATATCAATACTTCTCTCAGCATCACAAACCTATGCTCATTTAATATTTATCTTTATAAATGTTTTTTTATTTTCCAAATTTTTAAAATGAGCTTTAATTATTATAATCAGAAAAAAACAGAGGCTTCTCTCTTAGGCTTTCTTAAATCATATATTAATGTTGAATTTTCATTGAACTTCCCATTCTACTTCTCTTCTTTATTAATTTAATAGTTGATTTGTTTCTTTACAGAAAGTAAATTTCCATTTCCTGAAAATTGAAGCCATTTATCACCCTGCGTCAGATTTCATAGTTTGAATTTAGTTCAGATGAAATTTGTCTTTTAAGAGACAAAGAATACAATTTTTTTTGTTCTTAATCCTTTGAATGAAAAGCATAACTAAATATTTAAAGATGGTCCTGTCAAACCACATCAAAATGGAAATCTAGTTTTATTACAAACATCCTCAGATGTAACAGTTCATTTAGGTGAGATCAAAATAACCTATCTTAACTGACAAATATTGATGAAATGATCTACAAAACTACACCTAAACTCACAGAGATAAAGGTAAAAAATATTCTTTCCTTGCCTACTAGGAGCAATCTTGGTTTTCTTTTGTTTTCCTTTTCCTTTATTCTCTCCTCTTCTCTTTGTTAACTTTATAAAGAAGACATTTATCCATCTCCTCCATTTGATATTTTGAAAAAAACTTAGATTACCAAGACTCTATTGGGTTATTAAATCCTGTCAATTATTTAAGGTTATTATAGTATTTTATCTTTTTTTTGGTATGACACTGACTTTCTATTCTCTGAATACACTATGCACATTAATACCTTCATGCTTTTGCACATGCTATTTCTTATGCAAGATATTTTTCTGTTCTTTTTTCTTACAGGTGAAAACATATTTGTCCTTTAGCACAACATTTAAATATAGGTAATACTTTCCCTGTGAAAATTTTCAGTCATTAATTGATTTTTGTTCCTTTCTCACTTTACATATACTTTTATGACTTTGGATTATTTCTGTATCAAATGAGAGAAAATCCAACCCTGGTTTGAGTGAAAGAAAAAAGGTGGATGATTGTTATTTTCAGACACAGCTTAAATCAGGGACTCAACGTTGCCAAGGCCAAGTAAAATTGCTTACTTCTGTATTGAATTTACTGTAGTGTGGTTCTTTCCTTGTGGTGGTCAACTGGAACTTCAGGCTTCTATGATTTTGGTAGTACCTGAAGAAGGCACAGGAAGTTTTTAAAGACTGACTTGGCCCTAGAGTCTTGAGCAAATCACTGTGGTTGGGTCCAGATTAGCATGGTCTAGATAACTGACCTATCTCTAAAGCAATCACTGTGTTTCTAGTGATTAAATACATTGATAGGTGGGGCCTGAAAATGCTAGAAGGAAGCAATGATGTGAAAATTGGAAGGTAGAAGAGGGGAGAAGATTTTTCTTTTCATGGGATGATGGGATTTTCCTTTAGTATTAGAGTTGAACTAGGCATGTGGGAATCTACAAGACGTTCTTGTTCCGATTATAAGTAAATCATTTAAATCAAAGAATTCTACAAATAAAACTCCAAAATAACAATTAAATATATACTTCTTCACCATGCAGTATAGTAATAATCTAAAATATTTTTATAGATTAATTTTTAGGTTAAGAAGTTTAAGACTTAAATAAAATGTATGGGAGGTTATTGTTTTGAACTGAGCTCCAACAGACCAGGCCAAGTCAAAATTGAGTCATTCATGCTAGGTTTCATGTAATCAAACTTAAGTTTCAAGCAGGTGAGTTAAATTAAAAATAAAGAACTAGAGATTCACAACAACTAATCAGAAGAGGCCCAATCAACCTGAGTCATCATGACAAGGAAGTCCCCTCTGCTTTAACCCTATAAGGACAGTAATGTTAAAATGACTAATCTACTTTTTGTTCCTTGTTTCTGCTTTCTTCAGCTTTTTCTGATAATAAAGCTTATCTCCTTCACTTAAATCATCAGAGTGATTTTTATCTTATAGATGGGATTTTATTAAGTTCATGTATCACTAATAAAAGGTCTTGAAACACAACTCATTGAAATTTTGCTTTTTGACATGACAGAAAGAAAAATATAGATTAAGGAAAATAAGACACACGTGATATATTTCATGAAAATAAGAAACTTTCACACTATTTTTCAGGTATTACACAAAAATAGTTTAATCTTTGCCATCATGGTACTATCCTGTGAACCGTAAAATTAAATGTATTTATACTTTCCTTCTTCTGCAAATATTGTATGACTTCAAGTCATAAAACCAGAATATATGTATTGGCAAACACCGGGAGGCTTTTTTTTTAATCATCAAACTGGAATTCTGTAGATCAATAACTTTGCAACAAAAGATTTACAATTGCCTCCAAAGAAAGCCAGAAATCGAACAGTGATGCAGTGCCGTAGACAGTACTATAAGGTCACACGTGAAGGATTGCAGTCCTAGAAATCTTCCATAAATAAAAACTCCTGGCTACTTAGGTTACAATTAAAGGGTCACTTAACCAACCATCAAGGACAGTTGACCACTAAATCTGTAGGTCTGACATGCTGAGACATTTTTCCATCACATAACCGATGTTAACAATTTGGAAACCTGCCTGATACAGTAGCCTCAGATCTGTTACTTCTGTTATGGCCCTTCAGTTAGCTGTAGTACCACCTGTTCCACCAGCAGCAAATCATGATTTTACATTGGAGATGTTAATCCAATAAAATAAGGAAAATCCTCATGGCAGACCATCAAGTAGAATTTTCTGGGGTTCAGAATAGTGCTGCTATTTTTAAGCCAAAATATTTCAAATTTTCAAATGATAAACAGTTTTAGTTATAAAATTAAAATAACTATTGTATAATATTTTTAAAATAAACAAAACTTTGAAGAAAATATCAATCACCCCTTATCTTACCATCCAGAGATAACTTGTTGAGTGGGCAATATGTATTTCCTGCCAGTCACTTATCTATGCCTGTGTGTGAAATAATGATAATGATGATTATAACAACAATAGCAGCTATTTATGTAAACCCTAAGTACACAAGAGACTTCATTTTAAGTGCTTTAAATGGATTATAATATTTAATCCTCAAACAACCCAAATAGCCCTTACAGTAATCTCAATTTTACACAGGAAAAAGAAGCTTAGACAAAGAAAATAAATTCACCAAGATCAGATTTTAAGTTTTGAAAGCCAGATTCAAACTAAAATCTGACCCTAAAGCCCTTGAGCTTAACTTCTGTACTATACTTTCTCATTAAAGACATACTCAAAATAATGTTCAATAAGTCTGATTAAAAAAATTTTTTTTAATTTTTATGACAAATGTATTGAGATATAATTCACATATCTGAAATTTCACCCTTTTAAAGTGTACAATTTGGTGGCTTTGATATATTCACAGATTTGTTACTATTAGCACTCGTTTCAGAATATTTTTATTACCCCCCAAAATATCACATACCCATTATCTGTTGCTCCACATTTCTCTTTTCCATCAAGACCTGACTATGAATAACTTACATAGTATATCTATGGATTTGGCTATGCTGGATATTTTACATAATTGGAATTATGCAACAAACGGTCTTTTGAATCTTACTCCTTTCACTTTGCGTAATATTTTCAAAGTTCATGTTGTACTATGCATCAGTACTTCATTTCTTTTGTTGTTCTTGTTTTGTTTTATTGTGGTAAAATGCACAAAACATAAAATTTACTATTTCAACCATTTTAGAGTGTAAACTTTAGTGGCTTTTTGTGCATTCTCAGTAGTGTGTAATCATCACTATCTGGTTCCAAATTTTTTTCATTACCTCTGATACTGTGATATATAATAAGAAATATATGTATGTGTGATGGTTAATACTGAGTGTCAACTTGATTGTACTGAAGGTTACAAAGTATTGATCCTGGGTGTGTCTGTGAGGGTGTTACAAAAGGAGATTAACATTTGAGTCAGTAGGCTGGGAAATGCAGATTCTTTTTTTTTTTTTTTGAGACAGAGTTTAACTCTTGTTGCCTAGGCTGGAGTGCAAGGGCACGATTTTGGCTCACGGCAACCTCTACCTCCTGGTTTCAAGCAATTCTCCTGCCTCAGTCTCCTGAATAGCTGGGATTACAGCCATGCACCACCATGCCCGTCTAATTTTGTATTTTTAGTAGAGATGGGGTTTCTCCATGTTGGACAGGGTGGTCGCGAACTCCCGACCTCAGGTGATCCACCTGCCTCGGCCTCCCAAAGTGCTGGGATTACAGGCGTGAGCCACCACGCCTGGCCCAGACCCACTCTTTAATCTGGGTGGGCACAGTCTAATCAGCTGCCAGCATCTGGTTGGGCACAGTCTAATCAGCTATCAGCACAGCTAGAATATTAGCAGGCAGAAAAATGTAAAAAGAGAGACTGGCCTAGCCTTCCAGCCTACATCTTTCTCCCATAATGGATGCTTCCTGCCCTCAAACATTGAACCCCAAGTTCTTCACTTTTGGAACTTGGATTGGCTCTTGTTGCTCCCCAGCCTGCAAACAGCCTATTGTGGGACCTTTTGATCGTGTGAGTTAATACTTAATAAACTCCTATATACACAAATATAATATACATATTATATATATTATGTATATTTTATATATATATATATATTCCATTAATACCATCTCGCTAGAGAACCCTGACTAATACAGATTTTGCTACCAGGAGTGCTTCTAGAGGAACAGAATATTAAGGATGGAGTTCCTTCATTGGTTTTGGGGTTTCTGGGGTTGGCTGCTTAATATGATTAGACTCCAAAATGCTAATGACTTTACTTCTAAGAGTATGCAGAGCATCGATAGTCCTTGGTGTGAACTGTCTAGGGAGTTATGCAAAATAAATGCATTTGATGCTCCTGATTTATCACTCATGCGAGGCAAGGTGTCTAGTGACTCTGTACATAATAACTTTTCCATATGTGGAGAAACAAGGATCATAATGAAGCTAGCTGATTGGTTGCTCCTAAGTTCAGTGCACAAAGTGATGAAAGAAAATGATGAACTCAGGGATTTTATCTTCCAGCTTCAGAAGCAGATACTGAGCCTCAAATCTGCTAAGATTGCCTGAGTGAGAGTCTCATCTCCTGTAGAGAAAGAGTTGAAATTGTGGAAAAACAGACACAAGCTCTTATCATGTGAGTGGTTGGCCTGCAATGAAAGGTGCATGCACAGCCTCACCAGGTGTCTACTGTTAAAGTGAGCGCATTGATTGGAAAAGAATGAGACCATACAACTTGGAATGGGGACGTGTGGGAGGACCCTGATGAAGCTAGGAACACTGAGCTTGTAAACTCTGACAGCTTCCCCATCCCCAGTATTGGCAACATCCCCTCCCCAACCCATGCTGCCATCAGCCTTTCTACCTTTGTCTGAGGATATAAAACCCTGTGTTGCCTGAGGCAACAGTTATGGCCTCCCCTGAGGCAGTTGCTAGGCAAGATAATGTTAATTCTCCTCAGGAGCCACCCTCAATACCTCTGTTTGATTCTAGACCTATAACTAGACTAATGTCCTGGCAGGACCCTAGAGGTGAGGTTGAGAGTGTGACCCACGAGGAGGTGTGCTACACTCAAAAAGAACTGCTTGAGTTTTCTAATTTATATAAACAGAAATCTGGAGAACAGGCATGGGAATGGATATTAAGGGTGTGTGATAATGGTGGAAGGATCATAGAGTTGGATCAGGCTGAATTTATTGATTTGGGTCCACTAAGTAGAGACGTTGCATTTAACGTTGCAGTTCAGGGATTTAAAAAAAGGTTCTAATAGTTTATTTGCTTGGTTAGCTGAAATATGAATTAAAAGATGACGCACTATGAGCAAGCTGGAAATGCCTGGTATCGCTTGGTTTAATGTAGAGGAAGGGATCCAAAGGCTTATGGAGATTGGGATAGTGGAATGGATTAGTCACTTTACACCTATTCATCCCAGCTAAGAGGGTCCAGAAGATATCCCACTGACCAATGCCTTGTGAATTAGATTTGTTAGGTTAGCACCTTCATTTTTAAATGTTCCTGTAATTGCTCTTCTCTGTATGTCAGATCTAACAGTGGCAACTGCAGTCACTCAACTACATAATTTAAATACAATGAGAATAATTGGATCCCAAGGTGTCAGGATCCAAGTGACAGCACTCAACCGTCAAAGGCAAGGTGGGCGTAGCTACCATAATGGACAGCAGAGGCAAAGTGGCAATCAGAATAGTGTGACTTGTGTAGAGCTCTGGCAATGGTTAATTAATCATGGTGTTCCTAGAAGTGAAATAGATAGGAAGCCTACTACATTCCTATTAATTTACATAAGCAGAAAACTTCTAGGTCGAATGAACAAAAGATAAATTTGAATTATAAAAACAGAGAATCACGGCCCCTCAATCAATTTCCAAACTTGAGCCAGTTTACAGATTCAGAACCCGATGAATGAAGGGGAGGCCAGGTCCCCTTCAAGAAGGACCACACTACACTACCGACAATTTATGCTGTTAATCTT
Source organism: Pongo pygmaeus (assembly GCF_028885625.2). Classification (NCBI taxonomy): domain Eukaryota; kingdom Metazoa; phylum Chordata; class Mammalia; order Primates; family Hominidae; genus Pongo; species Pongo pygmaeus. The sequence goes on along the minus strand of NC_072396.2, from coordinate 130,610,044 downwards.
TGTCCCATTTTTCCCCAAGGAGATCTCCGGCCTTTTACCAGGGTAACTGTGCATTGGGGAAAGGGAAATGGTCAGACATTTTGGGGACTACTGGACACTGGCTCGGAGCTGATGTTGATTCCAGGGAACCCAAAACATCATTGTTGTCCTCCAATTAAAGTAGGGGCTTATGGAGGTCAGGTAATTAACGGAGTTTTAGCTCACGTCCAACTTACAATGGGTCCAGTGGGTCCCTGGATTCATTCTGTGGTCATTTCCCCAGTTTAATAACGCATAATTGGCATAAAGATACTTAGCAGCTGGCGGAACCCACACATTGGCTCCCTGACTGGTAGGGTGGGGCTATTATGGTGGGAAAGGCCAAATGGGAGCTATTAGATCTGCCTCTACCTAGAAAAATAGTAAATCAAACACAATACCGCATCCTTAGAGGGATTACAGAGATTAGTGCCACCATCAAAGACTTGAAAGATGCAGCGGTGGTGACTCCCAACACATCCCCGTTCAACTCTCCCATTTGGACTGTGCAGAAAATAGATGGATATTGGAAAATGACAGTGGATTATCATAAGTTTAACCAAGTGGTGACTCCAATTGTAGCTGCTGTACCAGATGTGGTTTCATTGCTTGAGCAAATTAGCAGATCTCCTGGTACCAGGTATGCAGCCATTGACTTGGAAAATGCTTTTTTTCTCCATTCCTGTCCACAAGACCCACCAGAAGCTATTTTCCTTCAGCTGGCAAAGCCGCAGTATACCTTTACTGTCCTACCTCAGGGGTATATCCACTACCCGGCTTTGTGTCATAATCGTATTCAAAGAGACCTTGATCGCTTTTTGCTTCTGCAAGATATGACACTGGTCCATTACATTGATTATATTATGCTGTTTGGATCTAGTGAGCAAGAAGCAGCAAACACACTGGACTTATTGTTAATATGTTTCTGAGCCAGAGGTTGGGAAATAAATCTGACTAAAATTCAGGGACCTTCTACCTCAGTAAAATTTGTAGGGGTCCAGTGGTGTGGGACCTGTCAAGAGATTCCTTCTATGGTGAAGGAAAAGTTGCTGCATTTAGCCCTTCCTACAATCAAGAAAGAGGCACAATGCTTAGTGGGCCTATTTGGATTTTGGAGGCAACACATTCCTCATTTGGGTGTGTTACTCTGGCCCATTGATTAAGTGACCCAAAAAGCTGCCACTTTCATGTGTGGTCCACGTATGTATACGTATTCCATTAATTCTGTCTCTCTAGAGAACCTCGACTAGTACAGTATAATAAGAAATACATATTTGGTCTTCATTCCAGTTTCTGGCACAGAATTCCTAAAACCCTTAGAATGACTATGCAATAGGGGTGCTAGGAGCATTTTTTTGTTCTAATATTTATCTTTGGCCCCAGTACCTGATACAGACCTCTTGAAATTTCATGAATGATAAGGGTGTCTTTTGTTGTATTGAGACAGCTCTTGGTGGGTTCCTGATTGAGGGCTGGTCACCTAAAAGACCAAGCCATGATTAGAAACTTGGAACTTTCAGCCCAACTACCATTCTCTGGGGAAAGAGGTGGAGCTAGCAATTGATTTAATAATCAACCAGGCCTATGTGACAAAGACTCCACAAAGATTCCTTAAGTATAAGGTTTGGAAAGCTTCTGGGTTGGTGAACATGTCCACATGACATGAGGATGGCATACCTTAAGTCCACGGAGAAAGAAGCTTCTTCACCCTATGTACCTCTTCATCTGACTTTTCACCTGTATCCCCCAACACATCTTTTATCAATATGATAAACCAGTAAATGTAAATATGTGTACTGAAGTTCTGTGAGCTTCTGTAACATGTTCATCGAGAAGGAGATTGTGGGAATCTCCGATTTGTAGCCACGTCAGACAGAATTTGTGGGTAACTTACTACTTGCAATTGTCATCTACAGTGCAGGCAGTTTTGTGGGACTGAGCCTTGAAACTACCTGGAGATGGTGTTGAGACAGCCAGATGGGATGTGGTCCTGGGGAAATCTCCAACCAGCCTTCTCACTGAGAATGTGCACTAGAGTGGAAACACAGAAGTTCATGCCCTTTGCAGTGGGGAGGAGCCTGGCCCCTCCTCTTCCTGTGTGAAACCTGGGATTTGAATGGCCAGATGGGAAGTGCTCTAGCAGGATTCTGGCATGTGAGAGTCCCTGTTTCCCCCTTTTTTTCGTTATCACACAGTAAAACCCTGTCTTACTCGCCATTCAAATTGTCCGCAAGCCTGAATTTTCGTGGGTGTGGGACAAAGAGCCCCATCTTTAGCTGAACTAAGGAAAAGTCCTGCAACTGTGTCAGAATTGTGTTAAATTTTAGGACATCCACCTGGTGTCAGAGAATTGGTTGTTGTGGGAAAAACCCACACACATCTGGTGTCAGAAGCGAAATGTTCTGTGTTTTTCTGTTCGTATTTTGTTTTGTGAATGAGAGTATAGAAGAAAACAGTTAATTTTTTTCCTATACATCACCCCAAAAGGAAACTCAAGAGACGCTCCTCATTTCTCCTCCTCCTAACCCACTGGCAACCGTTCATCTGTATTCTTTCTCTATGAATTCACCTATTCTGTATATTTCAAATAAATGAAGTAATAAAATATGTGACCATTTGTGTCTGCTTTCACATACTTACAATAATGTTTCAAGGTTCATCTATGCTGTACCATGTAACAATATTTCATTAATTTCTATGGCTGAATAGTATACCATTGTGTAGATATACCACTTTTGTTAATTCATTCATCAGTTAACGGGTATTTGGTTTGTTTCCATCCTTTGACTATTGTGAATAGGGCTGCTACGAATATTCTTCAAGTTTTTGTTTGAACACCTGTTTTCAATTTTTTTGAGGGTATACCCAAGAGTGGAATTGTGCCATCACATGGTAATGCTAGGTTTAACATATAGTGGAAACTCCAAACATTTTTCCACAACAGCTGCATCATTTTACCTTCCTTCCAACTATTCGAGAGTGTTCAGATTTTTGCATGTCTTCACAAAACATTTGCTATTTTTTATTATTATATCTGAATGTCCAGTGGTAGAACGGTGTGGTTTTCATTTGCATTTTTCTAATGACTAATGCTGTTGAGCATCTTTTCACATGCTTTTTGGCCATTCGTATATCTTTTTTTGAGAAATGCCTATTCAAGTCTATTGCCTATTTGTTTGATTAGGTTGTCTTTTTGTTGTTGAGACATAAGAGTTCATTACATATTCTGGATACTAAAGTCTTATCAGATATGATTTACACATATTTTCTCCCATTCTGTGAATTGTATTGTCACTTTCTTAATGGTGTCCATTGATGCACCAAAGTTTTATTTTTTAGAAAGTCCAATTTATCTGTTTTCTTTTGCTGCTTCTGTTACTAGTGTTACATAAGAAACAGTTGACAAATCCAAATACATACAGATTTATTCCTATGCTTTCTTCAAATAGTTTTATAGTTTTAGTTACTATATTTAGGTCGTTGATGCATTCTGAGTTTGGTTTTGTATATGGTGTGATGTGAGGATCCACTTTCATCCTTTTCCATGTGAATATCTAGTTGTCTCCAACCATTTGTGTAAAAGACTATTTTTTTCCCCATCGAGTGGTCTGGGCATTTTTCCCAGAAGTCAATTGACAATAGATATGTGGGTTTATTTTTGGACTCTCAGTTATATTCCATTGATCAATATATATATCCTCATGCTATTACATTGTCTTGTTGACTACCACTTTTTAGTAAGGTTTGAAAGTGGAAAGTGTGAGTCTTCCAGCCTTTTTTTTAAATATTGTTTTGGCTATTTAGAATTTTTTGTGATATTACATTGATAGACTTTTGTGTGTTGAAATAAATACATTCCTGGGGTATATTCCACTTTATTATATTGCATAATATTTTGAATATTTTTTATCTATATTTATAATGGATTTTAGTCTCTAACTTTGATTAATGTGATGTCTTTGTCATTTTTTCTTAAAGAAGAGTAATTCTGGCTTCATACATGAAATAGAAAGTGTTCCTTTCATTTTTTTTTTTGAAGAATTTGAGAAGAATTGTTATAATTTTTTACTTAAGAGTTTGGTAGAATTCACCAAGGAAGCCATTTTCTCCTGGCCTTTTCTTCGAAGGATTTTGAATAATTATTCCATGTCTTTACTTGTCCTCAGGTCTATTCAGATTTTCTTTCTTCTTCTTTTTTTTTTCCTCAGCTTAGTAGTTTTTGTTTTCTTAAATTTGTTTTCATTTCATCTGAACTATCTAATTCTTTGGTGTAAAATTATTCCTAGTATTATTTTATAAGCCTTCTTATTTCTGCAAGGTCATTAATAAAGTCCCTACTTTCATTCCTGATGGCAGTAGCTTGTATCTGCTTTATTTTTTTCTCAGTCTAGCTAAAGGTTTGTCAAGTTTTTTTTTTCTTACATTTTCAGAGAGCCAACATTTGGTTTCCTTGATTTTTTAAAATTTTTCTATTCTCCATTTTATTTCTTCTCTAATCTTTATTATTTCCTTCTGCTAGCTTTGAGTATAATTTGTTCTTCATTTTCAGATTAAGTTAGAAAGTTAGCTTGTTGACTTGCAATCATTCTCTTTTTTAAGAGTTTTATTTTCAAGTTTCTTACAGCACTGTGATAGAATATTGAGAAAATTAAACTAGGTGTCAGGAGACTGGGGTGTGAGACCTAAAGTTGCCACTCATTAATGATAACATTGGCAATTGGATGCAATCCTTTGAGTCTCATACCATTCAAATATAAAACGAGATGATTAGAATAGAAGATTTCTAAGGTCCTCTTGTAAATTTAATCTTCAGTCTATAATTTAAGCATCCACAGTTGAATGCCTTTGTAATTTATTTTTCAGGAAACTTATACTAATTTAAGACATTTAATAATTACAGGTTTATTTTGTTATATTACTTTATATTTTTAGAATTGTATATTTATGGAGATGAGAAAGGAAGAGGAAGCAGAACATGAAAGAAGCCTGCCCTTTTTGGTGCAACCTGTCCTGAGCCATGTATTGTTTAACTAAGATCTTTTTCCACTATTCACAATAATATGATAAAAATATTACTTACATGAAATTCTCAGAGTTTGTTGACAGACATCAAGACAGTTGGGAGAATGTATACATAAGAAATTGAAAAAAGAAAGAAACTGCAAAGGGGGATTTGATAAATATTGATTTATTTAAGTGAAAAGAAAGGTCAGCAGTTCAAGCAAGGCCTACATATAGTCAAAGAGGGAAGTGTTTGAGTAAGCCACGGCAACACATAAGTAAAGACAGATAATAAAATATATCTCAGATTTTAGGGTACTGAGGGATAGACTTTAAAAAATGGAATCCAGAAAAGCAGATAATTTGATGTTCCAATAAATTATGAAACTGGAACAAACCATTCTAAAAGAATGACATATTGGAAGTCAAAGAGTCAGCCCTATCATTAGATAAAAGTCGATTCCAAAGTGCAGCTAAGGACCAATAATTGATTTACATATTTCTTGCATCTTGAAATTCATTATATTTTAAATAGTTGATTAAGACAGTCTGATGTCCTACTATAGAAGGCCTGAGGTGTATATACATATTTCAATATTTAGGTATAGTCTGCTGTCTGAAGCTCACAAAGTAATTCTTATTCACCTGAATTATGGCAGTGGAAATTATGGCAGCCAAACACTACTGTTCCCTAAAGCAGTGATTATTTTGCAGCTGGAAAATGGAATTGAAGTCTGTTCTAATATTCCTACTTAGGGACTCATAATTTGAGCATACGCCATTATCAGGATCTATTTTTTTGACTTTATAGGAATATATAGTCCACATTATTAAGTTATTGTCCTCTTTACCAGATTTCTAAAGTGAGTTGACTCAGACGTTATGTGCAAAACAACCTACATTACAACATGTGTCATTGTGGTGTTCTTTTCTTTGCAATAGGGACATATTAACAGCTGTGTAACATTTAACCTAAAACTTCTAAAATATTGAACAACGTATCCCCTTTCACAAAAAAATGTGATTTTAAGCATCCAACTGTGGTTGCTTCTTTTATTTATTTATTTTTCACAAAACCTATACTAAGCCTATCTCCAAATATATTATATGCTATTTGTTACATCAATACTTTGCTTTAATACCAATTTTTCTGTACTTATTAATGTTGTATTTAGTGGCCAAAAGTGCTTCATGCATTCAACTATTTGATGCTTTCTGATATTACTCAGTATCAGCTGGAAAGAATTGCACTGAACACATAGGAAGTTTTACTAATAACAGTGTGCTTTGTGGGTGAACATTTTTCACACATGCAACTAATTTGTGTGTATTTAATAAGTATGTGTCCCTTAGACCTCTAGACTTTGGATTCACTCCTTACTGTTAGAATATAGCAGTTGAATCACAATACTACTCCCTATGTCTCCCCATTTGTTTAAATGGGCTGGGGGTGGAAGGCAGATGCTTTTTCCTGGGTACCACTTATTCTACAATCCCTATTCCTTAATTCCTACGAAAACTACTTAACAAGTGCTTTAAATATATCAGATTTATACTGAAGTTTTGGTATAATATAGTGGGACTACAGGACAACAGAAAACAACTTAAAATCTAGCATCAAATATCACTATCCTAAAAATTTACCAGGTCTTTCTCACCTCTAAGTGTTTCTTGGTGGGGATAACCCTTCTTTTGGCTGTCATTTTTAAAATTTCCTTTTGTTTATCTCCAAAGTTCCATTTCCTTCATGCGCATCTCCACACTGATGTCCTTTACTTTCTCTTTCAGGCTGCTTGCATGAACTCAAAATATCTTTTACAGTCTTAGGTAGAACGAACAAGTTAAATCTTTGGTGCTCCAGGTTCTAATTTTTTCAAACAAAAAGGCTCATCAAAGTACATGTTGGGTATTTTTCTGAGGGGGGAAAAAAGACAATATTTACCATTGAGGAAATTGTTGCTTTTCCCCTAGAGTACAGCAGCAAAGCAGACATTTTGTTTTCTAAAGAGCATTTTTTTCTATCTGGCTACGTATAAAGGAGCCTTTATACCCCAGGAATTCACAGTTGTATGCATGATATCCCCATCTTCACATGAGCTATATGTCAGAAGATTTATCTAGTTTTCAATATCTTAAGAAGTTTTACCCTATATTAAATCTTTCCACTTTATATGAACATCAATAATCCTGGTTCCAGCTGCTCACAAAAAGGTCTGTCTTTTCTCTCTGCTGCCCCCAATCATTTACCTCTCACTCACACCATTTCTAAAAATTACTTTCCACCTTCCTCCTTCAGGAACTACTTGACTAAGTGGTGATCTTAAAGGTGACACTGTTATAAAGAAAAAGTACATCAAAAAAAGACAAAAAGATAATGTATGTAATTTTCAAATTCATCAAATGTGATACATAATGAAACGAATACATATGAATGTCTTCAAGGAGAAAAAATAAACTATAAACAAACTTCACTTATACCACATTTTACTTAATAATTATATTCCTGAACCACTATATGTAAATTTAACTTTTATAAAATAAATGATATGCGAAAGCTTTTAAGAAGAAAGCACTACTTAAATGTGACTCTGCAATATATTCTTTTATAAAGTGGACTTTTATGCAAATATTGATTTGTTTCTATGTGAATTTTATAAAGTTGTTTATACTTGATGTGTTGCTGGGAAATTATTAGGTGATGCTTACAAAGAGGCTTCCTTTGTGAAGAAAGAATATGCTTTGTCATAATTTCCTTTTTTACTTTGTAATGTAGATGAATCTTACTTGAATTAATTCTGTTCCCACACATAAGTAGGAAGGGGTGGAATATTCTCTGAGAAAGATTTCTTTTTTTACTCTCTAACATATATTTGGTTTTAGAGATCACATTAAATTTTGAAGGAAATTTGACTTACACTTTATTAATATGTAACACATAAATGATACAATTCACAGGTGTTGTGTCCTGATTGATGTTTTCACAATTGTTCACCAATGTCATGGATGTCCTTACTGTGAAGTCTCCAGTAGTAGGTTTTCCTTAAAATGTTTTATTTTATCCTTTCAGTTATTATAGGGAGGCAGTAGTAATTGTAGTTAAGACAAAAAAATAAATCTTAAGTATAACACAAGTTATAAGGTCTTGGACAAGTTATTAACTATTCTATGCATCCATTTTCTTATATGTTATATGGAGGTAATAATTGGGTTATTACAAGAATTAAATGAGACAATACGTATAAAGAATTTAAACTCAGGACCTAAGATATAAATGCTTGATAGCTACTTGGAATTATTGCATTTTCTACCTGTAAAAACTCTAAGCAAAAGGCTAAGTGAGAGGGGTTCAATATTATAGATAAAAAAGTTTTATGTTGAGAAATAGTAAAATACATATTTATTGAGTAACAAGATTTGTGTTAACTTGAAATTACTGCATATCACGACTTATGATGAAATTCAGTTACCTTGGCAGTTAATGCTGAGATAATGGCAGACCTTCAACAACTCATCTCCTCTAAAATGGGAATAGACAGAAAATATTGAAAAGGATAAAATATAATGTGTCCAATGCATATAGACAAAATTTTGGTGTGTCATAAGGAAATACAGATTCAAGCTGTTGAAATTCACAGTTGAATCTGAATTCCAAGACTTGGAATAATGGAACAATTGTGGTTTGGCAGACTTGTATAGCATTACTTCCCCGACCAAATACCTAAGGCTTCAGAACACAAAATAAATCTCATTGACTCTCTATAAAAAGTTAATATTGTAATATTGCCTACAAATAATTCAACTTCAGTAAAATAGGAGAAATAGATAAAGGAAAATATTAGTATGATTTCACTATGAAACCCACTCTACTTAATCTTTAGAAAAGATGATACAACAGTTTGTAATTCAAAGTGGAAAATTTTGAGTCCTTCATTTCTTTCAACTTAAGGTTACATCTGAAACCTTAGCACAATAAACACTATGTTCACTACAAATACAGTCTGAATTTTAGTGGCTTTATTACATACCTTCAAATAAAAATCTGTCAGAAGAGATAACAGGGTGTGGATCTGGATTCTAAGATACTTTAATTAGATTTAAAGGTCAGCAGTAGTGGTGAAAAATCAACACATCTAAATAAAACATAAACTTCTTTAAAAAATATACTAATATTTCATGTAAAGTACTTGTCCAACTGATCATGGGACCTAGTACCAAGAGTTAACTATTTTCTATGATGTAATTTTAACATGGTAATCCCTGGGTAATTTTCTCTTCAAGTACAAAGTGTTTGCTTGTTTTTGCAAGTGGTTGAGTTTTACTTGTAGATCATCCAATTATGCTAGATGATGTTTTCCCTCAAAATATGAAATTTTGTTAAGAATCCTGAGTTCACTATTGTCCTTGTTTTTTTCTTTCTGAAATACAGTTAAATATTGATGAGATTTTATAAAGATAAATGTTTCAGGTATTATAAATTACTCTTTATTACATGTTAATTAGTATACTCTGAGAAATGCTTAATTATAATAGCTGTTAATATTTCTCAAAGTTAAATTAAGATTCTACACTGTTAGTGAGCAAACTCATTAAAGACATGAAAGAATGACAAGATGAAAAAAGATTTACATTTGTAGAATCTCCTGTAAAATTATTAGAAGTGACAGGTTCCATTTTTTTTTTTGATGCTGGAATCAAGGTTGCATGTCTAAACTATAGTGACACCATGGTTAGATTTTGCATACCTGAGAACTAATAAGAAATTAATAAAGTGTAATACAGGTCTATTGTATTTGGTATAATGGTGCTACTTTGATGTGTAAGAACAGAAGGCATAATTTCAATCTTTGTTTAGTGTCTTGGACAGCCAGACTCACTAGCATCTAAGTATGGTCAAGATTAAAAATATGATGAATAATACCATAGCACCTCCTTGACAGCTTTTCTGTTCAAATACAAATTTCTGTCACAGCCCCAGAAAGTCTAAAAGAGAATTCAGAGATGAAATATTGTAGCTGCAATAAGCCCAGTGTGAAGCTATTATGTTTTTAAAGGAAACATAATTACAAACTGTATATCTCCTAGGCACAAAAATGTTTTAATAATGCATAGTAATAAATACACTGGAGTATACCAATGAAATGTTATTGAACATTAAAGTTTTGAAAACCACAGGTTTATGAATCTGTCAAGAAAATGTCAATGCATATATCTAGTTACAGATTTCTGTACCTGTTTTAGTTAAATAAATATAGCATTGGGAGATATACCTAATGCTAGATGACAAGTTGGTGGGTGCAGCGCACCAGCATGGCACATGTATACATATGTAACTTACCTGCACATTGCGCACATGTACCATAAAACCTAAAGTATAATAATGATAATAATAATAAAAGAAAAAAAAAAGAAAAAAAAAAAAAGAAAAAATTGTGATTTATTTCACCTTTCATAATGCATCTTAAGTACATCTTTAAAAAGAAATTTGAGATATTTTTAAGCTGTTTATAATCTAAATGTTTCATACATCCATCCCCATAAAAACTCTATGTTCATCTACCAAAGTCATTTTTAATAGTACAAAAGATTATCTTTTATTCTTTCTGAAAAGGATCATTTTTATGATACTATTATAGCATCGTTCTTGTAAATAATTTTTTAAAATAAAAATTCAAAGAATCTCCACAAAAATAAACATCAAATAAACTTTAACCTCAATTTTCACATTTATCATCTCATAATAAAAATAAATTCTGTAACAACTTCCAAATTTTTTTTTCCTATGGCAATATGTGTCTGCTCATATTGTTTCTTCAAGCAAATTTCCTTTATAGAAATAAATCAAATGATTATTGTTAGGGCATAAAATACTAAATTCTACTTCTTGAAGAAAAAATCGAGTTCAATTTAAATGGGCAAAAAAAAATCACTTATAGAATTCTTAATTCTTTAACCAAGAATAACCAGCCACCTTTCCTGACAAATTTTCTCTGAGTCTGAGATACAAGCTTTGTACAAGGACATCACATACCAAGTCAGACCACTGGTTTACTGAGCACTATATTCTATCTTTGATAATTTTTGCAATGAACACTTTCACTATAATGAAGTAGTTGTCCCTTATATCAGAGTTACCACATAATGAAGATTAATCATTCAATCAATTTTGAATATTTATTGTGGTTAGTACACAAATGTAACCCTGGGTATCTCACACTGGCCTAAAATTTTCTCATAAAGTTGCTGCACATCAGGATAATACATACTTCAGGCTTGAAATAAAATCAGAAGGAGAATTTCAGGGCTAAATAACAGAGAATTGTTTTGGTCATTTTTTATTACAACAAATATTGAGAATGTAATATATCATTCACAGTGCCGGTTTCTAGTGATATCAAGCATCTATACATTCAGCATTCAGCAAATATTTATTGAACATTTATATTATGTTAGGCACTATACTGAGGTTTTAAATATGACACAGACTATTCTATGAAAAAGTGTACAGAGAATAGGAAAAGTGTATAGAATATATATAGCTATAATTCAATATGTAATATGTAAGTTTCAAGCAAGATATACAAAAAAGAGTTTTAAAGTGGAAAGAGTACAAAGAGAGCTTTCATAGAAGATGTGGGCCAGAAGTATGGCTAGAATGTGGACAGGTGTGGCAAATCCAGAGGAGTACAATGTATTTGAAGGTACAACACAAACCAAGTAACAGAAGCAGTAAAGTTCTAGGCATGCTCATGGTATAATGAATATTCCAAGTCAATAGAAGTAGAGGACACTGCATCATTCCAATTTTAGTATATGTGCTGCCAAAGTGAGCACTCTTTTTTTTTCTGACTTATAAGTGGGAGCTAAATGATGAGAACTCATGGACACAAAGACAGGACCAATAGACACTAGGGCTTACTGGAGGGTAGAGGATGGGAGGAGGAAGAGAATTGGAAAAATTAACTATTGGGTACTAGGGTTGGTACCTTGATGACAAAATAATCTGTACAAAAAACCCCCATGACACGCATTTACCTATGTAACAAACCTGCACATGTATCCCTGAACATAAAATATAAGTTAAAAAAAAAAAGAAAAGAATACAAAGGGTATGGGGAAGATGCCATTTTCAGAATAAGAAATAGATATCGGAGAGACGAAAAAAAATATGTCCATCATGGAACATCCGTATTTAAGGAATACAGCCTTGGAATTATGTTTAACCTCTCTCTGTTCCTCCCACTCTCCCCCACCTCAAATATTCAAGTATTAACAAAGCTTATTAACAATGACAAAAAGAAAGAAGTGAAGGAGATTGATATGCTTTGGGTCTGTGTCCTCACCCAAATCTCATGTTGAATTGTAATCCCCAATGTTGGAGATAGGGTCTGGTGGGAGGTGACTGGGTAATGGGGGTGGATCCTTTATGAATGGCTTAGCACCATGCCCCTTAGGAGGGTCCTCACAATAGTGAGTGAGTTCCAGTGAGATCTGTCTGTTTAAAAGCATGTGGCACCTCCCCACGTCCATCTCTTTCTTGCTCCCGCTCCCACCATGTAAGATGTCTTGTTTCCTCTTTGCCTTCAGCTATGATTAGAAGCTCTCTGAGGCCTCCCACGAAGCAGAAGCCACTGTACTTCCTGTACAGCCTGAAGAACCTCAAGTCAATTTCTTTATAAATTACCCAGCCTCAGGTATGTCTTTATAGCAATGTGAAAATGGACTAATACAGAGACTAATAGGGAAAATATTATTGAAAAATTAGATTGGGAGTACTGTATGGACTTTTTCCTAGTGCACCACTGGTAAGTTTATATGTGTTTTAATAACAATTAGAGAGCCATTAATGTTTTCTGAACATTTGTAGTTGTTGTTTTCATCTCTGCTGCCTTTGATAATGACATAGGCTCCTTCTTGAAATTCAGTCCTGACCATTATGTCCTAGTTTTATTCTTACCTTTGTGGCTGTTCTTTCTTAGTCTTCTCAAACTCTCACCCATTTATCCCTTCAGTGTTGTCGTTTCTTCATATTCTTCCTACAGAATCTTACCTACTTATTTTTCTACACTTCCCATCACTATCTTAGGGTTTCCCAGTATCCATCTCCCACCCAGAATTCTCCTGAGTTTTAGATCTTAAAATCCCTTAGGTAGTTTACATATCTGTCTTCCTCACTAAGCTATGAGCTCTATGAGTGTTAAACATTTATTAAATCCCCAGGGCTTCTGCAGCCCTGTGAATGGTAGACGTCTAAGCCAATTTTTTGAAGGCATGAATGAATGAATGGTAGCATTATGATCATAATTGTACTTTAAGAAATTGAATATTGCAGTAGTTTTTCAGGATGTGTCAGAGTTTGCTTGAGAAGTGGATTGGAATTTCCTACTTTTTAAACACTGTCCATATTTCTTTACTTAGGCCCACACAAAGATGGAATCCTCTTAATTCATATACTGTTGTATGAACACAGACTGCATTCACTTACACAAACACACATTTGTGATGTTCTTTCTTTTACAGTTCCTCCCACAGATACCTTGATGAAACCATACAACTTACAGACCCTTTTGTCATTTTCACTCCTCTCTGTTTGCCACACCCAGGAAAGCTTTTCTGCTATGTCTGGGTATTACTTCATGCTTACCTGGCAAATATAAAAATTACAAATATACTGTCTAAAAGATCAACAGACTTTTCTTAAAAGTTAACCTTTTTGTTATAAACTCAGGTTAAATTATGTCAAATGTGGCAGGTATGTTGTCTGATTTACAAAGCCATAAAGATTCTGTGAAAAGTTTTAGTTTGGCTTGTTTTATTTTTTCCCTTCTTGAGGCTTGTTGGTTCCAAACTTACTTTTCTTGAAAAATAAATTTCTGTTGTTTAGAACTAAACAACAACCAAGAATGCTACTTTATCTGAAAAATAGAGAACATTCATTCATTCACTATCTGTTCAGCATTTAGCAACTATATGTTACTGAGCCAGGACCACATTGTGAGGCATAAAGAACTTCCCTAATACTGTATGCATAGGTCAGGTTCTTGTTTCAAGCCCTAATTCAATCATTCTTCTCTTTGCCTCGAAGTCAAAAGATGAATAATATTGGCATATTCAGTGTTGTTTTATTCAATATTATTGAAATTCAACAAATATTTGGTGTTATTTAATTTTTTACTTTTTTTTTTTCAGACAGGGTCTCACTCTATTCCCCAGGCTGGAGTGCAACGGCACAATCTCAGTTCACTGCAACTTTCACCTCCCCAGCTCAAGTGATTCTTCTGCCTCAGCCTCCTGAGTAGTTGGGACTACAGGCAAGTATCACCATGCCCGGATAATTTTTGTATTTTTTGTAGAGTCGGATTAGCCATGTTTCCTGGGCTGATTTTGAACTCCTGAGCTCAGGTGATCCACCCGCCTCAGCCTACCAAAGCACTGGAATTACAGGCGTGAGCCACCATGTCCAGCCTTCAACAAGCATTTTGAACACCTAGAATGTACAACACATTGTGTTAGGCATAGTAAGGAAAGAACAAAGGTGACAAAGTATATTTTCCATCCTTTAAGGGCTTTCAATCAAGTATATTTAACATTTATTCAACTTTTACTGTATTTCACACACTGTACCTAGTATTTACATATATTACAAAAATTCACATGGTTAGCTGCTATTATTACTTGCATTTTATAGATGAAGAAACTGAGACAAAAAGGTTTATCGTTCAATGTCTCATAAGTGGTAGAGGAGCTAGTATTTTCATTCGGATCTCTCTGATTCCAGAGTCGGAGCTGTTAATCAATAACACTATACATCCTAGCATTAGAAAAAAAAATTCATGTACAAGTAACTACAGTTCAGGTGAGATTATGAAAGATCTATAATAAATATTCCAACAAAGGACTGTGGAAAAACAGCAAAGGGACCTGGGAAGATTTCTTAGGGGAAGCTTCATTTAAATCAAGCCTATAGAAATAGTAACAGCTATGACTTGTTGAACATGTTGAGTTTGTTAGATACTTGCAAGATTCGTCATACATACCACTTATATCTTCACAATAATACTAACAAGTTATGTTATGCTTTAGGAAAAGGGGCTCCCAGGAATCAAAAACCCTGCCCATGGCAGCACACCTGAAAGTGGAAAATCCAGCATTTAACAAATGGCTACACTGATCACCTTCCTCCTCCAATTCCTTCTTTGTCACTTCCCTATACTACTTCTCATAATACTGTTTCAATGTACTTAGACAGTAGTCATGAGGAAAGCCACATAATCAGGGAAATTCGAGGCAGATTTGGGGAATGACTGTTTACTTTTAGCTAGAGTATAAAGGTCATTGTGTAGAAGAGTAGAAGACTAGTCAAACATATAGCTAAAAGCTCACTTAGGTTAGATGGTGATAGGCTTGAAACATTCAATTAGAACTTTTCTAAGTAAGATACATTCAGAGCAGAGCACTAGAAAGTAGGTATAGGAATCAACTTGCAGGGAGATGGTAAATCTCCTGTAATAATTCAGGAAAAGGAGAAAGAGTGTCAGAATTGGGTGATAAAAGTGGGAATTGCAATTAAAAAAAGTTAGAGATATTTTATGGAGAACATTGAGAAAATTTGATGACTAGATATGAGGCAAGAGAAAGTTTAATTTGTTGTCACTAATCACTATCATATTTCTTAACTCCTCTTTTCTAAGATTATGTATTTACAATAAGTTTTCTGACAAAAGCATATTTCAGTGGAACGTATCTCTTTCACTGAATATTCATGGTTATGCCCAATCAACGTGAGCTCATTTTTTGATGGGTTTTAGCAAATGCAAGGCCACAGGTCTATGTCAACTGCTTCCTCTAAATGCATTGTCAACTCAATAATATGTATTTAAATTCAAATATACCTTTAAAATATTCACTTTAAAGGTTAAAAATAACATTACATGAATTGATTTAACCCAAATTTATTCTTTCTTGCTGTGATCACAAAGAAGTACTGTATCTCCCACGTTTAAAAATGATTTACCAATCCTCAGCTATCTCCGTATTATTTCTTTTTGTCACAGAAAACTCTTCCAAAGAGTTATGCATTCATGTTATCTTTTTCCTCAAATTCATGATAGAGATTCCCAATAACAGATTTTCATTCCCATCCATACCCTAAAGCTATTATTTTCAATGTTAACATTGACTTCCAAATTGCCAAAGACTTCAGTCAATTATTATTATTATTATTATTATTATTATTATTGAGACAGAGTCTCACTCTGTCACCAGGCTGGTGTCCAGTGGTGCGATCTTGGCTCACTGCAACCTCCAACTCCCTGGTTCAAGCAATTCTCCCGCCTGAGCCTCCCCAGTAGCTGGGATTACAGGCACACGCCAACACGCCCAGTTAATTTTTGTATTTTTAGTAGAGATGGGGTTTCACCATGTTGGCCAGGAAGGTCTTGATCTCCTGACCTCATGATCCACCCACCTTGGCCTCCCAAAATGCTGGGATTACAGGCGTGAGCCACTGTGCACGACCCTCAACTCTTAATCTACATTTCACTAGATCTATTAGTAACATTTGACACCCTGGACCATGACTCCACTTTCTTCATTAGGATTCGAGGATACAACACTGTTTTTGTCTTTCTTCACTGGCTACTCCTTTTCAATATTTTTGCTTGATTCACTTCTTCTTGGAATTCTTTGCAAATCAATCTTTATGTATCCTCTTACTTTCTCTATGTAGACTGAATTCCTTGATGATGTTGGTCTCATGCTTCTAAAAGTTATCTCTATTTTGAACTTTTATATAATTAGCCCTGAGCATTGCATTTTAATCCAGACTCATAACCAGTTACTATTTTGATATATACTTGGGATCTCAATCCATACATGAGGAAAAACTGAGCTGCTGATGTTCACTTTCCCATTTTGAAACTTATTAGTCTTGCAATAGTCTATGTCTAAGTTAAATGCATTCAGTTGCTTAGGCTAAAACCGAGAAGTTAACCTTGATTCTTCTCTACTTTGCTATTCTCTACTTTCCCATTCAATTCTCATCACTTCTATCTTCAAACTGTATCCAAAATTCAAAAGCTTCTTACCAGTTGCACTGTTACCATTCTGGCCAAAGCCATCATCTATCACTTTAATTATTGTAATAGTCTTCTAATTGCTGTGCATGCTTCTATTTTTTCCCCATTTTAGTCTGCTTTCCAGAGATCATTCATAATTATCCTCTTAAACCTAAGACACCTTGGGCCAATTCTCTACTCAACTCAAGTTACCAGTGAATTTATGGAAACTTTAAACATACTGCAAATTATTTGACACTTCTCCCATCAAATTATGTAAAATATGTCCTTTCACCTTAAGTTGCCTTGTGTCTCATTTGACTAATCGAGAACTGCAGAAATGATGCTATGTGTCTTCGAAAGGTAGATCTTAAAAGATCATGCAGCTTTCACCTTGTTCACTGGAATGTTCTCTCACAGCACTGAGTCACCATATAAGAAATCCGCTGCCCTGAGTTTGTTATGCTGGAGAGGCTGGCTTTGAGTATTATGATTGACAATTTCACCTCAGTCCTCCCTTCTACCTATTCCTGCCAAGATGCCAAATATGTAAATGATGCTTTCCTGGAACCTCTAAGCAGCCTATCTGCCAGATGAATACCAATAAGTGACCTTCATCAATGCCACATGAATGACAAAAATCACCCCATCAAGTCTTGTTTAAATTTCTGTCCTAAAAAATCATAAAATGTAATTAATTTGTTGTTATTTTTAAAAGGCTACTTTTGGGGATTGGTTCTTATGCACATAAAAAAGAATAGACTTATGTTATTTAGATTAACTTCAAACTCTTTTCAAACTTAACGTGGTGAAAGTTATTAAATCAAAAGCCTGCTCCTCCACTAGGCTTCCCTAACTCGGTTAATGGCCATACTATTCTATACTTTTTATTGTACATTTTAAGGTGTGCAAGATAATGATATACATAAATAGTGAAATAATACTACAATCAAGCAAATGAACATGTCTGTAATCTCATACAGTTACTTATTATTTTGATAAGGAAACCTAAATTCTACTCTTTGAGCAAATTTTTGGTATACAACACAATATTATTAACTTTACTCCTCATGTGGCATATTAGCGCTCTAGACTCATCCTACATAACTGTAACTTTATACCCTTTGATTCACATCTCCCCATTTCCATCCTCCTCTCTATCCTGGCAACCTCTATTCTACTCTCTATGTCTATGTATTTGACTTTTTAAAAAAATTCCACATATAAGTGAGAACATGCAGAATTTTCTTTTTTGCATCTGGTTCATTTTCCTTAGTGTAATGTCCATGTTGCTGAAAATGGCAGGATCCTCTTTTTAAGGCTAAATAACATTCTATTGTACAATATAACACATTTTCGTTATCCTTCATCCATCAATGAACACAGGTTTTTCATATCTTTGCTATTATGAATAATGCTGTAATGAACATGGAAGCACAGATAACCCTACACAGTGCTGATTTCATTTGCTTTGAGTATGGAAACCCAAATTAAAACTACTGTGAGATATCACCTCCTACTTGGTAAGATGGCTATTATCAAAATATAAGAAATAACAAGTGATGGCGAGGATGTGAAGAAAAGGGAACACTTGTACACCGTTGGTGGGAATGTAAATGAGTACAGACATTAGAAAAACAGTTTGGAGGTTCCTAAAAAATTAAAATTACAACTACCATATAACCCAATAACTCCATTACGTCCCTTAGTACCAAAACTTGAAGTTGTCTTGATTTCTTTTATCCATTTCGTATGCCATATAAGATATCACAGCAAATCCTTTTGGTTCTATGCTCATATTATGTTCAGAATATGACCATTTCTCACTACTTCCCCTGTTACTACCATGATCAAAGACACAGTCATTTTGCATCCATATTACTTCAATAGCCTCTCAACTTAATGCTCACCCTAATTCTTTTAATGGAAACTTGAAATATTGGCATATATTTTAAAAATTTAAATTTCAACAGTGATCTGCTTCCTTACCTAAGAAAACGTCATTGGAATTGTCTTTCTCTTTAGTTGTCTTTCATTCTCTTCCTCAAACATTTTCAGAGCTGGTAGTATGTATAACATGCCCAGCTCTGAGTTTGGTCTATGCCAGGGCAACTCTAGATAACACAAAGACGCCTCTTGTTTTCCTCTGTTTACCTGTAGAGATGACCAACTACATTGTTTCCAAGGCACTGTTTCGAACTTGAATAACAGCATATTGTTAGATGAAGGTAGTGGTACAGGAACTCTATTAGAATCTCTTGGGGATCCTTTTGAAAAAGCATGCACAAACTCATGCACACATACATGCATATGCATGCTAACTTAGAGAATGGTAACTCTGAACCGAACCACTTTGTGCAAATCAGGCCTCTTCCTAGACGAGAATTAACACTGTACAGTACACAGGGAATTTAAATATACTGTTTCTTCGAAATAATCCAGCATATTTTCTTAGAATAAAATTTTATTAAGGGAGGCAATACCAGGTATATGATACAGATTAAATTCGAGGAAAAATTAGTAGGAAAATATGAACTTCTCATGACTACTGGAGCAGATGACACCACTCTTCAATTGTGGTCATATTGGATACTACCATAATTCAGTATACTTCTATTTTTTAAACTGAATTCTTTTTGGAATAGATAAAAAGGAACAGATATGGTACATGTGCATACACACAAATGCACACACACACACACAAGTATATGTACTGAATCCCTTATCCTTTAATTCACAAAATTCAGAGGCACTGGAAAATATTTCATGTCAGTATTTTAAAATTAAAGAAAAAATTATAACTTTATGTAGAATTGATGTAAAAATTTTCTGCCCCAAATGAGATTTTTTGTGTGTGTTTTTGTTATTTTTTTATTCCTTTATAAATCAATTTGGATAAGGAAAGTCAAGTTGAAGAAAAGGATCTGAGAAAAGGGAACAAATTATTTAGAAAATAATTGATGGAATCTGATGGCCCTGTATAATGAGCTAAATTAGAAATTAGTATTTTTGTCTCTTAAACTAATTGAGACTGCATTTCAAAAGTCACATGCTCTATAATGAAGAACAAGGTCAAGTTGTGCTATGTTGGGTGACATAATGGAATGTCTAGACTTCAGAGACCAGGTCTCCATGGAACTTTGGAAGCTTCATTTAACACAGCTTCTACATACTTTTTACATCAGGGACAGCTGTACATTTTATATTTCCAAGTGATATCTGTCCTCAAATAACAATATTTTCCTCCTTCATAATATGCTGCTGCCCTCTCTCCTTATGTTTCTTGCATGATGAATATTTTTTAAAAGTAAATAATTTATGAGGAGTTGGGGAGGATGAAGAATGAAGGGTTAACTGCCTACAAAAACTCGTACTCTTGGAGTTTACTATCTGTGATTTTTTAAGAGCGCATTATAGCTTTATATTCTCTTAGTGACCTAAAAAAATCAGGTGAATACTAAAGGACTTTTTCTTCAGATTTGTAAATATAAGAACAAATTAAATTATACACAAAAAATAAAGGAGAAAGGCAAGTTTAATCAGATGTCTTCAGTGAACACCACAACATATTCTAACTAGGTTGGTTCAGATCATCATCTTAAGACAATTGATATTTGTCACCACTTTATTGGTTTTAGTTTTCAAGGCCAGTGTACTCCAGAAACTGTTATTTTATCCCCCTAGCTACTAAAACTAAAATTCAGGGGAGCTTGCCATCTGAACAGCTATATTTCCTATAAACTTGGTGATCTTAATTAATGATTATAGCATTACTCTTTATATGCTTATTTCAAATAACAGTAATTTTATTGAATGTTACTATTAATACTTATAAACATTAAAGTGTACAATGGACGAAATTATATACAGCTTGGGGTAAGACTGAATAATGTATTCCCAGCTAAAATAAAATTAATACAATTATAATTGGCAAGTTGTTCCTGAAAACTCACTATGCATTAATGTAATCACTGCTTAATCTGTCTGATTATTGGTGTACTGTCAGATTTTAGCAGAGTGCACAATTTATCCTTTATTTAATTAGTATTTATGGAGTTCCTATTATGTGCCATACACTGTGGCAGGAATTTGGGATATGAAGATCGTGAAGTCATTTATCATGACCCCAAAGAGCTCATAATACCAACTCAGTAAGAATAGCTGAATAATTATGGTGGGGAGCAGATCAAGCTCTTTAATTAAAATGCTTGCATATACATTGGATATCTCTCTAAGGATTTGTAACAAATTAGTCAAGTGATTATCCCTAGAGTGAAAAACTAAGTAGTTACAGAAAAAAAAAGAGAGAGACTAACTTTTCACTGATATTTTTAATGTTTTTGGAAATTTGCATAAACTATCTTAAGTATATATTTAAAATATAAAATTATAGTTTTTAAAACTGCCTTAAAAATTAATTATCTATTTTCCATACTACTCTTGTCTGATCCCATAAAAACAGGCCTATAAAAGTGACAGATAAATTTTGAGGTATAGGTGACTGAGCAACACCCAGGTGAAGAGGACATTAAGTAGAAAAATACATAGATCTGGAACTCAGGAGAATAAAGTTCCGGGCTGGAGATATAGAATTGGGTAACTGAAACCTGAAACTAGGAAAGATTACCCAAAATGAAATAAACTGTGGACCTAAGAAATAATTTTATATATAGAGAAAGATAAGCCAGCAAAGAAAATTGAGAATAAGTAAGGCAGATATGAATCTCCATATAAATAAGATGAAAGACAGAAGAGTTTTATAGAAAACAATGCAAAACAAGAATAGACAATACTCAAATGCTGTTAGACATCAAGAAATACAAGTTAAGGTGCCAGTATGGCCCACTAGAAGCAACTGCCATCAGCAACTCCCACCGAGAAGAACAAAAATGTCGAGTGAATCCTGTACCTTCAGCTAAGGTATCCAGGTTGTCTCAGTGGGACTGACTAGGCAGTTGGCTCAACCCATGGAGAGTGAGGGAAAGCAGGGTGGAGTGATGGCACACCCAGGAGCCACATGGGGCAAGCAGAGCTCCCACCCCCAGCCAAGGGAGGTGGTGAGTGATTGTGCTACCCCACCCAGGAAACCATGCTTTTCCCACGGATATCTGCAACCTGAGGATCAGGAGGTACCCTAGTGAGCCCATGCCGCCAGGGCCTTGGGTTCCAAGCTCAGAGCTGTGCAGATGCTTGGCAGCCGCTTGGGTTGCAACCAGCAGCAGGAGGCTGGAGACTGCCTAAGACCTTCGAGTTCCTGGGAGGAGAGGCAGCTGTCATCACTGAAGCTCCAGTTGGTCGTTTTCCCCTGCTGGTGCCAGGGAGATTGGGCGATTTGAACTAAGAGGAATTCCCCACAGAGCAGCACAGTGGCTGTAACAGATCATGGCCAGACTGTTTATTCGGATCCATTCTTTCTCACCAGGCAGGGTCTCCCTGTGGGAATTTCAGCAACTTCAGCCTGGGGTTTATGGACAGAACTCTGATCTACCTCGGACGGAGCCCCGAGACCACGGAAGTGTCCGTGGTCTCCGTGGTTCAGTGGACTTAGTCTTTGCTGCTTGCTGGCTCTGAAGAGGCCAGGAAGTCAGGAGGAGGTGGATTCCCCCCATCACAGTGCACCCGCTCCACCAAGGGGCAGCCAGAGTGATGTGTTAAGTGAGTCTGTTATCCCGTGCCTCCCGATTAGGTGAGACCCCCAACTGGTGTCGCGAGACACTTCATACAGGAGTGTTCCCACTGGCATTAGGTCGCTGCCCCTCTGGGATGGAGTTCCCAGAGGAAGGAGGAGGGCCCCAGACGAATAGGGTCTCCAGCAGACCCCCATAAAACTGCAGAATCGCTATGGAAGAGGGGCCTGGCTGTTAAAAGAAAAACAAACAAACAGAAAGCAACAACAACATCAACAAAAAGAGACCCCACAAAGACCCCATCCAAAGATCAGCAGCCTCAAAGATTGAAGGTGGATAAGCTCACCAAGATGAGAAAGAACCAATGCAAAAATGCTGAAAACCAAAAAAACCAGAATGCCTCTTCTCCAAATGATCACAACACCTCTCTAACAAGAGCACAGAACTGGACTAAGGCTGAGATCAATGAAATGGCAGAAGTAGGCTTTAGAAGTTGGGTAATAACAAACTTTGCTTAGCTAATGGAGTATGTTCTAAACCAATGCGAAGAAGCTGAGAACGATGATAAAACATTACAGGAACTGTTAACCAAAATAACCAGTTTAGAGAGGAACATACATGACCTAATGGAGCTGAAAAATATAACACAAGAACTTCACAATGCAATAACAAGTATCAATAGCCAAATAGACCAACTGGAGGAAAGAATTTCAGAGCTTGAAGAATATCTCACTGGCATGAGACAAACAGACAAGAATAGAGAAAAAAAGAATTAAAGGTAATACACGAAACCTCTGAGAACTATGAAATTATGTAAAAAGACTGAACCTATGACTGATTGGTGTACTTGAAAGACACAGAGAGAATGGAACCAAATTGGAAAACATACTTCAGGTTATCATCCAGGAGAACTTCCCCAAACTAGAAAGACAGGCCAACATTCAAATTCAGGAAGTCCAGAGAATCCCTGTAAGATATGCTATGACAAGATCAACCTCAATACAGCTAATTATCAGATTCTCAAAAGTCAAAATGAAGGAAAAAATGTTAAAGGCAGCCAGAGAAAATGGCCATTTCACCTACAAAGGGGATCTCATCAGAATAACAGCAGGCTTCTCAGCGAAAACCCTGCAAGCCAGAAGAGATTGGGTCCCATATTCAACATTCTTAAAGAAAAGAATTTCCAACCTAGAATTTCATATTGGCCACACTAAGCTTCATAAGTAAAGGAGAAATAAGATTCTTTTCAGACAATCTGTTGGTGAGGGAAATAATCACCACCAGGCCTGCCTTGCAAGAGCTGTTGAAGGAAGCGCTAAATATGGAAAGAAAAACCATTACCAGCCACTACAAAAACACACTGAAGTACACAGACCAATGACACTATGAAGCAACTACATGAACAAGTCTTCAAAATAACCAGCTAGCATCATAATGATAGGATGGGTCACATTAAAATATAACAATATTAACCTCAAATATAAATGGGCTAAATGACCCAAATAAAAGACACAGAATGGTAAGCTGAATAAAGAGTCAAGACCCATTGGTGTGCTGTCTTCATGAGACCCTTCTCATGTGCAAAGACACACTTAGATTCAAAATAAAGGGATGGAGGAAAATCTACCAAGCAAATTGAAAGCATAAAGAAGCAGGGGTTGCAATCCTAGCTTCTCACAAAACAGACTCTAAATGAACAAAGATCAAAGAAGACAAAGACAGGCAATATATAGTGGTAAAGGGTTCAATTCAACAGGAAGAGCTAACTAATCTAAATATACATGGACCTAATACAGGAGCATCCAGATTCATAAAACAAGTTCTTAGAGACCTACAAAAATACTTAGAGTCCTACACAAATAATAGTTGGAGACTTTAACACCCTACTGTCAATATTAGACATATCATCAAGACGGAAAATTAACAAAGATATTCAGGACTTGAACTCAGCTGTTAATCAAGTGGACCTGATGGATATCTACAGAACTCTCCACCCAAAAACAACAGTATATACATTCTTCTCAGCACCGTGAGGCACTTAACTCTAACATTTATCATATAATTTGAAGTAAAATACTCCTCAGCAAATGAAAAAGAACTGAAATAATAACAAGCAGTCTCTCAGACCGCAACACAATCAAATTAGAATTCAAGATTAAGAAACTCACTCAAAACCACACAACTACATGGAAATTGAACAACCTGCTCCTGAATGACTCCTAGGTAAATAATGAAATTAAGAGAGAAATCAAGAAGTTCCTTGAGACTAATGAGACCATAGAGATATTGTACCAGAATCTGTATGACGCAGCTAAAGCAGTGTTAAGAGATACATTTGTAGCACTAAATGCCCACAGCAAAAAGTTAGAAAGATCTCAGATCAACATCCTAACATAACTTCTCCCTAATTCATGTTATGAGTCCAGCATCATGCTGACCCCAGAGCCTGATACCAAACTAAAAGAAGTAGAGAATCAAGAGCAAACAAACCCCAAAGCTAGCAGAAGACAATAAATAACCAAGATCAGAGTGAAAATGAAGGAGATAAAACATGAAAAATCCACCAGGCTTTGGTATCAGGATGATGCTGGCCTCATAAAATGAGTTAGGGAGGATTCCCTCTTTTTCTATTGATTGGAATAGTTTCAGAAGGAATGGTACCAGCTCCTCCTTGTACCTCTGGTAGAATTCGGCTGTGAATCCATCTGGACCTGGACTTTTTTTGGTTGGTAAGCTATTGATTATTGCCACAATTTCAGCTCCTGTTATTGGTCTATTCAGAGATTCAACTTCTTCCTGGTTTAGTCTTGGGAGGGTGTATGTGTCGAGGAATTTATCCATTTCTTCTAGATTTTCTAGTTTATTTGCATAGAGGTGTTTGTAATATTCTCTGATGGTAGTTTGTATTTCTGTGGGATCGGTGGTGATATCCCCTTTATCATTTTTTATTGCATCTATTTGATTCTTCTCTCTTTTTTTCTTTATTAATCTTGCCAGCGGTCTATCAATTTTGTTGATCCTTTCAAAAAACCAGCTCCTGGATTCATTTATTTTTTGAAGGGTTTTTTGTGTCTCTATTTCCTTCAGTTCTGCTCTGATTTTAGTTATTTCTTGCCTTCTGCTAGCTTTTGAATGTGTTTGCTCTTGCTTTTCTAGTTCTTTTAATTGTGATGTTAGGGTGTCAATTTTGGATCTTTCCTGCTTTCTCTTGTGGGCATTTAGTGCTATAAATTTCCCTCTACACACTGCTTTGAATGCATCCCAGAGATTCTGGTATGTTGTGTCTTGGTTCTCGTTGGTTTCAAAGAACATCTTTATTTCTGCCTTCATTTCGTTATGTACCCAGTAGTCATTCAGGAGCAGGTTGTTCAGTTTCCACGTAGTTGAGCGGTTTTGAGTGAGATTCTTAATCCTGAGTTCTAGCTTGATTGCACTGTGATCTGAGAGACAGTTTGTTACAATTTCTGTTCTTTTACATTTATTGAGGAGAGCTTTACTTCCAAGTATATGGTCAATTTTGGAATAGGTGTGGTGTGGTGCTGAAAAAAATGTATAGTCTGTTGATTTGGGGTGGAGAGTTCTGTAGATGTCTATTAGGTCCGCTTGGTGCAGAGCTGAGTTCAATTCCTGGGTATCCTTGTTGACTTTCTGTCTCGTTGATCTGTCTAATGTTGATAGTGGGGTGTTAAAGTCTCCCATTATTAATGTGTGGGAGTCTAAGTCTCTTTGTAGGTCACTCAGGACTTGCTTTATGAATCTGGGTGCTCCTGTATTGGGTGCATATATATTTAGGATAGTTAGCTCTTCTTGTTGAATTAATCCCTTTACCATTATGTAATGGCCTTCTTTGTCTCTTTTGATCTTTGTTGGTTTAAAGTCTGTTTTATCAGAGACTAGGATTGCAACACCTGCCTTTTTTTGTTTTCCATTTGCTTGGTAGATCTTCCTCCATCCTTTTATTTTGAGCCTATGTGTGTCTCTGCACGTGAGATGGGTTTCCTGAATACAGCACACTGATGGGTCTTGAGTCTTTATCCAGTTTGCCAGTCTGTGTCTTTTAATTGGAGCATTTAGTCCATTTACATTTAAAGTTAATATTGTTATGTGTGAATTTGATCCTGTCATTATGATGTTAGCTGGATATTTTGCTCGTTAGTTGATGCAGTCTCTTCCTAGTCTCGATGTTCTTTACATTTCGGTATGATTTTGCAGTGGCTGGTACCGGTTGTGCCTTTCCATGTTTAGCGCTTCCTTCAGGAGCTCTTTTAGGGCAGGCCTGGTGGTGACAAAATCTCTCAGCATTTGCTTGTCTGTAAAGTATTTTATTTCTCCTTCACTTATGAAGCTTAGTTTGGCAGGATATGAAATTCTGGGTTGAAAATTCTTTTCTTTAAGAATGTTGAATATTGGCCCCCACTCTCTTCTGGCTTGTAGGGTTTCTGCCGAGAGATCCGCTGTTAGTCTGATGGGCTTCCCTTTGATGGTAACCCGACCTTTCTCTCTGGCTGCCCTTAACATTTTTTCCTTCATTTCAACTTTGGTGAATCTGACAATTATGTGTCTTGGAGTTGCTCTTCTCGAGGAGTATCTTTGTGGCGTTCTCTGTATTTCCTGAATCTGAATGTTGGCCTGCCTTGCTAGATTGGGGAAGTTCTCCTGGATAATATCCTGCAGAATGTTTTCCAACTTGGTTCCATTCTCCCCGTCACTTTCAGGTACACCAATGAGACGTAGATTTGGTCTTTTCACATAGTCCCACATTTCTTGGAGGATTTGCTCGTTTCTTTTTATTCTTTTTTCTCTAAACTTCCCTTCTCGCTTCATTTCATTCATTTCATCTTCCAGGGCTGATACCCTTTCTTCCATTTGATCGCATCGGCTCCTGAGGCTTCTGCATTCTTCACGTAGTTCTCGAGCCTTGGTTTTCAGCTCCATCAGCTCCTTTAAGCACTTCTCTGTATTGGTTATTCTAGTCATACATTCTTCTAAATTTTTTTCAAAGTTTTCAACTTCTTTGCCTTTGGTTTGAATATCCTCCCGTAGCTCGGAGTAATTTGATCGTCTGAAGCCTTCTTCTCTCAGCTCGTCAAAGTCATTCTCTGTCCAGCTTTGTTCTACCAAAGCCTGGCAGAGACACAACAAAAAAAGAGAATTTTAGACCAATATCCTTGATGAACATTGATGCAAAAATCCTCAATAAAATACTGGCAAACAGAATCCAGCAGCACATCAAAAAGCTTATCCACCATGATCAAGTGGGCTTCATCCCTGGGATGCAAGGCTGGTTCAATATACGCAAATCAATAAATGTAATCCAGCATATAAACAGAACCAAAGACAAAAACCACATGATTATCTCAATAGATGCAGAAAAGGCCTTTGACAAAATTCAACAACCCTTCATGCTAAAAACTCTCAATAAATTAGGAATTGATGGGACGTATCTCCAAATAATAAGAGCTATTTATGACAAACCCACAGCCAATATCATACTGAATGGGCAAAAACTGGAAGCATTCCCTTTGAAAACTGGCACAAGACAGGGATGCCCTCTCTCACCACTTCTATTCAACATAGTGTTGGAAGTTCTGGCCAGGGCAATTAGGCAGGAGAAGGAAATCAAGGGTATTCAATTAGGAAAAGAGGAAATCAAATTGTCCCTGTTTGCAGATGACATGATAGTATATCTAGAAAACCCCATTGTCTCAGCCCAAAATCTCCTTAAGCTGATAAGCAACTTCAGCAAAGTCTCAGGATACAAAATCAACGTGCAAAAATCACAAGCATTCTTATACATCAATAACAGACAAACAGAGAGGCAAATCATGAGTGAACTCCCATTCATAATTGCTTCAAAGAGAATAAAATACCTAGGAATCCAACTTACAAGGGATGTGAAAGACCTCTTCAAGGAGAACTACAAACCACTGCTCAAGGAAATAAAAGAGGATACAAACAAATGGAAGAACATTCCATGCTCATGGGTAGGAAGAATCAATATCATGAAAATGGCCATCCTTCCCAAGGTAATTTACAGATTCAATGCCATCCCCATCAAGCTACCAATGACTTTCTTCTCAGAATTGGAAAAAACTACTTTAAAGTTCATATGGAACCAAAAAAGAGCCCGCATCGCCAAGTCAATCCTAAGCCAAAAGAACAAAGCTGGAGGCATCACACTACCTGACTTCAAACTATACTACAAGGCTACAGTAACCAAAACAGCATGGTACTGGTACCAAAACAGAGATATAGATCAATGGAACAGAACAGAGCCGTCAGAAATAATGCCACATATCTACAAGTATCTGATCTTTGACAAACCTGACAAAAACAAGAAATGGGGAAAGGATTCCCTATTTAATAAATGGTGCTGGGAAAACTGGCTAGCCATATGTAGAAAGCTGAAACTGGATCCCTTCCTTACACCTTATACAAAAATCAATTCAAGATGGATTAAAGACTTAAATGTTAGACCTAAAACCATAAAAACCCTAGAAGAAAACCTAGGCATTACCATTCAGGACATAGGCATGGGCAAGGACTTCATGTCTAAAACACCAAAAGCAATGGCAACAAAAGCCAAAATTGACAAATGGGATCTAATAAAACTCAAGAGCTTCTGCACAGCAAAAGAAACCACCATCAGAGTGAACAGGCAACCTACAAAATGGGAGAAAATTTTCGCAACCTACTCATCTGACAAAGGGCTAATATCCAGAATCTACAATGAACTCCAACAAATTTACAAGAAAAAAACAAACAACCCCATCAAAAAGTGGGCGAAGGACATGAACAGACACTTCTCAAAAGAAGACATTTATGCAGCCAAAAAACACATGAAAAAATGCTCACCATCACTGGCCATCAGAGAAATGCAAATCAAAACCACAATGAGATACCATCTCACACCAGTTAGAATGGCAATCATTAAAAAGTCAGGAAACAACAGGTGCTGGAGAGGATGTGGAGAAATAGGAACACTTTTACACTGTTGGTGGGACTGTAAACTAGTTCAACCATTGTGGAAGTCAGTGTGGCGATTCCTCAGGGATCTAGAACTAGAAATTCCATTCGACCCAGCCATCCCATTACTGGGTATATACCCAAAGGACTATAAATCATGCTGCTATAAAGACACATGCACACGTATGTTTATTGCGGCATTATTCACAATAGCAAAGACTTGGAACCAACCCAAATGTCCAACAATGATAGACTGGATTAAGAAAATGTGGCACATATACACCATGGAATACTATGCAGCCATAAAAAATGATGAGTTCACGTCCTTTGTAGGGACATGGATGAAATTGGAAATCATCATTCTCAGTAAACTATCGCAAGAACAAAAAACCAAACACCGCATATTCTCACTCATAGGTGGGAATTGAACAATGAGAACACATGGACACAGGAAGGGGAACATCACACTCTGGGGACTGTTGTGGGGTGGGGGGAGGGGGGAGGGATAGCATTGGGAGATATACCTAATGCTAGATGACGAGTTGGTGGGTGCAGCGCACCAGCATGGCACATGTATACATATGTAACTTACCTGCACATTGCGCACATGTACCATAAAACCTAAAGTATAATAATAATAATAATAATAATAATAATAATAAAAGAAAAAAACAAACAAACAAACAAAAAAAAAAACATGAAAAATCCTTCAAAAAATCAACAAATCCAGGAGCTGATTTTATGAAAAAAATAATAAAATAGATACACTGCTAGCTAAATTAATAAAGAAGAAAAAAAAGAAGAAATTAGACACAATAAAAAATGATAAAGTGTATATCACCACTGACCCCACAGGAATACAAACAACGATCAGAGAATACTATAAACACTTCAATGCACATAAACTAGAAAATCTAGAAGAAATGAATAAATACCTGGACACATACCCTCCCAAGTTTGAACCAGGAAGAATTTGAATCCCTGAAAAGACAAATAATGAGCTCTAAAATTGAGGCAATAATAAATAGTCTACCAAACAACAACAAAAAAACACAGGACCAAACAAATTTACAGCTGAATTCTACAAGAGGTACAAATAGTAGCTGCTACTTTTTCTTCTGAAACTATTCCAAACAAGAAAAGGAGTGACTTCTCCGTACCTCATTATGAGGCCAGGATCATCCTGATACAAAAACCTGGAAGAGATGCAACAGAAAAGGAAAACTTCAGGCCAGTATTTCTGATGAACATTGATGTAAAAATCCTCAACAAGATATTGGCAGACTGAATCCAATAACACATCAAAAGTTTATCTACCATCATCAAGTCAGCTGCATCCCCAGGATGCAAGGCTGGTTCAACATACACAAATCAATAAATGTAATTAATCACATAAACACAACTAAAGACAAAAACCACATGATTATCTCAATATATGCAGAAAAGGCCTTTAATAAAATTCAACATCCCTTCATATTAAAAACTCTCAATAAACTAGGTATGGAAGGGACTTACTTCAGTATAATAAGAACCATTTATGACAAACCTACAGCCAATATCATACTTAATGGGAAAAAGCTGGAAACATTCCCCTTGAAAGCCAAAACAACACAGGAATGCCCTCTCCCACCACTCCTATTCACCATAGTATTAGAAGTTCTGGCCAGGGCAATCAGGTAAGAGAAAGAAAGAAAGGGTATTCAAACAGAAAGAGAAAGTTAAATTGTCTCTGTTTGCAGATGACATGATCCAATATCTAGAAAAACCTATCATCTCAGCCCAAAGATTCTTAACTGATAAGCAACTTCAGCAAAGTTTCAGGATACAAAATAAATGTGCAAAAAATCACAACCATTCCTATACACCAACAACAGACAAGCAGAGAGCCAAATCATGAATGAACTCCCATTCACAATTGCAGCAAAGGGAATAAAATACCTAAGTATACAGCTAACAAGGGAAGTGAAGAACCTCCTCAAGGAGAACTACAAACCACTGCTCAAGGAAATCAGAGGAGACACAAACAAATGGAAAAACATTCCATGCTCATGGATAGATAGAATCAATATGGTGAAAATGGCCATACTGCCCAAAGTAATTTGGAGATTCAGTGGTATTCCCATTAAATTACCATTGATATTCTTCACAGAATTAGAAAATACTGTTTTAAAATTCATACGGAACCAAAAAACAACTCGTATAGCCACAACAATCCAAAGCAAAAAGAACAAAACTGCAGGCATCATGCTATATATAAAGTAGGTATTGATGGGCCATATCTCAAAATAATAAGAGCTATTTATGACAAACCTATGCCAATATCATACTGAATGGGCAAAAACTGGAAGCATTCCCTTTGAAAACTGGCATAAGACAGGGATGCCCTCTCTCACCACTCCTATTCAACGTAGTGTTGGAGGTTCTGGCCAGGGCAAGCAGGCAGGAGAAAGAAATAAAGGATATTCAATTAGGCAAAGAGGAAGTCAAATTGTCCCTGTTTGCAGATGACATGATTGTATATTTAGAAAGCCCCATCATCTCAGCCCAAAATCTCCTTAAGCTGATAAGCAACTTCAGCAAAGTCTCAGGATACAAAATCAATGTACAAAAATCACAAGCATTCTTATACACCGATAACAGACAAACAGAGAGCCAAATCATGAGTGAACTCCCATTCACAATTGCTTCAAAGAGAATACAATACCTAGGAATCCAACTTACAAGGGATGTGAAGGACCTCTTCAAGGAGAGCTACAAACCACTGGTCAACAAAATAAAAGAAGACAGAAACAAATGGAAGAACATTCCATGCTCATGGATAGGAAGAATCAATATCATGAAAATGGCCATACTGCCCAAGGTAATTTATAGATTCAATGCCATCCCCATCAAGCTACCAATGACTTTCTTCACAGAATTGGAAAAAACTACTTTAAAGTTCATATGGAACCAAAAAAGAGCCCGTATTTCCAAGACAATCTTAAGCCAAAAGAACAAAGCTGGAGGCATCACGCTACCTGACTTCAAACTATACTACAAGGCTACAGTAACCAAAACAGCATGGTACTGGTACCAAAACAGAGATATAGACCAATGGAACAGAACAGAGCCCTCAGAAATAATACCACATATCTACAACTATCTGATCTTTGAAAAACCTGAGAAAAACAAGAAATGGGGAAAGGATTCCCTATTTAATAAATGGTGCTGGGAAAACTGGCTAGCCATATGTAGAAAGCTGAAACTGGACCCCTTCCTTACACCTCATACAAAAATTAATTCAAGATGGATTAAAGACTTACATGTTAGACCTAAAACCATAAAAACCCTAGAAGAAAACCTAGGCAATACCATTCAGGACATAGGCATGGGCAAGGATTTCATGTCTAAAACACCAAAAGCAATGGCAACAAAAGCCAAAATTGACAAATGGGATCTAATTAAACTAAGGAGCTTCTGCACAGCAAAAGAAACTACCATCAGAGTGAACAGGCAACCTACAGAATGGGAGAAAACTTTTGCAATCTACTCATCTGACAAAGGGCTAATATCCAGAATCTACAATGAACTCCAACAAATTTACAAGAAAAAAACAAACAACCCCATTAACAAGCGGGCGAAGGATATGAGCAGACACTTCTCAAAAGAAGACATTTATGCAGCCAAAAAACACATGAAAAAATGCTCATCATCACTGGCCATCAGAGAAATGCAAATCAAAACCACAATGAGATACCATCTCACACCAGTTAGAATGGTGATCATTAGAAAGTCAGGAAACAACAGGTGCTGGAGAGGATATGGAGAAATAGGAACACTTTTACACTGTTGGTGGGACTGTAAACTAGTTCAACCATTGTGGAAGTCAGTGTGGTGATTCCTCAGGGATCTAGAACTAGAAGTACCATTTGACCCAGCCATCCCATTACTGGGTATATACCCAAACGATTATAAATCATGCTGCTATAAAGGCACGTGCACACATATGTTTGTTGCAGCACTATTCACAATAGCGAAGACTTGGAACCAACCCAAATATCCATCAATGATAGACTGGATTAAGAAAATGTGGCACGTATACACCATGGAATACTATGCAGCCATAAAAAATGATGAGTTCATATCCTTTGTAGGGACATGGATGAAGCTGGAAACCATCATTTTCAGCAAACTATCGCAAGAAAAAAAAAACAAACACTGCGTGTTCTCACTCATAGGTGGGAATTGAACTATGAGAACACTTGGACACAGGAAGGGGAACATCACACACTGGAGCCTGTTGTGGAGTGGGGGAAGGGGGGAGGGAAAGCATTAGGAGATATACCTAATGTAAGTGACGAGTTAATGGATGCAGCACACCAACATGGCACATGTATACATATGTAACAAACCTGCACGTTGTGCACATGTACCCTAGGACTTAAAGTATAATAAATAAAAATAAAATAAAACTATACTAAAAGGCTACCATAGCCAAAACAGCATGGTACTGGTACAAAAACAGAAACATAGACCAATGGAACACAATAGAGAACTCAGAAATAAGACTGCACATCTACAACCATCTGATCTTTAACAAACCTGACAAAAATAAGCAATGGGGAAAGGATTCTCTATTTAATAAATGTTGCTGGGAGAACTGGCTAACCATATGCAGAAAATTAAAACTGGACCCTTCCCTTAAGCCTTATACAAAAATCAAGATGGAGTAAAGACTTAAATGTAAAATGCCAAACTATAAAACCCTAGAAAAAAACCTAGGCAATACCATTCAGGATATAGGCACGTGAAAAAATTTCATGACAAAAATTTCAAAAGCAATTGCAACAAAAGCAAAAACTAACAAATGGGATCCAATTAAACTAAAGAGCTTCTTCACAGCAAAGGAAACTGTCATTGGAGTGATCAGACAACCTAGAAAATGGGAGACAATTTTTGCAATCTATCCATCTGACAAAAGTCTAATATCCAGAATTTAAAAGGAACTTAAACAAATTTACAAGTTAGAAACAAACAACCCCATTAAAAAGTGGGCAAAGAATAGAAACAGACACGTCTCAAAAGAAGACTGTTATGCAGCCAACAAACATATGAAGAAAAAACTCAACATCACTGATTATTAGATAAATGAAAATCAAAACCACAATGAAATAACATCTTATGCCTGCCAGAATGGCGAGTATTAAAAAGTCAAGAAACAACAGATGCTGGCAAGGCTGCAGAGACATAGAAATGCTTTTACACTGTTGGTGGGAATGTAAATTAGTTCAACCATCGTGGAAGACAGTGTGGTGATTCCTCAAAGACTTAGAACCAGAAATACCACTTGAGCCAGCAATTCCATTACTGGATATGTACCCAAAGGCATATAAATCATTCTACTATAAAGATACATCCACGTGCATGTTCACTGCAGCACTATTCACAATAGCAAAGACATGGAATCAACCCAAATGCCCATCAATGATAGACTTGATAAAGAAAATATGGTAGATATACACCATGAAATACTATGCCATGATCAGGTCAGCTTCATCCCCGGGATGCAAGGCCGGGATTGCATATAAAGGAATGAGATCATGTCCTTTGTAGGGATATGAATGCATCTGGAAGCCATTATCCTCAGCAAACTAATGCAGGAACAAAAAACCAAATGCTGCATGTTCTCACTCATAAGTGGGAGCTGAATGAGAACACATGGACACAAGGAGGGGAACAACACACACTGAGGCCTGTCAAGGGGATCAGGGAGCAGGAGAACATCAGGGAAAATAGCTAATGAATGTTGGGCTTAATATCTAGGTGATGGGGTGGTAAGTGCAGCAAACCACCATGGCACACATTTACCTGTGTAACAAAGCTGCACATCCTGCACATATACCCGGAAATTAAAATTAAAAACAGAAATACAGAAATTAGAAAGTGATTATTATAGGTATACCTGGTGTTATTGTGCTTCCCCCCCCCCAGCTTTATTGCACTTCACAGATACAGCATATTACAAATTAAAGGTTTGTAGCAACTCGGTGTCCAGCAAGTCTACAGGCACCATTTTTCCAAAAGCAAGTGCTCACTTTGTGTCTTGATGTCACATTTTGCTAATTCTCAGAGTATTTCAAACTTTTTCTTTATTCTTGTGTCTGTGATGGTGATCTTTGATCAGTGATCTTTGATATTACTATTGATATTTTTCCTGACACACCACAAAACACACCTACACAGGATGACAAAATTAATCACTAAATATTGTGTGTGTTCTGACTATTCCAACTACCAGCCATTTCCCCATCTTTGTCCCTCTCCGTGGTCCTCCCTATTCCCTGAGACATAACAATATTGAAATTAGGCCAATTAATAACCCTACAATGACCTCTAAGTTTTCAAGTGAAAGGAAGTGTCACACATCTTTCGCTTTAAATCAAAAGCCAGGAATGATTAAGCTCAGTGAGGAAAGCATGTCAAAAGCTGAGAGAGGCCAAAGTTAGACTTCTTGCATCAAACATTTAGCAAGTTGTAAATGAAAGGAAAAGTTCTTGAATTAATTTAAAAGTGCTACTCCAGTGAAAACACACATAAGAAAGTGAAACGGCCTTATTGTGGATATTGAGAAAGTTTTAGTGATCTAGATAGAAGATCAAACCAGCCACAATATTACCTTAAGCCAAAATTTAATTCAGAGCAAGTTTCAGACTCTCTTCAATGTTTTGGAGGCTGAAAGAGGTGAGAAGCTGCAGAAGAAAATTTGAAGCTAGAAGATATTGGTTTGTGAGGCTTAAGGAAAGAAGCTATCTCCATAACTTAAAAAGTGCAAGGTGAAGTAGCGTAGCAAGTGCTGATGTAAAAGCTGCAGCAATTTAGCCAGAGGATCAGGCTAAGACCATTGACGAAGATGAAACAGGCTTATATTGAAGAAGATGCCATTTAGGAGTTTAATAGCCAGAGAGAGGAAGTTGACGCCTAGCTTAAAGCTTCAAAGGATATGCTGACTCCCTTTTTAGGAGCAAATGCAGATGATGACTTCCAGTTGAAGCCAATGTTCCTTTACCATTCTGAAAATCCTAGGGCCTGTAAGAATTATCAAAATCTACTCTGCCTGCGCTCTATAAATGAAACAACAAAGCCAGGATGACAGTACATTTGTTTACAGCAAGGTTTAATGAATATTTTAAGCCCACTGTTGAAACCTACTGCTCAGAAAAAAAGATTCCTCTCAAAATATTTTTACTCATTGACAATGCACATGGTCACCCAAGAACTCTAACGGAGATTAATAAGGAAATTAATGTTGTTTTTATGCATGCTAGCACAACATCTAATCTGCAGCCCCTGGATCAAAGAGTAGTTTCAACTTTCCAGCCTTCTTACGTAAGGAATACAAAAGATTCACCAATTTAGATGTCATTGAAAACATATGTGATTCAAGGGAGAAGGTCAAAGTAGCAACATTAACAGGATTTGGAAGGCGTTGGTTCAACCCTCATGGATGATTTTGAGAGTTTCAAGATTTCGCTGGAGGAAATAATTGCAGATATGGTGGAAACAGCAGGAGAACTGGAATTAGAAGTATGGCCTGAAGATGGGACTGAATGTCTGCAATCTCATGGTAAAATGTGAATGGATGAAGAGTTGCTTCTTATAGATGAGCAAATAAAGTGATTTATTGAGATGGAATCAACTCCTGGTGAAGATACTGTGAACATTGTTGAAATGATGACAAATGATATAGAATATTTCATAAACTTCATTGATAAAGCAGTAGCAGGGTTTGAGAGGATTAATTACAGTTTTGAAAGAAGTTCTACTTTGGATCAAATGCTATCAAACTGCATCACATGCTACAGAGAGATATTTTTTGACAGGAGGAGTCACTCAATGTGGTAAACTTCATTGTTTTCTGTTTGAAGAAATTGCCACAGCCAACCCAACCTTCAGCAACCACCACCCTGATCAGTGAGCAGCCATCAACATTAAGACAAGACTCTCCACAAACAAAAAGGTGATGACTCAATAAAGGCTCAGA
Organism: Pongo pygmaeus; assembly: GCF_028885625.2. Taxonomy (NCBI): domain Eukaryota; kingdom Metazoa; phylum Chordata; class Mammalia; order Primates; family Hominidae; genus Pongo; species Pongo pygmaeus. The sequence goes on along the minus strand of NC_072396.2, from coordinate 130,572,359 downwards.
TGATTGTTTGCATTTTTTATCAAGGAAGCAATTTTTATGTAAGGTATGTACATTGTTTTTTGGACATGATGCTATTGTATACTCAATAGATTACAGTATAATGTGAACATAACTATTACATATACTAGAAAACCAAAAACTGTCTGTGATTCACTTGATTGCTATATTGGCTTTGTCACCGTGATCTGAAATGGAACTCGCAATATCTTTCAAGTATTTTAAGTATTTTGTGTATGTAATAATACAAATATTGGGGGGGGTATTTATCAGAGTAGTTTCAGTGGTATCTCTAAAGGGACAGGCAGATTTGAATAGCTGAAAGAATGTGGATATAGTAAGTAAAGAAATAACTTTCAAAAGTGTAGCTATATAAAGGAGAAAGGTTAGCAATTAGAGGATAAGTTATTTTTGATGAGGTGAAAGTCGAGCATATTAAAAGCCACGAGGGGGCCAGGCACAGTGGCTCACACACACCTGTAATCCCAGCTACTAAGGAGCCTAAGGCAGGAGGATGTCTTGAGGCCAGGAGATTGCAGCTGCAGTGAGCCATGATGGTGTCACTGCATTGTAGCCTGGGTGACAGAGTGAGACCCAGTTGCACAAAAAAAAAAAAAAAAAAAAAAAAAAAAAGCATCAGAGAAGGATGCTTTAGAAAATAAAGTATTGAAGGTAAAGACGGGAGAGGGGATGATCTTTAAAAATTATCTGAGGGCCAGGCGTGGTGGCTCATGCCTGTAATCCTAGCACTTTGGGAGGCTGAGGCAGGCAGATCACTTGAGGTCGGGAGTTCGAGACCAGCCTGGCCAACATGGTGAAACACCATCTCTACTAAACCCAAGAGGTGGAGGTGGTTACAGTGAGCCGAGATGGGGCCACTGCACTCCAGCCTGGGTAACAGAGTGAGACTCTGTCTCAAAAAAAAAATGTTATCGTGAAAGCAGAAGAGAATAATATCTGGCTTATACTTGAGAAAGGTATTAGCCTTACAGAAGAAGAAAGAAACCCCTTACAATGTGACAGAAGAAGATACACATATGGATGCAGACAAAGATGTAAGTTTGTTTACAGAAAGAAAGTGAGGTCTTTCTCACTATTGTAAGGGAGAAAGGAAAGGAGTAGGAAGTTGAAGCGACTGGTAAAGGTTTAAATCATTGCTGTGATGAATAGAAAGAACCGAGTAGAGATGCATAGGGGAGTTATAGGCACTGGAGAATCAGTTGAGATTAAAGAATCTGGATGTATGTGGCATCGGACTACATAATTATGAGATATCTCCAGCAGTGATCAAGTGGTCAACAAGATTTAGAAAATAAAAAGATAGTTGGATTGATATATGTTAGAGATGTATGATAAAATGTCAATACACTAAGGGAGTTAGAGCAAGCCTGTATGTGTATTTATGTGCACATATGTGTTATTCCAAACCACCTATTTGAGAGAGATATATATATCTATAGATATCCATCTATATATATCTATATGTCTATATATCTATATATATATATCTATAGATATATAGATATCTATAGATATATATATATATAGAGAGAGAGAGAGAGATGGAGTCTCGCTTTGCCACCCAGGCTAGAGTGCAATGTCACGATCTCAGCTCACCGCAATCTCTGCCTCCGTGGTTCAAGCGATTCTCCTGCCTCAGCCTGGCGAGTAGCTAGGATTACAGGCGCCCACCATGGCACCCAGCTAATTTTTGTATTTTTAGTAGAGACGGGATTTTGCCATGTTGGCCAGGCTGGTTTCAAACTCCTGACCTCAGGTGATCCACCCACCTCAGCCTCCCAAAGTGCTGGGATTACAGGCGTGAGCCACCCCGCCCAGCCCTATTTGATATTTTTATGGAGATGCTCCATGGGCATCTCAAAGAGAACACGTTTGAAACCATCATCTTCCAAATTCTTGCTCCTCCCGATGTATGTTTATGTCTCCATCATAGATCCATCTAGTTTTTCAAGTTAATAACATTTTAGCCATATGGAACTTCAATTTACCATATTTGCAATGTTCTTCCATGCTTTGTGCTTTTATATTGTTTATGCTTCTGCTTTAAACTTCTTTCCACATTTCCTGTTGTTAAACTCCTCTTCATAGTTTAAGGCTCAGATCAAGTATTCTTTCCTCTATGAAGACTTCTTTATCCCGTTTTTACCAGAGTTAGTCACTTAATCTTCTTGCATTCCAATATGCATTGTAAAGCCTCCAATATAACTACTATAATTTATCTCTGAGGCTTTTTTTTTTAAATAACTTTTTAATGTGACTTTTTTTCATGACTTTCTTGATCTAATCAAAAGCTTGAAAGAAAGGAACTGTGCATTTTCTTCTTTATGCTTCAGGAGTCTAACAGAATGCGTGTCATATAGTATTTGATAGATTCTACTGAATAAATAAATTTTAGTAAATTAATAAAGAAACCCAAACTGACTACATGGTGCCAACCTTTGGAGAAAGGCATAGCTAAGGAAATCGAGGGAAAATGAAATAGTTAACTTTTCTGCTTTATTTCAACTATTTGTCATGTCAGCTTTACTCAGAATAACAGAAGTATTGGACATATTTAAATGAAATACGATAAAACTAATGAGTATCAAGTGTCATTTGTGATTGTCTACCATCTTGTGCAAAAAATAAAATGTTAATCAATTACTTCTTAGTAAAATAATTTTTGCTCATGAAAGTAATATGGGTCTTTCTTGGAAAAAAAAAAAGGCAAATGTTAAAAAGCTCACACACATGCACACACACACACACACACACACACAAACCCAAATATTAACATTTTGACATATATCTATTTAGTCCTACTTAACTGAAAGAAACATATAATGAACAGGATAAGTATTCTCTCAGTTTCTTAGTCTTGAAATTTTAGAATCATATATGATACCATGGAAGACACTTCTTTGAAATATTTTTTATCTTCCCTTCGTATTTATTTCTTTTTATTTTTTAATTTATTTTTATTTATTATTATTATTATTATTATACTTTAGGTTTTATGGTACATGTGCGCAATGTGCAGGTAAGTTACATATGTATACATGTGCCATGCTGGTGCGCTGCACCCACTAACTCGTCATCTAGCATTAGGTATATCTCCCAATGCTATCCCTCCCCCCTCCCCCAACCCCACAACAGTCCCCAAAGTGTGATGTTCCCCTTCCTGTGTCCATGTGTTCTCATTGTTCAATTCCCACCTATGAGTGAGAATATGTGGTGTTTGGTTTTTTGTTCTTGCGATAGTTTACTGAGAATGATGATTTCCAATTTCATCCATGTCCCTACAAAGGACATGAACTCATCATTTTTTATGGCTGCATAGTATTCCATGGTGTATATGTGCCACATTTTCTTAATCCAGTCTATCATTGTTGGACATTTGGGTTGGTTCCAAGTCTTTGCTATTGTGAATAATGCCGCAATAAACATACGTGTGCATGTGTCTTTATAGCAGCATGATTTATAGTCCTTTGGGTATATACCCAGCAATGGGATGGCTGGGTCGAATGGAATTTCTAGTTCTAGATCCCTGAGGAATCGCCACACTGACTTCCACAAGGGTTGAACTAGTTTACAGTCCCACCAACAGTGTAAAAGTGTTCCTATTTCTCCACATCCTCTCCAGCACCTGCTGTTTCCTGACTTTTTAATGATCGCTATTCTAACTGGTGTGAGATGGTATCTCATTGTGGTTTTGATTTGCATTTCTCTGATGGCCAGTGATGATGAGCATTTTTTCATGTGTTTTTTGGCTGCATAAATGTCTTCTTTTGAGAAGTGTCTGTTCATGTCCTTTGCCCACTTTTTGATGGGGTTGTTTGTTTTTTTCTTGTAAATTTGTTGGAGTTCATTGTAGATTCTGGATATTAGCCCTTTGTCAGATGAGTAGGTTGCGAAAATTTTCTCCCATTTTGTAGGTTGCCTGTTCACTCTGATGGTAGTTTCTTTTGCTGTGCAGAAGCTCTTTAGTTTAATTAGATCCCATTTGTCAATTTTGGCTTTTGTTGCCATTGCTTTTGGTGTTTTAGACATGAAGTCCTTGCCCGTGCCTATGTCCTGAATGGTAATGCCTAGGTTTTCTTCTAGGGTTTTTATGGTTTTAGGTCTAACATTTAAGTCTTTAATCCATCTTGAATTGATTTTTGTATAAGGTGTAAGGAAGGGATCCAGTTTCAGCTTTCTCCATATGGCTAGCCAGTTTTCCCAGCACCATTTATTAAATAGGGAATCCTTTCCCCATTTCTTGTTTTTCTCAGGTTTCTCAAAGATCAGATAGTTGTAGATATGTGGCATTATTTCTGAGGGCTCTGTTCTGTTCCACTGATCTATATCTCTGTTTTGGTACCAGTACCATGCTGTTTTGGTTACTGTAGCCTTGTAGTATAGTTTGAAGTCAGGTAGTGTGATGCCTCCAGCTTTGTTCTTTTGGCTTAGGATCGACTTGGCGATGCGGGCTCTTTTTTGGTTTCATATGAACTTTAAAGTAGTTTTTTCCAATTCTATGTACAACACCAGAAGACCAAACTCTTCTTGACCTTATGTGTGAGAAACCACCATACCTGTCCTCACAGAATCCTCTGCAATGCAATCTTCAGGCTGCTGGTAGTCTAATCATCTCTTACTGTTGCTACCACTCATTTAGTACTTACATGTAATATATTCTTTAAATTGTCATGAGTTGTACTTATTTTGTAAAATTTTCTTCACCACACTCACTTACTGTAACTCTATATTACCTAGTTTTTTTACAGCTTATTAGAAATTTAACATATATCTTATGGGTTTATCTTTTTATTTAGATTCTCCATGAGGATAAGTATCACATATTTTCCCTCTCTACATCACCAGAGTGTATATTAGGAGTGGAAAATGTTTAATTATGTCATTTCTCTGATCTTAGCTTCTTGACAGCAAAAACCGTATTTTAGGCATAAGCACTCCCGCTAATTCTTATCATACTCCTAGGCCCATAATAGTTATTTAGAATATTTTGATTTGATAATTTATAATTATAAATTGGTCAATTATTTTCTAGTACTCAAATGAAGATTCTCTTGCATTAAAGATCATATAAGAACTAGGGAATTATATGACAATAATAGTAAGCAACACTTCTACAATGCTTACTATTAGATAATATTTTAAATGCTTTTTTCATATAAAGGCTTAGTTATCACAAGTTTATAAGGTAGTACTACAGATATCCCTACTTATAGATAAGGATACTGATATAGAGAGTTAAGTGACTTTCCTAAGGTCAGCAGAACTGAGTCTTGGGGCCTTAGTTCTGACATAGGCAGCCTGACTCTACGCTTTACACTCTTAATCACTATGCTTTACTACATCAGATGTACGTTTTCAGGTAAAATGTTTCTGACACATAATTATTCTATTTTTATCATTTGAAATCTTATGGACACACATAAAGAAGAAGCCAAGTATGGATTCTATGATGGATGATGTATAGGAAATTAAATGGAATGGGTTGTAATTCTCAAAGGAAGTTTTTTTAAAAAATATAAAACCCTCCAGACTTCTGAATCATTACGGTATAACAGAGTTCTCTTTATAATTCCATAACTAGGTGCTATAAATGTCATTACTGCTATCAGCAAGGCACTGGGTCTGCAAAGTTTTATATTTGGATTGATTAGGAAAATGCATGACCCAAGTAAACAGAAAATAATATATAACAAAATATGTTTTAGCATTACTCCCTTCTTGGGAAAGAAGATGGTAATTTGCTAAGTTTGTAATGATAACCCTCTATAATTCAATGCAATCCTGGTGCAAAATCAGAAGTTAAATTTTTTTTAATAAACTCAAATCTATATTTGAGTTTATATCAAAGATTCCACCAAAGTAGTGAGAAAATCAATTTCACTAATAATTGGATATTTTACACTACCCCTAGAGTTATACCAGCATTCAGATGCATAATGCTAGAAAAGCGGGGGGTGGGGAGACTAGAATTTAATTCCTTGTAAGTTTGGTTATCATCTATATTGTCCAAGACCTCTATAATCCCTTGGACATAAAGAAATTATCTGCTTCTGTGCTTCACTATGTGCACTATCATCTTGGGGTGTTACCATAGAATATGTTTGTGGTCTACACAGATTATGAGACCTATCAAATTTTGTCCCATTTCTAATCTCCAGGTATCTGTTGTCTCTCTTTTCCAGTTTGCATTAGTTAGATTGTGCAGCATAACAAACTAGCCCAAAATTTAGTGGATTAAAACAACAGCCATTTTATTTAGCCCTAGATTCTGTCGGTCTGTTGAGAAATTTTTCATGTCTAGAATATCTTTTCTTATCTCTGATAGACTCTATCACATAGCGATGATCGGGTGGTTGTCAAATTAATTACTGTTTGATCTAAAATGACCCCAATATTAAGAGAAAGATGGCCAACTAGATGCAGCCAGTGGGAGCATCTGTCACTGAGACACTGGGACATTAAGAAGACTGGCACATTCCAAGCAGATCTTCAGAGGAATTGAGAGTGGACAGAGGGAGGGTGCAGACCCTGGGCTGAAGGGAGAGGACACTGGGAAGCCTGCATGGTGCTACTGAGCACCAGGACTTGTTCCTGGCCCCTGCAGCTCCTGGGAACAGGGTGAGTTGAACAGGGGAGGAGTGCCACCCTCTCTCTGTGTATCTCCAGAATCCTAGCAGCAGGAAACTGCACAACCCCCACGGACGCTTGAGCTGACAGGGAGAGTTGCTTAGACAGGTGGTAGGGGCAGGATTCCAGCCTGTGTAGAGTCCAGATGGTTTGGTGTAGAAACATCTGCAGTGGAGCACAGCGAGGGACCTTCATCCCCCAAGGCTTGTCATGCTCCTTTAGGAGATGCTAGCCTTAGGGTAACTGTTGGACCTGGAAAGAGCAGAGTGTTCTTGCCCACCGGACAGGCCCAGTCTTAACTCATTGTCTCCATGTTCACTAGCCTCTCTTCAGATCCCAGCCTGGCCGTGTCTGCTTGCAGCACAAACTTGGATGCCCAACCAGGGTGCTTCCCAAGGGCCTTCAATATAGCTGCTTTACCAGCAGACCATGCCTGACCGTTGGAGAGCTCCAGCAGAAAGACCCCAGCCAACACACATCAGCCCATCCACACACGCTTCCCTCACCGTAGCTTCTGCCACACCACTTAGCCAGCACACACTCATCCACAGCCACCTCACCCACTGGTTTCCCAGTGCACATAGGCAGACCTCACCTCCAATCCCAGGCCAGCGTACATGTGCATGCCCAGTCTGCCATATCACTACTGCCTGTGTGAGCACATCCCACTACACCATCCCCCACTGACATGCAGGTAGGTATCTAGGCTCTGCTGTGATTGGCAGTGCAAAGAAAACACTAATGCCAGTGACCATGCCCCTCCACACTGCCACTGCCACTGGTGCAAATGCACACACAGAGGCCAGCAGCTTGGCACTTGCCAGTGTCCTGCACCTGCTGCCACTGCCACCAGCAAAAATGCAAACACAGACACCATCAATACTTTCCACAAAGTGTTCCACTTATGCCATTATAACCCTGCTACCATCGGCACAAGAACACACAGGAATTCCTCAGCCCTGCTCCTACCTGGACCCTACTACAGTCAATATGCATGTACCTTGCCTCACTTCTGTGGTGGCTGACACATGTGAGCAAGCATGGCTCCCATTGCCACCGCCCCAACAAAGCACTTTGGTTGGCACCACCCACCAGAGTGTTGTGATAAGTGAACTGGGAACACCTTGGCCCCTCTAGCTCAGCAGGTTCTTAATATTGAGGGGTCAGAGAACAAAGCTGGGGGCCTGATACCAGACCCCAGAGTTATAGCATGCAGCCCTGGAGCCCTGAGCTGAGCCTTGAACCCTTAAAAATCTTCCAGGCACGAAGCTAGTCAACTGAACCCACTCTACACCACAATCAAACCCACAAAGGCCTAAAACAAGATAAAAGCCAAAAAAAAAAAAAAAAAATCAAAGGATAGCAACTTCCCAGAGTGAAGGAACATTAGCCTGCACAGATAAGAAAGAATCAGCATAAGAACTCTGGAAACTGAAAAAGCTGGAATACCTTCTCACCTTCTAATGATTGCAATCGTTCCCTAGCAATGGTTTTAACCAGGCTAAAATGACTAAAACGACAGAAGAGAATTCAGAATATGGAGAGGAATGAAGATCATTGAAATTCAGGAGAAAGTCAAAACCCAATCCAAGGAATACAATAAAACAATACAGGAGATGAAACACGAAATGACCATTTTTAAGAAAGAACCAAACTGATCTGATAGAGCTAAAAAATCTCACTTGAAGAATGCTATACAATTACAGAATTAAGTACATAGACCATTGACACTATAAAGCCAGCACACAATCAAGTCTGCATGATAACCAGTTAAGAACATGATGACACAATCAAACCCATACAAATCATATTAACTTTGAATGTAAATGGACTAAATGCCCCAATTAAAAGGCTTAGAGTGGCAAGTTGGATAAAGAGTCAAGATCCAACTGTATACTGTCTTTAAGAAACCCATCTCACATGCAGTGACACAGATAGGCTGAACAAAAAGGGAAAGAGAAACATATGCCGAGCAAACAAAAAAAAAAACAGAAAAAAAGTAGGGGTTGCTATTCTAATTTCAGACAAAACAGTCATTAAACCAATAATGATCAAAAAGACATAGAAGGTCATTATATAATGATAAAGTGTTCAATTCAACAAGAAGACTGAACTATCCTAAAAATATGTGCACCAATACAGGAGCACTCAGATTTATAAAGCAAGTTTTTAGAGACCTATGAAGAGACTTACATAACCACTCCATAATAGTGTGAGACTTCAACACCCCACTGACACTATTAGAGAGATAATCGAAGTAGAAAACTAACAAAGATATTCGAGACCTAAACTTGACATTTGACCTAACGGACCTAGCAGGCATCTAAAGAACTCTCCATTCAAAACATGCGTACATCTCGTATTCAAATGGCACATACTATAAAATCAACAACACAATCAGGCAAAACAATTTTCAGCAAATAAAAAAATCATATCAAACATAATCTCAGACCATGGTGCAATAAATATGGAAATCAGAAAAAGTGGGCAAAGAATATGAACAGACACTTCTCAAAAGAAGGCATTTATGCGGCCAACAAACATATGAAAAAAAGTTCATCATCACTGATCATTAGAGAAATGCAACTCAAAATCACCATGCGATACCATCTCACACTAGTCAGAATGGCAATTATTAGAAAGTCAGGAAACAATAGATGCTGGCAAGGCTGTGGAGAAATAAGAACACTTTTACACTATTGGCAGGAATGTAAATTAGTTCAACCATTGTGGAAGAAAGTGTGGCTATTCCTCAAGTATCTAGAATCAGAAATACCATTTCACCCAACAATCCCATTACTAGGTATATACCTAAAGAAATATAAATCCTTCTACTATAAAGACACATGCACATGTATGTTTACTGCAGCACTATTCACAATAGCAAAGACATGGAAATAACAAAAATGCCCATCAATGAAAGACTGGATAAAGAAAATGTGGTATGTATACACCATAGAATACTATTCAGCCATAAAAAAGAATGAGATCATGTCCTTTGCAGGAACATGGACGAAGCTGGAAACCATCATCCTCAGCAAACTAACACAGGAACAGAAAACAACACCGCATGTTCTCACTCATAAGTGGGAGTTGAACAATGAGAACACATGGACACAGAGAGGAGAATAACACGCACCAGGGCCTGTTTAGGGAGAGCATTAGGAAAAAAACCTAATGAATACAGGATGTAAAACCTAGATGACGAGGTGATAAGTGCGACAAACCACCATGGCGCATGTATACCTATGTAACAAACTTGTATGTTCTGCACATGTATCCCGGAACGTAAAGTAAAATTAAAAAAAAGGACATTCTGACACATGCTACAATATGGATTAGATATCTAAAGGAGTCAAATTTCATAAAGAGAAAATGTAGAATGGTAGTTGCCAAGGGCTGGAAGAGGGGAATGAGGAGTTACTGTTTAATGGGAACATTGTTTCAATTTTCAAAAATAAGAAAGTAGTGGTGATGGATGGTGATGAAGGTTGCAAAACAATGTAAATGTACTTAATACCAATAAATTGAATATTTAAACATGTTTAAAAAGTAGAAATCAATACTGAGAAAATCCCTCAAAAGTATATAATTGCATGGAAATTAAACAAGCTGCTTCTGAATGACTTTTACGAAAATGATAAAATGGAGGCAGAAATCAAGAAATTCTTTGAAACTAGTAAGAAAAAACATACAACATACCAGAATTTCTAGGACACATCTAAAGCAGTATTAAGAGGGGATTTTATAGTGCTAAATGCCCACACACACACACACACACACACACACAAATTTAAAGATTTCAAATTAACCACCTAACATTACCTCTAGAGAAAATAGGGAAACAAGAGCAAACCAACCCCAAAGATAGCAGAAGACAAGAAACACCCAAATTATAGCTGAACTGAAGGAAATTGAGACATGAAAAACCATATAAAAGATCAACAAATCCATGAGGTGTTTTTAAATAAATAATAAATGAGATTGATTGACAGCTAGTTAGACTAATAAAAACAGACAATCCAAATACACACAATTAAAAATGACAAAGGGGACATCACCACTGACCACACACAAATGCAAAAAAATAAAAATAAAAAAACTCAGAGACTATTATGAACACCTCTATGCACACAAACTAGAAAACCTAGAAGAAATTGATTAATTTCTGAAAGCATAAAACCTCCCAAGATTGAACCAGGAAAAATTGAATCCCTGAACAGACCAATAATGAGTTCTGAAATTGAATCAGTAATAAAAAAGCCTCCCTACCAGAAAAAGCTCAGGACCAGAAGGATACATAGCCAAATTCTACCAGATGTGTAAAGAAGAGCTGGTACCGTTCCTACTGAAACTATTCCAAAAAATCACAGAGAAGGAGGAAGCCAGCATCATACCTATTCCAAACCTTGTAGAGACACAACAAAAAATGACAACTTTAGGCCAATATCTTTGATGAACATAGATGCAAAATTCCCCAATGAAATTCTAGCAAACCAAATCCAGCAGCATATCAAAAAGCTAATTTACCACTATCAAGTAGGATTTATTCCTGAAATTCAAGGTTAGTTCAACATACACAAATCAATAAATGTGATTCATCACATAAACAGAACTAAAAACAAAAACCACCCAATAATCTCCATAGATGCAGAAAATGCTTTCTATAAAATTCAACATCCCTTCATGTTAAAAACCCTCAACAAACTAGGAATTGGAGGAACATACCTCAAAATAAATAGAGCTATCTATGACCAATCCATAGCCACATCATACTAAATGGGCAAAAGCTGGAAGCATTCCCCTTGAGAACCAGATTAATACAATATGCTCACTCTCACCACTTCTATTCAACAGAGTACTAGATGTCCTAGTCGGAGCAATAAGACAAGAGAAAGAAATAAAATGCATCCATATAGGAAGTGAGAAAGCCAAACTCTCTTTCTCTCTTTGCAGACTGTATAAATCTATATCTAGAAAACCTCATAGTCTCTGACCAAATGCTCCTAGATTTGATAAACAACTTCAGCAAAGTTTTAAGATACAAAATCGATGTACAAAAATGAGTAGCATTTCTGTACATCAACAACATCCAAGCTGAGAGGCAAATAAAGAATGCATTCCTATTCACAGTTGCCACAAAAGAATAAAATACCTAGCAATACAGGTAGCAAGGGAGGAAAAAGATCTCCACTATGAGAATTAAAAAATGTTGCTGAAGAAAATCAGAGATGAAACAAACAAATGGAAAAATATACCATGCTCATTGATGGGAAGAATCTATGTCATTAAAATACCCATACGACTCAAAGCAGATCCAATGATATTCCTATCAAACTACTGATGACATTCTTCACGCAATTAAAAAAAATATTTTAAAATTCATATGGAACCAAAAAAGAGCCTGAATAGCTAAGGCAATCCTAAGCAAAAGTAATAAAGCCAGACACAACACATTACCTGACTCCAAACTGTAATACAAGGCTACAGTAAACAAAACACCATGGTACTGGCACAAAAACATATACCAATGGAACAGAATGGAGAGCCCAGAAATAATGCCTCACACATACAACCACCTGATCTTTGACAAAGTCGACAAAAACAAACAATGGGGAAAGAACTCTCTAGTCAGTGAATGGTGCTGGGATTAGTGGCTCACCATTTGCAGAAGATTGAAATTGGACCCCTTCCTTAAACCATACACAAAAGTCACCTCAAGATGGATTAAAGACTTAAATGTAAAGCCTAAAAATATAAAAATCCTGGAAAGTAATCTAGGAAGTACTATTGTGTAAATAGGCCCTGGCATCCATTTCATGACAAAGATGCCCAAAACAATTTCAACAAAAGCAACATTGACAAATGGGACTTAATTAAACTAAAGAGCTTCTGCACAGCAAAATAAGCTATCGACAAGTAAACAGACAACCTACAGAATGGGAGAAAATATTTGCAAACTGCATCCAACAAGTATCTAATATCCAGAATGTATAAGGAACTTAAACAGTGTCACAAGCAAAAAGCAAACAACCCTATTACAAAGCAGACAAAGGACATGAACATTCACTTTTCAAAAGAAGACATACACTCAGTCAACAAGCATAGGAAAAAATGCTCAACATCACTAATCATTAGAAAAATGCAAACTAAATCCATAATGAGATTCCATCTCACATCATTGAGAATGGCTGTTATTAAAAAGTCAAGCAATAACAGATGCTGGTGATGTTGCAGAGAAAAGGGAACATTAATACACTGCCAGTGAGAATGTAAATTAGTTCAGCCATTGTGGAAAGCAACTTGGAACTTTCTCAAGGTACTTAGAATTACCATTTGATGAAACAATTCCATTACTGGGTATATACCCAAAGCAATATAAATTGTTCTACCATAAAGACACATGCACACGTATGTTTATTACAGCACTATTCTCAACAGCAAGGACACTAAATCAACCTAAATGCCCATTAATGGTAGATTAGATAAAGAAAATGTAGTACATATATACCAGGGAATACTATGAAGCCATAAAAAATGAGATCATGTCCATTGCAGCAACATGGATGGAGCCGGAAGCCATTATCCTAAGAGAACTAATGCAAGAACAGAAAACCGAATACTGGATGTTCTCACTTATAAATAGAAACTAAACATTGGGTACACACGGACACAAAGAATGGAACAACAGACATTGGGGCCTACTTGAGGGTGGAGGATTGGAAAACTACCTATGAGTTATTATGCCTACTGTTTGGGTGACAAATAATCTTTACACCAAAACTCTGTGACAGGCAATTTACCTATATAACAATCCTGCACATGTACCCTGAATCTAAAATAAAAATTATAAAATAAAAATAAATGATCTCACTCGCATGTGTGGTAGCTGACAGACTGTTTACTGAAGTGTGTGTGTGTGTGTATATATATATACACATATATACGTATATAGTATATACGTATATATACTATAGAAGCTAGTTCTAGCTTCTTCATATGGAAGTCTCAGGATTCCAAATACAGCAAGAAAACAAGACCTAATGTGACAATGCTTTTTAACTTTCTGCTTATGTTATATTTGCTAATGTTTTCTGGGATCGTAGAAGGCACATGACCATCCTTTATTCAAAGGATTGAAAAATAGTACCTACCACTTGACTTAAGAAGCTGTAACATTTTTGTTGCTATTACTGCAATGTACCACAGAGCCATCAATTACAGTGAAATTATGTAAAAGAAAATATATTTGAAAACACTTTAGAGTAAGAGGTTTTACAATATTGCCAAATGTAGTCATTTCTATTTACAATGCCCACATATAGGTCAGTCTTGAATATTATTTTAACACATTTTATCAAATATTTTAAAGCAACTATGCAATGCTGGATGGTGATACTTTCCCCCGACGTACTGTTTTTTTTAAATTAGAATCATTTTATTAATTTATCTTGCCAAATATCAAAAATCTTACAACAGTTTACAGAAATAAAGCAAATATATAGTGGCTGTGTCTCAAAAAGATGATAGACATGTATGTAGCTTTGTTATAATTGATTTGGGGTTATTACAGTAATTTACCATGTTCTATGGAATTTGTAATACATGTTTTCCTCTGAAAAGCTCATCTTGGAGACACAATTATGATTTAATATAAAGAAATCTAAGCTATTGTTGAACATTAACAGTAGTCAATAGATTAACTTTATTGTTAAATGAAGACTAATTCTGCGAGTGAAGAATAATTCAATCATGTCATGTAGCACAGCATGGTGAATAAAAATATGCATTAACCCTGGAAACTTAAGAGGGCAGATTTAGTTTCTGATAATTGTGATGGTGGGTTGGACGGAATGTTCTTTTCTACCTCTTAACCACATAACTCTATCAATAAGCCCAACTGGAAAGGCTCATCAAATAGATGCCTTTCATGTTTGATGTTTGTAGAAATGTTTAGATGGATACAACAAAACCTTAATTAACTGTAATGATCAAAGAGTGTGGTGAAACATTTCCTTATTAATGAAATATTTCCCAAATGTCTTTTTTGTTAAATCTTGAAGTATTAATTATTTTTTCTAAATTGTGTAAGTCGTGTTTTCTTCCTAAAATTTTGTTCCACAGAACTTCATTTCCAGGGAGGTACCATGTGGAGCTCTGTGGATGCATTCCTCTGTGAAACAAATAAGGCTGCTGAAAATTATGAAAATAAACAACAATTTCAACTTTCTAGAAATTGTCATAAAAGTATACAACGAATGAGGAAGCATTAATTCATGAAAATATATTGTTATAGATTAAATTGTCTTCTCCTAAAATTCATAGTTGTAAGACATAACACCCATACATCAGAATGTGACTGTATTTGGGAATAAAGTTGTTGAAGATGCAATTACTTAAGATGCATTCATTAGAGCAGCCCCTAATCCAGAATGATTTGTGTCTCTGCTGAAGAACGATTGTGATTTTGGACACAGACAAGAACACATGTAAACACTACCAGCAATTTAGGAGGCTAAGGGGGGTGGATCACTTGAACCCAGGGGTTCAAGACCAGCCTGGGCAACATGGTGAAACCCCATCTTTACAAACATACAAAAATTAGCTGAGCATAGTGGCACTCACCTGTAGCCCAAACTATTTGTGAGGCTGAAGTGGGAGGATTGCTTAAATCTGGGAGGTCAATGCTGTAGTGAGCCGAGATTGCACCACTGCACTGCAGCCTGGGTAGCAGAGTGAGACACTGTCTCAAAAAAACAAAAAACAAAAAAACAAAAAACAAACAAAAAAAAACGTCGAAGGCAGAGATTGAGATGAAGCTTCCATATGGCAACGAATGCCAATGATTTCAGCAAACAAAATATGAGAGAAAAGGCATGGAACTGATTATTTCTCACAACTTTCAGAAGGAAATAACCCTGCTGACATCTTGATTTCAGACATCTAGCCTCCAGACCTGTGAGACAATACATTTCTTCTAAGGCATTCAGTCAGCAATACTTCGTGGTACTTTGTTACAGCAGCCCAAGGAAAATAGTACTAAAATAAGTTATGAAAAGAGGAGGTCTGTGGCATTTGAGTCATGATCCACTACACCCTCCAGCTCAAGTTGATTAAGCTACCATTCTGGGAAGATGGGACCAGGAAGTCAGGGCTCATTCTCCTCTGAGCTCCCAGTAAAGAGCATCCCCCATATATCACTGAGAGGGGTAGTCTATCAGCATTTCTGATTCCCTAAAAGTCCAACTTGAAGGAGCTAAATTCCTGGTGAGTACAGCTGAGAGTTCAGGGTTTCCCTTTCTTAACCCTTCTCCATAGGACAGAGGCTCTACTCAATGTGTAGTAGGCAGAGAATACTGAGGCCCCAATCATCCTTTGTCCAGCTTACCTGTAGGGCAGAATTTCCATTCCAAGAAAGGAAGGTAAAAAATATCAGAGGCTACTACCTGGCCCAGTGCCCAGAGTAGTGGCTCAAGATTTTTCTCATGGGGAACAGGGATTTCATTTAAAAAGAGCTCTGAAGCTTTTTAACTTTACAATTTATTTTGGAGAAATAAATCTAACAAGAGGAGTCATTCTCTGAAAATGCAAACATGGTTATTTTCATATTCACTTCTTACTCCTTTTCAAATGTAAGAATTATTCTTTAATCAGTTTAATTACTATATTTCAATCTTTAGAGAATATTATTCATTATCCATTCAGATCCATCATGAGTTGTTCAATTCAGATGCATAAAATAAATAAGTTTCTGATACTCTGGCCGAATTTTCTGAAGAGTGCACAAGAATAAATATTAGGGAGCACACTGTATTTTCAATTGCTTTCTGTCTTTCTCCACTCTGAAGGAGGAGCCTCCAGATATAAATACTCTTTAGACTTATGATCTTCATCATTTATTTTTGCAACTCTCTGTTTGCATGAAGGGTATTGCTTTGCCCAGTACAAGTGACATCAGGTTTTCTTCACTTTGTTTTGTAACTTACAAGAGAAAAAACAAATACATACATGTCAAAATAACTGATCAGTGTTCTTCAAAAGAGTCAATGTCATGGAAGGCATAGAAAGATTGAGGAAGTCTGACAGGCTGGGGGTAATGAAGCACAAGAAGGAATCTTGGAAGAGAAAAAACACATTAGTTAAAACACGAGTACAATAGAAGTAAGTTCTGCAGTTTATTAATAGCATTGTACCAACATTAATTTATTGGTTTTGATCATTTTACTATTGCTATGTGTTGTGCTAATTGTAGGGGAAGCTGGTTGAGGGAAATTAAGGAACTCTTAATGATTTTATTAGTTTTCTCTAAGTCTAAAATTATTTCAAAATAAAAGAGCAGCAACAATAGCAACACGTAAAACCTCTCCAAGTTCTAGACTGAGTATCAGAGATTCATTAACAAAAAATTATGTTAGTAGCTAATTCACCTTATTTTATGTTAATTTTACTCTAAATGCATGTGAATGACATTTTAAAATATATACTCACATCGTATTTTTCATCTTAATCATAGCCACATAAAATATATAATAGTTGTGTCTGAAATGGCTGAAATTAATCATAGAACTAATCAAAATAATTAGGCCATAACACAATGATGGGATTAACTGTTACAGGCATGGCATTAGTCTCAGAGGAAAAACGAATTCCCTCCTTTTCTTTTTGTTTAACTATTATGTTCTTTAATGAGTAAATATAGGACATCAAATACATTCCTTAAAATGTAAGCATTGACTTACCCTATGGCCTGGCAATTCCACTGCTACCTAAAACGAATGAAAACAAATGTCCACACAGAAACCTGTACATTAATGTTCATAGTGATATAATTCATAATATCCAAAAATTGAATGAACCCAAATGTTCAGCAACTGAGGAAAGAATAAATAAAATTTGCTATATTCATGAGGTGTAATACTAGTCAGCAGTAAACAGAAATCGAGTACTTATACATATTGCAACAAAGATGGACTTTAAAAACATGCTAAGTGAAGGAAACCATTAGCAAAATACCACATATTATGTGATTCAATTTACATAAAATATCCAGAATAGGCAAATCCATAGAGACAGAAATTAGACTAGTGGTTGTAAAGGACTGAGGGCAGAGAGGAATGGATAATTAATAGCTGCTAATGGGTACGGTGTTTTTCTTGGGGTGAAAAAAAATTTTTTTAATTAGTGGTTATGGTTGTATATCTTTGTGAATATACTAAAACTTCTGGATAGAACACTGTAAAGGGATAAATTTTAAGATATATGAAAATATATCAGAAAACATTACATAATTCAATAATCAGATCTTACAGGACAACATTAAAAACACCAGAATTAATGATAATGTATAGCATTTTTCTTCAGAGGGATCGTTAATGTCATGAAAACCTCGATTTTTTCCACATTAAATATACACATTTTTCTCATTCTAATGTTTTAAGATTGAATGAAATAATATAAATTTTACATGGAACAATAAATATCATTAAATGCCAATAAAATTATATTAAAATTAACGAAATAGAATTACTTATTTAAGACCTTCTGTATCAGATAGCTAAGTTACTCATAAGTTAGGTGGATAAGAATAGACAGATTAGTTGTGGAACATAATAGTGTAAAAATAGATCTAAGAAATATTGAAAATTAAAATGTGACAAATTTGACATTTCAATTCAGTTGACAGAGCATAATTTACTTAATGGTGCTGGAAAAATTTACTATTCATTTGAGAAAAAAGTACACTACTTGACATAATCAAAAAACTAATTACAGATAACTAAATGTAACAAGTAAAATAATTAAAATATTTTGCAAAACTTAGGAAATGCTCAGACTATGGAAAGAGTAAAAGCTACTTAAACAAGACAGAAAAATAAAAGCCATTAAAATGATTAACAAATTCAATTCCCTAATTGTTTGGGAAAGAATATCATAAAATTCAAATAACAAACTGAGTAGTCTTGAAGAATCCCAGTTTAATTTGCATTTTAGACAAACAACAAATGCTTTTTAAAGTATGTCTCAATTATTTTCTAAGTTTGGTGTTAATGAGTTAATATGACTAGCCAAAAGATCTTGTGCTTATTAATAAGAAAACAAGTAATTACCAAACAGAAAAATGCGTAAAGATTATGAACAGCCAATTCAGGGAAGAAAATCAAATATGCAAACATTTATTTGAAAAAAATATCCAATATCATGAGTGGTCAGGGAAAATCAAAAGCAATGTAATTTTCAGCCCCAAATCTCCTTAAGCTGATAAGCAACTTCAGCAAAGTCTCAGGATACAAAATCAGTGTACAAAAATCACAAGCATTCTTATACACCGATAACAGACAAACAGAGAGCCAAATCATGAGTGAACTCCCATTCACAATTGCTTCAAAGAGAATAAACTACTTAGGAATCCAACTTACAAGGGATGTGAAATGGCCATACTGCCCAAGGTAATTAACAGATACAATGCCATCCCCATCAAGCTACCAATGACTTTCTTCACAGAATTGGAAAAAACTACTTTAAAGTTCATATGGAACCGCATCGCCAAGTCAATCCTAAGCCAAAAGAACAAAGCTGGAGGCATCACGCTACCTGACTTCAAACTATACTACAAGGCTACAGTAACCAAAACAGCATGGTACTGGTACCAAAACAGAGATATAGATCAATGGAACAGAACAGAGCCGTCAGAAATAACACCACATATCTACAACTATCTGATCTTTGACAAACCTGAGAAAAACAAGAAATGGGGAAAGGATTCCCTATTTAATAAATGGTGCTGGGAAAACTGGCTAGCCATATGGAGAAAGCTGAAACTGGATACCTTCCTTACACCTTATACAAAAATCAATTCAAGATGGATTAAAGACTTAAACATTAGACCTAAAACCATAAAAACCCTAGAAGAAAACCTAGGCATTACCATTCAGGACATAGGCATGGGCAAGGACTTCATGTCTAAAACACCAAAAGCAATGGCAACAAAAGCCAAAATTGACAAATGGGATCTAATTAAACTAAAGAACTTCTGCACAGCAAAAGAAACTACCATCAGAGTGAACAGGCAACCTACAAAATGGGAGAAAATTTTCGCAACCTACTCATCTGACAAAGGGCTAATATCCAGAATCTACAATGAACTCCAACAAATTTACAAGAAAAAAACAAACAACCCCATCAAAAAGTGGGTGAAGGACATGAACAGACACTTCTCAAAAGAAGACATTTATGCAGCCAAAAAACACATGAAAAAATGCCCACCATCACTGGCCATCAGAGAAATGCAAATCAAAACCACAATGAGATACCATCTCACACCAGTTAGAATGGCAATCATTAAAAAGTCAGGAAACAACAGGTGCTGGAGAGGATGTGGAGAAATAGGAACACTTTTACACTGTTGGTGGGACTGTAAACTAGTTCAACCCTTGTGGAAGTCAGTGTGGCGATTCCTCAGGGATCTAGAACTAGAAATACCATTTGACCCAGCCATCCCATTACTGGATATATACCCAAAGGACTATAAATCATGCTGCTATAAAGACACATGCACACGTATGTTTATTGCGGCATTATTGACAATAGCAAAGACCTGGAACCAAACCAAATGTCCAACAATGATAGACTGGATTAAGAAAATGTGGCACATATACACCATGGAATACTATGCAGCCATAAAAAATGATGAGTTCATGTCCTTTGTAGGGACATGGATGAAATTGGAAATCATCATTCTCAGTAAACTATCGCAAGAACAAAAAACCAAACACCGCATATTCTCACTCATAGGTGGGAAGTGAACAATGAGAACACATGGACACAGGAAGGGGAACATCACACTCTGGGGACTGTTGTGGGGTTGGGGGAGGGGGGAGGGATAGCATTGGGAGATATACCTAATGCTAGATGACGAGTTAGTGGGTGCAGCGCACCAGCATGGCACATGTATACATATGTAACTAAGCTGCACATTGCGCACATGTACCATAAAACCTAAAGTATAATAATAATAAAAAAATAAATAAAATTAAATTAAAAAAAAAACTTGGATGAATTTCCAGGAAATTATGCTGAATAAAAAAAGCCAACTTGAAAAAGTTAAAAAAAAAAAAATTACCCAATGGTAAAAATTAACCATTTTTGTGGTGACATTGAGAAATGCATGACTTAGAAAATCTTGCAATAACTAATAAAATAAATATATACATAATGTTTGGCCCAGCAATCACTTTTTTAAGAATGTTGCCTACAAGAAAAATAAAAGTACTAGTATGTATGTACATATAGATATAGATATACATGCATGTGTCTGTGTGTGTAATTTTTTTCAGCATTTTGGTAGCCCAAATGTACAATAGTGAATTAGTGGAATAAACTGTAGTTTATTTGGTGGTAATATTCAAAATATTTAGCAATCAGTATAACACAGGTATTGATAAGTCTCAACAGATACAGAATATTAGCCCTGAGGCTTTCTATTGGATAGAATATTGTGCAGCTAATAAAAACTGTGAGCTGTATGTATATGTTGATCTGGATATATGTCAAAAATTATATGACTAAAAAATCAAATTGCAGAGTAATAAGAATAGTATATTCCTATTTGAATTTAAAATAAAGCAGCAAGAACAACTTTTGTGATCAGGTGTATTTGTGTGTGTGTTTGTGTGTGTGTGTGTGTGTGAGAGAGAGATTGTATGTGTGCGTGTGTGTGAGAGAGAGAGAGAGAGAGAATTAGTAGAAAAAGGGTATGAATGGATACCATTACATTTTCATAATTAGTTACTTATATTCTGTAATTGGTTACTTTTAGGAGGATGGAATTAAAAGGTGATAAAGAAAAGAAAACAACAGATGCCCATGGAAATACCTTTTTGAAAGTACAAAATGTATTAAATTAAAAGTTTTAAAAAATTCACCCCCTTCTCACATCACCAGTCTTATTACTTAATAAGTTTTCTGTTGCCGGTGATTTTCACAATAACTATAAATAATATTCCGAAACTTGTATTTTAGTATGAACGATTGAGCTTAAGTGGTGTACTACAGTCTTTTGATCTTCCAGTATCTGTTAACTACCTATCAGTTTTATCATTCTCCTACTGGTTATCTTTATAAAGCCCTATTTCTTAATTTGCTAATTTTAAATGATAATCATTGACTCCCTAATAAGTCGGATGAGAAAGTCAGCACAATCTTTATCCCGCCTTTTACATCTCTATTTGAGTCAATGTGAACTTTTTAAATAAATTGTTGATTTATAACCTATTAATCCTGCAATTTAAATATAATTAAAATGTCCATATTTACCTATAGAATGTGAAAATTATATAAATATGTATATTTACACTTTTCCATATTATAATTTTGTAAATATTATTCCCAATAGAGCCAAGTAACGTGACTGGTTCCACAGAAATTGGATATAGCTTCCTAAAAGCAGATGCTTCAAGTATCAAAGTCAAATGAATTCTTTTCTTTTACACCCCATCTAAGGGTCAGAATCATGCCACATTTTAGTTTGCTTCATATTTGGATTATTACATTTTTGTAGAGCTTCTTTTTTTTACGTCGTAAAAGACCAGATTTTCTCTTCCTTTTGGGTTGTTGACATAATAAATATATGCCTTATTTGCCTAATGACTAAGATTAATGCAAATTCTTAAATCATACTACTATACGACTTCTTTATCCATATTTTAAAATAAACTTTGCTTACACTGAAAACACTTAAAACATGAACCAAAATTTTATAGTCATGATAAAAATGGAAAAGATTTTACTGAGATTTTGTTTTGGAAAAGAAATCTAAAACTTTTTTATTTAATCTTGTATTGAACACAATTTATGCTTTAATTTTAAATATGCATATTTTTTGAGACAGGGTCTCACTCCTGTCACCCAGGCTGGGGAACATGGCTCACTGTTGCTTCGACTTCCTGGACACAGGTGATTCTCCCAACTCAGCCTCTCGCGTAGCTGGGACTACAAGAGTGTGCCACCTTCTCCAAATTAACTTTTTCGAACAAAAAATGAATGAAAATGCATTGATTTATAAGGAAAGATTTGTGCAGAATTTTCCCAACCAAATTATAAGATGATATTCTACTATATTACTCATTATACATTTAAATTCCACGGCACAAAAATAAAAAAAGGCAGTTTTGCAAAAATATTTATGAAGGCTTCATCTGTTTCTCAAAACATCTGCCTATGGCTGCATAGTATTCCATGGTGTATATGTGCCACATTTTCTTAATCCAGTCTATCATTGTTGGACATTTGGGTTGGTTCCAAGTCTTTGCTATTGTGAATAGTGCCGCAATAAACATACGTGTGCATGTGTCTTTATAGCAGCATGATTTATAGTCCTTTGGGTATATACCCAGTACTATGCAGCCATAAAAAATGATGAGTTCATGTCCTTTGTAGGGACATGGATGAAATTGGAAATCATCATTCTCAATAAACTATTGCAAGGACAAAATACCAAACACCGCATGTTCTCACTCATAGATGGGAATTGAACAATGAGAACACATGGACACAGGAAGGGGAACATCACACACTGAGGACTGTTGTGGGGTGGGGGGAGGGGGGAGGGATAGCATTAGGAGATATACCTAATGCTAAATGGCGAGTTAATGGGTGCAGCACACCAGCATGGCCCATGTGTACATATGTAACTAACCTGCACATTGTGCACGTGTACCCTAAAACTTAAAGTATAATAATACTAATAATAAAAACAAAACAAAACAAAACAAACAAACAAACATCTACCTAATAGTTTGACACATAAATTATCCTCTTGTAAAACGCCTATCATGCATTATATTTATTTATTTTTCTTCAATTTTTAACAGATACTCATTTACTAATGACTGTCACGCGATTGTTGCTATTTTCCAATAAAACTTTCATCGTGATGTCCGATATTTTTGCAACTTATTTTCCATTTAATTCTAATTTATTCTATTGATATTCTAATTTTAATAAAATTTAAACTTCTATTTCCTGCTTTCCAATTACTCTTTTCTTACAGCAACCTATTCTTTGTGAATGTAGGGATCATTTTGATTCTCCCAAGAATATTAATTAGAATAAATTTTAAAAGTTATTTTCTTCCAAGTTATCTCCGGATTAGTTGTTTTTTTGCGTGTGCTTCTAGTTTTTCTCAAATGTCTAATGACGCTTGGTTTTCCATTCATACTCATAAGAGATGCACTTGATGTATTATTACTGGTAGCTACCAAGCAATTTTTCTGACATTATTGAGGCAGTCTTTTCTCACAGGCTTCCATCCTGAAAGGAAGTCACATATAACTTCAAACTAGTGGGTTATATTTTAGTTTTTCTGGCAGAAAACAAATGAGGATGGCTCTTCTCTGGAATATCAGCTACCATAATAAAAGCACTAAACTCTTCCTGGCAGGTTTCTCATTTCTTTGGAAAATGGCACTTCAGCCTCAACCTGCTGCTACTGCATATATAGAGGTGATGCTAACCTACATGGCCATAGCCATTTTACAGAAGCTACCAGTCTCAAAAAAAAAAAAAATCAATGATTTTACTATATCCTTTTTTATAGTATTTTATTATATATATCACATACATAGATTACTGTACATCTGTTTATAAAATATTGATAAACATAATATATTTCTTATTTTTGATATAAAAAAGTAAAACTGGACATTTTAATGTTTTTGTGTGCCATATTAAATATGGATTGCCTGGGATGATCACACACAACCTTGGAGACCAATGCTGTACACCATCAATCATGTTGTTTTATAATTCTATTTCCTTTCCACTTATCTGATGATAAGCAACTCTTACCTCTTCTGCAGCACACTGTGCATGTCCTGAGCTGTGGCTCTCTCCATTCTATATCGTCCATCAATATGGTCCCACCTTTCTCCATGTTCCAGAAATATGTCAAGGCTCTGGTCTTCTGATGCCTCTCATTGGGCCTTCAGTGATGTCCAGTAAATTTATGGACTTAATATCTTTAGTACTTCATTATTATTATTCAGAGGGGTTTTGCAAAAAAAAAAAAAAGAAAAGAAAAAAGACATAAATATGTGCTGTCTGTCATCTTGAACCAGAAACTCTATCAAGTATTTTCATTCTTACTTCTCAGATTAGAGGGCTCCATTTGTATTGTTAGACTATAGGCATTCAGTGATGTATCCAAAGGGAAAATCATTTTTATATTAATTAATAAAGATAAATACCCTAGTGTTATAACCTTGAATACAACTAGTAGGCAATGTCCCTAAATTGTGACATTTTTTATTTTAAAGAGATTATAAATGCTGAATTCGAGTAGTATTAAGAAAAATACATGGTGTTAAGGAATTTTGTTGGATATAAGGAGCTTTATAATGCAGCATTTCTAGATTAAGATATAATATTAATTATTCAGTCTATTGTTAGTGTCCTCTCACACTTGCAGCCCCATAATAACAAGCATCCTCTTTAATGTTCAGGGCCTGCTGTGCCAATAGTACTTTTAACAAAACACATTGGCTTTAGGGTTTCTGACATGGCTTCACACTGAGATAAACACAATTAACAAGATCAATCCAAATTTTGGCCCTTTTGTAATTGTTTATTAATGGGATTTTGAGATTACTTTTTTTAATTTAATTTTTTTTCAAGGGGTTGTTATTTGCTGTGTGCTTTTATTTTTAATGCCTGGATATTATCTGTTTGATCCATTTCTCAATGGCAGGAAGGCAATAATTACCCTTGTAAAATGATCAAAGGATAATCTTTCCTAAGGTCTTTGTAGCAGAACAATTATAGAGAAACTATGTTAGTTACAATAGGTTTGAAAAGCAAGTTATTCATAAATAAATTTAATGTTCAAAATTATGTTAGCTTTTGTTTAACATATAGGACCACCATATACTTTTTATTTACTTATTTATTTTTAATTTTTGTGAGTGTGTAATAGGTATATATATTTATGGGGTATATGAGATATTTTGATACAGGTATACAATGTGTAATAACCACAGGTAGATAAATGGGGTATCCATCACTTCAAGAGGGTATCCCTTGCGTTACAATCTAAGTGTACTATTATTTTTTTATTTTTAATTTTTATGAGTGCATAGTAGGTGTATATATTTATGGGTATATATATATGAGATATTGTGATACATGCATACGATGCATAATAACCACATCAAGGTAAATGGGGTATCCATAACTTCAAGAGTTTATCCCTTGTGTTACAATCTAAGTATACTCTTAGTTATTTAAAAATGTACAATTCAATTAGTACTGACTATAGTCACCCTGTTTTGCTCTAATTTTAAACCATGCTATCACTTATCATCACTGAACTCGCAGTATGTGGCAAACCACATTATCTACAACAAACTGCCATGGAATAATGGAACAGCCATTGGTTTTATTTTTTTATTTTTTTCTTTTCTATTTTTTAAATTATACTTTAAGTTCTAGGGTACATGTGCACAATGTGCAGGTTTGTTACGTATGTATACATGTGCCATGTTGGTGTGCTGTACCCATTAACTCGTCATTTACATTAGGTATATCTCCTAATGCTTTCCCTCCCACCTTCCCCCATCCCCCAACAGGCTCCCGTGTGTGATGTTCCTCTTCCTGTGTCCACGTGTTCTCATTGTTCAATTCCGACCTATGAGTGAGAACATGCAGTGTTTGGTTTTTTGTCCTTGCCATAGTTTGCTGAGAATGATGGTTTCCAGCTTCATCCATGTCCCTACAAAGGACATGAATTCATCCTTTTTTATGGCCGCGTAGTATTCCATGGTGTATATGTGCCACATTTTCTTAATCCAGTCTATCATTGATGAACATTTGGCTTGGTTCCAAGTCTTTGCTGTTGTGAATAGTGCTGCAATAAACATACGTGTGCATGTGTCTTTATTGAAGAAATGCTCATCATCACTGGCCATCAGATAAATGCAAATCAAAACCACAATGAGATGCCATCTCACACCAGTTAGAATGGCGATCATTATAAAGTCAGGAAACAACAAGTGCTGGAGAGGATGTGGAGAAATAGGAACACTTTTACACTGTTGGTGGGACTGTAAACTAGTCCAACCATTGTGGAAGACAGTGTGGTGATTCCTCAAGGATCTAGAACTAGAAATACCATTTGACCCAGCCATCCCATTGCTGGGTGTATACCCAAAAGATTATAAATCATGGAACAGCCATTGGTTTTAAAGACAGTTGGATCTCAGCTCCACTACTAAGCTGTGTGACTTTGAGCAAGGCTTAACCACTATAAGTTTGAGTTTTCTCATATGTAAAATAGGGGTAATAACTATCTCCGAATTGCTCTGGTGGTTAAATGAGATAATACATAATATATAAAGTGATACAAAATTGTGGTAAATTTCTGGCTACTCAGCCATTCAATGTACTAGAATTTATTTTATTCTTCCTTCTTTAAGTGGTGTACTTGATAGCTCAGACAACTTTTTTTAAGCCATGCCAGCATGTAGCATTTCCAAGAACTCAGGCCAGTGGTAGATCTACTGTTTCACATTTTAAAATGTATGAAATTTGGATTCCTATAGGTCATCTGGAAAAAATATATCTATAATACATCTTGTAATCCAGAAAAAAAGATAAAATAATATCAGGTAAACGTAATAATTTCATCAGGAGCAAACATACTGGTTGCATTCTGAGGAAAAAGCAAATAAGGATGTCAAATAGTCAAAAGAACCCAAAAGGATTTTTAAAAATATGGATTCCCTAGCCCCATCCCAAACATATTGAAACAGTATATTGAAGAATCAGAATTGGACATATGTATTTTTAAAGACCTCCTGATTATTTTGAAGACTGGCTTGGTTAGAAGTCACTGAAATAAGAGACATACAGAATGTCTGTGCTATAGTGCTCTTATCAAATCAGATTGTCAGACTGCTGCATATTTAAATAATATTATAGTTCCCCTGTAGAAATGCCTAGATAAATGCAAAGTTTCATACTTTCTATCTACTTTTTTCCATGGTCACTATTAATTGAAAAGTTTATAAATTCTGCCCTTATATCTTTATTTGGTAAAATTATCCAAGACACTGATTTGTTGCCTAATACTTCTTTTTTGTTTGTTTGTTTCTTGAGACAGAGTTTCACTCTGTCACCCAGGTTGGAGTGCAGTGGTGCGATCTTGGCTTACTGTAACATCCGCCTTCTGGATTCAAGAGATTGTTGTGCCTCAACCTCCTGAGCAGCTAGGATTATAGTCGTGTGCCACCATGCATCTAGCTAGTTTTTTTTAATTTTAGGAGAGATAGGGTTTCACTATGTTGGCCAGGCTGGTCTCAAACTCCTGGCCTGAAATGATCCACCCACCTTGGTCTCCCAAAGTGCTGAAATTACAGGCATGAGCCATCATGCCTGGTGCCTAATACTTCTTATATGAAGTATTACACTAATATTTATCTCAAAGATAAGGACCTAGTCAGAGAGGTTGCCTTATCTGAAAATCTGTTCTTCTTTTATTAGAGAATTAGAGTTAATGCATTATTATTTTTATTTCTTTAATTGCCAGTAAGCTAAATACCTCTCTGCTACCTCCATACTAACCCCCATCTATTATTGGCTGCTATGTATTTCCCCTGCTTTAATAATTTTAATACATCTATAACTCTTGTTAAAAGTCATCTAGCTAAAAACTATTTTAGAAAGAAAATGTGACAGAAACAAAATATAAATGTAATGCATTGGTACTCCTAAGCACCACGAACCTCACTAGCTAAAATTTTCTCTGTAAACGCATGCCCCAGTATTGACTTTTTAATGCTTCACTCATTTTCCACATAGGCTGCTTATAAACAGATGCCCTAATGAAATTTTCTGATACCAGAGTCTTGTAGAACACTCACATGTTTAATTATACCCTAATTTCTTTTGCTCTTAAAAAATAGAATTTTAAAACTTACTTAAAGAAGTTGTTTAGTATATTATGGTGCTAGCAAGTATGTAATCAGATAGTTTTGGGAAGCAGGGGTAAATTCAAGAAGGAATATTGGCAAGTTGAGTACCTTTGCATGTGAAATCACAGGAAGTCATTTAATCTTGCTTTATATCCAATACTCCTTAACTGGCTTGAGAAGGATAATGGGGATTTCATTTGACAGCTTAGGCCATAACTACTTGTTACACCACACTTCAAGAACGTCAATGCTACTCTACTAGCCCATGTTAATGCCTTTCCTTCCTCTCTTCTCCTGTTCTCTCTTCTCACTTTTTCCCCATCACCATTTTTCTCTTGTTACTTTATGATGCTTGTTTGTCTCTTCTTTTTTCTTTATATTCCATAATAATATTTCTGTTACAGGAACTTTGGGGTGTTGCTTTTCTGGCTGGAAACCTCTGTGGCCAGTGGTGTCTTTGCCTGAGTTCTTTTTTTTTTTTTCTTTTATTATTATTATTATTATTATTATACTTTAGGTTTTATGGTACATGTGCGCAATGTGCAGGTAAGTTACATATGTATACATGTGCCATGCTGGTGCGCTGCACCCACCAACTCGTCATCTAGCATTAGGTATATCTCCCAATGCTATCCCTCCCCCCTCCCCTCACCCCACAACAGTCCCCAGAGTGTGATGTTCCCCTTCCTGTGTCCATGTGTTCTCATTGTTCAATTCCCACCTATGAGTGAGAATATGCGGTGTTTGTTTTTTTGTTCTTGCGATAGTTTACTGAGAATGATGATTTCCAATTTCATCCATGTCCCTACAAAGGACGTGAACTCATCATTTTTTATGGCTGCATAGTATTCCATGGTGTATATGTGCCACATTTTCTTAATCCAGTCTATCATTGTTGGACATTTGGGTTGGTTCCAAGTCTTTGCTATTGTGAATAATGCCGCAATAAACATACGTGTGCATGTGTCTTTATAGCAGCATGATTTATAGTCCTTTGGGTATATACCCAGTAATGGGATGGCTGGGTCGAATGGAATTTCTAGTTCTAGATCCCTGAGGAATCGCCACACTGACTTCCACAAGGGTTGAACTAGTTTACAGTCCCACCAACAGTGTAAAAGTGTTCCTATTTCTCCACATCCTCTCCAGCACCTGTTGTTTCCTGACTTTTTAATGATTGCCATTCTAACTGGTGTGAGATGGTATCTCATTGTGGTTTTGATTTGCATTTCTCTGATGGCCAGTGATGGTGAGCATTTTTTCATGTGTTTTTTGGCTGCATAAATGTCTTCTTTTGAGAAGTGTCTGTTCATGTCCTTCGCCCACTTTTTGATGGGGTTGTTTGTTTTTTCTTGTAAATTTGTTGGAGTTCATTGTAGATTCTGGATATCAGCCCTTTGTCAGATGAGTAGGTTGCGAAAATTTTCTCCCATTTTGTAGGTTGCCTGTTCACTCTGATGGTAGTTTCTTTTGCTGTGCAGAAGCTCTTGAGTTTAATTAGATCCCATTTGTCAATTTTGGCTTTTGTTGCCATTGCTTTTGGTGTTTTAGACATGAAGTCCTTGCCCATGCCTATGTCCTGAATGGTAATGCCTAGGTTTTCTTCTAGGGTTTTTATGGTTTTAGGTCTAACATTTAAGTCTTTAATCCATCTTGAATTGATTTTTGTATAAGGTGTAAGGAAGGGATCCAGTTTCAGCTTTCTCCATATGGCTAGCCAGTTTTCCCAGCACCATTTATCAGACAGGGAATCCTTTCCCCATTTCTTGTTTTTGTCAGGTTTGTCAAAGATCAGATACTTGTAGATATGTGGCATTATTTCTGACGGCTCTGTTCTGTTCCATAGATCTATATCTCTGTTTTGGTACCAGTACCATGCTGTTTTGGTTACTGTAGCCTTGTAGTATAGTTTGAAGTCAGGTAGTGTGATGCCTCCAGCTTTGTTCTTTTGGCTTAGGATTGACTTGGCGATGCGGGCTCTTTTTTGGTTCCATATGAACTTTAAAGTCGTTTTTTCCAATTCTGTGAAGAAAGTCATTGGTAGCTTGATGGGGATGGCATTGAATCTGTAAATTACCTTGGGAAGGATGGCCATTTTCATGATATTGATTCTTCCTACCCATGAGCATGGAATGTTCTTCCATTTGTTTGTATCCTCTTTTATTTCCTTGAGCAGTGGTTTGTAGTTCTCCTTGAAGAAGTCTTTCACATCCCTTGTAAGTTGGATTCCTAGGTATTGTATTCTCTTTGAAGCAATTGTGAATGGGAGTTCACTCATGATTTGGCTCTCTGTTTGTCTGTTATTGATGTATAAGAATGCTTGTGATTTTTGCACATTGATTTTGTATCCTGAGACTTTGCTGAAGTTGCTTATCAGCTGAAGGAGATTTTGGGCTGAGACAATGGGGTTTTCTAGATATACTATCATGTCATCTGCAAACAGGGACAATTTGACTTCCTCTTTTCCTAATTGAATACCCTGGATTTCCTTCTCCTGCCTAATTGCCCTGGCCAGAACTTCCAACACTATGTTGAATAGAAGTGGTGAGAGAGGGCATCCCTGTCTTGTGCCAGTTTTCAAAGGGAATGCTTCCAGTTTTTGCCCATTCAGTATGATATTGGCTGTGGGTTTGTCATAAACAGCTCTTATTATTTGGAGATACGTCCCATCAATTCCTAATTTATTGAGAGTTTTTAGCATGAAGGGTTGTTGAATTTTGTCAAAGGCCTTTTCTGCATCTATTGAGATAATCATGTGGTTTTTGTCTTTGGTTCTGTTTATATGCTGGATTACATTTATTGATTTGCGTATATTGAACCAGCCTTGCATCCCAGGGATGAAGCCCACTTGATCATGGTGGATAAGCTTTTTGATGTGCTGCTGGATTCTGTTTGCCAGTATTTTATTGAGGATTTTTGCATCAATGTTCATCAAGGATATTGGTCTAAAATTCTCTTTTTTTGTTGTGTCTCTGCCAGGCTTTGGTGTCAGGATGATGCTGGCCTCATAAAATGAGTTAGGGAGGATTCCCTCTTTTTCTATTGATTGGAATAGTTTCAGAAGGAATGGTACCAGCTCCTCCTTGTACCTCTGGTAGAATTCGGCTGTGAATCCATCTGGACCTGGACTTTTTTTGGTTGGTAAGCTATTGATTATTGCCACAATTTCAGCTCCTGTTATTGGTCTATTCAGAGATTCAACTTCTTCCTGGTTTAGTCTTGGGAGGGTGTATGTGTTGAGGAATTTATCCATTTCTTCTAGATTTTCTAGTTTATTTGCATAGAGGTGTTTGTAATATTCTCTGATGGTAGTTTGTATTTCTGTGGGATCGGTGGTAATATCCCCTTTATCATTTTTTATTGCATCTATTTGATTCTTCTCTCTTTTTTTCTTTATTAATCTTGCCAGCGGTCTATCAATTTTGTTGATCCTTTCAAAAAACCAGCTCCTGGATTCATTTATTTTTTGAAGGGTTTTTTGTGTCTCTATTTCCTTCAGTTCTGCTCTGATTTTAGTTATTTCTTGCCTTCTGCTAGCTTTTGAATGTGTTTGCTCTTGCTTTTCTAGTTCTTTTAATTGTGATGTTAGGGTGTCAATTTTAGATCTTTCCTGCTTTCTCTTGTGTGCATTTAGTTCTATAAATTTCCCTCTACACACTGCTTTGAATGCATCCCAGAGATTCTGGTATGTTGTGTCTTGGTTCTCGTTGGTTTCAAAGAACATCTTTATTTCTGCCTTCATTTCGTTATGTACCCAGTAGTCATTCAGGAGCAGGTTGTTCAGTTTCCACGTAGTTGAGCGGTTTTGAGTGAGATTCTTAATCCTGAGTTCTAGCTTGATTGCACTGTGATCTGAGAGACAGTTTGTTACAATTTCTGTTCTTTTACATTTATTGAGGAGAGCTTTACTTCCAAGTATATGGTCAATTTTGGAATAGGTGTGGTGTGGTGCTGAAAAAAATGTATAGTCTGTTGATTTGGGGTGGAGAGTTCTGTAGATGTCTATTAGGTCCGCTTGGTGCAGAGCTGAGTTCAATTCCTGGGTATCCTTGTTGACTTTCTGTCTCGTTGATCTGTCTAATGTTGATAGTGGGGTGTTAAAGTCTCCCATTATTAATGTGTGGGAGTCTAAGTCTCTTTGTAGGTCACTCAGGACTTGCTTTATGAATCTGGGTGCTCCTGTATTGGGTGCATATATATTTAGGATAGTTAGCTCTTCTTGTTGAATTAATCCCTTTACCATTATGTAATGGCCTTCTTTGTCTCTTTTGATCTTTGTTGGTTTAAAGTCTGTTTTATCAGAGACTAGGATTGCAACCCCTGCCTTTTTTTGTTTCCCATTTGCTTGGTAGATCTTCCTCCATCCTTTTATTTTGAGCCTATGTGTGTCTCTGCACGTGAGATGGGTTTCCTGAATACAGCACACTGATGGGTCTTGAGTCTTTATCCAGTTTGCCAGTCTGTGTCTTTTAATTGGAGCATTTATTCCATTTCCTGCATCCAGGAAAAATGAGGTACACAGACAAATGGAGGGTGAGCAACATGAAGAGAAGCTTTATTGAGGGTTACAACAGCTCAGAGGAGACCTGCAGTGGGTAGCTCCTCTCTGTAGGCAGGTCGTCCCATCAAGTGTTCAGCTCTTAGGAGAGAGGAGGCTTTGGAGAGGGTGGATCCTCTCTGCAGGCAGGTGGTCTGAACAAGTGTTCAGCTTTCAGCAGAGAGGATAGCTCCTCTCTGCAGCTGGTCATTCCACCAACTGCAGCTCTCAGCAGAGAGGAGGCCTTGGAGAGGGTAGCTTCTCAGAGGAGAGGAAGTGTGTGCCAAGGGTGCCAATAGGTCCATGGGAGACCATGGACAAATTGGAAAAGGCACCACAAGTCCCCACTCTGGTTGGCGGGTCTGGCAACCCAGTCCCATGGCCTAAATGTGGGGCCTTTACTGGGGACCCACACCCTTCCACCCAGGAGCCTGCCTGCCTCCTGCCACCTACCATGGTGTGCAGGCCACTCATGCCAAGGGGCACCTGCAGACCAGCATTAAACTGCCCTCAGCAACCCTCCCTTCCCCCTGTGCTTGTCAGGCTCCCAATGTCTAGAGGGGGGCAAGGTGGTAGGGCCTGAGCATGGGCATTACTGGCTGGGCTGTGACAGTGCCCAGGCTCGGCTCCAACCGTGTTCTGAGATTGGAGCAGGCACTAGGAGTGGGCAGAGGTCTTACAGCAGGACAAGGCACCTCCGAACCTACAAGGGTAAGGGCCCCCAAGAGCACATGGAGGCCTGGTTATATAACCCTGATGTGGGCACTGCAGTTGCATGGGGGAAGGAGGGCATGGTTCCTGCCCACTCCTGGTCCCCAAGAGAACAGGGTGGCCCGAGTCTACCACCCCTACTTGGATGGCTGCAGCTATGCCTGGGGGATAGGGCTCCTGCCTGCTCCCAGCCCCCAAGAGCACAGGGAAGCCTGAGTCTACCATCCAGAGTTGGGTGGCTTCAGCTGTGCCCAAGGGGGTGGGGCTGCTGCCTTCTCCTGGCTGCCACTGCTTTGTGGAGCATGCAGCTCTGGCTGTGCCCCCTCACAGCTTGGAGCAGAGTCTTGTGATCTTCGCTGGACCCAGGCCGGCATGCAGGGCAAGGACAACATGCCACGAGCTACCTCTATTACCCCAGTGCTCAGGGGCAGCCCTGGATGGTGCAAATCATGGCCCCAGCCCTGCCATTGGAAGTGGCAGGTTTGGTGGTCACCACGACATGGGGCAGACCCCGGGGATGAAGCCCCAAGTGACCCTGTGCAGAGCCTCCTCCTGAGGCTCAGGAATCCGGCACCCTAGGCGGGGTGGGCACAATGGCTTCCCTGCTGGCCAGGGCACCTCTCCCTCTTCCCACCCCAGCCCCCCAAGCATGATCCCAGGTCCGCATTGGCGCCCCTCTCTGCTCAATGGCTGCTCCCTGATGCACTGCTCCCCCACCAGTGGGCGACGTGGCCTGGCCTCATCATGGCAGCCCCCAGAGCAGAAGGCTGTAGGAGGGGCTGCCTCCTCCCTGCACCCTCCCTGCAGTGGCCAGAGTGATGGCAGCAGCTGCATCAGGCGGCCCACCACTGTCATCACGTATATTATTCAATTAGGCTCATTAGAAAATTAAGGACAAAGAGGTGCCTAATTCTGAAAGGATTGTGAGTAAGCTTTCTCAGAGGCCTCAAAATTCCCAGAAATGTTCCTGGCTCTATCTTGGATGTTGGAACATTGTTGTTTCACCTCATTGTTACATTTAAATATTTATACCAGAAAAAGTTTGCCAAGTTTATAGTAAGCAGAAAAGAAAATAAATTCATTATGCTCAGTGTGATTAGTTTTA
Organism: Pongo pygmaeus; assembly: GCF_028885625.2. Lineage (NCBI taxonomy): Eukaryota > Metazoa > Chordata > Mammalia > Primates > Hominidae > Pongo > Pongo pygmaeus. The sequence goes on along the minus strand of NC_072396.2, from coordinate 130,537,399 downwards.
CCATATTGTCTACCACAGGGCAGATGTTTGTTTTCAATATTCATTTTCTTGGATCAGTCAGGTAGACAGCTGTTTTTTTAAGGGTATGTCTGTTCATTTATGTTCCTTTGAATTGTAAATCTATCATCATATTTACTTTTAAAATTTCGGCCTAGAGATCACAATTCTATCATTGAAGAAAATCTTTATATTACAACATATTCAAAAAAGCATATATAATTACCTGCTCTAGACATTTTAAACACATGCAAAAACTATGCACAATAAATTACCTTAATTTATCAGAGGTTAGATAAAACAAGTTTCTGTTTTATGTAGATGCAGTATGTCCTCATAATTCCCATGCAAGATAAAATATTGCTACCGACACACCATCATAAAATTATACAAGTGTGCTTCACTTTATGGAAAGGGTATATTCCTGCCAGTATGGGTGCGGGTAGGCATATGAATTTCCATCCTCTGATACAATCATTTGATAGTAAGTAGTTGAATACATTCTTAGGCTGTGTGTGCAAAATGCTAAAACATCTGGCCAATCCTATGGGGAAAAATCAAACATAATTTGGCATCATGTAGCCTAAACAGAGGGTTGATTGAACTTTTTCATTTTTGCTGTGAGTTGTGTAGACTTTGCATAGACTTACTTAGAAGCAGTACAAAACATATTTAAGTTTTGTTTTTAGTTGAGTGATATGAAGCATGATCATTTAAACTAACCAGTGATTTTAATAGAAAGTTAAAGGAAATTACATAATATAAATAATAATAGATAAGTGATTATTGTTGTGCTAATATTTTATCTGTTTTTTTTTAAGTTTTATTTTTAATATTGGCAATGCCATGAAACATGACTTCTTTTTCCTGGAGGAAGGGGTTGGAAAAAATTTCAACCAACCTGTTCATACTTCCTGAGGAATGTTAAAAAGCAGAAAATTATATTCTTCTAGGTATTCAGATGCCTTCCTTTGTTACAATCAAATACTTGGACAGAATTGATCACTTGAACCTCATTATCATCTTATGTAAACACTCACAGTAAAAGGGAGAAAGTCAACCTTAAAAAATAAGATGCAATTATATGTGTCAAAATTCAGATATGTCTGACATTAGACAGCATATGAAATTTTTGTATTTGATATGAAATTATAATTTTGCTATAGTGTTTTATAAATGCTGGGCATTTTCTCATTGCTTTCTCACAGAAAATTGTATCACTTTTAGATTAGTCTGTTTTCATTGAAAAGAGGAGAAATGGGAAGTGTATGTAATACACAGAATCTGTTTCTTATAGAAGGCATATGCTAAATACTTGCTAAATTTATTAACTATTCAACATTTTGTCAAAATAATGTGACCTATTAACCAAATAATTTATCAAAAAAATTAATGTAAATCATATTACACCAACATACTGATAGAGGCCCAATGAAGGGACCTTGCCCCAAGCCAGATAAAAATGTTATAGTCAAGAAAAGAAAAATTCAAAGGAAAATAAATATTTGGGGGCATATTAATGATGCTTTATTTGTTCTTGTTTTGTTTAAAGAGATTTCTGTCTCAGAGGAAAAAATAGTTCAGAGCACCTAATTCCATTAAAAACCTAAACATATCTAAGCCTGTCAAACCAATGATATTTTCTATAATAAAAAATGACTTGAACCATTTTGTTAAGCCTCAGTTAACTCCATCCTTAATAAAGACAAAGAAACTATCTCTAATCCATTTAGTCTGTTACTAATGGACTCATCATTGGAATAGAAGTACCATAATGACTAATTTCAGAATACAGATATATATACTGTGTCAAAGAAGTCTTTCATAAGTTCTTATTTCCTTTATTTCTTTTTTTTTAAATTTTATTTTATTATTATTATACTTTAGGTTTTATGGTACATGTGCGCAATGTGCAGGTAAGTTACATATGTATACATGTGCCACGCTGGTGCGCTGCACCCACTAACTCGTCATCTAGCATTAGGTATATCTCCCAGTGCTATCCCTCCCCCCTCCCCCCACCCCACAACAGTCCCCGAAGTGTGATGTTCCCCTTCCTGTGTCCATGTGTTCTCATTGTTCAAGTCCCACCTATGAGTGAGAATATGCGCCTACTCATCTGACAAAGGGCTAATATCCAGAATCTACAATGAACTCCAACAAATTTACAAGAAAAAAACAAACAACCCCATCAAAAAGTGGGCGAAGGACATGAACAGACACTTCTCAAAAGAAGACATTTATGCAGCCAAAAAACACATGAAAAAATGCCCACCATCACTGGCCATCAGAGAAATGCAAATCAAAACCACAATGAGATACCATCTCACACCAGTTAGAATGGCAATCATTAAAAAGTCAGGAAACAACAGGTGCTGGAGAGGATGTGGAGAAATAGGAACACTTTTACACTGTTGGTGGGACTGTAAACTAGTTCAACCCTTGTGGAAGTCAGTGTGGCGATTCCTCAGGGATCTAGAACTAGAAATTCCATTTGACCCAGCCATCCCATTACTGGGTATATACCCAAAGGACTATAAATCGTGCTGCTATAAAGACACATGCACACGTATGTTTATTGCGGCATTATTCACAATAGCAAAGACTTGGAACCAACCCAAATGTCCAACAATGATAGACTGGATTAAGAAAATGTGGCACATATACACCATGGAATACTATGCAGCCATAAAAAATGATGAGTTCATGTCCTTTGTAGGGACATGGATGAAATTGGAAATCATCATTCTCAGTAAACTATCGCAAGAACAAAAAACCAAACACCGCATATTTCCTTTATTTCTACACAATTACTTATTCGTACAGATTAGTACAAATGTTAAACAATGGTTTACTGTTTTATCTTATCATCTCTTTTAAGTGTGTAAGCTAGATGTATTAGGGTTCTCTATAGGGACAGAATTAATGGAAAAATATATTTATATTTATATTTATATAATGGGAAGTTTATTAAGTATTAACTCACATGATCACAAGGTACCACAGTGGGCCATCTGCAGGCTGAGGAGCAAGGAGAGCCAGTCCGACTTCCAAAACTGAAGAACGTGGAGTCCGATGTTCGAGGGCAGGAAGCATCCAGCACAGAAGAAAGATGTAGGCTGGGAGGATAGGCCAGTCTCTCTTTTTACATTTATCTGCCTGCTCATATTCTAGCTGGGCTGGCAGCTGACTAGAGTGTACCCACCCAGATTAAAGGTGGGTCTGCCTTTCCCAGCCCACTGACTCGAATGTTAACCTCCTTTGGCAACACCCTCACAGACACCACCAGGATCAATACTTTATATCCTTCAACCCAATCAAGTTGACACACAGTATTAACCATCACCAGTCCATGCTTGTCAACGTGGACCCATACACATCTTATGAAATAACACATAATCTTCAATAAAGAAAATAATAAGGTTATAATTACATGTAACATAATACAATTGTCCTTCATACAACCAGAAGTGCACCAATCCCCAACCCAAATACTATTACATAAAGTTAACAACACTTAAATGTTGATGTGAAGTCAATAAATCTTATGTCACATGTTAAAGTAGAAAGGATATGAAATGAAGATATTTCCTTGGTACAAGTGTATACATACACAAACATGTTTTTACCAATAGAAGGAGGAAATACTCATGACAATTACAGTCCTTGTTTCTGCAGCTGGTCACGTGGTCATAGCTGGTATTGAGGACTACCTACTTCTACTACCCATTCTGTATGCCCTTTGCCTTCAGCAAGCACTTCAGCACGTTGATTTTGTTGTTGTTGTTTGTTTGTTTGTCTGGTTTTTTCCTGGTGGAGTGACCCAAAACTTCATTCCTGAAGGGTCTGAGTCATTTGTAGTCCTGCCTGGATTTGGCTACTGTAGTTTCCCAGTGACCTTAATCACAGGTCATGGTAATACTAAGAGACACTCTAATGGATCTCCTGAATTCCATATATATATACTTCCTTACCTCCGTTGTGGAGCAGTAGACTGATTTCATCTTGATAGTCTGGGTCTATCATCCCAGCCAACACTGTAACTCCCGTCTTAGCCTGTTGACTTAAAGGTAGGAGGAGCCCAAAGTGTCCAGGTGGCAATCTTAACTTCCAGTTTAATGGAATCGTTGTTGTGTCTCCTGGTGGGAGCGTTCCTTGCTCTGGAACTAAGACGTCTACGCCAGCAGCATGTATTGTTGTGGGAACAGGAAGCAAAAATTTTACCAGTGGATCACTGGGGGGGATGGTGAGTGGTGCCACTTCCACTTCCACCTCTTGATTTCTGGACCCATGAAACCTGGCTATGGGAGAAACAGTACCATATATTGGATGCTGACTCAGAGCATACAGGGCCTTCTGGAGAACTTTGCTGCAGCCCTGCAAAGTATTGTTGCCTAGATAGCACTGTAATTGTGACTTCAAGAGGCCATTTCACCATTATATCAATCCAGCTACTTCAGGATGATGGGGAACATAGTAAAACCAGTGATTTCCATGAGCATGAGCCCACTGCCACACTTCTGTAACCATAAAGGGGGTGCCTTGGTCAGAGACAATGCTGTGTGGAGTACCAGGGTGAAGGATAAGGCATTCCGTGAGCCACGGATTGTAGTCATGGCAGAAGCATAGTGTGTAGGATAGGTAAACCCATATCCACAGTAAGTGTCTATTTCAGCAAGGACAAACCTCTGCCTTTTCCATGATAAAAGAGGTCCAGTATAATCAACCTGCCACCAGGCAGCAGGCTGATCACCCTGAAGAATGGTACCATATCAAGAGCTCAGTGTTGGTCTCTGCTGCTGGCAAATTGGGCACTCAGCACTGGTTATAGCCGGGTCAGCCTTGGTGAGTGGAAGTCTGTGTTGCTGAGCCCATGCATAACCTCCATCCCTGCCACTATGGCCACTTTTTTCATGGGCCCATTGGGCGATGACAGGGATGGCTGGGGAAAGAGGCTGCATGGTGTCCACAGAATGGTCATCTTATCCACATGATTTTTAATATCCTCCTTTGCTAAGGTCACCAGTTGGTGAGCACTCACATTGGAAATAAATATCTTCACAATTTTTGACCACTCAGAGAGGTCCATCCACAGAGCTCTTCCCCAGATTTCTCTGTTACTAATTTTTCAATCAGGCTTCTTCCATATCCCTGACCATCCAGTCAAACCAGTGGCTACAGACCATGAATCAGTATCTAATCGCACATCTGGCCATTTCTCCTTCCATGCAAAGTGCACAACTATGTGCACTCCTCGAAGTTCTGTTCACTGGGAAGATTTCCCTTCACCGCTCTCCTTCAGGGATGTCCTAGAAAGGGGTTGTAGTTCTGCATCTTTTCACTTTTGAATGGTTCCTGAATATCGTTCAGAACCGTCTGTGAATTTTCTGTTATTTGTATTATTGTAAGAGCCATCTAGCAATTATATAAAATCAAAAACACTAGATTTAGTTTTGTCAATAACAAAGTTGATTATTTTTCTGATACATGGGCACTAGCTAAGACTGAGATAATCCAAAATATCCATTCAGAAATTAATTTTCATTCTCTTCCTACAGCTTCTTTTTGAGATCTGGTGATGTATAATAAAACAACCTGATTTGATTCAACTTATTTTTGTTGCTTTCCTTGTTCACTGTCTGAGAGATGTGCTAATGAAGAGCAAAATTGTTGAAGAGTTAACAGTAGCAGAATAGAAAAATAAGTCATGGATAAATTACAAAAAAATGGAAGATAGATAACTGAGAATTATTATCATTTGGACGGGTATTATGTGGTAAAAAAAAATTGGATATGCTACGAGTTTGGTTCTGTCTATCAGTTCTCTGAAATACAAATATACAAGAAAAGAATTGATGAAATTTTCATCAAATATCCAGGTACATGTTGGTAAGTGGAAATAAAACTTGCTTTAAAACCAACAATAGCAATGTTGTCTATGATTCAGATTTCACTTTCGTTTAAGAAATTCCATGCAGAAAAGAGTGAACATCTTGGAATCAGAGAACTGTAAGGGATTTATAGAAGTCATATAATGCATTGCCTTTCTGGAGTGTACAACCTCAAAAACAACCCAAACAATTTAATTTTTTTAGGTGTTACTACAGACATTACAATCAGAGATACACTAGTGTGTATGAGTCCATTCTTGCATTGCTATAAAGAAATACCTGAGACTGGGTAATTTATAAAGAAAAGAGGTTTAATTGGCTCCCAATTCTGCAGTTTGTACAGGAAGCATGATGCTGGCATCTGCTGGACTTCTGGAGAGGCCTCAGGAAACTTACAGTCATGGCAGAACTTGACGTGGGAGCAGGCACTTCTTACATGGCAGGAGCAGGATCAAGGGTGGGAGGTGCTACACACTTTTAAACTACCAGATCTCACGAGGAATCACTCACTAGCAGGAGTATAGCACAAAAAGGATGGCGCTAAACTATTCATGAGAAATTCTCCCTCATGTTCCAATCACCTCCCACCAGGCCCCACCTCCAACATTGGGAATTACAAATCCACATGTGATTTGGATGGGGACACAGATGCAAACAATACACTGGAGTTTCACCATAGAAATCCTCATAAAACTACTCTTGTCAAGATCAACTATTGCCACCATGTTAGACAAATTTAATGTATTTTTTTAAGTTCTCACAATGAGATCTGTTTAAGTCTTTCACATGATTAGATACACTCTAGAAACTTACTGTATTTCTGGCTTAATATAATTCAAAGGCCTTACATGATGTTTAAAATAACATTCAAAATCGTTTACATAGCCTATAAAGGGCATGATGTAGCTCTTTCTTATGTTAAACACCTAATCTTGTGCCACTTTCTCCCTTACTCACTACACAGCAGCCACGGCAACTCTAGCATTTTAAAATGTTCTCTAATATACCAACCTAGGCCTTTGTCTATGATATTCAATATGTTAATACATGTAAAGCCCTTAGCACAGAATCCAACTTGTAGTGAGATCCCAATAAATAACTTCTGTATTTTATTATTTTTTAGTTATTAATAGTTAATAATCATAAAATCTTATGAAGTAAGTCTTATTCTATTTTATAGGAAAACTACTACACAGAAAGAGCAAGTAACTTCAAAGATGGCATAGCTGATAGATGGTAAAATGGTGGAGCTGGAATACAACCCAAGAAGACTACAAAGTAGGCAATATATTAATTCTTTTTTGTAGACAAAGACTCTACAAAGCCAACTATTAAGTAATAGCTGTAATCAGGTGTGTGTGATTCTAGAAGTTAGGTTTCTTAATGAAAAAGAAGATGATGAACAATATTTATTAGCCAGAAAATTCTGTGTGACCACTAGCACTGTTGCACAAATGTATTTTAGATAAGGGGAAAGTTTGATAACCTATAACAGCTGTGTAATAACTCTGAGGCTAAATAAAGGGCAAACTGGTGGAATGTACCTAAAGTAAACTGGGCCTTGGTGAGGAGAAGAGGGAATTGCTTTTAATAGCTTCCATACAACATTCCCATCTCTACTCATGATTCCTTCGGAGGTCTAAAAGTGGAAATGATATTTTGTGGTTGGAAGAAGAATTAAGGAGAGTGTAGGCATGCTGCTAATCAGTTTATCTCTGCCTTTATAATCTATAATTCTCAATGAAGATTACTAAGTTCAAATCAGTCGGCTCACCATTTGGAAATCAGAAATAACATGGTCATCGCTTGTCGTTATGGAAATTTATAGATTGCTGCTTTCACATCGCCCCTGCCTTCCCCTAAATTGTGCTAAAATTATTGTGGATCTTATCAAAAAGTTGTGGATTTACGTAGCACATCTCTGCATCATCAATATAAACACACACACACACACACACACACACATAAAACAAAGTGATGTTTAAAGTTATCCGAATATTCAGGCTTCTATAACAAAATAGCATAAAGTGGGTGGATTATAAACAACAGAATTTTATTTTTCACTGTTCTGGGCAGTCTGGAAGCTCAAGATCATGACGTCACAATGACTAGGTTCTGGCGAGGTCAGTCTTCCAGTTTTGAAGATGGCTATCTTCTCATTTTATCCTCACATGGAAAAAGTGATGAGGAAGCTTCTTCAGTCATTTATGTAAGGGCATTAATCCCATTCATCCTATGACCCAATCACTTCCTAAGGCATTACCTTCTAATACCATCATAACATAACCACATAAGGGTTGGGATTTCAACATATCAATCTGGAGGGAAGACAAATATTCAGTCTATAGCAGGAACATTATTTTAAAAATACAGAAAGTACTAGGGGGTGTATTTTAATGACGTTGACGCCTATTCCTGGAAAGCCACTGGAGGGTTTTGAGCAGCACGTTCACATTATGTGACTTACATTTCGAGTGGACCACTAATGAGTCCTCTCTGGAGAAGGTTAGGTGGAAGCAGAAGGACTAGTTAGGAGGCTATTGCAATAATCTATATGCTGAAAGATTGCGGCTTGGACTAAGATGATGGCAGTGGAGGCAGTGAGAGTTCTTGGATTCTGGATATATAATTTTATTCTATGTTTTAGAAATATGGAACTCTAAAGAGTTATTGGAAAAAATATCCACATAGCGTTCACTAGGAACTCAATATTTAAAAATTCAATTTATTGTCATTGTTATTCTTTTTTATGCCCAAATTATCTCAACTGTAACCTGTGGGAACCACCTCAAACTGGCTCCTATGTCCATTTGGCATGACACTCTTAGGTTTTCAGTATTTACTTTTGGTTATAAGGTTTTTATTTTGTTTGTTTTGTTTTGTTTTTTGTTTTTCCCAAAAAAGAAATACAGAAAGGATAAACCAGAAACCAATTAAAATGATAACATATAGGATTAGGGTGAAGAGTGGAGGAATAGAAAGGAAAATTTTCTGAGTATAAAAGTTTTGATTTTTGCACCATGTAAATTTTTTAATTCAAGCAATAAAATAAATCAAGAAGATTAATAAATGAGACTCTAAAATTAAAAACAAACCCAAAGGTCACAACAGTTCTCAAGTAAATAACTTAAGCACATGGAGGAAAAAAAACTTAATTCAAGTAACATTTGAAATTGTACTCTGGCAAGGATATACTCTAAATACACATAAAACAGAAAGAAATCTTGAACTTTACTCATTATGTTTGTCTTTTGGAACTCATATTGGCTTCATATTCTGAAATTGTATATTCTAGGATAGAACAAATATGAATATTATTTGAAGGCAGGGTTCTCACAGTGGAATAAAGGAAATACAAATATTGAATGGGGGCAGGTTAGGAAGAACCCTGTGGTAGCTTTAGCACTGACCACTGAAGAAGTCTAAAATCAGTGACACCCCAGTAGCAATCAGTATATCTAGTAACAAGATCTTAGTGCCTAACTTATATTCTCCACTAAAAGGAAGCAGGATTTCCTGAAGAAATGTTTGGATCCAGGTTTGAGGCAGAGAAAGTATACGGTTCTGGATATGTTTTGAAGCTTGAGTTCACCAGATTTACAGAAAGTTTAGTTTGGAGGAGGTAAAAAAAAAAAGTCAATAATGACTTCAGGTTTGGGCATTTACTGAGTTTAAGGAACACCACAAGAGGAGCATATTGGGTTGGGGAATACAAACATTTAGTTTGGCCACATTAATATTATATGCCAATTATAGCTTCATGAACGCATGATGTGTGGGAAATTAAATTCCGTCATGCATCACATAACAATGTTTCCATAAATGAAGGACCACAAATATGGTGGTGGTTCCATAAGATTGTAATGGAACTGAAAAATTCTTATAGCCCAGTAATGTGGAAGCCATCATAAATATCATAGTACAACACATGACTCACGTGTTTGTGGTAATGCTGGTGTAGACAAACCTAATGCATTGCCAGTCATATAAAAGTATAGCACATACAGGCCGGGCGCAGTGGATCACACCTGTAATCCCAGCACTTTGGAAGGCTGAGTTGGGCGGATCACCTGAGGTCAGGAGTTTGAGACCAGGCTGGCCAACATGGTGAAACTCCGTCTCTACTGAAAATACAAAAATTAGTCGAGCTTGGTGGTGGGTGCCTGTAATCCCAGCTACTTGGGAGGCTGAGGCAGTAGAATCACTTGAACCCAGGAGGCGGAGGTTGCAGTGAGCCAAGATGGTGCCATTGCACTCTAGCCTGGGCAAAAACAGCGAAACTCTGTCTCAAAAATAAAATAAAATAAAAGAGTGTAGCACATACAATTATGTATAGTACACAATACTTGATAATGGCAATAAAAAGCAACGTTATTGGTGTATCTATTTGCTATACTTTTTATCATTACCTTAGAGTGTACTCCTTCTAATTATATGAAAAAAATTGACTGTAAAACAGCCACAGGCGGGTCCTTCAGAAGATATTCCAGAAGAAGGAACTGTTATGAGAGATAATAGCTCCACGTGTTATTGCCCCTGAAGACTTTCCAGTGGGATAAGATGTGGAGGTAGCAGATAGTGATATTGACCATCTTGACCCTGGGTAGGCCTAGGCTAATACATGTGTTTGTGTCTTAGTTTTTAACCAAAAAGTTTAAAAAATAAAAAATATAGAAAATTTTAAAAATAGAAAAGAGCCTGTTGAAAAGGGATATAAACAGAGAATACTTCTGTATAACTGTACAACGTTTTGTGGTTTAAGTGTTATTACTGAAGAGTCAGAAAGTTAAAAACAAGTTGAAGGTTTGTAAAGTAAAAATGTTACCTTAAGATAAGGTTAGTTTATCATGGAATAAAGGAAAAATATATTTTCATAAAGTGAATACAGCATAAATATATAATGTTTACAAAGTGTACAGTAGTACACAGTAATGTCTTGGGCCTGCACATTCCCTTACCACTCACTCACTGACACCCAGAGCAACTTCCAGTCCTGTGTGCTCAATTCATAGTAAGGGCCCTATGTAGCTTTAATGTTTTTGATATTTTATGCTCTAATTTTACTGTACCTTTTCTATGTTTAGATATACAAATACTCACCTTTGTGTTACAATTACCTCCCATATTCGGTATAGTAATATGCTGTACAGATTTGTAGCCTAAGAGCAATAGGCTATACCATATAGCCTAGCTGTGTAGTAGGCTACACTATCTCGTTTTGTGTAAGTACACTTTATGAGGTTCACACAAAGACAAAATTACTTAATGCACTTCTCAAAATATATCCTTGTCATAAAATGGCACATGACTGTATGTGAGTTCAGGTAACAGATGGAAGTTGATATATAAATTTTGAAATTATCCACATATATATGGTATTTAAATTCTTGCAACTGAATAAAGTCATCTAAGTAATGAGTTTAAATGGAGAAAAGAAGATTGAGAATTGAGCCCTGGGATACTCTAATAGCCAAGGTTTAGAAAGAGAATGAGTGCCTAGCTCAGGAGGAAGAGAAATAGCCATTAAAGTAAGTGCAAATCCAGGAAATAGTATTTTTCAGAAACCGAGAGAAGAAAGTCTTTCAAAAAAAAGCTTGTTTCTTCTCTCACCTCCATTTTCTTCTTATTGATTGTTTTGGTCTAATATGCCTTTTCCATGTCTTAAAAGTGTTCTCTTATAGTTTTCATTGTTATCTTTTTGCAATATATTTCAAGAGAATCCTTTTCTACAGTCTTCTAAATGATAAAATTTTGTAGTTAGGTATGCCAATTCTACCATTTCAGCCCTTCCTACTGATTTATTTAAAATACCAGCTATCATGTTTTAATCTCCCATAATTAGATCTTTCTGCTTGTTTCTCTATCGTAGAAGCTCATTTTTGTTTTTAAAGTCACAATGCCCTCTTGACTTTAAGTATAGATGAAATGGTTCTATAAGTTCTCATAAGTTAGAAAACAAATTACTGGGGAACCATTAATGTGTTTTGCTTAGGGACTGATTTCACTGATCAATGTATGCTTTCCACTGTGTTCCTTCAAAAGTCTAATGAATCTTGGTTTTCTGAAAATTTTCACAAATGAGGGCCTTATTAATCAGAATTAGGAGGTGGGGTGAGTTTTTCTAGTATTTTTGACATTAACTCTTTCACTGGTAGTGAATTGGACTGATGCTAAAGGAATAGACTGCTGTGCAGGCCTTTAGTGTGCCAAAGACCTTGTCCCAAGGATATCGTGTTTCTGTGCCCATTGTGACATATTCTGTAGGTAAGATACCCTAATTTAAAATTAATTAAAATTAACTATCCCTTTGGCCATCCCCATCAGCTACCTATCATCTATGCCTAATCTCTTACGTTTCTAATGTTGGGGTTTCTCCATGATTTCATGTGAAAACTCAGTTTCCTTCAGTGTCTTTTTCCACCTGTATTGCACTGTAGTTTCTCAGTCCTGTGGGTTTTCATGTCATACTGGTCTCATTTACATGATAATATGTAGATATTTCTCATAGTTCCTGACTCACTAATGTCACCTACTCAGTTTTCCAAGGTTGTTACTGATTTATACATATTTTTTTCTATTTATGCTATCATTTTGGTGAGATTTGGGTATATAGAATATTTAGCTACCATTTTAATAATAATAGCTAACACTTACTGAGTACCACTCTCCACGTATATTCCTAGGAGGGGAGTTCATTAAATCTCCTACAACTGTACACTGTAATAGTAATAACTGACCCTTATATAGTGCTCTCTATTTTCCAGGTGCTGTTATAAGTATGTGACGTATACTAACTCATTTAATCTTGGCACAATCCTAGGAATTAGGTACTAATATTTTCCACATTTAAAAAATGAGCATGTATCTAAACAGATACATTTTATTCATTTATAAATTATATGCATGTACTAGTATACTAATTATTAAGTGCATCATAAAACCCAACACAAATATTAATCAAAAGAGGGGAATATTAAAATTAAAGATAAATTCTAATATTTTATTCCCACACTTTGATGGATCTTCTTGACCAGGACTTCAAATGCCTGCAAACCACTTTAGAGACTATTTCTGTTGGAAGACGTTCAGTTTTTTACCACACTGTGGCCCTAGAAAGGCACTGAGGCAAAACAATTGTAATTTGCATCTCTCAGGTCTTCTAAAATAAGTTGTATACTGGAATTGTTCTTCACAGGATTTGTTTCCTTTTGTCTTACCTTGTCAATCTCCAAAAAATATATGGATATTTTTATATGAAATATTTAGATGAGTCTTCCATGTTAACTATTCTGAATGGGTTAACGACTACTTATGTGTTTGAATTCTGGAGGGTTCTCTAAGAAAACCATACTAATTATATTATCTCTACCTATTCTACCTCCATATCTATAGAGCATATATTTTCTCACAGGGCTCAATAATTGGTTGAGTATATTAATTAGTCAAGAACTAATGGCTTAGTGGCTACCAAAGGCATCTTATTCACCGGTCACATTTAAAAAGTATCTGTCAATCAGACACTTATTCCAAGAAGACAAACACAGTGCCAGGATGACTGCCAAGATGAACAAATATTTCATAGATGTCATTGGTTTGCTGACTGGCTGCCTGCCTGCTTTCCCCTTGGATTCGTTATTCACCTAGGAAGTTTTTTTAAAAAATCCATCAGACAGAGCTAAACAGACCTAAGTTGTAACTACTAAAATGTGTAGAACTACTGGACATGTTTAATGCTGCCACAGGTTTCCAGCTATGTACAGAGAAACTTTTGTTTGTGTGTTGTTCTCTAAAATCAGAACTGTGAGAATATATTTACATTTTTATTATAGAAGTAGAAAATAAACACATAAACCTCTGGGAAAGAATGTAAAATAGTTCTTAAAATTATTATGGTGCATATATACGTTAATATTAACATGTCAGTGGTACAAATACAGGACATCTAATAAAAAAGAGTATACAGAAAAGTGGGTGAAGATTAAAAACAAAACAAATTAATCATTATTTTTGCTTTCTGGCAATCAGTTCTTAAATTCAATTCTTCTTGTTCCCTCGAGCCAAAAACAACTCCAAGTGCAGGAAGCTAAAGATTTGACTGTTTTCTTGATTTTTCTGAAGCTGTAATTTTTTTTCTGGGCCAGAACTACCACTAAGAATCATTGAATAAAAACATGGAAAATTAACCATCATAACCATCCTGTCCACTAAGCTACTCTTCCCTTGGTTCCTTAACTGCTCTTCAGTGGTTTATTAGTTTGCTAGCCTTGCTATAACAAAGTATGACAAGACTATGTGGCTTATAAAGACAGAAGTTTATTATTTTGTAAATCTGGAGGCTAGAAGTTTGAAATCAATGTGTCAGTAGAACCATGCTCCTTCCAAATTCTGTAGACAAAGGATCCTCCTTTCTTCTTCCAGCTACTGGTAGCCCCAGACTTCCCTTGGCTAATGGCAGCATAATTTCAACCTCTGCCTTCATCGTCACATGACATTCTCCCTGCACCTCTTCACATCATCTTTCCTCTACGCATGCCTGTGTCCAAATTTCCTTTTTTTTTTTTTTTTAATAAGGAGGTCAGTAATATTGGAGTAAGACCCACCCTAATGACCTCATTTTAACTTGATTGGCTCTGTAAAGACCCTATATTTAAATAAGGTCACATTCTGAGGTACTGGAGGTTAGACTTCAACATATTTTTTTTTTGTTTGAGGGGGGACACAATTCAACCCATAATAAATGGCATGATCCTGTCCTCTTCACCATCCTAGCCACCCTTATCAAATGATCCTCCTAGAGCATGGTGTCTCTGTGACTGAACAAGCCACTTTAAGTGAAGTCCAATTCATGCAGAAGACAGTGGACTGATACCTCTTATCTTTACTTTGGACACTAAATATTCCTCAGTAGAGCCAAGAATGGCACTGACTTTTTCTCTTTATCAGTTTATGGTCTTGAACCCCAGGCCTTTTGCACAGACTTTACTGTAAATCCAGGTCACCCCCAAGCAAAATACATAATGTTGAATATTTTAATATAAACATATGATTTTACCTTTTACCTGCCAAATTCCCTTTTATTACTACTTTTTAGTCTTTAATTTTTAGTCCATCACTCTAGCCCCTGAAATTATATGCAACTATTTTGTGTATAAAAGTATGTGCTTTCGTCTCCTAATCAGAGAGGCTAGAGATTTGTAAATGTTGACTCTATGGTCTAACATCTAGTTACCACTCCAGCTTTGTATAACCTGCAGATTAGATAACCTGGAAATTTTGTGCTTATTTACATTATTGATACAAATGTTGATCAGGGTAGGTCCAAATCCAGAACCAGGCAACATATCAGGAGATCTCCCCATAGATCGCCACTGATCCCTTGATCAGCAATTTTGAGGAGCAGTACAAATTCATCTTACTCTATTATTACCCATTTATCACTGTATCCATCCCACAAACATCTATAAGGCATCTATATGTTCCAGTCACTGTGTTACCTGTTTTGGACCTCCTTATTGTAAAAGAAAACAAAAGTAGCATGGTAACTATGAACAAAATATTCTAAAATACAAGCAAGGAAGCAGCTTTTAATATGTGAGGAGAGGGTAAGATAAACAAAAACTAAGACTGGGGAGACTGTCAAGAGCCAGATCTTTGTTAGTATTACAGACAGCAAACTTGTTAAAAATAATCTACATTTCTCGCCTCATTATATTCACCACATTATAGCTTCTTAATTGCTTACAAACTGTCCCTTGCCCCTTACAACTCTGCTGGATATGTGTGATTGAAGATTGTAAAGTATCTTCTGTGTTTTCTTGAATTATTTACAGCTAACCATACCCTTCACCAAATTCTCTCCCTTCTCCTTTCTTCTTAAACTGTAAACTATTTTGAATGTCTTCCCACTCCTTTGACCACATCATTCGTGTTTGCCTTGTTGCCTGTTATTTCTCTTTACACCCCCAAATATGAGTATTGACGAGTTCCATCCTCAATTTTCTTTAAAACTCATAATATTATAAAATAAAATATGGTAGAAAACTTAAGAGTTCATCTTCTCCAATCTCCTTATAACAGAGAAATAACTTTCCCAGCTG
Source organism: Pongo pygmaeus (assembly GCF_028885625.2). Lineage (NCBI taxonomy): Eukaryota > Metazoa > Chordata > Mammalia > Primates > Hominidae > Pongo > Pongo pygmaeus. The sequence continues at coordinate 130,521,414 of NC_072396.2, read as the reverse complement.
TCAAATAGCAGAAACTATTTCCTTTATTGCAGATTCTAAACTAAATTATGCTGCACAACTCTACTTCTTCTTTGTGAATGGATGTTAACCATTCAGATTCTCCAATTTACATATAGATATATATGAAAATTACTTTATGACCTTCATCTCTATCCTGTCTTTTCCAAGCACTACAGTTTCATATTTCTGTCCCATGGGAAGTTTTCATGTATTATCTTTTAACCCCCACATTTAGCAGTCCTCCTAAAAAATCTATATCTCTGTCTACATAGAACTAACTAAATCTGCTAAGTACTAGGGAACAAAGCTTCAAATTACTTTAGCTTATTTTATTTTTTCTACTTTCTATATATAGACATCATTGTTTCTTTATTTCACCTGAGGGTTCTTAACCTGAAATCAAAGAGCCTATGGCCACAGAAAGGGAAATAGTATTTATTTTCACCGATCTTTAATCAGAATTTAGCATTTTCTTCAACAACAGATGTAGGCATCATCTCTTTAATACTTCCAATATACATTTAGTCAACAAAACCCGACAATTTTTTCCTCTGGCTATTGGCAAAAGACAACTTAGGGTCTTCAGAATACATTGACTAAAGTATTTTTAATGTTCCAAATATTGAAGAATATTCCATTCCCCTCAAAACAGCCTTACGGAAGTATACACATGGTAGGAAGCCCTCTTGCCCTTGATAACACCATCAACGGCAATGACAACAGGAAGAAAAAACCACATTATCAAGCATCCATGTGCCAAATGTTGTGCTAAACACTTTACTTGTATTATTTCATTTAATTCTCAAAACAGTGTATAAATTAGGTGCTAAAATGATTCTAATTTCAAAAATAAAGAAATAAATTCAGAGAGACAAAATAGCTTGTGAAAGTGAATTGCCTAAGATCACATAGGTTTTTTCTTTTTCTGAACAGGTATTTTTTATCTTTGTTATTTCTAAAATATAAATTTTGGACATTTAAAAGTGGTAACACTTAATATGCTTGTGGATAATATCACAGTAAAAATTATATAAACAAAGTCAGTGATAGTTTTTCATGAATGCTCTAAAGTTCTGGCAGTATTCTCCAAGTCTATATATATATATATATGGAGAGATGTATAATATGTTAGCTTATGTTCCTCTTCACAAAAATTAGACCATTTTTTGTACAAAGTGGCAGACTACATCTTAAGTACATCATGGATCATTTACTAAGTCACAAATTGTGTTTCTTAGGCTAGTTTGATTGTCATCATAAATAGAAAGCAGTGGGTATTGACAAATTATCTTCTGGGGACTTTGTAGGAGGTCAGAAATAAAACAAATCGGGGTACAATGAAAATACTGTTAAAAAACGCAGTCATCATGGCACATGTATACATATGTAACTTACCTGCACATTGGGCACATGTACCATAAAACCTAAAGTATAATAATAATAATAATAATAATTACAATAAAAGAAAAAAGAAAAAAAAAAAATAAAGTTAATATTGTTATGTGCGGAAAAAAAAAAAAAAAAAAAAAAAAAAAAAAAAAAAAAAAAGAATAAAAGCACCAAGAGGTCAGGGACTTTTGTCAGTTTTACTCCTTGCTCTTCCTCTACAACTCAATAAAGATGAACGGAATGAATAAATAAAAAAAAAAAAAAAAAAAAAAAAAACGCAGTCATACAAACTCAGGTAGTAGGAGCATTTGTTACGATTGGAGATTGTTAGTATGAGAATTTTCACCCAGTTTCAGGATGTCACACAAAGCTAAAAGCAACATCAAAATGCAAAGCACCAACAAAATAAGGCTTTACAAAGGATAGTAAGTGCTTGAGCTGTGATCATATAGGTTTATAGGTTACAGAGCTTGGAATTGATTTCTGTGCCACTCTCTGCTTGTCTTCAGGTAACTTTTTAAAAATATATTTTTTAAAGTGATAAAATATATGTAACATAAAATTTATCATTTTAAGACTTCGATTCTATGGCCCATTAAGTACATTCACACTGTTGTGCAACCATCACCATCATCCATCTCCAGAACCTTTTCATCTTTCCTGACTGAAACTCTATACCTGTTCAACACTACTCTTTAATTCATAGAGACGGTAGAATGGTGGTTGCCAGGGGATGGAGTGATGGTAGAATGTGGAGTTCACATAAGATAAAATGATATTGTGAATAATGCCGCAATAAACATACGTGTGCATGTGTCTTTATAGCAGCATGATTTATAGTCCTTTGGGTATATACCCAGTAATGGGATGGCTGGGTCGAATGGAATTTCTAGTTCTAGATCCCTGAGGAATCGCCACACTGACTTCCACAATGGTTGAACTAGTTTACAGTCCCACCAACAGTGTAAAAGTGTTCCTATTTCTCCACATCCTCTCCAGCACCTGTTGTTTCCTGACTTTTTAATGATTGCCATTCTAACTGGTGTGAGATGGTATCTCATTGTGGTTTTGATTTGCATTTCTCTGATGGCCAGTGATGGTGAGCATTTTTTCATGTGTCTTTTGGCTGCATAAATGTCTTCTTTTGAGAAGTGTCTGTTCATGTCCTTTGCCCACTTTTTGATGGGGTTGTTTGTTTTTTTCTTGTAAATTTGTTGGAGTTCATTGTAGATTCTTGTCCAACAATGATAGACTGGATTAAGAAAATGTGGCACAACTACACCATGGAATACTATGCAGCCATAAGAAATGATGAGTTCATGTCCTTTGTAGGGACATGGATGAAATTGGAAATCATCATTCTCAGTAAACTATCGCAAGAACAAAAAACCAAACACCGCATATTCTCACTCATAGGTGGGAATTGAACAATGAGAACACATGGACACAGGAAGGAGAACATCACACTTCAGGGACTGTTGTGGGTTGGGGGGAGGGGGGAGGGATAACATTGGGAGATATACCTAATGCTAGATGACGAGTTGGTGGGTGCAGTGCACCAGCATGGCACATGTATACATATGTAACTAACTGCACATTGGGCACATGTACCATAAAACCTAAAGTATAATAATAATAATAATAATAATTACAATAAAAGAAAAAAAAAATGAAAAAAAAAAAAAAAAAATAAAAAAAAAAAAAAAAAAAAAAAGATAAAATGATATTACACATCTCTCTCTCTCTCTCTCTCTCTCTCTCTATATATATATATATACACACACACACACATATATATATATCTCCATATCCATATAGATACAAACACATATATGCATGTACTTCTATATTGACTTGGAGAATACTGCCAGTTATTATGTGACTATCTGATTTCACTTAGTATACTGTCTTTCAGCCTCATCCATTTTGTAGTATTTGTGAGGATTTCCTTCCTTTATAAGGTTGAATAATATTCATATATATAATATATATAATACTCATATATATTACATATATTAAGATGTGGATATTATATATACCACATCTTAGTCTGTTCATTCTTGTATAGAAACTTGGATTGCTTCCATTTTTTGCTATTGTCAATAATGCTTTTATGAACACAGGTATATAAGTATGTATTTGACTTTCTGCTTCCATTTCTTTTGGACATATACTCAAAAGATAAATTGCTAAATCATATAGTAATTCTATGTTTAATTTTTTGAGGAATAGCCATGCTGTTTTTCACAGCAGTAGCATCATTTTACATTCCTGCCAGCAATGCACAAGGATTCCAATTTCTCCACATTCTTGCCAATACTTTGTATTTTCTGTTATTGATTTATTAATTGTTATAATAGCCATTCTAATGGTTGTAAATTACTAATGAGGTTTTATTTTGCATTTCTCTAATGATTAATGATATGAAACATTTTTTTCATGAGTTCATTCTCCATTTGTATACAGTATTTGGACAAATGTCTATTCAATTATTTTGTCTATTTTTCAACAGGATTGTTTTCTTGTTGCTGAGTTATAGGCATTCTTCATGTATTCTGGATATCTATCCCTTTTCAGATATATGATTTGAAAATATTTTCTCTGATTCCATGAATTGCTGTTTCATTCTGGTGATAGTGCCATTTTATGCAAAAAAAAAGGTTTTAATTTTGATGAGGTCCAGCTCCTTTATTTTTCCTTTTGTTGTTTGTGCATTTTTTGATATATCCAAGGAGTTATTTCTGAACCCAATGTCATAAAACATTCACACTGTGTTTTATTTAAACAGTTTTATAATTTCAGCTGTTACATTTAGGTCTTTGATCAAGCTTCAGCTAATTTTTGTATATGGTATAAGATGAGGGTCAAACTTCATTCCTTTTTACATTTAAAAAAGTCATTTTATTAGTGAAGACAGTAATGTGAAATGAAACAGTTTGAAAACAGTTGTATGGTTTCTTAAAATGATAAACATGTGCCTACTCTATAACCCAGCCATTCCACTCCTAGGTATTTACTATAGTTACCCAAGATAAATAAAAATATATGCTCATACAAATACTTGTACACAAATGTTCATAGCAGCTTTATTTGTAATGGATGACAATTGAAAACAATCCAGATGTCCATCAGCAAATTAATGAATAAATAAATCGAGGCATTTCCATTCAATGAAATTCTCTCAGCTGTAAAGAAGGAATAAAATATTGATTCATTCAATGAAATGAATGAATTGTAAAACAACTGTTCTGAGAAAAGGAAGCCGGACAAAAGAAATACATACTACATGATTACA